>NC_086445.1:894413358-895080233 GCF_028390025.1 Pseudophryne corroboree | reverse complement strand
AATTGCCCCATTAGGGTGCAATGTAACCCATGGTTCACTGACTAAAGAGCTGCATTATGACAACTATGCTCTATCGAAAGTAGATGGATAGATGGAACCTCTAATTTTTTTTGTTCCATCAGAATTTTAATTATGAAGAAAAGTTCTGTGGTTTAGAGAAAACTGTAAATTGTCATAAGAAATGACTGTACAGAACTCATAACTATGATGGTTATCTCCTATAATCTCCCCAAAGGACAGTGGCACGGAACATCTCTCTATGTATCATATTAGAATGCTGACAAATTGGTCTCCTCTCAATTGCATTCTAGAGAAACTGGTATTACTGTGCGTATTACACAGAGCGGGAAAGAATGCAGATTATGTAAACAAAGCATTTATGTAATTGATGGAGCCAGGTGCATTTTTACAATTTAAGCACTAAAAATATATCTCCCAATTACCGTATGTCTGTGACACCATTTACACTAAGCTTTCTGGTCTACCCAGTTTATCCATTGTAAGCTCTGAACACATACAGTAACTGCCCTCGAATAGTAAACTCATTTTTGTTAGGGAAGTTCATTCTCTCTCATGGAATGACTGGGCAAGTCTCCCAGAAGCCCCTCACTGCCACCAACATCTTAAGGCAGTCTTGGTGTCTTGATGTCATGATTCAGTGCAGATCCCCCACATCCCAAGTATGCTATGTCAGGGGGGGTATGGGTCGTTGGGTCGACCCAACTTAGGTCGACCACTGAATGTCGACATTGCCCTTAGGTCGACATGCATTAGGGTGACATGGCTGTTAGGTCGACATTGCCCTAGGTCGACAGGTCAAAATGTTGACGTGCATTTTTTTTACTGTTTTTGGTGTTGTTTTCTCCGTAAAGTGACAGGGAACCCAAATTAGTGCACTCCGTCCCCTCGCATGGCTCGATTTGCTCGCCATGCTTCGGGCAAGGTGCCTCGCTTCGCCACCGTTTCACTCGGCACAGATTACCGTTCCAATTGTAGTCCACGTGGATCGTTAAGTATGAAAAAATCCCAAACATGAAAAAAAAAATGTGAAAAACTCATGTTGACCTTTTGACCTGTCGACCTAGTACATGTTGACCTAACGGCCATGTCGACCTAATGCATGTCGACCTAAGGGCAATGTCGACCTTCAGTTATCGACCTAATGAGTGTCGACCTAAGTTGGGTCGACCTAACGACCGTATCCCATCAGGAGCCATGATTACATTATTCCAATTGTGCACCTTTTACTTCTTGTCTCTGATACAACATTGCTCACTCTCCTCTCACCTCCATTCCTTGTTTCGCCTATGTCAGGCTTCATACAGTATGTTCCTCCCACTAATCTCACCTTCCTTTACCATAACCAATGAGATTTCCCAAGCCCGCGACAGGATCCCCCACAGCCAGTGTCGGACTGGGGCATGTAGGGCCCACCGGGGGAATGCAGTGGTAGGGGCCTATGTTAGGGGTGTGGTCAGTCTGCTGAGGGAGTGTTGGGTTTGACTAACCATTAGAGAGTGCAACGTCTGGGCCCCTTCATAAATATATACAGTAAATTCAGGTGCTGCATGGATGTTAATGTACCAGATTAATAACAGATTAATAACATCAATGCACTGTAGAAAATACACCATAGTCCAGTATAAGGTAACATATGTATAATGTATGATTCAAGTGCACAGTCTGGAACCTGATCCTTAAAGCTGAAGGTGGGCCCTCAGGCAGGAGGGCCCACCAGTGGTTTCCCCTGTACCCCTGTGGGCCAGTCCAAGCCTGCCCACAGCAGTCATGACCCGCCAGCTAACTCCTATTGACTGCTGCAAATTAAATAAATGAAATTACGTAAAGTATCATTGTGTGCTGAGATGTATATCTGTCTACTCACCTGTATATTATTTGTGTGTATAATTTCAGTCTTTGGAAAATGATTTATAGCCTCCAATTATTTCTATTTCTATGCACTGATCAGTAATGTAATTATTTTACAGACAACAGCAACCCTAACCAGGACAAAGTTATTTGCATATTTGTTTTTAATGGACTCAGCCATATGAATATTTTATTAGTGAATGTCCTGAGTAGAAGAATATGTTCTTCTGAAAATCTGGTGCTAGTTTTGGATATCTTATAGTGAATGTTGCATGAAATTAGCTAAAAAATAATAATTATTATTTCTGCTGCTGGGTACACTGGGCTCCACAAGTCTGGACAATGGGGTGTAGAGTAGGATTTTGATCCGAGGCACCAACAGGCTCAAAGCTTTGACTGTTCCCAGAATGCACAGCGCCGCCTCCTCTATAACCCCGCCTCCCAGCACAGGAGCTCAGTTTTTCAGTTGGTGCTGCAGTAAGCAGGCACTTAACAGAGGGGCTGCTCCAGGCAGCCCTAAGAAAAGCTTTTTATGCTGTAAAAAGTGAAGATTTCAAGGGCGGCAGCAGGGGTAAATGTCTTCTGACATTCTCTGCTGCAGCTCCAGCTCTCCCCAGCAGCGCTGTACAATCCCGAGCCCTGGTTGCCGGGTACCTACAGCGGAGGCTCCGGTTTACTTCACGTTAGGCACACACGGCTGGGGCTCTCCAGGATCGCGTGGCCGCGCTTCGTGAGGTGGTAAGTGGGTCCCGCTCGCGGGACCCGGACTTTATCGCTATCCGGCGCGGTCAGTGGGAGGCGGGCCGCGCGCGCTGGTGGTGGACACTGTGGATACAGGCGATCCCACTAGATCACCAGGGCATGGGCGCAGGTCAGGTTTTCTCTTAAAATCGATTTTAATATCGCCCACAGTACCCGGTGTTTTTGCCAGCAAGGGGGATAAGGCTTAGCCCTGAAGCCCCTCCCCAGCCCCAGGGTGCCATTTCCAGCAAGTGTTCCCACCCTGGAGCTGCATATCTGTCTATCCCTCACTCCCTGTCAGTGTCTGCGGCGCCATTACTCCTCAGCTCACTGTTCCTGGGACTGCTTGGGCAAATCCTCCTATGTAAAGCCGCCTGGTTGTCAGCGCCGTGACTTTACATGACACTTAAGTATTCTACCTGCCTTTTTAGTCAGTATTAGTAAGAAAGAGTGCATTTAGTCAGGGGTTTATAGTACAATTACCCTGTGATATACATCCAGTTTCTTACTGTGTAGTGTTATATCTATTGTTATATAGCTGTGTAAGCTAGTCCAGTGCAGTATTATTGTCTGTAATAACCTCTGCATTGTACAAACTGTGACTATCTGTGTGTGCATTGATAGCTGAGTGGTGTCCATCTCGTGTCTTTCACTCAACCTGCTATCCCTATATTCCATAACCTGAGGGGTCTTGGTGCGTCAGGTGTTATTTAATATAGGATTTTCACAAAGATATACTGTATTACGTATTTTTCTCTGTGATTTAGTCACCATATCTCTCCTTTATCTCTGCTGGTGCTGACTACACTGCGCAGGGGTTTGGGTTTAGGGATATAGTGCTGCTAATAATTGTACTGTGTTACCTCATACTGCAAGTTATATCATGTCTGCTTCTTAGGGTAACGGTTCTGGGGCGGAACACACTGCTGGTGTTGCTGAAGCCACAGGCACATATGGGGAGAATATAGCAGCTGTGGGCTCTGGTTCTGGGGGCTCTGGCAACGGAGGCACATACTGACCCTCCGTGGGCCGCTTTTTCCACGCTTCTGCATACGCTAGTTCATAAGCTAACAACAGTATGTGGTCCCTGCAGCTAACCCGCCGTGGGCGGACGATTTATCTGCTCAATTAAAGAAGTTGAACCAGTCCCTGACTACTAAAAAGTCTGACCAACGCTCGCCTAAGTCCAAGAGGTCCTCTAAGCGAGCGCTCGTCTCCTCACAATCCACTGCTGTCACTGACACCTCGTCTGATGAAGACAGCACATGCACTGACACCATAGGTTCTGACTCGGATACGGCTGATGGGGAGGGTAGTTAACGTGGATGCTCCTGATCTTTTGGAGGCTATTAAATTAATTCTGCAGATTACGGATGATCCCGAGCCGTCCGCTCCTCCTAAGAAACCAGATAGGTTCAAGCGTCAGAAGGTGATTAAACAACTTTTACCTCACTCTGACCACCTAGTGGATATACGTCAGGAACCCTGGCAAAGCCCGGGTACGAAGTTTGTGCCTCAAAAGAAGATGCTGGCTCACTATCCCCTCGCACCCGAGCTGTCTAAGAATTGGGAAACGCCTCCTCCAGTAGACTCACATGTGGCTAGGATGGTGGTTTCCTCAGCTCTACCTGTCACTACCGTCACGTCTCTAAAAGAGCCTACGGATAAACGCGTCGAGGGTTGTCTAAAAGCGATTTACACCCTCACGGGTGCTGCACAAAGGCTCACTATTGCAGCTACATGGGCGGCAGAGGCTATTGAAGCATGGGCCTTGGAGTTAGAGGCTGAAATCTCCTCTGACCATGCTAGACAATGCTTGTCATATATTGTCACAGCTTCTCGCTATATTAAAGAGGTGGTTTCTGATGTCGGTATCCTAGCAGCCAAGGCCTCTACTACGTCAGTCCTGGCTCGCAGGATATTGTGGCTGAGATCCTGGTCTGTGGATCTGGACTCTAGAAAAACCCTGGAGGTACTCCCTTTCAAGGGGGATATTCTGTTTGGGGAGGACTTAAATAAGATAGTGGCTGACTTGGCTACTGCCAAAACTGCCTGTCTGCCTAATACAGCTCCTTCTGTGTCGAAGGCCAAAGGCACGTCCTTTCGCCCCTTTCGTCCTTCAGGTAAAGCAAAAGGTCAGGCGTACCATAAGCAGGCCCGCACTTCCAAATCTGGTAAGCCGAAGCCCAAAAGAGCCTGGGCTGCCAGTCAGCCATCAGCCAAGACCGATAAGCCTGCCGCATGACGGGGCGGGCCTCCCCCTTGGGGATCCCAGGGTGGGGGGCCGGCTTCTAGGGTATACCCAGGAATGGTTGAAGAACACTTTAGATGCCTGGGTACGGGAAGTCGTCACTCGAGGTTACGCCATAGCCTTCAAAAACCGACCCCCTCATCGATTTTGCCAGACAGACGTCCCGTCGGACCAGACAAAGGCAAACACTCTGCATTCAGTGGTACAGACCCTCCTGGATACAGGAGTCATAGTACAGGTGCCTCTTGCTCAGAGGGGCCGGGGGTACTATTCTACGCTGTTTCTAGTCCCGAAACCGAATGGGTCCTCCCGGCCCATTCTAAACCTCAAGGCACTGAACAAATTTGTGAAGGTTTCCAAGTTCCGTATGGAAACCCTTCGCTCTATTGTTCTGGCCTTGGAACCTGGGGACTACATGGTCTCCCTGGACATACAGGATGCTTACCTGCATATTCCTATAGCAGTGTCACATCAACAATACCTGAGGTTCGCTATTGGCAACCTCCATTACCAGTTTCGGGCGTTACCTTTTGGTTTAACAACGGCTCCGCGAGTCTTCACCAAAGTTATGGCAGTGATGACGGTTGTACTCCGCCGTCAAGGGGTCAGGATACTGCCGTATCTGGACGACTTGTTAATCCTGGCAAATTCCCCAGATCTTCTCCTGCGTCATCTGGATATGACGGTCCGGTTTCTACAAGCCCACGGGTGGCTCATCAACTGGAAGAAATCCTCCCTGGTCCCTGCTCAGAGCATGGTGCATCTGGGAGCGCTGTTCGACACCCACAACCAGAGGTTGTTCTTGTCTCAGGAGAAAGTCCTGAAACTTCAGGACAGGATTCGTTGCTTCCTTTCTCGTCCGCAAGTGTCGATACATACGGCAATGCAGGTGCTGGGCCTCATGGTGTCAGCATTCGACATGGTGGAGTATGCTCAATTCCATTCTCGCCCCCTCCAGAAGCTGATTCTAGCCAAGTGGGACGGCCTGCCTCACCGGATCAGGTCTCACATGATCTCTTTGACTTCGGAGGTCCGTCTGTCGCTGCTCTGGTGGCTCCTGGACCGACAATTGTGCAGAGGCCGTCCCTTCTGGATATTCAACTGGGTCCTGTTGATGACAGATGCCAGTCTAAGAGGTTGGGGCACGGTGCTGGAGCAGCACTCTTTGCAGGGTCGGTGGACCAAGGAGGAATCTCTCCTCTCGATCAACATTCTGGAATTGCGGGCAGTCTTCAATGCGTTGAACCTGGCCCAGCATTTGATTCAGAACTGCCCTGTTCAAGTACTGTCGGACAACGCCACCACAGTGGCTTACATAAATCATCAAGGCGGCACTCGAAGCCGTTTGGCAATGAAGGAAGCTTCACGGATTCTACGTTGGGCAGAACGCCATCTACCGGCAAAATCGGCAATATTCATTCCGGGAGTACTGAACTGGGAAGCGGACTTTCTCAGTCGTCAGGACGTACATGCTGGCGAGTGGGGCCTCCATCCAGAAGTATTTCAACTCCTCGTGGAAAGGTGGGGTCTTCCAGATGTGGATCTGATGGCGTCTCGACACAATCACAAGGTTCCGGTCTTCGGAGCAAGGGCAAGGGATCCTCAAGCAGCATTCGTGGATGCGCTGGCAGTGCCGTGGAGGTTTCGGCTGCCGTATGTGTTCCCTCCGGTGTCACTCCTGCCCAGGGTAATTCGGAAGTACAAGCAAGAAAAAGGAAATCTGCTTCTCATAGCTCCGGCGTGGCCCAGACGGCACTGGTTCTCAGACCTGCAAGGCCTATCGTCAGAGCATCCACTTCTACTTCCACAACGCCCAGACCTCCTCGTTCAGGGCCCCTGTGTCTACCAGGACCTAGCCCGGCTGTCTTTGACGGCGTGGCTCTTGAAGCTTCCGTCTTAAGAGCTAAGGGTTTTTCTAAAGTGGTCATTAAAACTATGTTGCGGCCCCGGAAACCGGCCTCTGCTCGGATTTACCATCGGGTCTGGCAATCCTACTTTGTTTGGTGCGCATCTAACCATTATGACGCTTCCAAGTTTAGTACAGCCAAACTTTTGGCTTTTCTACAGCAGGGCCTAGATTTAGGCCTGCGTCTGGCCTCCCTCAAGGTTCATATTTCTGCCTTGTTGGTGTGGTTTCAGAGAAAAATTGCGACTTTACCTGATGTTCATACTTTCACTCAGGGTGTGTTGCGTATCCAACCTCCCTATGTCCCGCCTGTGGCTCCTTGGGACTTGTCAGTGGTTTTGGAGGCATTGCAGGAGCCTCCATTTGAACCTCTTGGTTCAAGCTGACCTTAAGTGGCTTTCCCTTAAGGTGGTGTTCTTGCTGGCTATTGCCTCTACTAGAAGAGTGTCGGATTTGGGTGCCTTGTCTTGTAGTTCCCCATATCTGATTTTTCACCGTGACCGGGCGGTTCTTAGGACTCGTCCCGGATATTAACCTAAGGTGGTTTCTTCGTTCCACCTTAATCAGTAGATTGTGGTTCCAGCTTTTGTTTCTCCTGATTTGTCTCCCAAAGAGCGGTCTTTGGCTGTGGTACGGGCTCTCCGTATCTATGTGAAGAGAACTGCTTCTATTCGAAAGTTTGATTCTCTCTTTGTTTTGTTTGGATTTCACAAACGTGGCTGGCCTGCTCACAAGCAGACCCTGGCCAGGTGGATTAGAATGGTGATTGCGCATGCTTATGTGAAGGCTGGTCTGTCAGCTCCTGTTCACATTACAGCCCATTCTACTCGGTCTGTTGGACCTTCTTGGGCGGCCCATCGTGGTGCGACCCTTGACCATTTGTGCAAGGCGGCTACGTAGTCCTCCGGGAACACGTCCATAAGGTTCTATGCCTTCGATACTGCCGCTTCCCAGGATGCTTCCTTTGGTTCTTGTGCCCGCTACAGTGCGTCCCCTCCCATTAGGAACTGCTTTAGGACATCCCCATTGTCCAGACTTGTGGAGCCCAGTGTACCCCGCAGCAGAAAACGAGTTTTATGGTAAGAACTTACCCTTGTTAAAACTCTTTCTTCAAGGTACACTGTGCTCCACAAGGCGCCCACCCTGACGCACTTAGCTTCTTTGGGTTGATATGGCATTAGCCGCTGACACTTCTCTTGTCGTGAGAGTGTGGTGTATGTGGCTACTAACCGTTGTCGTCTCTTTTCCTGCTACTGCATTGGGCTGGTTAACTAAACTGAGCTCCTGTGCTGGGAGGCAGGGTTATAGAGTAGGCGGCACTGTGCATTTTGGGAACAGTCAAAGCTTTGAGCCTGTTGGTGCCTCGGATCAAGATCCTACTCTACACCCCATTGTCCAGACTTGTGGAGCCCAGTGTACCTCGCAGAAAGAGTTTTAACAAGGGTAAGTTCTTACCATAAAACTCGTTGTTGTTTTTTTACTAGCAATGCTTTTTTTTAATTATTATTTTCCTGCAAATGTTCGGAATACAGCAAATTATTTGTATTCACATTTTTTTCTATTGATTGTAGCATTGGTTTTCCTTGGGGTTTCCCCTGCTAGGTGCCATGCAGAAAACTGGAGCATAGAGCCTTATTTCGTGTTACATGCAACCCCGACTGCGTGCAACTCTGATGGCGAGAGATCTGCACATGTCACACTGTTCATGTACAGATTTCGTTCAGCAAGATGCCCCTAGAGCAACAGTATGATTGACATGCTGCGGACGTTTGCGGTCGGGGATGGGGCAATGACGGGGTCCATTTCCCAAAACTGAGGCGTTGCGCCTCTGATTTGTTGGCGAGCCAAGGCCAGTGTCGGAGTCATCCAACGCAGATTTACTGGCCTCAGCTATGGAGTTGAGATGGCCATTCTGAGAAGGCTTAGTCTTACTCAGATGGCTGATGGCGTGCCTGATTGTCACGATGGTGATCCAATGTCTTCAGATGCAGCACTCAGATCTGCAATGCTGGCAGTTGGTGTCTTTTGTCCTCAGATGCCTCCTGCAGCATTTGCGTATATTAGCATAATAACACGCAACTCTGAATCACCTCCATAGTTAATTACATACTGTGCTTTCCAGGAAAATATTCATTAATTTACATCAATACCTTTTAACCTTTATACTTTATACCTTTCAACTTCAGTTGGTTTATGGTGTTTGGGAGGAGGCAGGAGCACCTGGAACACACTCATACATAGAGGGAGAGCATACAAACTCCACATATATAAGATTCCCAGCAATGTGAGGAAGCGTGGCTAACAACTGAGCCATATTGCCCCTGCTGTTAGAGCCCAAAGCAGCACTTTAATGTTGCCAACCATATCCTGAGACAGCAGCGGGGCCAGGGTACTGAAGGGGTGTGACCAATTCCAGGAGGCATGACCACGCCCCCTCTGGGAAAAACCATTAACAGCTGGCCCTTACAGGAGGCTGGGCAATTTCTACATGCAACCCCTCCCCCTACACACATATCCATCTCGGCGCCCCTGGATCTGACACCAGTAACTTGCACCATGAGAGTAGTTACTGACAGACGGACCCTGTTTTAAGTAATTTTGCTAAAAATGTTATCACCACCACCAGTTATCTATAAAATATGGCTGGGCGCGGCAAGGCTACCTTCATGGAATTTATATATGTGTGACCCAGATCACGCATGCACGGTAAAACAGCCTAAGGAAAAGGTGCTTTATTCACATAAAAAAAATTTTTTGTTACTTTTGTTTAAAATGTTCTAATCATCCTTGTTAAACAGGCGATGGATGCACTGTACTGCCCCTGACAATCGTTTGCAAAATAATCAATTTTTCAGCAGAGACTTAACTTGCAGGCATAAAGCTCTTACAGGGCAGTGGTTAAATGACCTCAAAGCCTAATTAGCTACTTTACTTTCTTAGAAAAAAATTAAGATTAATTAGTTAGGAGGAAGAATGTTTACAGTAATTCCATAGGATAGAGGAGTAAGTAACTGGTGAAGAGAAATGGGCATATATGATGTAGTAAAACAATGATGTCTGCAGCAATCATTTATCCCATATCATTAGGGATTTTTCTTTTAAAACTGTTTGTTTACATTTAATCCTGAGGTTTAGTGTAACCAGAGTAAGGATTGATGGAGAGGAACAGGATTAGACTGCGTTCAAGAGGGTAGGTTGTGGTGTAGGAAGATAAGAAAGTTTAGAAACCTGGGGACACTGCAGAGTTGGATCACTAAAGGAATAAATTAAATAACTGACACAATTTCTTCTGTAAACAGTGTGATATTTATGTTGCATTCAATAAGTATTTTTGTTATCAGATGGAAATCAATGGATGCTAAGGAGATCAATAAAAATGTAGAATAACTCCCTTTGTGTCTCGTCGACACTGTAATGCTGCTTTCACACCGCAAACCCTGCTTTTAAAACGTTTCTTAAAACGGGTCTTAAAACGGGTCTGAGCAGTTAAACTCCCTTCACATCGCATGTTGTAACCGGTATATTACCATTTCATTACCATTTTGGTACCTTTCACACTGAACCCGTTTCACCCATAGAAAACAGTGGTTGTCATTGTAAATGGACTTTTCTGGCCCACACATTATTAATAATTATTAATTAATTATTAATAATTTGGCTAGTCGTACGATGGAACCCAGCAGCTTCAAGCATCTTTACCATGTTTTTGTAGATTACTGCATCCTTCACTGTCCCAGTGAATTGTCCACATATTTCTTCATCCCCTCTGATCCTAAGCAGCTCCCTAACCTCCTCGTCACTCCAATTTGCCATTTTAAACTGTATTCTGTATAATAAAAAGCTCCCTTCACTCTCTTGTGTTTCCTCCAGTTTATTTCCTGCTTCTGCCTGGTGACATCATGCATGGAGACAGTTTATCACCGTTCTGTGGCTTGGAAATACAGTTTCTGAGCCTTTCACACTGCACAATGAAATGGGTCTGAACCGTGTAGGACCCTGCTTTTTAACCGTTTCAAAATACCGGTATTTTAAAAATGGTAAATTCAAGGTGGCCCTTTCACACCGCAGCTAGAACCGTTTTGGAAGGATTCAAAATCGGCAATTTACCGGGTTATAGCTGCGGTGTGAAAGGGGTATAAACTAGGGGGTGGCAACCAGTGGCTCTCCAGATATTGTGGCGCAAGGCATGCTGGGACACAAACTATGTAATCTCTGAATGGAGGTTACTTAAGTATAAAAAAAAAAAACACAGGTAGAAAGGAAAACTGGGCAGTGTACAAGAACAAATATTTTTGTATTGGATAAATACATACAGTATAGCTATAAGGGTTATGGAGAGATATATATATATACATATAGTACTGTGCAAAAATTTTAGGCAGGTGTGGGAAAAAATGCTGCAAAGTAAGAATGGTTTCAGAAATAGAAGTGTTAATAGGTTATTTTTATTCAATTAACAAAATGCAAAGTGAATGAACAGAAATGTAAATCATCAATATTTGGTATGACCACCCTTTGCCTGCAAAACGGCATAAATTCTTCTAGTTACACTTGCACAGTTTCTGAAGGAACTCGCCAAGGAGGTTTTTCCAAACATCTTGGAGAACTAACCACAGATCTTCTGTTGATGTGGGCTTGCTCAAATCCTTCTGTCTCTGCATGTAATCCCAGACAGACTCGATGATGTTGAGATAAGGGCTCTGTGGGAGCCATATCGTCACTTTCAGGACTCCTTGTTTTTCTTTACGCTAAAGAATACATTTGGAGCCAATCAGACGCCTTCCTGATGCTTTCCTAAGGCAAAACCATGCCTTGTAAGTGATTGCCCTTTAAAAAAACGTCAGAGTTCGGCCGGCATCTCGCAGGCCACCGAACTCGGCCAGCATTACATCCGGCCCGATATGTCAGTCAAAGATGTTAATAGTCAGAAACTTTTTTACAAAATTGTCAGTAAGAAATATTAGCAGCTCTGTGATTGGGTGCAATGCTGGTGCCTCTCCTGTCCTATGTGTTGCGTGCATGTTCTGAATGTGGTTTGGATTGTATTATGGACACGACAGTGATGTACTGTACATTATTGCTGGGCATTGTTCAGTGAATACATGTTATTTACACTGCAGCATCTGTGTCTAATAAAATGGGTGTATGCATACTTTTGTACACAATAGTTGACATATCAATTGTATCCCAAGTTAGTATTTGTTTTGGTAGTCTGATGGACATTTACACAATACACAACTGTTAGTTTACCACTGACTTTTCTTCCCTCTCTTTATTCAAGTAAATGACTCATAGAACTGATCCTGTTTGCAAATCCTGTATTTGCCTGACCTTACTACTAGCAGAAATGCAACTTGCCCATCCATTGCTAATGTGATTACTTACCAGTGAAGCTTCACTATATACTGGAGGCATTACTAGCTGAGAGTACTGACTGAGGGAACCTGCAGAACTATATGGCTAATATGTACTGTATACAGTAGATGCTACAAGAATAATATTCTATCCACTTCCTCTATGCAGCCACGCCATGGAAGACACCATTATTTTACTTTCAATAGTAGTTGCCGATTTCCTTCCTTGTACAAATATTTTTTATTTGCAAGGACGTAACTTGTTCCATATTTATATTTATTTTTGTTACATGCAAGGAGGCTGAGTCTGTTTTTAGTGTTATTCTAATCATCCATACATACACTGTTCTGTCCGGGAACGTTAAATACACATGACAGCATTGCACAGTAACTGAACAACATCATTACACCAGTCTAACTGATTCTTATAAAAAAAAGGCCATCTTAACAGCATCGTAGGCCCTGGGCAAACCAATGCATTGGAACCCAAACCCACCTATTCACGGGAATAAAAACATAATCACAACTTACCCCTCCAGCAGTCCCAGTAAATGGCTCTCACTCTGGTCAATATCAGCATGCCGATGGCCTATCACTGTCTGGCTGCAGGCTGGGAGGCAAGTAGAGAATGCTGCACTCTGATTGGTTGATAGCTCTAAACATCCACCAATCAACATGCTAACAGCCATTCACCATTTGACTGCAGGTAATTCACCATCAGAATGGCCAGGTAGCATTCTCTACCTGCCTCCCAAGAAGTTTTAAAGGCACAAGCCTGGGGAACAGATATCCCCTGGCCTAGCCCACCCCTGCTTATAGGCTCCTAGAATTGTGGGCTCTGGGCAACTGCCCGTTGTGTTTATATGATAAGATGGCCCTGCTCATAACAGCCATGGTGTACCCCTCTGAGTTTTGGAGTTTTAATATTGTAGTTTTAATATTTAGGAGGAGATATATTAAACCATCTAGAGAGAAAAAGTGAAGTAGTTACCCACAGCAACCCTTCAGCTTCTGCCATTTTATACACTGTGCTTGATAAATAATATCTAGAAGCCGCTTACTTTCTTTGGGCAACTCATCCACTTTATCTCTCTTGAAAGTTTGATTAATCCCATTTAATATGTGGACATCATGAGAAGAATGGAAGGCTCCATAAACCTGACGTGGTTTAAACCACAAAGCAACGGCCTGGTGTATGTGCTGGTCACGTTTGGTATTTGTGCAGGTGCTATGCCTCTTTGACTGATGAAGTCTCTCTACCCACCTTCCCTTTTTTGCTGTTGATTTGTCTTTTAGAGGGTTTTGGGCCTAATTCAAGGTTGATTGCAAAACAACATTTTCTTCTAATGCAGTGCAGGTTGGGCAGATGTGACATTTGTACCATTGTCTTTTATTTTTGGTGGGAATGATTGGCAGATCACCAGTCCTAGTTCAAGTTTACTGTTTTGGGTTGCACTTATCTTTGTCAATTGGTTTTAGGCTGTACCACCATTCTGAGATGGGATAATCAAGTTTAGAAGGAGAAGTTCAATAACCTGGTTTGTGTTTATGCATGTTTTATTATTATTTAGTGGTGTGTTGATGGGATGAGCTTATTTTTGTTCATTCTTTATTTCTCACCATACGGTTTTTATTATATTGATTTACCCCAGCCCATCTTCCCTTTTGTGCTTGGTTTGTCTTTATGGTGGTTTTGTTGGCTATTAAAGTCACCCTCTTCGTCTTGATAGAGGGCTACTAGTGCACAGTTAACATTACTGACACCTGGCAACTCCTTGTGTGGTTGTGAGCAGTCTCAATATTTAGCATATGTTGAGTTATTTTTCTTCTTTGTGTAACTGTTTATAGTGATGAGCGAGGTTCGGTTTTACTCGGTTTTACTCGGTTCTCAAAACGGCATCTTATTGGCTATCCAAAACACGTGACATCCGTGAGCCAATAAGATGCCGTTTTGAGAACCGAGTAAAACCGAGTAAAACCGAACCCGCTCATCACCATGAATGGTCAATAAGCCCTATTTTCAGTTTGATTCCCATCATATTATGTGTTAGACAAACAGTACAATAGGTAACTACTATACTACGTTTAAACATTTGCAAAGTGCATAGCTTGTTATCAGCCTTCTCTTTTCCACATGCACTCTGAATATTATGGGGTCTATTTACTAAGCCTTGGATGGAGATAAGGTGGACGGAGATAAAGTACCAGCCAATCAGTGTCTAACTGCCATGTCACATGTTGGGTTTGAAAAAATAGGATTTTAATATACCTACCGGTAAATCCTTTTCTCGTAGTCAGTAGAGGATGTTGGGGATGCATCATAGACCATGGGGTGTAGATGGGTCCTGTGGAGCCTTGGGCACCATATAATGTAAATAGTGTGGGTTGGCTCCTCCCTCTATGCCCCTCCTCCAGACCTCAGCTTAGGAACTGTGCCCGAGGAGACAGACAACCTCGAGAGAGGATACTACAATGTTATGTGGCGAGATTCACACCAACTCACACTGAACTTATAACATGCAACCACATGTACCTCAACTAAAACATGTCAATATACATTAACCAAAAGGTGGCAGCAACAGTTGCCATTACTGAACAAGTAATAACTGTGCAGGGAACATAAGCACTGGGCGGGCGCCCAACATCCTCTACGGACTACGAGAAAAGGATTTACCGGTAGGTATATTAAAATCCTATTTTCTCTTACGTCCTAGAGGATGTTGGGGATGCATCATAGACTATGGGGTCAATACCAAAGCTCCCACTAGGGGAGGGAAAGTTCTGAAGTTCCTTGCAACACTGATTGACCAAACTGGAGGTCATCAGAGGCCAAAGTATCAAACTTGTAGAACTTTGCAAACGTGTTCAATCCTGACCACGTAGCAGCTCGGCAGAGTTGAAGTGCCGAGACACCCCGGGCAGCCGTCCAGGAAGAGCCCACTTTACGAGTAGAGTGAGCCTTGACCGAAGTCGGTTTCGGCAGTCCTGCTGAAGAATAAGCATGCTGGACAGTACAACAGATCCAGCGACTGATAGTCTGGTTAGAAGCAGGACACCCAATTTTATTGGGATCATAAAGCACGAACAATGCTTCTGACTTATAAAGAGGAGCAGTCCTCTTGACATATATCTTTAAAGCCCTGACAACGTCCAAGGACTTTCCCGTAATAGAAGCCTCAGTGGCTACGGGCACCACAATTGGTTGGTTGATATGAAAAGATGATACAACTTTTGGAAGGAACTGCTGAGGTGTTCTTAACTCAGCCCGATCCTCATGAAAAATCAGGTTAGGGCTCTTGTGAGACAAGGCCCCTAATTCAGACACCAGCCTTGCGGATGCCAAAGCCAACAAGGTGACTACCTTCCACGTAAGAAATTTTAATTCTGCCTTCCATAACGGTTCAAACCATTCTGATTGCAGGAACTGCAACACCACATTATGTCCCATGGCTCCGTAGGAGGCACAAAGGGAGGTTGGATGTGCAGAACCACTTTTATAAAAGTCTGAACCTCTGGGTAGCCAATTGTTTCTGGAAAAATAGGGACAAGGCCGAAATTTGAACCTTGATAGAGCCTAACTTGAGGCCTACATCCACTACTGACTGTAGGAAAAGGAGTAATCTACCCAACTGGAATACTTCCGTAGGGAACTTCTTGGACTCACACCAAGAGACATACTTTCGCCATATTCTATGGTAATGTTTTGACGTAACGGCTTTTCTAGCCTGAATCAGTGTAGGAATGACCTCGGTTGGAATACCTTTCCGGGCCAAGAGCTTTTGCTCAACCTCCATACCGTCAAACCTAGAAGCAGTAAGAGCCTTTGAGGCCCTGGTCTTGGACTTTGAAGACGAAGAAGGAACCTTCTGCTTAGCATAAGACTCAGAAGTCTTTGCAGGCCTATGAGGGCCATGAGGTTTGTGAGAACCGCAGACATTGGATCTGGACAGTTTCGTTCCAGAGTTCCCAATGCTAGAACTAGCCGCAGGATCCCTCCCCCCAGGAGTGGGAGTATCCACTTGGAATAATGTATTCCAACCATCATCCTTAGGCAAAGGAGTTTTATGATGTTTTGAAGATTTAGGTAAAGGACATTTACCCTCTGTGAAACACACAATGTGGACACCTCCAGTGGCGATGTAGTCACAGGCTGGATTGCGTCAGCCATCGCAGGAGAAAAAACAATTTTCTTGGGAAGCTCGTCAGGCAATGGAAACGGATCCAGGTCGGATTCTTGTACCTGTGTCCCTGTAGTAATTGAGGTAACTTCAATACAAGGCACCATCATAGGATGTGCTGACAGCAAGTCAGTGACCGGTCCTTCAGGACACGGTACTGTAGGAGTAGACTGTGGAATAAACTTTTTTGGTTGTAGAATCCTGCTCAGTCTATCGACTGCCATTTGTATTTTCTGTAATTGTCTATGACAATTCCGCCAGGAGGGGGCTTTTACCTGTAAACAGGAAGGTAATGTCGCAGTCGATGTGGAAACCCCTCCTGACCGGACACCCACAGGGGAGTCCCAGCGTCATTGTGGGGTAGAGGCCGGAATAGAAGCAGATTTCTAATCCGGAGGCCCTGTTGTCGCAGGCTTACCACCACCGCCATGACCCCGTCCTCTACCAAAGAAAGGAGTAGAACCTCTAGCTCTCCCCGCTTTACCACCTCTGACAGGTTGCGGAGATGGACCAAAATAAGGTTTCTTCGTAGGAGGAGCAGCAGCAGAAGGAAGAAAAGTAGACTTGCCTGCTGTAGTTGTAGATATCCACGCCCCTAGTGCTCCTCCAAGCCAAGCCTCCCCTTCATAGGGCAGGGATTCTACATTTGTCTTGGATTCAGCCTCTGCAGAACACTGGTTAAGCCAGATGTCTCTGCGCGCCGAAACCGCCAAGGCAGATGACCGCGCAGCCAATAAACCAATGTCTTTCATGGCTTCAACCATATATTCTGCTGAATCTTTAATATGAGTCAATGTAGATAAAATGGTATCCTAGTCAATGGTATCAATATTTTCAAGCAAATTTTCCGCATACTTTTCAATGGCATTAGAAACCCATGCACCTGCAATGGTAGGTCTAAGTACAGCCCCACTGGCTGAGTATATAGATTTGAGGGTATTCTCAATTTTCCGGTCTTCTGGTTCCTTCAGTGAAGCCGTGCCTGGGGCGGCTAACGTAACCCTTTTGGACAAACGTGACAGGGAGGCGTCTACCATTGGAGGAGTTTCCCATTTTTTTTCTATCACCCTCAGGAAAGGGATAGGCCAGTAATAGCCTCTTAGGTAATTGGAATTTTCTGTCTGGAGTCTTCCAGGCTTCACCAAACAGAGCATTTAAATCTTCCGACACAGGAAAATTAACAACAGGCTTCTTATCCAAATGAAAATAAGCTTTTTTTCCCCGGTACAGGAGTTTCATCAGGAATATATAACATTTCCTTAACACTTGTAATCAAATTCTGAATACGCTTAGAGAGGGTATCCGCCCCCATAGAATATCCGTCAGTGTCCCCTGTGTCGTCATCAGTATCTGTGTCGACATTTAATAACCGCACCAAGGAGCGTTTGGTGGGAACTGAAGAGGGACCCCCTGTTGAGGCAGAGGGACCTGTATATAGGGTATCTTCTATAGATCTCTTCCACTGCTGAAATTCCTTATCAGACTGTATGAATCTGTCATGTAACTGAGCAATCATATGTTTTATGGTCCCTAATCCTTCTGGTTCCACAGAAGGATCAGGGAACAACACACAGTCCTGTTTATCAGGAAGGGAATCTGCCTCTGTAGAAACAATATCTGCCTCCTCCAAATTTTCCATTATAAAAGAAAATAACACTGTGGAGCAACACACACCACACACTCAGACACACAGGGAGACTACAGGTCCTGCACCGAGATCTGGAGTGACACAGAAGAAAAAGCCCAGCCCCCACCGCGCTATGTATAAGGGTTAATAATAATAACCTGTAGCGCAATTTACACACACACACACATATATATATATATATATATATATATATATGGTATCCGGACTCCAGGTCGACAACAAAAAGGTCGACACACCTTAGGTCGACACAAATTGGTCGACACACCTTAGGTCGGCATGGACAAAAGGTCGACATGGAACAAGGTCGACATGGAAAAAGGTCGACATTAGTTTTTTATGTTTTTTTTCTTTTTTGGAACCTTTTCATACTTAACGATCCACATGGACTACGATTGGAACGGTAATCTGTGCCGAGCGAAGCGAAGGCACCATGCCCGAAGCATGGCGAGCAAAGCGAGCCATGCGAGGGGACGCGGTGCACTAATTGGGGTTCCCGGTCACTCTACGAAGAAAACGACACCAAAAAAACATAAAAAACTCATGTCGACCTTTTTCCATGTTATATATATATAACCTTCTGGTTTTGTACTACCACCAATGCTCTCCCCCCTATCTATATCACCCTGGTACCACGAGGAGTGAGGAGGAGGAGGCCAGCGGCTCTGCAGCGCGTCCTGTGCGGCCGATGCAGCTTGGAGCTGAAAAGAGAAGAAGGACCGCCCCGAAAATGGCGCGGACTCTCCCGCGTTGGAATATTTATACTGGCCGGGGCAAATGTATACAGCGGCGTCTAACCTCTGTATACCATATGACCAGACTTTTTCAGGGAATATGTAGCCAGCTCAGAGCGCTCCCCCCCCCCCCCCCCCAGCGCTCTGCACCAGTGGCGGAACTGTGGGAGGCAGTGGAGTCGGCTGCCGCCGGGCTCCTGACCGCAAGGGGGCACATCTCCTCCACTGTCTCCCTCTGCCTGAGGACCGCGCTGCTATTGCAGATGGAGGAGCTGTGTCAGTGACACGGAAGCTGCCTCCTGTATTTACAGAGAGCTGGCACTGGCTGCAGCTAGGGGGAGCTCCAGAGCGCAGCTCCTCCAGGGCCCTTCTAGTTAAGCAAGCCAGCCGAAGCTCTCTGCTCCTCTGTGCTTTGTGTCAGCCTGATGATAGCCAAAGGTAGGCACTGTGTGGGGGGTGGGGAATAGGCGTATTTGGGAGGATTTGGGGGGGGGAAGCACTGTGTTTTGTGTGTGCTAGTTTTTAAGTGAGGTGTGTTTTTAAGGAAAGTTGTGCGTTCAAGTAAAAGAGGCATGTGTGTGAGAGGCATGTGTGTGTGTAAGTGAGTGGCATGTGTGTGAGAGGCATGTGTGTGTGTGTGTGTGTGTGTGTAAGTGAGAGGCATGTATGTGTGTGTAAGTGGGAGGCATGTGTATATAGGTGAGAGGCATGTGTGTGTGTAAGTGAGAGGCATGTGTATGTAAGTGAGAGGCATGTGTGTGTGTGTGTAAGTGAGAGGCATGTGTATGTAAGTGAGAGACGTGTGTGAGAGGTGTGTTTGTGTGTGAGAGGTATGTGTGTGAGAGGAAAAGATTAAAGGAGGCATTTGAGCATTTCTACAGGACTATGTACAGAGCACACACCTGGTCTGGGTACACGCTACCTTATAAATATATGGAGGGGTGTCCGTTCTGAATGTGTGTGTGTGTAAGTGAAAGGCATGTGTGTGTAAGTGAAAGGCATGTGTGGGTGTTTAAGTGAAAGCTGCGTGTGTGTGTTTAAGTGAAAGTGGAATGTGTTTTTTTAAGTGAAGGAGGCGTGTGTGTGTGTGTGTGTGTGTGTGTGTGTGTGTGTGTGTGTGAAAGCGGCATGTGTGTGTTTTTAAGTGAAGGAGGCATGTTTGTGTGTGTGTGAAAGCGGCGGGTGTGTTTTTAAGTGAAGGAGGTATGTGTGTGAAAGCGGCGTGTGTTTAAGTGAAAGAGGTGTGTGTTTAAGTGAATGAGGCGTTTGTGTGGGTTTTTTATATATATCTAGTGTTCACGCTAGGTGTCTTTCACAGGGCGCTGCGCCCTGCCCTTTTTTTAGACAGCTTTATCCTGCCCTGCCCGTTTTTGTGCGCCCTGCCTCCCTGCCGTTTGCTGCCTGCCGGACCCTGCAAGCACATGAGAGTCCCCCTGGGCTAAATTAACCTTGTAAGTATTTTGCAGCTGTAAACTTCAATCTCAGTGCTCTCTACCTGGTGCAGTGTGCCTCAGTACTCTCTGTCTGGTGCAATGTGCCTCAGTGCTCTCTGTCTGGTGCAGTGTGTCTCAGTGCTCTCTACCTGGTCCAGTGTGCCTCAGTGCTCTCTACCTGGTGCAGTGTGCCTCAGTGCTCTCTACCTGGTGCAATGTGTCTCAGTGCTCTCTACCTGGTGCAATGTGTCTCAGTGCTCTCTACCTGGTGCAGTGTGCCTCAGTGCTCTCTACCTGGTGCAGTGTGCCTCAGTGCTCTCTACCTGGTGCAGTGTGCCTCAGTGCTCTCTACCTGGTGCAGTGTGCCTCAGTGCTCTCTACCTGGTGCAGTGTGCCTCAGTGCTCTGCCTGGCGCAATGTGTATAACGTGCCCTATCTGGCGCAATGTGTATAACGTGCCCTATCTGGCGCAATATGTATAACGTGCTCTACCTGTCGCAGTGTGTATAGGAGGTGCAATGTGTATTAGGTGCACTACCGTGTGGTGTAATGTGAATTGCCACTATTATGTGGCCACGCCCCTTCCCCACGAAACAATGCCCCTAGATTTTTGCTGCGCACTTTTGGCGCGCACTGTCCATGTTTTGGATTATAAGAATGGGAGCACCAAGCATTATAGTATGTACCTAAGTTTGCCCATCTAACTTAAAAATGTGCCCTCCCGAATGGAAAAATGTGCCCTCCCCGTGATCAGCACCCTGCCCTAAAAAAAATCCTAGAGTGAACACTAATTATATCGGCACACCGCTGCGCCAAAGCATCTCCATCGAGACCCGCTGGCGGGTGAGGGAGCACTGTAGGTGTACTATAATGGTATGCTGGTGTTTGTTTTATTGTAATGACTGACTTGGAGTGCGTCCACTTTCTATGTGTATCTATATTACTATTGGGAAAGGTACCTGAGCACGCTGCTACTGTTCACCCTTAGTGCCGGATAGCTACATATGGTATGTGTGTGTGTATATGTAGGGGGGCACTAACATTTATCATGCCTCCGGGCGACTGGGACGAACTTACGCCACTGCTCTGCACCCAAAGAAATGCCTGTAGTGAGCCAGCGGAGCACAGCCAAATACCGCTGTGCTCCGTCCCTTACAGCCGCCATTGAACCCCAGTTATCCCTTATGGATACCTGAGGTTTGTACTCACCACTCGACGACTTCTGGCAGTTTCAGGGGGTGGCGGCTGGTGCTGCGTGTGTGAGCGTTCGCCATCAAGGGTTATGCGATCAACACCTTCAGGAGCTAATGGTGTCCTGTCAGCGGGAGCAGGAGCCATGAAGTCTTTAGGTACTTGGGGGCAGATGTATTAACCTGGAGAAGGCATAAGGAAGTGATAAACCAGTGATATGTGCAAGGTGATAAAGGCACCAGCCAATCAGATCCTAACTGTTAATTTACATAATGGAGCTGATTGGCTGGTACCTTTATCACCTTGCACATATCACTGGTTTATCACTTCCTTATGCCTACTCCAGGTTAATACATCTGCCCCTTGGTTCCCGCTCCCCCCTCTGAGTTCCCACGAAGCAGGGAAGCTGTTGCCAGCAGCTTCCCTGAAAAATCACTTAGAAAAAAATCTTCTTTCCTTCACTCCTCTCAGGAGCTCACAGGAAGTGCTGCCGGCTCTCTCGGGCACATTTTCTAAACTGAGGTCTGGAGGAGGGGCATAGAGGGAGGAGCCAACCCACACTATTTACATTTTGTAGTGCCCAAGGCTCCATAGGAGCCGTCTATACCCCATAAATTTTAAGTAAATTTTGTTGACGGTTAAAATGACGACATTCACCATATCAATATGATCATGTTGACATTGATGAAATGGCAACATCCTAACAATGTTGACAAGTGGCGGTGCGGCAATGCGGCTGTTCCAGTGGTAAATACCTTAGCCCTGCGGCTGCAGCTATTGTTTCAGTATAGCATCTTTAATGGCAGCTTTGCGACATTAGCCATAATCTGTGCCTGTTGTTGCAGAGATAAGTATGCCCCTAACTCTAAACCTAATGTCGGCATTTCAACTGTTAACATTTAGGATGTTGATATTGTGTAAATGTTGACATTTTGCAGTCAATGACGTGTTAGCTGTCAACATTTTGACAATGTCCACATCATAACTATTGACATTATGAATACTGATATTGTGACAATCGACGTGCTGACCACATCCTCTTTCCGTGTATGAGTGTTGTTGCTATAGGAGCACATGGGTGTACGTGTATGAGTGTTGTTGCTATAGGAGCACATGGGTGTACGTGTATGAGTGTTGCTATAGGAGCACATGGGTGTTTGTGTATGAGTGTTGTTGCTATAGCAGCACATGGGTGTACGTGTATGAGTGTTGCTATAGCAGCACATGGGTGTACGTGTATGAGTGTTGTTGCTATAGGAGCACATGGGTGTACGTGTATGAGTGTTGTTGCTATAGCAGCACATGGGTGTACGTGTATGAGTGTTGTTGCTATAGGAGCACATGGGTGTACGTGTATGAGTGTTGTTGCTATAGCAGCACATGGGTGTACGTGTATGAGTGTTGCTATAGCAGCACATGGGTGTACGTGTATGAGTGTTGTTGCTATAGCAGCACATGGGTGTACGTGTATGAGTGTTGTTGCTATAGCAGCACATGGGTGTACGTGTATGAGTGTTGTTGCTATAGCAGCACATGGGTGTACGTGTATGAGTGTTGCTATAGCAGCACATGGGTGTACGTGTATGAGTGTTGTTGCTATAGCAGCACATGGGTGTACGTGTATGAGTGTTGTTGCTATAGCAGCACATGGGTGTACGTGTATGAGTGTTGTTGCTATAGCAGCACATGGGTGTACGTGTATGAGTGTTGTTGCTATAGGAGCACATGGGTGTACGTGTATGAGTGTTGTTGCTATAGGAGCACATGGGTGTACGTGTATGAGTGTTGCTATATGAGCACATGGGTGTACATGTATGAGTGTTGTTGCTATAGCAGCACATGGGTGTAATGTTTTGCTACATAAACACAAATGCATACATCCAGCATATTAAATATTTGGCCCTGGCATATGTATGTTGGTAAATCCCATATTTTAGGATTTCTATATATTTGCTAGGATGTGATGTGTACTATTCTGGAAAAAAATGTGAGATCTCCCAGGGCTAAATGTAATTGCCTGCACACTGGTTTTGTCTTTTACATGAATGCTATTTTAAAACATCAGTCAGCCTTGCCAGGAACCCGCCGATGCCTGCCATTCAGAGGCTATTACTTTTACCCACCCAATCTTACATGGGTTCTCCACTTAATATTTCACTATAGAAATCCCTTGTTTACTGTAGAATACGCAGTATTGCTCTAGAGGATGTATGGGATAAAGCACACCCTACTGTAAATTCCAAGTATACTGGATTACAAGTCACTGAGCAGTTCTGTGACAATATAAGGGCACAAGATCTTTTGCATTGATTCTTTTTTATACAGTAGGTTTCTAATCTCCTCAGTGACTTCTTTTATTTATCCTAATTTACAAAAGTCGGTGCATTATCATTAACACTTTAGTTTTGATAATAAACACTAAGGTATTAACATCAGAACTCACTGTGTATACTCATATAATGTACAGGCACTAATAAATTTTTGGCATCACTTGATTGCTCTGTAACGTGCAATACTTATAACCTTTGATAGGGTCCATAACTACTTAGAAGAATGGCTTGATAGCACAGTACACTAAAACCATTTATACATGGAAGGACACTGTGGGGAACAAGAGCACAAGAACTCCATCAGCAGCTGTAAGTATAACGTGTTAAAAGCCAAGGCAGTAATTAGCGCCGCTAGCTGTCAGCCCGGATCACAGTTATTAGGAAAGTATCTTTCATTGATACAATCTGCAAGGCAATTCCACTATTGCGAAAAAAAATAAAATACTAAGTGGAGTACTGCTTGCCACTGCGATCTTAATACATATAGGGCTTGAGTAACCCAGGAGTGCTGCCTACGGTGCAGTTGCATATCAGCCATATTTATGGTAGTCCCTAAATTGCGTATATGAATACACAACTTTAGGGGTTGTGGACTAGATTTCAAGATTTAGTGGCAAAATTGGGACAATTTAGGGAATTGTTGCTGACATTCCAGCACAGGCGCAACGGTACCGTGCGGCATCACCTGTAATTCGCCAATAATTGAATTGATCCCGGAAAGTCAATTATCTAGTTTTACATTTTACACATTTTGTCAAAGGTAAAGAATAACCCATCAATAAGTTGCATCATTCATTTATGATGTAAGGCAAAAGAGGATAACAAATTTAAATCTAACCATCATCTTCTTTTTTTATTTAAGAAAAACCCAACATGTATTCAATGTAAAATACGTTAACAGTAGGTAGTTTTCTTGTCACCGTATTCTACTGAGACTGCCAAGACATTTCTATTACAAGCAATGCTGAATGCCAACAGAAGGAACTGGCTTCCTGTATTTTTTGGCTTACAGGTGCTTTGTGCTCCTCTAACGTATTAAAATGAATCTAGACCCTACGCCAAATGCATGTGAAGTTTTTTTTTCCATTCTTACTGCCTTAAAACCTATTTCCTGCACAACCAGTTTCTTGTGATCAGCCTTGGCAGCCGACCCACCCTTTTAACCCTTCCAGCATCAGTCATTCCATGGGAAGCACAGCAGGAGCAGGTAGAGCCATCAGGTGTGTGCTAGACCTGTCAGTTCTCCGTCTGCTGGCCCTGGAGGCGGGATTCCCTCTACTTTTAGTTCAGGAATCCTGGCAGAAATCATGATGGATTTCTTTAGGAATATACTGGTGAGTTGTGTATTTACTCATTTTGGGTACTAGTGGTGACTCTTTGTGGAAGCGTCTTTTTTTCTTCTTCATCATACGGTACCATAGTTGTATTTACCTTTCTCCAGGCTATGTAGACATCACACTACTGTAACTCGTTCCTTGCGGGGCCAATATGTAAGGCCCTACTGGGGAGAGAGTTTAGTACGCTCCATGATGTATTCTACACGTTGTGATATTTGTTAATACTATTTCATCTTGATTTGTTCTCCCTAGGGATGTATTCTGATTACACATAAGCAAGTGTCACAATTAGGATTATCTTGAAGAGCCTGACGTTATAAATTTGAGTGCTTTATATATACTTACATTAGTTCAATCAAAATGTTTTTCTAACCATTCTCTAAGACAAATTGTTTTGTTACCCTCTATTTTATAATAACATTTACTGGGATTATATTTGATTGTCAGCTTCAAAGGAATAGCTATAGCCATTTGCTAAATCGTACAGTGTATAAGTGAGTATGTTTATTTGAGACTGTTATAATATACATATACAGTGTGTGCATATATATATATATATATATATATATATATATACTGCATGATTTGACAAGTGTTACTGACACATAGCATGCCTGATAGATAGCTGTGAAGTAGAATTCTGTTCTGATTGGCTGAAAGAAGCTGGTTTGCTGTCTGAATCACAAAATGCGTAGCTGCTTATACTCTCCTATCTTGCTCATGATCTGATCAGATGTGGAAGTTGTTGCTGTGTTAGCTGACGTTTCACTACACACCATCTAACAGACTTGTCTTTGGGAAATAAACACTTCTTGATAGTTTCATAATGCCACTGTTTTTAAAACCCATAGACAACTACTGATTAATATTGTAAATTCTTTAGTAAGTACAGTAATAACTGTATTACTCACTACTGTTTAATTAAAGCAAACAGTTGGGACACCTTAGTATTACTGTATCTATAGTTTTGTTGACAAATAAAATCGACCCCATACTTCCTTTTGGGGGCTAAATGAATATAAATAATGAAACAGAAAAAGAAATGATGTAACAGATTTAGAGGTCTCTATCTCCACGTATCCTGTACATTCGTCAGGAGTCTCAATAATTGAATAATAGACATTGCATGTTTAATATTTTGGTTGCGGAAAACAAAAAAGGTGCTTTCCTTGGAATATCGGACACATGGGAGAGTATGCGGTTAAATTACCGGCGGTCAGGATCCCCATGGGAGCACTATGTTCTAGCCTCTCACAGGACTTCATATTTTTCACTATGAATATCAGTACACTCCTGTGACGTACAGTTTAATCAGTCCATAAAACTCGCTCAGGGCTTTCTTTTGGTGTTAAGACTCTTGCCAATAATCCAGTTAATCTAGATACACTAGGAGTCTGATTAAAATAAAGATTTGTAGTGGCAATAAAACCCAGGGCATGCCCTGGGAGACTTGTCACATCCATGTGCTAGCCAGCAGCATATGTTTACAGTAGTGAATCCACTGAATGGCAATTGTAACTAGTGTGTGTTCACTTTGTGTTTGATCTTGCTGCCTGCAGCTGTTTTCTGTTCTGCATGCAGTGTTGTCTTTATTGTGACTGTTGTAACTGCGCTTTACAATAGTTGCACCTGCAATGAATTTATAGAACTGAAAAACCTATTTAGAATGTATTGGTATCTGCTTTCCTTATCAGAACATGTAGTACGTGAGATATCCAGATTTTCTGCTGCATGCTGTACAGTATTTATAAGAAAGATTCTCATCCTACGGTGCTCTGGTTAAGTGATTGCACTGTACTGTATATTTGTCTGGACAACTCGTACTATTTAAGGTGTTTTCAACAACGCTGCTTCACCCAGTGGGCATGTATAACAGGATGACAGCTTTCCATTGCTTTCCTCAGTTATACATGAAGAGTAATTAGCGAATTTGACATTTTGTAACCACAGTCACTTATTTTTGCTTGAAAGAGTGTGTTATTATGGAAAGAACATCGATCTGCAGGTAGGGTATCTGCAGGTGCACAATGTAATGTCTATTGATAATGGGGACTAGTGAGTGGAATTTCAAAATTGTTCTTTGAAATATATGCTTTATTCTGCATTTAGGGACCAATTCATCAAACCTTTTGCACAGGATAATCATGCGGAAACAGTAGCTTCTGATAAGTACTACAAATGTAAGTGAAAAGGCTATTTAATAAGCCTATACCGCAGGATGTCAGGAGATATCGTAGATATCTCCTGCGTTATCGTCCATCTCAGAGCACACCACAGTTTGTTTATTTATTTATTTATTTATTAGCAGTTTCTTATATAGTGCAGCATATTCCGTTGCGCTTTACAATTAGAACAACAGTTATAGAACAAAACAGGGCAAAGACAGACATAGCGGTAGGAAGGCCCTGCTCGCAAGCTTACAATCTAGAGGGAAATAGGTATTGATACACAAGGATAGATGCAACCTGTTACATAATGGTTCCCCAGATTGCTAGGTTCTTAGTGGGTTGTATGATATGATCACCCAGCAATGTTGGAAGACAAAATGTGAGGTTATGGGGATTGTGCAGAGGGAATGTAACTGGATAGGGAAGCATTGAAGGTTATGTGTGTGGGTCAGGAATTTGGTAGGCTTGTCTGAAGAGATGAGTTTTCAGGGAACGTTTAAAGGTTTGGAGACTAGTGGAGAGTCTTATTGTGCGTGGGAGTGCATTCCACAGAGTGGGTGAAGCCCGGGTAAAGTCCTGTAATTTTGAGTGGGCACAGGTAATACATCTGGATGAGAGACGCAGATCTTGTGCAGAGCGGAGGGGTCTGGTAGGGAGATATTTTGAGATGAGTGAGGAGATGTATGATGGTGCAGTTTGGGTCATAGCCTTGTATGTAAGTAAAAGTATTTTATATTTGACACGGTAGAATACCGGTAACCAATGGAGGGACTGACAGAGCGGATCAGCAGACGAAGAACGTTTGGCGAAGAAGATTAGCCTCGCAGCTGCATTTAAAATGGATTGAAGTGGTGAGAGCCTATGTTTGGGAAGACCAGTAAGGAGACTATTACAATAATCAATGCGGGAGATGATGAGTGCATGGATCAGAGTTTTTGCAGTGTCTTGTGTAAGATAAGGGCGTATAGTTTCCATACTATGTGGCAGTGGCCAAATATAACTTAGCTTTTGGGTTGTTTTTTGTACAATTGTGTTGTTTTTCTACAATTTCTATAGCTCTGCAGAAAATGACCTCACGCGAACTAATAGTTTGATGTCAACTATTGCTTGCAGATAGATATTAGTTTCAACATTTGGCTTCTAAACTTCTAGTTCTCCTAACCAGGTTTTCGGGCATCCTTCCTTTTATTAATGTCCCATCAAAACTACTTTGCAGCCCACCCACTCTAGTCTTACCCTACTGTTTTGGAGATACTCACCAAGGAAGAGCTTAGTCACACCTTGGAGCAGCCAAGTCTAGGCGTGTAATTCCACTGTCCAAGCAATGCTGTGTAACTAATATGGGACCTGAATGGACAGCACCTTAGACCAATGCATTAAAATTTAACTAGAATACACCTGCCTGCACAACATGCGTCAGTGCAAAACCTCCCAAACCCCCAAGCCTGCAAATTGTTGCAATAGTCCTGATCTTGGACATTCTAAAGTCGGAACTGTCCTGCCAAAAGCTTGGTTAGTTGGGAGGTACTGTATGGTTTAAGGAGTGATAAAGACACCATCAAAGCTGTAATGCTAAGAGACCATGACAATAGGAGTTTGTCGATACCTTTTACAGGAATTTTTTTTTTGTAATGGTGACTAATGACATACTGTAGATATCTTTTGAAAGATAACACCAATAAGGGGCCTATGCACTAAGCTAAGTAATGCAGTCAGTGCTCCGAAAACTGTTGCATTTCACAGGTCAGAGGTATTTGCTGCAGTCCCTCTGTTTCAATCCCAGAAGCTGAGCCCATAGCTTACTTTGGGTTCTGCAAATATGACCAATTTACCAATATCTGGAAAGCTTAGTTCCATTGGCTAAAACCGTTGTAGTCTGTAGAATGCAGTATTGCAAACTTTTTACAAGGCACTCTGGGGGTAATTCAGACTCTCAGACATGCGGGGGGACGCCCAGCACAGGGCTAGTTCGCCCCGCATGTCTGGCCCTGCCCCTCAACCACGCAAGGATGCATAAGCATTGCATAGCAGCGATGCTTTTGCACCTGGCGAGTATCCCTGCCAGCGCAGCTCCTGCGTGCTGGCAGGTGGCTACCTGCCGCGTCCTGGGTTGCAGCGGCTGCATGACATCACACAGCTGCCGCAGCCTGCCCCCGCAATGCGCCGGACACGCCTGTATTGTCCGGACCACACCCCGCCAACAGCCTTCTAATGTTCAATCAGGCAGAGGCGATCACAGCCTCACAGATGCTGTTAGCATCTCACTGGGCCTCCCAGGGTGTGCGGGTGCACTCCACAAAGGGATTCAGACTGCAATCGCTACCGCTGCAGCTATCCAGTCTGATTTACCCCCTCTAACCTTGCACATGCGCGGTCAGATGGCCATGCATATGCAGTGAGCAACCGAGCTCCAAGTCAGTAAAGTTGGGACTGATTCGCACTACATTACAGCTATGTTACTCAATAACTTTGAGTGACGCACTTAGATACAATACCTTCCCTCAGTCCAGGACCTGTATCTGTTCAGAGCTAAATAGCGGGCAACGAAGATAGTAAAGGACCAGCTACACCCCGGGCCACAGCATGTTTAACTTGCTTCCTTCAGGCAGGAGTTACAGGGCCGTCCCCATCAGGTCCACCAGAGGCCTCAAAAGTTTATTTCCCCAAGCGGTCCACCTGCTGAACTCCTGAACATTGACTGACTAGACGTACATGTAACTCACTTGTGTCCCTACGGTATACCTATCTGTATGACTTTACGTGCCCCCACCTGCTTATCTGTTACCTTCTCGGCTGTTGTATTTCAAACCGAAGACAAATTCCTAGTATACGCAAGTATACTTGGCCAATAAAGCTGATTCTGATTCATAGCAGAGTGTCAGTGGTAGCAATTAAAAAAACTGGCAAGCATGAAACTCTGCTCAGTGCTCGGGCCGTCTGTGACCGACATTATTCCGGAGCCTAGCTACTGTGCAAGGTAATGTGTTTACATTCAGTGATAAAATATGCCAATATTGGCATGTTTCACTTCACTGCAAGGAACTCAGGCCTGAGGAAACTTCGTTGTTGTAGCAGATGTTAAAATCTTAATGACAGAGCACGCACGTCTAAATAATTATGAAACCCCAACGGGACAGCTTGAAGCATTGTTTATATAGACTACCGTATTGGCTGCTCTATGCTCCTGCATTTTTAAACACTTGATAAACATGCAGTGCTCTTGTATGATTAATTTTATATGTGTATGGGAATAAAGTGGCATTAAAAGTAAATTCTGGCGAATGTCTATTGTATTGATTTAGTTCAAGGCATGTTTTCTGTATCATTTAAAGGCACATGATATAAAATAAAAATTGTCATTTATTTAAAGTATTTAGGGTTGTATTCAGTTACGGCTCTTTACCTGTCTGCCCAGGGGGTCTGCATTCTGCACATGTGCAGGATGATCTGCCTATACAGCCTTCTCCTCCTTGTCCTCCTGGTAACTGACAACTGACACCAATGGAAGGCATAGCTTAAGTCCGACGGCAGTGGAAGGTGGAGTCTATGTTCAGGGGTGGGAGTTACGTCTGGGATGCCAGGTACTACACGCTCACAAATTAGCAGTCTGGCTCCTAGGACTGCAGCCCCTAGAAGCTAGGTAGGGCTCCCATAATAGCAGGGGAGTGGCTTCCCTTGGGTAGCACTCTCTCTGCTATCACAATCCCAGGGGGAGAAAACACCTGTCCCTGGGACTGTCTGTCTGGCTGTGATTAGCAGGGAGTGCTTCCAATGGGAAGTCACTGCCACTGCTAATCGTAAGTATGACATAGAACCCTCCCCTTCCCAAACAGAGCATGAAACTTACAGCCTTCCCAGAGTATGAAACCTACAGCCTTTCCTTTCCCAGAGTATGAAACCTACAGCCTCCCTCTTCCAGAGTATGAAACCTACAACCTTCCCCTTCCCAGAGTATGAAACCTACAGCCTTCCCCTTCCAGAGTTTGAAACCAAGAGCCTACAGCCTACAGCCTTCCCCTTCCAGGAGTATGAAACATACAGCCTTACCATTTCCAGAGTATGAAACCTGCAACCTTCCATTTCCCAGAGTATGAAACCTATGGTCTTCCCCTTCCCAGAGTATGAAACATACAGCCTTCCATTTCCCAGAGTATGAAACCTACAGCCTTCCCCTACCGACAATATGAAACCTATGGCCTTCCCTTCCCAGAGTATGAAACCTACAGCCTTCCATTTCCCAGAGTATGAAACCTACAGCCTTCCCCTTCCCAGAGTATGAAACCTACAGCTTTCCCCTTCCCAGAGTATGAAACCTACAGCCTTCCCCTTCCCAGAGTATGAAACCTACAGCCTTCCCCTTCCCAGAGTATGAAACCTACAGCCTTCCCCTTCCCAGAGTATGAAATCTACAGCCTTCCTCTTCCTAGAATATGAAACCCAGAGCCGTAACTAGGTGTGTGCCGATGGTGCCTTGCCCACAGCGCAAATGCACTGAGGGCGCACCATCGAGCATCACACCCGCACGGCCGCAGATTCACTGTTTTAGGTGGCAGCGCCGCCTGCATTCCGCTGACGGTGGCGCCGCCTGCGTCCCGCTGAAGCCACTGCTGCCCACATGACTGTGTCCTGCTGCTGAAGCTGCCACCCGCCCACCCGTGTCCCAGTGAAGCCGCCCGCCTGCCTGTGTACAGCTTAAGCCGCCGCCACTGCTGCTGAGGTCCCGGCAGCGTTGCAGCTGAGTTCTGTGAAGTGGACAGGAGGAGTCAGGAGCCGGTAACAGCATGTAAGTGCCTACACAGACACTACACTACACTATACTACACTACACTATATTACACTACACTTCACTACACTATATAACAGTACACTTCACTACAGTACACTACACTAGACTACAGTATATTACACTAAACTTCTCTACAGTACACAACACTACACCACAGTACACTACACTACACTACACTACACTCTAAGGGTGGGTGGGGAGGGGGGTGTAAGGGAGAATCTGCCTGCCGTACTGTGTTAATGGGGGACTCTGCCTGCCATAATGTGTAAAAGGGTGACCTATCCTGCCGTAATGTGTAAAAGGTGGACACTTTCTGCTGTAATGTGTAAAACGGGACGCTGTCTGCCGTAACGTGTAAAAAGGGGATGCTGTCTGCCATAATGTGTAAAAATGGGGACGCTGTCTGCCGTAATGTGTAAAAAAGGGGACGCTGTCTGCTTTTAATGTGTGAAAATGGGACGCTGTCTGCCGTAATGTGTAAAAAAGGGGACGCTGTCTGCCGTAATGTGTAAAAAGGGGACTCTGTCTGCCGTAATGTGTAAAAAAGGGGACTCTGTCTGCCGTAATGTGTAAAAAGGGGGACGCTGTCTGCCGTAATGTGTAAAAAAGGGGACGCTGTCTGCCGTAATGTGTAAAAAGGAGGCGCTGTCTGCTGTAATGTGTAAAAAGGGGATGCTGTCTGCCATAATGTGTAAGAAGGGGACGCTGTCTGCCGTAACGTGTAAAAGGTGGACGCTGTCTGCCGTAATGTGTAAGAAGGGGACGCTGTCTGCCGTAATGTGTAAGAAGGGGACTCTATCTGGTGTAGCGGAGTTACTGTGCGGCGTAATTTGAATAATGGAGACTACTGTGCACCATTATATGAATTGGTATTATTTTGTGGCCACACCCCTTTCCCATGAAGTCACGCCCCTATATTTTTTGCACGCGCCTACGGCACACACTGCTGACGGTTTACGTTAAGGGGGGGCACCGATGCCGTTTCTTGCACACAGCGCTAAAATGTCTAGTTACGGCACTGATGAAACCTACAGCTTTCCCCTTCCCAGAGTATGAAACATACAGCCTTTCCATTCCCAGAGTATGAAACCTACAGCCTTCCTCTTCCAGGAGTATGAAACCTACAACCTTCCCCTTAGCAGAGTATGAAACATACAGCCTTACCATTCCCAGAGTATCAAACCTACAGCCTTCCTCTTCCAGGAGTACGAAACCTACAGCCTTCCCCTCCCCAAACAGAGTACGACACATACAGCCTTCTTCTTCCCAGAGTTTCAAACATTCTTTATTTTTGTAAAACTAGTGTTCAGTGCAGTATAAATATACTTTTACAATACAGTTGCAGCAGTTTAATTGTATTTGCGTTACTGTATTTGTTTTAGGCCCTTTTGTCCAATGCGATGCAGCTGTCATCATTATTATCAGTTTTGCAACTTGTACCAGGGTTTCATTAACCACAAGTCAGGTCATTCCAGGCAGATGTGTCTGTTTGACAGTTATCTTGGGTGTACTTCTCACACGCCCACATCATGACCTTATTGTGCCACCTGCTGACCCTCTTATCATAAGGAGTTGTAAGTCCAACTGAAGGCATAGCTTAAGTCCGACGGCAGTGGAAGGTGGAGTCTATGTTCAGGGGTGGGAGTTACGTCTGGGATGCCAGGTACTACACGCTCACAAATTAGCAGTCTGGCTCCTAGGACTGCAGCCCCTAGAAGCTAGGTAGGGCTCCCATAATAGCAGGGGAGTGGCTTCCCTTGGGTAGCACTCTCTCTGCTATCACAATCCCAGGGGGAGAAAACACCTGTCCCTGGGACTGTCTGTCTGGCTGTGATTAGCAGGGAGTGCTTCCAATGGGAAGTCACTGCCACTGCTAATCGTAAGTATGACATAGAACCCTCCCCTTCCCAAACAGAGCATGAAACTTACAGCCTTCCCAGAGTATGAAACCTACAGCCTTTCCTTTCCCAGAGTATGAAACCTACAGCCTCCCTCTTCCAGAGTATGAAACCTACAACCTTCCCCTTCCCAGAGTATGAAACCTACAGCCTTCCCCTTCCAGAGTTTGAAACCAAGAGCCTACAGCCTACAGCCTTCCCCTTCCAGGAGTATGAAACATACAGCCTTACCATTTCCAGAGTATGAAACCTGCAACCTTCCATTTCCCAGAGTATGAAACCTATGGTCTTCCCCTTCCCAGAGTATGAAACATACAGCCTTCCATTTCCCAGAGTATGAAACCTACAGCCTTCCCCTACCGACAATATGAAACCTATGGCCTTCCCTTCCCAGAGTATGAAACCTACAGCCTTCCATTTCCCAGAGTATGAAACCTACAGCCTTCCCCTTCCCAGAGTATGAAACCTACAGCTTTCCCCTTCCCAGAGTATGAAACCTACAGCCTTCCCCTTCCCAGAGTATGAAACCTACAGCCTTCCCCTTCCCAGAGTATGAAACCTACAGCCTTCCCCTTCCCAGAGTATGAAATCTACAGCCTTCCTCTTCCTAGAATATGAAACCCAGAGCCGTAACTAGGTGTGTGCCGATGGTGCCTTGCCCACAGCGCAAATGCACTGAGGGCGCACCATCGAGCATCACACCCGCACGGCCGCAGATTCACTGTTTTAGGTGGCAGCGCCGCCTGCATTCCGCTGACGGTGGCGCCGCCTGCGTCCCGCTGAAGCCACTGCTGCCCACATGACTGTGTCCTGCTGCTGAAGCTGCCACCCGCCCACCCGTGTCCCAGTGAAGCCGCCCGCCTGCCTGTGTACAGCTTAAGCCGCCGCCACTGCTGCTGAGGTCCCGGCAGCGTTGCAGCTGAGTTCTGTGAAGTGGACAGGAGGAGTCAGGAGCCGGTAACAGCATGTAAGTGCCTACACAGACACTACACTACACTATACTACACTACACTATATTACACTACACTTCACTACACTATATAACAGTACACTTCACTACAGTACACTACACTAGACTACAGTATATTACACTAAACTTCTCTACAGTACACAACACTACACCACAGTACACTACACTACACTACACTACACTCTAAGGGTGGGTGGGGAGGGGGGTGTAAGGGAGAATCTGCCTGCCGTACTGTGTTAATGGGGGACTCTGCCTGCCATAATGTGTAAAAGGGTGACCTATCCTGCCGTAATGTGTAAAAGGTGGACACTTTCTGCTGTAATGTGTAAAACGGGACGCTGTCTGCCGTAACGTGTAAAAAGGGGATGCTGTCTGCCATAATGTGTAAAAATGGGGACGCTGTCTGCCGTAATGTGTAAAAAAGGGGACGCTGTCTGCTTTTAATGTGTGAAAATGGGACGCTGTCTGCCGTAATGTGTAAAAAAGGGGACGCTGTCTGCCGTAATGTGTAAAAAGGGGACTCTGTCTGCCGTAATGTGTAAAAAAGGGGACTCTGTCTGCCGTAATGTGTAAAAAGGGGGACGCTGTCTGCCGTAATGTGTAAAAAAGGGGACGCTGTCTGCCGTAATGTGTAAAAAGGAGGCGCTGTCTGCTGTAATGTGTAAAAAGGGGATGCTGTCTGCCATAATGTGTAAGAAGGGGACGCTGTCTGCCGTAACGTGTAAAAGGTGGACGCTGTCTGCCGTAATGTGTAAGAAGGGGACGCTGTCTGCCGTAATGTGTAAGAAGGGGACTCTATCTGGTGTAGCGGAGTTACTGTGCGGCGTAATTTGAATAATGGAGACTACTGTGCACCATTATATGAATTGGTATTATTTTGTGGCCACACCCCTTTCCCATGAAGTCACGCCCCTATATTTTTTGCACGCGCCTACGGCACACACTGCTGACGGTTTACGTTAAGGGGGGGCACCGATGCCGTTTCTTGCACACAGCGCTAAAATGTCTAGTTACGGCACTGATGAAACCTACAGCTTTCCCCTTCCCAGAGTATGAAACATACAGCCTTTCCATTCCCAGAGTATGAAACCTACAGCCTTCCTCTTCCAGGAGTATGAAACCTACAACCTTCCCCTTAGCAGAGTATGAAACATACAGCCTTACCATTCCCAGAGTATCAAACCTACAGCCTTCCTCTTCCAGGAGTACGAAACCTACAGCCTTCCCCTCCCCAAACAGAGTACGACACATACAGCCTTCTTCTTCCCAGAGTTTCAAACATTCTTTATTTTTGTAAAACTAGTGTTCAGTGCAGTATAAATATACTTTTACAATACAGTTGCAGCAGTTTAATTGTATTTGCGTTACTGTATTTGTTTTAGGCCCTTTTGTCCAATGCGATGCAGCTGTCATCATTATTATCAGTTTTGCAACTTGTACCAGGGTTTCATTAACCACAAGTCAGGTCATTCCAGGCAGATGTGTCTGTTTGACAGTTATCTTGGGTGTACTTCTCACACGCCCACATCATGACCTTATTGTGCCACCTGCTGACCCTCTTATCATAAGGAGTTGTAAGTCCAACTTGCATATTGAAGGAGACTGGCATTGCAAAAAAAAAAACCCACAACAAATTGCAGCCATACAGTAAAATGCCCCAACTTGCTTTTGTGTATTACTCTGAATAAAGCCCTCAACGTCCACATGAATGAGAGGGTAACATGAAATGGGTTAAACATTACAAGGAGATTATCTCACACAATCAACATTTGCTCATGGAACATGTATAATTATCTTATTCCATAACGTCTATAATTGTTGTAGCAAAGACTTGACCTTGTTGTAAATTTATCCTCAGTGCATAGGGTTTGGAACTCCTGTATGTATTTTCTGCCCTGTAAGTATACTTTAGTGTCTAGAAAAGAGTGCTAATTCCATACATGTTCTATTTATATCTCACCAGGCTGTAACTACCACTTTAAATAGTTTAAATAGTTGCTTAGCAAAAGTGCTGTTTGCTGACAAAATTTAATGTACCATTGTACTATAGATAAATGTGTCCTGTATAACGACGTGTCCCTTACCAGCACTGCTACACATACATAACGTTATTTCATCCAAACAAAGAGAGAGCGATTTGTGTAACAAAAAAACCCATAACACTGTTTTGGGGCCCATTTATCATGCCTAAAACCATATATTAGACAAACTAATACAACATACAACAGTCCACATCATTTTCATTGGTCTGCAGCAATTAATCTCTAAAAAGACTCTCTATTCAGAGCACAATACCGGTAACTAATACCATCATCCATCGCTATAGGAAGTGGCTTCATGATCTGTACAGGTCATGATGCTGGGACCTGGGCATGTATAATAGCAAAGACTGCTTGACATGACTGGTACCTGAACAACACAATGATCTGACTACTGGGTGTGCACAATCTAGGTGGGATGTGGTATAAGAGCTGTGGCCAGCAATTGGGTTGGAAGAGTGTGTTTAGAAGTTGGGTCTGTGCAATGTGCTGGCAAGTGGGTGTTTGTAAACTGGTAATAAGATCTGTGCAATATGATTGAAAGTTGAAAATAATTAAAATAAAAGTTACTACAAATATAGTATATACAATATAAAACTGAGTCTGTCCAACATGGCTGGTAATTGGGTCTGTGTAATTAGATTTTCCAATGTGACATGGTAATTTAAATGTGACATGGGAATCTTGTTGGCTTAGTAATGTTTGAGGACACTGTGCTGCAATTATTATAGATGCATTGCTTGTAAAATCAAGTGCGTTACTGTATACATGGCTACTATTTAGACCTTCTTACAAGGAGATTGTGAACATAAGGTCCCAAGAGCAAGTGTGGGAGTCCCGTCCCCTGCTGCGTAATGACCTGATCATATCATTGGGCTGCAGGCCAGGAATCACCTCATCAGGACTATTCATCTTTACAAAAGGAAAAGAAGGCTCAAAAAGGTAGACTTACTCTCATAGGAGTTTCAGGGACCTTCTTGGAGAGTATGTGTATATTTTTACTGCCAGTGTAATATGTAAGAGAGCCACTACTGATATACTATGTGAGTGGCACTAAAGAGGCTGCGTGTATAAGGTGTACATGACACGTACATGCATTTCCAGTTTAGAATCATCTCATATGTACATTAGACAGATATTAGTTTTGTACATAACAATAGGTATTGCAGGGGCTCTGGGGCTCCACTGTATCCCTGATATGCTGTCAAGGCCCTTTACTTTTTTTTTGCAATTGCGCTGGTACCAGCATGAAACTGTAGCAATAATAAACTTATCTAACACTGCATAGCACCCCTACGAGAACTCGTTAGTAATAACCAAGCTGCACTGGCGCTTCCACAGGACCAGGGGCCAGTGCCAGATTAAGGTTCTCATGGGCCTGGAGCTGAAATTTCTGAAGGGCCTATTATGTGCCACTGCAGGTGGTGTGACCAACACGGTGGGTGCATGGCTACTGATAATAGGGGTGTGATCAGTGATGTATATATATGTGTGTGTGTTGGTGCGCACATGCATGTATGTACGTACTACGTATGCATATGTTTGAAAAATAGCCTCTTAGCACTAAAAGTCCAATTATCTAAAAAAAATCAATTATTCTATATATTTATTTATTTATTTCCATAGTACAACAAACAGAACAGGAGAGCACACAAGGAACCTGATTCACCAATAGTTGCGGCTGCATCTTCTGACAGTCGTGCATCTTTAGGGATAAATGCTGCTATAAAGCCCTTCCCTTGTGTACAAGTGTGCATCCATCCAAATGTGCAAGGACTGATATGACAACTTTCAGCGTCTATAGACACAGTCCTTAGACGCCACCATGGAAACATAGAATGTGATGCCAGATAAGAACCATTAGGACCATATAGTCTGCCCATGTACTTACCGTACACACACTTACACACTAGGGTTCATTTTTATTTCTCTAACGTCCTAAGTGGATGCTGGGGACTCCGTAAGGACCATGGGGAATAGCGGCTCCGCAGGAGACTGGGCACATCCAAAGAAAGCTTTAGGACTATCTGGTGTGCACTGGCTCCTCCCCCCATGACCCTCCTCCAAGCCTCAGTTAGATCTCTGTGCCCGAACGAGAAGGGTGCACACTAGGGGCTCTCCTGAGCTTCTTAGTGAAAGTTTTAGTTTAGGTTTTTTATTTTCAGTGAGACCTGCTGGCAACAGGCTCACTGCATCGAGGGACTAAGGGGAGAAGAAGCGAACTCACCTGCGTGCAGAGTGGATTGGGCTTCTTAGGCTACTGGACATTAGCTCCAGAGGGACGATCACAGGCCCAGCTTGGATGTGTCCCAGAGCCGCGCCGCCGGCCCCCTTACAGAGCCAGAAGGCAGAAGAGGTCCGGAAAATCGGCGGCAGAAGACGTCCTGTCTTCAACAAGGTAGCGCACAGCACTGCAGCTGTGCGCCATTGCTCTCAGCACACTTCACACTTCGGTCACTGAGGGTGCAGGGCGCTGGGGGGGGGCGCCCTGAGACGCAATAAAAACACCTTGGCTGGCGAAAATACATCACATATAGCCCCCAGGGCTATATGGATGAATTTTAACCCCTGCCAGAATCCATAAAAAAGCAGGAGAAAAGTCAGCGAAAAAGGGGCGGAGCCTATCTCCTCAGCACACTGGCGCCATTTTCCCTCACAGCTCCGTTGGAGGGAAGCTCCCCTGGCTCTCCCCTGCAGTCACTACACTACAGAAAGGGTTAAAAAATAGAGGGGGGCACTAATTAGGCGCAGTATTAACTATACAGCAGCTATAAGGGGAAAAACACTTATATAAGGTTATCCCTGTATATATATAGCGCTCTGGTGTGTGCTGGCAAACTCTCCCTCTGTCTCCCCAAAGGGCTAGTGGGGTCCTGTCCTCTATCAGAGCATTCCCTGTGTGTGTGCTGTATGTCGGTACTTTTGTGTCGACATGTATGAGGAGAAAAATGATGTGGAGACGGAGCAGATTGCCTGTAATAGTGATGTCACCCCCTAGGGGGTCGACACCTGAGTGGATGAACTGTTGGAAGGAATTACGTGACAGTGTCAGCTCTGTATAAAAGACAGTGGTTGACATGAGACAGCCGGCTACTCAGCTTGTGCCGGTCCAGACGTCTCATAGGCCGTCAGGGGCTCTAAAGCGCCTGTTACCTCAGATGGCAGATATAGACGCCGACACGGATACTGACTCCAGTGTCGACGGTGAAGAGACGAATGTGACTTCCAGTAGGGCCACACGTTACATGATTGAGGCAATGAAAAATGTTTTACACATTTCTGATAATACGAGTACCACCAAAAAAGGGGCATTATGTTCGGTGAGGAAAAACTACCTGTAGTTTTCCTGAATCTGAGAAATTAAATGAGGTGTGTGATGATGCGTGGGTTTCCCCCGATAACAACTGATAATTTCTAAAATGTTATTGGCATTATATCCTTTCCCGCCAGAGGTTAGGGTGCGTTGGGAAACACCCCCTAGGGTGGATAAAGCGCTCACACGCTTGTAAGGGCTCTACCTTCGCCTGAGATGGCCGCCCTTAAGGATCCTGCTGATAGAAAGCAGGAGGGTATCCTAAAAGGTATTTACACACATACTGGTGTTATACTGCGACCAGCAATCACCTCAGCCTGGATGTGCAGTGCTGGGTTGGCGTGGTCGGATTCCCTGACTGAAAATATTGATACCCTAGATAGGGACAGTATATTTTTGCCTATAGAGCATTTAAAAGATGCATTTCTATATATGCGTGATGCACAGCGGAATATTTGCCGACTGGCATCAAGTCTAAGCGCGTTGTCCATTTCTACCAGTAGAGGGTTATGGACACGTCAGTGGTCAGGTGATGCGTATTCCAAACTGCATTTGGAAGTATTGCTTTATTAAGGGGAGGAGTTATTTGGGGTCGGTCTTTCAGACCTGGTGGCCACGGCAACAGCTGGGAATTCCACGTTTGTACCCCAGGTCGCCTCTCAACATGAGAAGACGCCGTATTATCAGGCGCAGTCTTTTCGTGGACAAGCGGGCAAAAGGTTCCTCATTTTCTGCCCCGTGACAGAGGGAGAGGAAAAAGGCTGCAGAAATCAGCCAGTTCCCAGGAACAGAAACCCTCTCCCGCCTCTGCCAAGCCCTCAGTATACGCTGGGGCTTTACAAGCAGAATCAGGCACGGTGGGGGGCCCGTCTCAATGAATTTCAGCGCGCAGTGGGCTCACTCGCAAGTAGACCCCTGGATCCTTCAGGTGATATCTCAGGGGTACAAATTAGAATTCGAGACGTCTCCCCCTCGCCGTTTCCTAAAGTCGGCTTTACCGATGTCTCCTTCTGACAGGGAGACAGTTTTGGAAGCCATTCACAAGCTGTATTCCCAGCAGGTGATAATCAAGATACCCCTCCTGCAACAGGGAACGGGGTATTATTCCACACTGTTGTGGTACCGAAGCCGGACGGCTCGGTGAGACCGATTCTAAATCTAAAATCTTTGAACACTTACATACAGAGGTTCAAATTCAAGATTGAGTCACTCAGAGCAGTGATTGCGAACCTGGAAGAAGGGGACTACATGATGTCTCGGGACATCAAGGATGCTTACCTTCATGTCAAAATTTACCCTTCTCACCAAGGGTACCTCAGGTTTATGGTACAGAACTGTCACTATCAGTTCAGACGCTGCCGTATGGATGGTCCACGGCACCCCGGGTCTTTACCAAGGTAATGGCCGAAATGATGATATTCCTTCGAAGGAAGTGAATTTTAGTTATCCCTTGCTTGGACAATTCCCTGATAAGGGTAAGATCCAGGGAACAGTTGGAGGTCGGTGTAGCACTATCTCAGGTAGTGTTGCGGCAGCACGATTGGATTCTCAATATTCCAAAATCGCACCTGGTTCCGACGACGTGTCTTCTGTTCCTAGGGATGATCCTGGACACAGTCCAGAAAAAGGTGTTTCTCCCGGAGGAGAAAGCCAGGGAGTTATCCGAGCTAGTCAGGAACCTCCTAAAACCGAGCCAAGTCTCAGTGCATCAATGCACAAGGGTTCTGGGTAAAATGGTGGCTTCCTACGAAGCAATCCCATTCGGCAGATTCCACGCAAGAACTTTCCAGTGGGACCTGCTGGACAAATGGTCCGGGTCGCATCTTCAGATGCATCAGCGGATAACCCTGTCACCAAGGACAAGGGTGTCCCTCCTGTGGTGGTTGCAGAGTGCTCATCTTCTAGAGGGCCGCAGATTAGGCATTTAGGACTGGGTCCTGGTGACCACGGATGCCAGCCTGCGAGGCTGGGGAGCAGTCACACAGGGAAGGAATATCCAGGGCTTATGGTCAAGCCTGGAGACATCACTTCACATAAATATCCTGAAGCTAAGGGACATTTACAATGCTCTAAGCTTAGCAAGACCTCTGCTTCAAGGTCAGCCGGTGTTGATCCAGTCGGACAACATCACGGCAGTCACCCACGTAAACAGACAGGGTGGCACAAGAAGCAGGAGGGCAATGACAGAAGCTGCAAGGATTTTTCGCTGGGCGGAAAATCATGTGATAGCACTGTCAGCAGTATTCATTCCGGGAGTGGACAACTGGGAAGCAGACTTCCTCAGCACGACCTCCACCCGGGAGAGTGGGGACTTCACCCAGAAGTCTTCCACATGATTAAAAACTCGACAGGTATTGCGCCAGGTCCAGGGACCCTCAGGCAATAAGCTGTAGACGCTCTGGTAACACCGTGGGTGTACCAGTCAGGGTATGTGTTCCCTCCTCTGCCTCTCATACCCAAGGTACTGAGATTGATAAGATGGAGAGGAGTAAGCACTATATTCGTGGTTCCGGATTGGCCAAGAAGGACTTGGTAACCGGAACTTCAAGAGATGCTCACGGAGGATCCGTGGCCTCTACCTCTAAAAAGGGACCTGCTCCAGCAAGGACCCTGTCTATTCCAAGACTTACCGCGGCTGCGTTTGAAGGCATGGCGGTTGAACGCCGGATCCTGAAGGAAAAAAGGCATTCCGGATGAAGTCATCCCTATCCTGATCAAAGCCAGGAAGGATGTAACCGCAAAAACATTATCACCGCAATTGGCGAAAATATGTTGCGTGGTGCGAGGCCAGTAAGGCCCGACGGAGGAAATTCAACTGGGTCGATTCCTACATTTCCTGCAAACAGGAGTGTCTATGGGCCTGAAATTGGGGTCCATTAAGGTTCAAATTTCGGCCCTGTCAATTTTCTTCCAAAAAGAACTAGCTTCAGTCCCTGAAGTTCAGACGTTTGTAAAAGGGGTACTGCATATACAGCCTCCTTTTGTGCCTCCAGTGGCACTTTGGGATCTCAATGTAGTTTTGGGTTCCAAAAGTCACATTGGTTTGAACCACTTAAATCTGTGGAGTTAAAATATCTCACATGAAAAGTGGTCATGCTGTTGGCCCTGGCCTGGGCCAGGCGCGTGTCAGAATTGGCGGCTTTATCCTGAAAAAGCCCTTATCTGATTTTCCATTCGGACAGGGCGGAATTGAGGACTCGTCCTCAGTTTCTCCCCAAGGTGGTTTCAGCGTTTCACCTGAACCAACCTATTTGTGGTGCCTGCGGCTACTAGGGACTAGGAGGCCTCCAAGTTGCTAGACGTTGTCAGTGCCCTGAAAATATATGTTTCCAGGACCGCTGGAGTCAGGAAATCTGACTCCCTGTTTATCCTGTATGCACCCAACAAGCTGGGTGCTCCTGCTTCTAAGCAGACTATTGCTCGTTGGATTTGTAGTACAATTCAGCTTGCACATTCTGTGGCAGGCCTGCCACAGCCAAAAATCTGTAAATGCCCACTCCACAAGGAAGGTGGGCTCATCTTGGGCGGCTGCCCGAGGGGTCTCGGCTTTACAACTTTGCCGAGCAGCTACTTGGTCAGGAGCAAATACGTTTGTAAAATTCTACAAAATTGATATCCTGGCTGAGGAGGACTTGGAGTTCTCTCATTTGGTGCTGCAGAGTCATCCGCACTCTCCCGCCCGTTTGGGAGCTTTGGTATAATCCCCATGGTCCTTACGGAGTCCCCAGCATCCACTTAGGACGTTAGAGAAAATAAGAATTTACTTACCGATAATTCTATTTCTCATAGTCCGTAGTGGATGCTGGGCGCCCATCCCAAGTGCGGATTGTCTGCAATACTTGTACATAGTTATTGTTACAAAAATCGGGTTATTATTGTTGGGAGCCATCTTTTCAGAGGCTCCGCTGTTATCATGCTGTTAACTGGGTTCAGATCACAAGTTGTACGGTGTGATTGGTGTGGCTGGTATGAGTCTTACCCGGGATTCAAAATCCTTCCTTATTGTGTACGCTCGTCCGGGCACAGTATCCTAACTGAGGCTTGGAGGAGGGTCATGGGGGGAGGAGCCAGTGCACACCAGATAGTCCTAAAGCTTTCTTTGGATGTGCCCAGTCTCCTGCGGAGCCGCTATTCCCCATGGTCCTTACGGAGTCCCCAGCATCCACTACGGACTATGAGAAATAGAATTATCGGTAAGTAAATTCTTATTTTTTTTATTTGGGAGCCAATTAATCTATCAGTATATTTTGGATTGTGTGAGGAATCCGGGGAACTCCGGAGGAAACCAAGGCAAGCACAGTGATAATATACAAACTCCACACAGTTACTGCTATGGTGGAAATAAAACTCATGACCTCAGTGCTGTGAGGCAGTAATACTAATCATTACACCATCCATAATCACACCTGCCCTATGGCAGCTGCAAATTTCCCATCTGAGTATTACCTCCAAATGATTGATGACGTGTCTGTTTGGGTAAACACTTTAGCGTCATGCCCACGACACAGTCATAGCACGACCATGAGACAGACCAATAATGTCCTGTTATCGTGTATTAACACATGGAATCCTGTATTAAGTATCTGGACCCATGTGTTACTTCAGCTCCGAAGTGGCAGGTATTGGGGCTAATGGAATAGCCCTAGGCGAAACAATTAGCTGCAGTAAATTACAGCAGATAATTGAATCTCAGCCATAGTCTACGTTTCGGTCTCCTAAGGACCACAGAGCTGGTTATCTGGAACAATCAAACCCTCTTACCTGCAAGTAGGTCTATAAATACCACTAGTGCACCCTGACTGCCTCCACGTACAGACATCACCAGAAATGACATCATCAGTGTATCTCATACATTAGCAAACTCCATCTAGCCTCAGAACCTAATAATAGTAATATTTATTGGACTCAAGATATCCATCTAGTTAAGTCTCAGTCATGCTGGCTATCCAGATTACCTAACAACATAGATAGCTAATCTGCATGCGTTCCACCACAGCGGAACGCATAACCGGAAGTCCGCACACATCTGGAGCTACTGGAACTTTCGGTCCTGCGCTCCATCCATCTGAAATGCACTGCGCTATGCCTCCAGAGCGCTGTGTTCCCACATTTCTGGCTTGCGTTTTACCCAGTTGGAACGAACAGCACTCCCATAATTATAGGACCACCATAGGGCACAGCTTATTAAGACGTTCTGGAGTCCAGCAAACAGGGCCATATAAGAAGAGCCTCAAATACATATTAAACTAATTGAAGTCATATACAGTAATTTAAAAATCACCAATTTATACACACACACACACACACACACACACACACAAAATATGTTTATATACATACATACATACATGCATACATGTGTGTGTGTGTGTGTGTGTGTGTGTATATATATATATATATATATATATATATATATATTAAAGTCAATGCCTACATTATCTTTATTTTACCAGCACTGCAGCAGCCAGCAGGAGTACACCTCTCCCCAGGAGGATCTCTAGATTCTCTACGGATTGAGCAGATTGCTCAGGGTAGATGCTAGAATCAAGTGGGCTAAGGGACCTTTTCCGTAAGGGGGAGGAGTTACGACGCAAGGGGGAGGAGCTAGGCCAGCGGGATAGTTCCTCTACCATCCACGCCACCAACTATTACCTTTAGTAATTAGGTGGTGAGCGGAGCGGAGCGAGCCACCGTGCCCGAAGCGTGGTGAGCGTACTTTTCGGGTACCCTGTTCGCCCGTTGCTCCTCCCCTGGTGACGTAGCTCCTCCCCTCAATACGTCACAAGGTCCCTTCAGCCCCTCCGATATAGAACCAACCGATTGCTCAGAGGCTGTCACTGTGCAGCAGCTGCTGCTTCCGTTCACATCACATGCTGTGGTGCCGGGGCGGCGCTCTCCGATGTCACACGTCCTGACGTCACTGTTGCAGCGCAAGGAGCGCGGGGGGATCCAGGCAAGTGAAGTGACAGAGGGCCTAATTCCGGTGCTGGCGGAGGGTGTGAAGGGAGGTCGCGGCCGGGGGGGGAGGGAGGAAGAGAGAGGTTGGGTCGGGTCTTGGACGGACTTTGGCAGGCTGCTGTGGCAGGAAAAAAATGCTTTCCTGTCTGCAGCAGCAACACAGCAGAAGCTGTGGGCCTATTTTGATGGGGGGCTTGGAGCTGCAGCTCCATCCGCCCCATTGTTAATCCGGCTCTGCCAGGGGCCCCTGTTCAAATTCTGCACAGTGGGCCGGGAGCCCTTATCTTCACCACTGACAGATGCAATGAAAGATGTGGGCCCTGTATGCCTTTAATAATGTGGTGACATTTATATGCAGCGTGCAAAGTTAATATTTTATCTGCACATAGTAAAACCATGATAAGGTTTCACCTACATGCTCAAAGTCATACAGAAATATTTTCTCATTTGTCAAGCATCCTCCAACATCAGACATTCTTGGTGAGTGACACTTTATCAATCCTGAGTTTTTAAGGTTTGTGGAACATGGCCTGTTCACATAACATATTTGTTCTTTTCTTATTTATCTTTTTGCAAAAATATTGGATAAACAAATTACAGATTGGAAGCTTTTTCAACCTTTACAATTAAAAAATGGTATTTTATATTACATTCAAAATAGGTTTTTTATTATATTATGAGTAGAATATATAATATTTTTAATTATTGTAATTTACTAACTTTGTGGAACCCCCATACATACTGTATCCTCACTTGATTCATTACACCTGCATTTATCTTTTGCTCTGAACACTATGGGGGTAATGACCCATAGATGTAATTTTTCTAGTACGGTTTACAAAATTGAAGAAAACACCTGACAGGCCACACTATAGGCAATACACAGGCAATTTCTTTAGTTTAGAACAATTTGTCCCACTTCTTTGTACACAGAATCTTTGTAGTGTTTAAAAAACAAATAAATCGCTTTGGAGAATTTCTGTATTGGACAGCAACCAACAACTCTTTTTACTTCCAGCTGTCACTACACATACGAAACAACTGTACATACACTGTAAGTACACATTCAGAACTACATGTAACTGAACATGCTGAACTTCATGTAACTACACACACCAAAGTACATATAACGAACTACACATACGGAACTACATATAACTACACACACACGGAACTATGGGATGCAGTTAAGTTCCCGAACTACGGGATCCCAGCAGCCAATATACTGATGCTAGAATTCCGAAGGATACACAAGCCCAGCGTCTAAAAACAGTATTTAGATGCCGCTCGGATACTGGTGTAAAAATACCGACAGCCGGAATCCCGAACATCCTCCTGCGCGAGGGGGGAGTAGGTTTAAGCATGAGAAGTGGGGAAGGGGGCTTAGGGTTAGGGTGCAAGGACAGGAAAGTTAGGGGTGGGAGGTTAGGTTTAGGCACATAGAAGAGTAGGTCAGGGTTAGGCACCAACTGGGGAGGTTAAGGTTAGGGAACCCTGGGAAGGGTTAGGGTTAGGCACCACCAGGGAGGGTTAGGTTTTGTCACCCGCAAGGGAGGATAAGGGTACGGGGCAGGGGAGCGTTAGGCTACTTTACAGGGGGCTGTTGGGATTCTGATGGTCAGGGTGCCACTGTCAGTATTCTCACCGGCGGCTTCCTGTCCATCAGGAAATCATACTGAACCTGGAACTATACATACACAGACCTTCATATAACTACAGACATGCAACTACATACAACTACACACATACACTGTGTACATCCATTGGGAACAGTTACTATTGTGTAGTACAGCTAAGTATGGCAGAAATATTTAACACATCAATGGTTCCATATTGTTACACATGCTCAGTATTGCGCCACACTATGTATCTTATAATATCCTTAAATATAACTGTAAACAATAAATGCCGTGCACAGATATGGTTAGGGCAGCACCTACACAGCTACCACCTATGCAGTAAGGAACTGAGTGATTATCGTCAGACTGCGTTCGCATTGCGCATGCGTCAAGGTGCTGCAGTGAATCCACACACAATGAGGATTCCATCACAAAGTGATTGACAGGAAGTGCCCATTGGGGGTCTTAACATGATGTTAGCAGGGAGTGTTTGTTTAAATACAGGTGTGTCATGGCCGTTTTTGGAGCATGTATCTTACATCATCTGCAAGCCCTAACGTACAGAAACATGCCTGACTACCACCAGGTCCAGTCTGCGTATCCATAGGTCTACCCTTCAGCCTGATGTTCCTTGTTCTTACGTATAGGCTGCGTGTGTGTATGCAATTGCAATTGAGTTGCAGTAGCTCCAGTGGGCGTCCCTTTTCATTTCTGGGCGCCAGCTTTACTTGCTGTTATCAGCAGTTGCATTGCTAAGAAAATCACACTTGCAGCTGCATTAGCATACTTCTCTGAAACGGTTGAACTGGGACTTTTTTTAAAGGGACATTCATTAACAAGACATTAATTAAGACTAATCAGTGCATTTGCAATGCATAAAAATTAGAGATGAGCGGGTTTGGTTTTACTCGGATTTACTTGAATCTCCTTATTGGCTCTCGGATGTCACGTGTTTTGGTTAGCCAACAAGAAAAATCCGGAAAATCTGATTTTGCGATAATTCTGGCGTTAAGAACCGAGTAAATCCGAACCCACTCATCTCTAATAAAAATATGCAACTTTCTTAGTTTGGATTTCTCCACTTACATGTTCAGTTTCGCACTAGAGGAATGGGCAAATGTTGTAAGTTATTTTGTGTTATGAATGAACAGGAAATTCAATATTCCACTGTTATTTGTTACATATTCTTCTGAAATAATTGAAAACTATTTGCAATATACTGTAACTTCACAATCTTATACAACTCAGTAACTTTTCTTGGTTACACATCATTAACACAACACATCACAATTATCTAAGTTAGAAAACTGCTGTTTTGTTTTTTTAATATTCCCATAAAAAAACACCCCATCTATAGAGAGAGACTGAAATCAGCATGCGACAGTCTGCTGCTTCTAAATACAGGTTCTATAAACATGAAGCTTTGGACAACCTGCAGCCTGCGTGTGCAGCAGTCTGTCACAAATCCCCTTTTCATTCCCATTAAAGAAGTACAGTATACTGCTAATGTTTTTAACATTCTTTGTTAAAGACCGGGCATGTTGTGAAATGTGTTAGTGGTCCCACTTTTGTGTATTTTATTATGTGGCTGGATATGTTTATTTGTTATTGTAGTGTAGTCTGTCTCTAAAAATACAAGAGTGCCATTTTTAGAACCTTTTTATGTTATACCCTGACCTTGGTGAAGACTGAGCTGGAAAAGTAAATGTCAAATTTCAAAAATAAAGATAAATGACAATGCTTAAACATAGTGTTCCTCTATAAAAGTAATGCTGAACAAGGGCGCAGCTACCATAGGTGCAGGGATTACAGCTGCTATGGGGCCTAGAGCTTAGAGGGGCCACCTTCTCTGTCACAGTTACATGTGTTATATACAGGGGCGTAGCTACCATAGGTGCAGGGAGTGCAGCTGCTATGGGGCCCAGAGCTGAGAGGGGCCCACCTTCCCTGTCACAGTTACATGTGTTATATAAAAGGGAGTAGCTACCATAGGTGCGTGGATTAAAGCTGCTATGGGGCCCTGAGCTGAGAGGGGCCACCTTCCCTGTCACAGTTACATGTGTTATATACACGGGCGTAGCTACCATAGGTGCAGGGAGTGCAGCTGCTTTGGGGCCCAGAGCTTAGAGGGGCCCACCTTCCCTGTCACAGTTACATGTGTTATATACAGGGGCGTAGCTACCATAGGTGCAGGGAGTACAGCTGCTATAGGGCCCAGAGTTTAGATGGGCCCACCTTCCCTGTCACAGTTACATGTGTTATATACAAGGGCGCATCTACCATAGGTGCAGGGAGTGCAGCTCGGATGGGGCCTAGAGCTGAGAGTGGACCACCTTTCCTGTCACAGTCACATTTGTTATATACATATTTTACTATTGGGTGGTAAATAGGGGACCTTACAACTTTTGCCTTGGGGCCTACAAATGTCTGCTTTCACCTCTGGACCTGCTCATTGTAATGTGGTACGAATGAACTGGAGGGCATTATAATTAGAGATGTGCACTTGAAATTTTTCGGGTTTTGTGTTTTGGTTTTGGGTTCGGTTCCGCGGCCGTGTTTTGGGTTCGACCGCGTTTTGGCAAAACCTCACCGAATTTTTTTTGTCGGATTCGGGTGTGTTTTGGATTCGGGTGTTTTTTTCAAAAAACCCTAAAAAACAGCTTAAATCATAGAATTTGGGGGTCATTTTGATCCCAAAGTGTTATTAACCTCAAAAACCATAATTTCCACTCATTTTCAGTCTATTCTGAATACCTCACACCTCACAATATTATTTTTAGTCCTAAAATTTGCACCGAGGTAGCTGTGTGAGTAAGATAAGCGACCCTAGTGGCCGACACAAACACCGGGCCCATCTAGGAGTGGCACTGCAGTGTCACGCAGGATGGCCCTTCCAAAAAACACTCCCCAAACAGCACATGACGCAAAGAAAAAAAGAGGCGCAATGAGGTAGCTGTGTGAGTAAGATAAGCGACCCTAGTGGCCGACACAAACACCTGGCCCATCTAGGAGTGGCACTGCAGTGTCACGCAGGATGGCCCTTCCAAAAAACACTCCCCAAACAGCACATGACTCAAAGAAAAAAAGAGGCGCAATGAGGTAGCTGTGTGAGTAAGATAAGCGACCCTAGTGGCCGACAAAAACACCGGGCCCATCTAGGAGTGGCACTGCAGTGTCACGCAGGATGGCCCTTCCAAAAAACACTCCCCAAACAGCACATGACGCAAAGAAAAAAAGAGGCGCAATGAGGTAGCTGTGTGAGTAAGATAAGCGACCCTAGTGGCCGACACAAACACCGGGCCCATCTAGGAGTGGCACTGCAGTGTCACGCAGGATGGCCCTTCCAAAAAACACTCCCCAAACAGCACATGACGCAAAGAAAAAAAGAGGCGCAATGAGGTAGCTGTGTGAGTAAGATAAGCGACCCTAGTGGCCGACACAAACACCGGGCCCATCTAGGAGTGGCACTGCAGTGTCACGCAGGATGGCCCTTCCAAAAAACACTCCCCAAACAGCACATGACGCAAAGAAAAAAAGAGGCGCAATGAGGTAGCTGTGTGAGTAAGATAAGCGACCCTAGTGGCCGACACAAACACCTGGCCCATCTAGGAGTGGCACTGCAGTGTCACGCAGGATGGCCCTTCCAAAAAACACTCCCCAAACAGCACATGATGCAAATAAAAATGAAAGAAAAAAGAGGTGCAAGATGGAATTGTCCTTGGGCCCTCCCACCCACCCTTATGTTGTATAAACAGGACATGCACACTTTAACCAACCCATCATTTCAGTGACAGGGTCTGCCACACGACTGTGACTGAAATGACGGGTTGGTTTGGACCCCCACCGAAAAAGAAGCAATTAATCTCTCCTTGCACAAACTGGCTCTACAGAGGCAAGATGTCCACCTCATCATCATCCTCCGATATATCACCGTGTACATCCCGCTCCTCACAGATTATCAATTCGTCCCCACTGGAATCCACCATCTCAGCTCCCTGTGTACTTTGTGGAGGCAATTGCTGCTGGTCAATGTCTCCACGGAGGAATTGATTATAATTCATTTTAATGAACATCATCTTCTCCACATTTTCTGGAAGTAACCTCGTACGCCGATTGCTGACAAGGTGAGCGGCGGCACTAAACACTCTTTCGGAGTACACACTTGTGGGAGGGCAACTTAGGTAGAATAAAGCCAGTTTGTGCAAGGGCCTCCAAATTGCCTCTTTTTCCTGCCAGTATAAGTACGGACTGTCTGACGTGCCTACTTGGATGCGGTCACTCATATAATCCTCCACCATTCTTTCAATGGTGACAGAATCATATGCAGTGACAGTAGACGACATGTCCGTAATCGTTGTCAGGTCCTTCAGTCCGGACCAGATGTCAGCATCAGCAGTCGCTCCAGACTGCCCTGCATCACCGCCAGCGGGTGGGCTCGGAATTCTGAGCCTTTTCCTCGCACCCCCAGTTGCGGGAGAATGTGAAGGAGGAGATGTTGACAGGTCGCGTTCCGCTTGACTTGACAATTTTGTCACCAGCAGGTCTTTGAACCCCAGCAGACTTGTGTCTGCCGGAAAGAGAGATCCAAGGTAGGTTTTAAATCTAGGATCGAGCACGGTGGCCAAAATGTAGTGCTCTGATTTCAACAGATTGACCACCCGTGAATCCTTGTTAAGCGAATTAAGGGCTCCATCCACAAGTCCCACATGCCTAGCGGAATCGCTCCCTTTTAACTCCTCCTTCAATGCCTCCAGCTTCTTCTGCAAAAGCCTGATGAGGGGAATGACCTGACTCAGGCTGGGAGTGTCTGAACTGACTTCACGTGTGGCAAGTTCAAAAGGTTGCAGAACCTTGCACAACGTTGAAATCATTCTCCACTGCGCTTGAGACCGGTACATTCCACCTCCTATATCGTGCTCAATTGTATAGGCTTGAATGGCCTTTTGCTGCTCCTCCAACCTCTGAAGCATATATAGGGTTGAATTCCACCTCGTTACCACTTCTTGCTTCAGATGATGGCAGGGCAGGTTCAGGCGTTTTTGGTGGTGCTCCAGTCTTCTGTACGTGGTGCCTGTACGCCGAAAGTGTCCCGCAATTCTTCTGGCCACCGACAGCATCTCTTGCACGCCCCTGTCGTTTTTTAAAAAATTCTGCACCACCAAATTCAAGGTATGTGCAAAACATGGGACGTGCTGGAATTTGCCCATATTTAATGCACACACAATATTGCTGGCGTTGTCCGATGCCACAAATCCACAGGAGAGTCCAATTGGGGTAAGCCATTCCGCGATGATCTTCCTCAGTTGCCGTAAGAGGTTTTCAGCTGTGTGCGTATTCTGGAAACCGGTGATACAAAGCGTAGCCTGCCTAGGAAAGAGTTGGCGTTTGCGAGATGCTGCTACTGGTGCCGCCGCTGCTGTTCTTGCGGCGGGAGTCCATACATCTACCCAGTGGGCTGTCACAGTCATATAGTCCTGACCCTGCCCTGCTCCACTTGTCCACATGTCCGTGGTTAAGTGGACATTGGGTACAACTGCATTTTTTAGGACACTGGTGAGTCTTTTTCTGACATCCGTGTACATTCTCGGTATCGCCTGCCTAGAGAAGTGGAACCTAGATGGTATTTGGTAACGGGGGCACACTACCTCAAGAAATTGTCTAGTTCCCTGTGAACTAACGGCGGATACCGGACGCACGTCTAACACCAACATAGTTGTCAAGGCCTCAGTTATCCGCTTTGCAACAGGATGACTGCTGTGATATTTCATCTTCCTCGCAAAGGACTGTTGGACAGTCAATTGCTTGGTGGAAGTAGTAAAAGTGGGCTTACGACTTCCCCTCTGGGATGACCATCGACTCCCAGCAGCAACAACAGCAGCGCCAGCAGCAGTAGGCGTTACACGCAAGGATGCATCGGAGGAATCCCAGGCAGGAGAGGACTCGTCAGAATTGCCAGTGACATGGCCTGCAGGACTATTGGCATTCCTGGGGAAGGAGGAAATTGACACTGAGGGAGTTGGTGGGGTGGTTTGCGTGAGCTTGGTTACAAGAGGAAGGGATTTACTGGTCAGTGGACTGCTTCCGCTGTTGCCCAAAGTTTTTGAACTTGTCACTGACTTATTATGAATGCGCTGCAGGTGACGTATAAGGGAGGATGTTCCGAGGTGGTTAACGTCCTTACCCCTACTTATTACAGCTTGACAAAGGCAACACACGGCTTGACAAATGTTGTCCGCATTTCTGGTGAAATACTTTCACACCGAAGAGCTGATTTTTTTGGTATTTTCACCAGGCATGTCAACGGCCCTATTCCTCCCACGGACAACAGGTGTCTCCCCGGGTGCGTGACTTAAACAAACCACCTCACCATCAGAATCCTCCTTGTCAATTTCCTCCCCAGCGCCAGCAACACCCATATCCTCCTCATCCTGGTGTACTTCAACACTGACATCTTCAATCTGACTATCAGGAACTGGACTGCGGGTGCTCCTTCCAGCACTTGCAGGGGGCGTGCAAATGGTGGAAGGCGCATGCTCTTCACGTCCAGTGTTGGGAAGGTCAGGCATCGCAACCGACACAATTGGACTCTCCTTGTGGATTTGGGATTTCGAAGAACGCACAGTTCTTTGCGGTGCTTTTGCCAGCTTGAGTCTTTTCAGTTTTCTAGCGAGAGGCTGAGTGCTTCCATCTTCATGTGAAGCTGAACCACTAGCCATGAACATAGGCCAGGGCCTCAGCCGTTCCTTGCCACTCCGTGTGGTAAATGGCATATTGGCAAGTTTACGCTTCTCCGACGACAATTTTATTTTAGATTTTGAAGTCCTTTTTTTACTGATATTTGGTGTTTTGGATTTTACATGCTCTGTACTATGACATTGGGCATCGGCCTTGGCAGACGACGTTGCTGGCATTTCATCGTCTCGGCCATGACTAGTGGCAGCAGGTTCAGCACGAGGTGGAAGTGGATCTTGATCTTTCCCTAATTTTGGAACCTCAACATTTTTGTTTTCCATATTTTAATAGGCACAACTAAAAGGCACCTCAGGTAAACAATGGAGATGGATGGATACTAGTATACTTATGGATGGACGAGCGACTGCCGACACAGAGGTAGCTACAGCCGTGGACTACCGTACTGTGTCTGCTGCTAATATAGACTGGATGATAATGAGATGAAATCAATATATATTATATCACACTAGTACTGCAGCCGGACAGGTAGATATATTTATTATGTAATGACTGATGACGGACCTGCTGGACACTGTCAGCTCAGCAGCACCGCAGACTGCTACAGTAAGCTACTATAGTAGTATGTATAAAGAAGAAAGAAAAAAAAAAACCACGGGTAGGTGGTATACAATTATGGATGGACGAGCGACTGCCGACACAGAGGTAGCTACAGCCGTGGACTACCGTACTGTGTCTGCTGCTAATATAGACTGGATGATAATGAGATGAAATCAATATATATTATATCACACTAGTACTGCAGCCGGACAGGTAGATATATTTATTATGTAATGACTGATGACGGACCTGCTGGACACAGTGAGCTCAGCAGCACCGCAGACTGCTACAGTAAGCTACTATAGTAGTATGTATAAAGAAGAAAGAAAAAAAAAAAACACGGGTAGGTGGTATACAATTATGGATGGACGAGCGACTGCCGACACAGAGGTAGCTACAGCCGTGGACTACCGTACTGTGTCTGCTGCTAATATAGACTGGATGATAATGAGATGAAATCAATATATATATATATAATATCACTAGTACTGCAGCCGGACAGGTATATATATTTATTATGTAATGACTGATGACGGACCTGCTGGACACTGTCAGCTCAGCAGCACCGCAGACTGCTACAGTAAGCTACTATAGTAGTATGTATAAAGAAGAAAGAAAAAAAAACCCACGGGTAGGTGGTATACAATCATGGATGGACGAGCGACTGCCGACACAGAGGTAGCTACAGCCGTGGACTACCGTACTGTGTCTGCTGCTAATATAGACTGGATGATAATGAGATGAAATCAATATATATATATATAATATCACTAGTACTGCAGCCGGACAGGTATATATATTTATTATGTAATGACTGATGACGGACCTGCTGGACACTGTCAGCTCAGCAGCACCGCAGACTGCTACAGTAAGCTACTATAGTAGTATGTATAAAGAAGAAAGAAAAAAAAAAAACCACGGGTAGGTGGTATACAATTATGGATGGACGAGCGACTGCCGACACAGAGGTAGCTACAGCCGTGGACTACCGTACTGTGTCTGCTGCTAATATAGACTGGATGATAATGAGATGAAATCAATATATATATATATATATATATATATATAATATCACTAGTACTGCAGCCGGACAGGTATATATATTTATTATGTAATGACTGATGACGGACCTGCTGGACACTGTCAGCTCAGCAGCACCGCAGACTGCTACAGTAAGCTACTATAGTAGTATGTATAAAGAAGAAAGAAAAAAAAAAACCACGGGTAGGTGGTATACAATTATGGATGGATGAGCGACTGCCGACACAGAGGTAGCTACAGCCGTGGACTACCGTACTGTGTCTGCTGCTAATATAGACTGGATGATAATGAGATGAAATCAATATATATATATATATAGATAATATCACTAGTACTGCAGCCGGACAGGTATATATATTTATTATGTAATGACTGATGACGGACGTGCTGGACACAGTCAGCTCAGCAGCGCCGCAGACTGCTACAGTAAGCTACTATAGTAGTATGTATAAAGAAGAACGAAAAAAAAAAAAAACACGGGTAGGTGGTATACAATTATGGATGGACGAGCGACTGCCGACACAGAGGTAGCTACAGCCGTGGACTACCGTACTGTGTCTGCTGCTAATATAGACTGGATGATAATGAGATGAAATCAATATATATATATATAATATCACTAGAACTGCAGCCGGACAGGTATATATATTTATTATGTAATGACTGATGACGGACCTGCTGGACACTGTCAGATCAGCAGCACCGCAGACTGCTACAGTAAGCTACTATAGTAGTATGTATAAAGAAGATAGAAAAAAAAAAAAACCACGGGTAGGTGGTATACAATTATGGATGGACGAGCGACTGCCGACACAGAGGTAGCTACAGCCGTGGACTACCGTACTGTGTCTGCTGCTAATATAGACTGGATGATAATGAGATGAAATCAATATATATATATATAATATCACTAGTACTGCAGCCGGACAGGTATATATATTTATTATGTGATGACGGACGTGCTGGACACAGTCAGCTCAGCAGCGCCGCAGACTGCTACAGTAAGCTACTATAGTAGTATGTATAAAGAAGAAAGAAAAGAAAAAAACCACGGGTAGGTGGTATACAATATTATATATATATTATATACAATTATATATATATATATATATATATATATTAAACTGGTGGTGACTGGTGGTCAGGTCACTGGTCACACTATCAGCAACTTGCAAGTAGTACTCCTAAGCAGACAATCACAATATATATTATACTGGTGGTCAGTGTGGTCACAATGGCAGTGTGGCACTCTGGCAGCAAAAGTGTGCACTGTACGTTATATGTACTCCTGAGTCCTGCTCTCAGACTCTAACTGCTCCCCACTGTCAGTGTCTCCCCCACAAGTCAGATAATACAGTCACACTATCTATCACTTCAGCAAGTAACTACTAGTACTCCTCCTAATGCTCCCCAAAATTACTACTGTGTCTCTCTCTACTGTCTCACTCTCTTCTCTATAAACGGAGAGGACGCCAGCCACGTCCTCTCCCTATGAATCTCAATGCACGTGTGAAAATGGCGGCGACGCGCGGCTCCTTATATAGAATCCGAGTCTCGCGATAGAATCCGAGCCTCGCGAGAATCCGACAGCGGGATGATGACGTTCGGGCGCGCTCGGGTTAACCGAGCAAGGCGGGAAGATCCGAGTCGCTCGGACCCGTGTAAAAAAACATGAAGTTCGGGCGGGTTCGGATTCCGAGGAACCGAACCCGCTCATCCCTAATTATAATGTCAAATAATATGAACTAGGGCACTGTTACGTGGCACTGTATGAAGTGGAGGCACTATAGTGTAGCATCATATGAATCGGGGCACTGTAATATGGTAAAATATGAACTGGGGACACTGTATGTCATAATGTGCATTGGGGGTACTGTATTACATAATGTGTACTGGCAGCCCTACAGTGTGACATAATGAACATTAACTAGGGCACTACTATGCAGCATAACATTAACTATGGCACGATTATGGTTCAGAAAAAGTACTCGGGCACTGTTATGGGACATAAAATTAACAACTGCTGCAGAGAAGTATCTCTCTATAAGCATTGAGCCAGGGGTGGGGGGCTTTTAAAATGTTGCTATGGGGACAACAAAGTTCTGGCTACACACCTGACTCTGAAGTTTATTATTTCATATAGTTTTTTTAATTTTATTATTATTATTAGAGATTAGTGGGCTTGGTTCTCTGAAAACCAAACCCACTGAAACTTCCAGGATCCGAGTGATTCCGATCGGTGGCTCAGGTTTTCCCGCCTGAGGCAAATTGAGGCAAAACGTCATCATACCGACGTCGGATCACTGACAGTCTGCTGCTGTCCTGCTTCCTATATCACAGAAACCATTCGTGCACACACAGAACGGGTCCTGCACATGCATAAAGTACTAGACACAAAGCAACTCCAACCTCGTCCGAATAACCCCCAGTGTGCGCTGGAAGAGTAATCTTTTGCTGCAGCAATACCGAATACCATCAATTTGAGGACAAAATTGCAAAAGTTCTTAAATAGACTCTTCAGGTAATTGTACTATTTGCTGTAACTCTTAGCGATATTTGCCAGCGTACAGTAAATAAGAAACGTATGTTGACCTGTAGCACTACAAGTTAAACATACATACAACAAATATAAACTTGGAACTTGAATACAGCATATACCATTCCAAGTGTTCACATGGTGTTCACTTCATTGCGGTTAAGCCGGGTAGGATTCAGTGGGCCTGATTCAGTTCCCGACGCATTGGACTCAAAGTACTTTGTGCATGCTCCAGACCCATACTGCGCAAGTGCAGTATGGGTCCTGCGTCTTTGGATGCACTGCGGTTGCAGGCATCAAGAGATTGATAGTCTGCAGCCATTTGGGGACAGCAATGGCAGAGATTCCCCAAAAAAGAGGCGTTTTGCCTGGCCTCTTGGTAGGAGCTGTGGCGGCCAGCTTGCAAGCCCCGTGGGTCACTCAGCTGGCCGATTGTGTCGCAAGTGATCCGATGCTGCATCCTAGGATCACAAATGCATGCAGGAGGCGATTACTTATACCAGACACCTCCTGCTGCATTACCATATCTGGGTATCACTGCTGCTTCCAAGTAAGCAGCAGCGATGCACATCAGAATCAGGCCTCGGGTGTACCCAGCATTAGAGAAGCAGCACAGCAGGCAAAGCATGACATTGTCTTATGTCACAGCACTGTTGTGTGATACGCTCTCACATTATTACCAGTTACTTATATAACGCACACATATTCCGCAGCGCTTTACAGAGAATATACAAACTCCGCACAGTTAGGGACATGGGGGGAATCAAACCCATGACTTCAGTGCTGTGAGGCAGTAATGCTAACCATTACACCATCTGTATTGCCGTAAATTCACCCATCAGCCCTGGACTCCTGAGTGCATGACGTCATGAGGTCACTCGGAGGGGGCAAGGCCACCAGCTCTGGAAAGTCCAGCACTACCTGGTCTCGGAGCAGCGATCCTGGCTGCAGGGTGATGTTCCAGGCCAGAGCCAGATTAAAACAGGGGAGGCCATTCCGGAGCCCCCACACATTAGGGGCACCCACAGCCTATGTTTTGAATTGTAGGAGTCTACTTTCAGCGGCTCAGCTGAGGAGCTCCTCCACAGTCAGTCTCGCGGGATAAGGAAAATCCTGCGAGATAGTGACTGACAGCTGCCGGTGTCTGCTGCTTGGTCAGCGCTCCCTGCTGCTGCTGTGTAAGTGATATTGTGTGTGTGTGTAAGTGACGTGTGTGTGTGTGTGTGTGTGTGCGCGTGTGGCCCTGGGGGGGCTTTGCCAGTAGTTGTAGTGAGGGCCTCCACAAACTAAATTGCCCTGGATTCCCACCAGCCTTAATCAGTCCCTGTTCCAGGCACCCTGCTAGCCAGAAGTAAGTGCCACTGTGTTCTATGATTCCGCTCACACGCCACTACTTGCGGCCCTGCATTAAGCTGCGTTTGGCATAACATGGAGAAGAGCTTTTTACCTGGAGTGAACTCTGCAGTAGGGAAACATGGGAACTATAACCTGCATAAAGGGAAATGATGAATGCTTTGTCATATACAGCAAGATAATGTCAAAGTATTCCATAGAAAACATTCCCCGATGGCAGCATGGCAGTGTGCGTACAATACAAGCAAGAGAGTGTAGGGAATGCAGAAAGAGAGAGATTGCAGATTTGTGTGAGATGGCGTCAAGGTGAATCCATTTATATTTGCATATGAAAAAGATCTCTCATACATGACTCATCAGGTTACAATTATTGTCTGAATGTTGTAGTCTAGAATATGTTTTATCGCTTTGTCTGTGTGGCTTTTCAAATGCTTATTCATTCACAGAGCATTGATTGGGACAGGCTGGCTGTTGACCTCCAGCCTCGGGCAAATACAGACTGCAGGAATACACTCTAACTTCTACAAGCACATTTCCTTTGTAGTCTTATCACCTGTCATCCCTGGATAACCTTCCCAGCTGTGTGTCCTCCATATACAGTAGGTGCAGGTGATAGTATTCAAACTTCACAGGAGCAACGAGCAAGCTACAGTAGTTTGCCTATCCATTTATATACTTGCTATTTAATTGTATTGTAGATAAGAAATCTTTTCTGTATAAAAAAATGTATCTGAATAATAAAGTCTACAGAGAAGACTGACAAATCCTAATGTTGTAGGAGTTGCATCTAGCATACAATCATGGACAGTGGACACACAACGAAACTTGCACAGCAGAAAACATTGGGGTGATTCAGACCTGATGGCTGCTGTGCGTTTTCACATAGCGGGTGATCAGGCATTAACTGCTCATGCGTCTGCACCGCAATGTGCACGCGCGTCGGCCAACAACAAAGGGCATCGCTGGTCAGCGACAGGATGGTGCGAAAAATCCGATCACACGGGCGTTCGCAAAGTGATTGACAGGCGGAAGCCATTTGTGGATGGTAACTGACCGTTTACTGGGAGTGTCCAGAAAAATGCAGGCGTACCCAAGCGTTTTCAGGGAGGGTGTCTGGCGTCAGTTCCGGCCCCGATCAGCCTGTTCTCATCACACTGTAGGAATAAGTCCTGGGCTGCGCAGAGACTGCACACACTGGATTTTAGCAGCTCGGTGTACACATGCGATCGCACACTTGCATGGTGAATTTACACGCGGCGATTATCTGAACTCAGGACAACAAAGTTTGCAGCCCAGCGATCAGGTCTGAATCACCCCCATTGTGTGTACTGCCTAAGGGATGCACTTTATTTTATCACCGTGCTGCCACATACAAGCTGAATATCACACACAGGTGATGAAGAAGGGATTCCTTAATTTCAGATCTCTTTACAGTATTATTATTATTATTATCCTTTATTTATCTGGCGCCACAAGGGATCCGCAGCGCCCATTACACAGTACATAATCAAATGAGCAAACAAGAAAACAGCACTTACAGTACAAGACAATATAGGAAAGTAAGAAAAGGAAAGGCACATGAGGAAAGAAGTCCCTGCTCTTGCGAGCTTACAGTCTAAAAGGTGAGGGGCTAACAGTCCGGAGTGACACAGAAGGGGTAGACAGTGAGCATAGACAAGAGGGTTAGGAGGCGAGTTGGCTGGGTTTGGTGAAGAAGTGGTCTTGAGAGCCCGTTTGAAGTTTTGTATAGAGGTGGAGAGTCGGATGGGGAGAGGTAGAGCATTCCAGAGATAGGGAGCAGCACGTGCAAACTCTTGTAGGTAGGAGTGGGAGGAGGTAATCAGTTGGCAGGAGAGATGGCATGCATTAGCAGAGCGAAGAGGACGGGTGGGAATGTAAAGAGAGATAAGGTCAGAGATGTAAGAGGGAGAAGAGTGGGTGAGGGCTTTGTAGGTGAGTGTGAGAAGCTTGAATTGGATTCTGAATGGGAAGGGTGAAGGTCCTGCAAGAGAGGGGATGTGGATGTAGTACGTTTGGTGAGGAAGATGAGATGGGCAGCAGCATTGAGGATAGGTTGAAGTGGAGAGAGGCATTTTTGAGGGAGGCCAGATAGGAGGAGATTGCAGTAGTCCAATCTGGAGATGACCAGTGAGTGGATGAGGGTCTTAGTAGCATCCTGGAGATGTTTTTGAGATGGAAATGGCAGGTTTTTGAGAGGTACTGAATGAGTTGTGCCATCAATGGATAATGAAATTGTGGGAGGTGAGGTTATGCAGGAGGGAGGGAAGATGATCAGCTCAGTCTTAGACATGTTAAGTTTAAGAAAGCGCTGGGACATACAGGAGGAGATAGCAGAGAGACAGTTGGAGATACGAGTGAGGAGAGCAGGGGAGAGTTCAGGGGAGGAAAGGTAGATTTGAGTATCGTCAGCGTAGAGATGATATTTGAAGTCAATAGAGCTAATGAGCTCACCTAATGAGGATGTGTAGAGAGAGAAAAGGAGAGGCCCAAGAACAGAACCTTGAAGAGACACCTACTGGTAGAGGAAGTGGGGGGGAGGTGGAGTCATGAGAGGAGACAGAGAAGGATCGATCAGAAAGGTAGGAGGACAGCCAGGAGAGAGCTGTATAATGCAAACCAAGGGAGTAAAGGATTTGCAGGAGGAGAGGGTGGTCTACAATGTCAAAAGCAGCAGAGAGGTAAGGAGAATAAACAGAGAGTAGTGGCCCCTGGATTTAGCAGCAAGGTGGTCATTGCAGACTTTCGTGAGGGCAGTTTCAGTGGAGTGCTGAGGACGGAAACCAGACTGGAAAGGGTCAAGCAGTGAATGGGAAGAAAGAAAGACAGTGAGGCAGTTGTAGACAATACGCTTAAGGAGTTTGGAGGCAAAAGGGAGAAGAGAGATGGGTCGGTAGTTGGAGAGATTGGTTGGATCAAGGGAAGGTTTTTTAAGAATAGGGGAGACAAGTGCATGCTTGAAGGCAGATGGGACAGTGCCTTATGACCGTGAGAGATTGAGTAGATGGGCAAGATGGGACAGAGCAGAAGAGAGGAAGCGGAGAAGGCGGTAAAGAATAGGGTCAAGTGGGATGGTGGAGGGGGGTGAGGACCGGATGATGACCATAACTTCCTCTCCAGATACAGGGAAGAAAGATGTCAGAGTTGGTAGGAGGGAAGGAGGGGGGGTTGAGAAATGGAGGAGGGGGGTTGCTCAGGTTCTGGTGGGATGTTATGTCCTGACGAATGGAGTCGATTTTGGATGTGAAGTAGGTGGCAAAGTCAAGAGCAGAAAGTGAAGAGGGGAGTTGAGGCGGGGGTGGGCTGAGGAGCGAGTTGACAGTGGCAATGAGGCGTCTGGGGTTTGAGGATTGGGAGGAGATGAGGTTTTTGAAGTTAGTTTGTTTAGAAAGGGTAAGGGCAGCAAAGTAGGATGAGAGCATACATTTGTAGTGGAGGAAGTCGGCCTTATTGCATGATTTCCTCCACTGTCGCTCAGCGGTATGTGAGCATTTTTGCAGATATCTGGTGCATTTGGTGTGCCAGGGTTGAGGTGTCGAACTACGAGGGTGAATAGTGGTTGGTGGGGCAACAGAGTCAAGAGCAGAGGTATGGGATGCATTGTAAAGAGAAGTAGCTTGTTCAGGGCAGGAAAGAGAGAGAATAGGAGAGAGTAGTGAGTCAAACAGGGAAGATAGGGAAGTGGTGTCAATAGCCTCAATGTTACGCTTAGTGATGGTAGTCTTAGGTTATAAAGAGGGAGAAGCAGATAGAGATAGGTTAACAAGTGAGCAGGTGATGGTCAGAGAGGGGGAACAGGGAGTTAGAGAAATCAGAAAGATCACAGCGGTGAGTGAAAACCAGATCCAGTGAGCTTCCACTTACATGGGAGGGGGAGGAGGTCCACTGGGAGAGACCAAGAGAAGAGGTGAGGTTAAGGAGTTTAGAGGCAGGTGATTTTGTGGGGTTATCGATAGGGATGTTGAAATCACCTAAGATAATGGAGGGAATGTCAGAAGAGAGGAAGTGAGGAAGCCAGGAAGCAATTTGGGGGGCATGCCGGGGGGGTAAATGACAGCTACTTGAAGATGGAACAGGTTGGAAGAGGCGTATGGCATAGACCTCAAATGTAGAGAATGTAATGGATGGTTCTGGTGGTATGAGTTGGTATGAGTAGCTAGAGGGTAGTAAGAGCCCATCATCACCACCGTGGTGACCCCCAGGTCGGTAGTGTGTGAGAATGTGAGACCCCCTGCAGAGAGAGCAGCGGGATAAACTATGTCAGAGGGGGTAATCCAAGTTTCAGTGATGGCTAGGAGATGCAAGGAATTTGAGATGAAAAGATCATGGGTGGGGACCAGTTTATTACAGACAGATCTGGCATTCCAGAGGGCACAGGAGAGAGTCTGAGGTAGTGATGTGAATGATATTATCAGGGTTGCTGTAGCAATGAGATGAGATGGATTTAGAAGACAGGGATACAGAGGGTGTAGTGAGGGTGCTGGCTCCTGGGCTAGTAAAGGGACACTGCAGCAGTTGAGCATGGAGGGAGTAAAGTGTGGTACAGAGGGGTATGATGCGAGATAGGTAGAGGAAGGAGGGAGCACGGCAGAGTGGTGGATGATTGGGCCCGAGGTAGGGTAGAGGTGAATGACAGTGGGGTGTCAGGGGAGGAGTGGAAGTGAGGCAGTGGCGTGGATGGGAGACAAAGGAGAGGAGAGAGGAGGAAATGTAGGAGACTAGGGGAGAAGGATAGAGGTGGGAGCAGGGGACAGATAAAAGGATAGGGCAGACAAGGAGTGTTGGGGGGTGATAGTGACAGGCTAGACATGCTGTAGTGTGGAGGAGGTAAATAGTATGATGAATTTGGAAATAGGAGTGGTGATTGTAAGATGAACAGAGCAGTAGGGTAGTAGAAATACAGGTGAAAGGTCTCCAGTGTTGGAAGTGTTCAGTGGCATAATTTGGTTACAGCAGAAAGTTTATGTAGTTGCAGAAATTGAAGTAGAAGGAGGTGTTAGAAATGAGAAGACATGAGAGGGTTAGCAAAAAGCAAAGGTAATTCAGACTGGATTTGCAGATGTGTAAAGACAAAATGATATAGTTTCAGCATGTGCATGAAGATGTTTGTGAATACTGCAAGTAAGCATACAAGTAACTGAAGGAGAAATTAAAAAATTTAAGTGCGTCAAAAAACATGACAATACAGTGCTTACTGTCCAGGTTACACAGACAGGATTTGTTAGGTGTGATAAGAAGGTGAACTCACAATTGTCCCAAGGAAGATCTTTGTGATCCTGATTATGGATGGAAACTTGATCTTCCATATGTTCCTTTCTGCAAATGGGTTGCATAGTGGTCACAGAGTGAAAGTTGGAGGGTGATAAATTTGCATATATCATAGAAACCATATCACACATGACAAATATAGCGGAACAACAAAGACAATTTTTGCATTTGGTAAAATCCAGTGTGTAAGGTTGCACTTTGGTTCCAATACTGTTCTATCTTGCATATTGCATATTTTATTTGTATATGTAGTCTAGTATTAGGGTAGATCCTACAGTTAGGCAAGCTTTTTTAGTCGCCTGGGGTGCCAATGCTTAGGGTTATGCCACTCATCCACATAAGAGCAGTGGCCACTGTAATAGAGGAGGCAGAGTAGGCAGCTTCTTATGTGATGCTGCTGCATACCTCCCAACATGACCCTCTCCAGGAGGGACACAATGCTCTGCTTCTGGACTTTTCTCTTAATTTATGATTGCCGGCACCTGTTTTGAACAGGTTAATGGATAAATATGGTGTTTCAGCACAGGTGCTGGCAATTATACATTAAGAGGGTAGTCCAGGAGCAGAATATTCTGTCCCTCCTGGAGAGGGTCATGTTGGGAGGTATGCTGCTGATTCTCCGGCGGGGGGGGGGGGGGGGGGGGGGGGGGTTGTTTGCTTTATACCCCATTATATGCCGTCAGACCTTCCATATGCCCCTTTATATGTTCTCTACTTCTCATGCCCTTTTGTGGCTATCATGGGCCTCACATATACCTTTATATGCTGTGCTCAGGGCTGCAATTTAATCTTATCAGCACAGTAGAGATAGCATCAATACATACTACCCACAGAGGCAGCTTCTCAGTTAGGGAAATGTGAGTTAAAGGGGTTGCCATGATCTGTCAGTTTGTGCAGATGCATAGGGTAAAGGGCATAACACAAACTGGCACAGGAAGATGGATTTGAGATAGGAAGGGAGTTGGGTCGGGTGGGTGGGGGATGAGCAGAGGAAGACAACTCATTAGCGAGGTGTTCTGTTGTTTGTACATGCAGGTCAATTTTGGCTATATTGTCCAAAACTGCATGTTCAGGTGGTGGCTGGGTGATGTCACTGAATGATATCATTAGCGATATCGTTCATTGTGTATGCACTATATAGTTTGCCCGGGACTTCAAGGGAAAACACAATGGAGCATATCGTCTAGTGTGTACCCAGCTCTAGTTTATATGTCATAGAGCAGGGCAATAGGCTGCATGACCCCTATCTCCCCTGCCTGTCTGTGCATGGCCCGCCTCCTCCTCACTGTCTATGGAGGTGTGCATCTACAGTAGGGGCGGGCAACATACGACCCGCGGGCCGGATGCGGTCTGCAAACCAATCCCGCCCAGCCCGCTACCTCCCAACAGCGCGCAATGACAAGTGGCCCGACAGGCTGACCTGTTTGTGATTGCGCTGCAGCACCTCCAAAGCTACTGCAGGCGCCGCTGAGGAAATCCTGGTCGCAGGTTTCTTGGTCGCGTCACGCTATGCCTCACGTCAGCCGGCCTGCTGACCGATGTATTTCATTTTTTTACAGAGGACGGGAGCTCAGCCAGGTTGTGTCTGCCGCGGTTGAGGCAGCTGCGTAGTCCTAACGTGAGAGTGGGAGACTGGCTGCTGGGCTGGCTGCCTGTAGCTCCTGCAGCTCCTCTCAGGTAGTTCTCGCATGGGGTTTTAATGGAGCCGGACGAGGTGCAGGGGTAGCGCCAAAGAAGAACAGGCTGAACCAGTGACTGGCTGTCTCCGGTGCTCTCACTGACTGCAGTATTAGTCAGTTCTGTGCCTCACAAATCGGGGTGACTCGGTCAATGGGTGGGGTAGAGGGGAGGTAATCTATAATAAAATCTATAATAAATTAAGCTGGCAGGGTGTGGCACATACTGCCCCTTTCAGCAGTTGTTTTTGTGAGATGATATGTGTGTGTGGGAGGGTGGTGGGCTAATGGGAGGGGGGGGGGGTATGGGGGTGAGCTGGTCACTTTGCCCAGGAAGGTATGGGGAGGGGGGGGTGGGAGGGGGAGCTGGTAACTTTGCCCAGGAAGGGATGAGGGGGAGAAGCTGGTAACTGTGTCCATAAAGAGAGAGGAGCTGCTAATATTGGTGGTCATTCCGAGTTGTTCGCTAGCTGCATTCGTTTTCTGTGCAGCGATGAGGCTAAAAAATGGCACTTCTGCGCATGCGTATATGGAGCAAAGCGCACGCGCGACATACTATTACAACGAACGATGTCATTTCACACAGGGTCTAGCGAAGCATTTCAGTCGCACTGGCTGCCACAGAGTGATTGACATGAAGTGGGCATTTCTGGGTGTCAACTGACCGTTTTCAGGGAGTGTTCGGAAAAACGCAGGCGTGCCAGGAAAAACGCAGGAGTGGCTGGGCGAACGCAGGGCGTGTTTGTGACGTCAAAACAGGAACTGAACAGTCTGAAGTGATCGCAAGCGCTGAGTAGGTTTTGAGCTATTCTAAAACTGCACAAAAAAACTTTGTAGCCGCTCTGCGATCCTTTCGTTCGCACTTCTGCTAAGCTAAAATACACTCCCAGTGGGAGGCGGCCTAGCGTTTGCACGGCTGCTAAAAACTGCTAGCGAGCGAACAACTCAGAATGACCCCCATTATCAATTACAGCATAATAATGGATGCTGTGTCTGTTTTCAGCACTGTTTTTTTCTCTGACGTCCTAGTGGATGCTGGGAACTCCGAAAGGACCATGGGGAATAGCGGCTCCGCAGGAGACTGGGCACAACTAAAGAAAGCTTTTAGGTCACCTGGTGTGCACTGGCTCCTCCCACTATGACCCTCCTCCAAGCCTCAGTTAGATTTTGTGCCCGGCCGAGGTTGGATGCACACTAGGGGCTCTCCTGAGCTTCTAGAAAGAAAGTATATAATTAGGTTTTTTATTTTACAGAGACCTGCTGGCAACAGGCTCACTGCAGCGAGGGACTAAGGGGAGAAGAAGCGAACCTACCTGCTTGCAGCTAGCTTGGGCTTCTTAGGCTACTGGACACCATTAGCTCCAGAGGGACCGACCGCATGGAACTGGCCTTGGTGTTCGGTCCCGGAGCCGCGCCGCCGTCCCCCTTACAGAGCCAGAAGTAAGAAGAGGTCCGGAAAATCGGCGGCAGAAGACATCAGTCTTCACCAAGGTAGCGCACAGCACTGCAGCTGTGCGCCATTGCTCCTCATACACACTTCACACTCCGGTCACTGAGGGTGCAGGGCGCTAGGGGGGGGCGCCCTGAGCAGCAATAAAAAGACCCTGGCTGGCAAAAATACCACAATATATAGCCCCAGAGGCTATATATGTGATAATTACCCCTGCCAGAATCCATAAAAAAGCGGGAGAATAGTCCGCGAAAAAGGGGCGGAGCTATCTCCTTCAGCACACTGGCGCCATTTTTCCCTCACAGCTCCGCTGGAAGGAAGCTCCCTGGCTCTCCCCTGCAGTCTACACTACAGAAAAGGGTAAAAAAGAGAGGGGGGGCACTAAATTTAGGCGCAGTATATATAACAGCAGCTATAGGGGACATAATTCAGTTAGTCCCTGCATTATATAGCGCTCTGGTGTGTGCTGGCATACTCTCACTCTGTCTCCCCAAAGGGCTTTTGTGGGTCCTGTCCTCTGTTAGAGCATTCCCTGTGTGTGTGCGGTGTGTCGGTACGGCTGTGTCGACATGTTTGATGAGGATAATGATGTGGAGGCGGAGCAGATGCCTATAGAAGGGATGTCACCCCCTGCGGGGCAGACACCTGAGTGGATGGACTTATGGAAGGAATTGCGTGCACGTGTCGACTCCTTACACAAAAAATTTGACGACACTGTCCAGGCGTCTCAAAGGCCATCGGGGGCTCTAAAACGCCCGCTACCTCAGATGGCAGACGCGGATGTCGACACGGATACTGACACCAGTGTCGACGACGATGAGTCTAGTCTAATGTCCACTAAGGCCATTCGTTGCATGATTGAAGCAATGAAAGAGGTGTTACAAATTTCTAATATAAACCCAGGTACCACTAAAAAGGGTATTATGTTTGGGGAGAAAAAACTACCCGTAGTCTTTCCCCCATCAGAAGAATTAAATGAAGTGTGTGAAGAAGCGTGGGCTTTCCCTGATAAAAGATTGGTAATCTCTAAGAAGTTACTAATGGCATTCCCTTTCCCGCCAGAGGATAGGTCACGTTAGGAGACACCACCTAGGGTGGATAAAGCGCTCACACGTTTGTCTAAAAAGGTGGCACTACCGTCTCCGGATACGGCCGCCCTCAAGGAACCTGCTGATAGAAAGCAGGAGGCTATCCTGAAGTCTGTATATACACACTCAGGCATTATACTTAGACCTGCTATTGCGTCAGCATGGATGTGCAGTGCTGCCGCTGCGTGGTCAGATTCCCTGTCAGAAAATATTGACACCCTAGACAGGGACACTATTCTGCTAACCATAGAGCATATAAAAGACTCAGTCTTATACATGAGAGATGCACAGAGGGAGATCTGCCGGCTGGCATCTAAAATAAGTGCACTGTCCATTTCTGCTAGGAGAGGCTTATGGACTCGCCAGTGGACAGGGGATGCAGATTCAAAAAGGCACATGGAAGTTTTGCCTTATAAGGGTGAGGAGTTATTCGGGGATGGTCTCTCGGACCTAGTTTCCACAGCAACTGCTGGGAAGTCAGCATTTTTACCCCATGTTCCCTCACAGCCTAAGAAGGCGCCGTTTTATCAGGTACAGTCCTTTCGGACTCAGAAAAACAGGCGTGGAAAAGGCGGGTCCTTTCTGTCCAGAGGCAGAGGTAGGGGAAAAAGGCTGCAACAAACAGCAGGTTCCCAGGAGCAAAAGTCCTCCCCCGCTTCTTCCAAGTCCGCCGCATGACGGTGGGGCTCCACAGGCGGAGCCAGGTACGGTGGGGGGCCGCCTCAAAAATTTCAGCGATCAGTGGGCTCGCTCACAGGTGGATCCCTGGATCCTGCAAATAGTATCTCAAGGGTACAAACTGGAATTTGAGGCGTCTCCACCCCACCGGTTCCTAAAATCTGCCTTGCCGACAACTCCCTCAGGCAGGGAGGCTGTGCTAGAGGCAATTCACAAGCTGTATTCCCAGCAGGTGATAGTCAAGGTGCCCCTACTTCAACAAGGACGGGGTTACTATTCCACACTATTTGTGGTACCGAAACCGGACGGTTCGGTGAGACCCATTTTAAATTTGAAATCCTTGAACACATACATAAAAAAATTCAAGTTCAAGATGGAATCGCTCAGGGCGGTTATTGCAAGCCTGGACGAGGGGGATTACATGGTATCCCTGGACATCAAGGATGCTTACCTGCATGTCCCCATTTACTATCCTCACCAGGAGTACCTCAGATTTGTGGTACAGGATTGCCATTACCAATTCCAGACGCTGCCGTTTGGACTCTCCACGGCACCGAGGGTGTTTACCAAAGTAATGGCGGAAATGATGATACTCCTTCGAAGAAAGGGAGTTTTAATTATCCCGTACTTGGACGATCTCCTAATAAAGGCGAGGTCCAAGGAGCAGTTGTTGGTGGGTGTAGCACTATCTCAGGAGGTGCTACACCAGCAGGGTTGGATTCTGAATATTCCAAAATCACAGCTGGTTCCGACGACACGTCTACTGTTCCTGGGTATGATCCTGGACACAGTCCAGAAAAAAGTGTTTCTCCCGGAGGAGAAAGCCAAGGAGCTGTCATCTCTAGTCAGAGACCTCCTGAAACCAAAACAGGTATCGGTGCATCACTGCACGCGGGTCCTGGGAAAGATGGTGGCTTCTTACGAAGCAATTCCTTTCGGCAGGTTCCATGCCAGAATCTTTCAGTGGGACCTGTTGGACCAATGGTCCGGATCGCATCTTCAGATGCATCGCCTAATAACCCTGTCTCCAAGAACCAGGGTGTCTCTGCTGTGGTGGCTGCAGAGTGCTCATCTTCTAGAGGGCCGCAGATTTGGCATACAGGACTGGGTCCTGGTGACCACGGATGCCAGCCTTCGTGGCTGGGGGGCAGTCACACAGGGAAGAAACTTCCAAGGACTATGGTCGAGTCAGGAGACTTCCCTACACATAAATATTCTGGAACTAAGGGCCATTTACAACGCCCTAAGTCAGGCAAAATCCCTGCTTCTACACCAGCCAGTACTGATCCAGTCAGACAACATCACGGCAGTCGCCCATGTAAATCGACAGGGCGGCACAAGAAGCAGGATGGCAATGGCAGAAGCCACAAGGATTCTCCGATGGGCGGAAAATCACGTACTAGCACTGTCAGCAGTGTTCATTCCGGGAGTGGACAACTGGGAAGCAGACTTTCTCAGCAGGCACGACCTCCACCCGGGAGAGTGGGGACTTCATCCAGAAGTCTTCACGCTGATTGTAAATCGATGGGAACGTCCACAAGTGGACATGATGGCGTCCCGCCTAAACAAAAAAACTAGAGAGATATTGCGCCAGGTCAAGGGACCCTCAGGCGATAGCTGTGGACGCTCTGGTGACACCGTGGGTGTACCAGTCAGTTTATGTGTTCCCTCCTCTGCCTCTCATACCAAGGGTACTGAGAATAATAAGAAAACGAGGAGTAAGAACAATACTCGTGGTTCCGGATTGGCCAAGACGAGCGTGGTACCCGGAACTTCAAGAGATGATCTCAGAGGACCCATGGCCTCTGCCGCTCAGACAGGACCTGCTGCAGCAGGGGCCCTGTCTGTTCCAAGACTTACCGCGGCTGCGTTTGACGGCATGGCGGTTGAACGCCGGATCCTGAAGGAAAAGGGCATTCCGGAAGAGGTCATTCCTACGCTGATTAAAGCCAGGAAAGATGTAACTGCAAAGCATTATCACCGCATATGGCGGAAATATGTTGCTTGGTGTGAGGCCAAAAAGGCCCCAACAGAGGAATTTCAACTAGGTCGATTTCTGCATTTCCTACAAGCAGGAATGACTATGGGCCTGAAATTAGGCTCCATTAAGGTACAGATCTCGGCTCTGTCGATTTTCTTCCAGAAAGAACTGGCTTCACTACCTGAAGTTCAGACGTTTGTGAAGGGAGTGCTACATATTCAGCCCCCGTTTGTGCCTCCAGTGGCACCTTGGGATCTCAACGTGGTGTTGAGTTTCTTAAAATCACATTGGTTTGAGCCACTTAAAACCGTGGATCTAAAATATCTCACGTGGAAAGTGGTCATGTTGTTGGCCTTGGCTTCGGCCAGGCGTGTGTCAGAATTGGCAGCTTTGTCATGTAAAAGCCCTTATCTGATTTTCCATATGGATAGGGCAGAATTGAGGACTCGTCCTCAGTTTCTCCCTAAGGTGGTATCAGCTTTTCACTTGAACCAACCTATTGTGGTGCCTGCGGCTACTAGGGACTTGGAGGATTCCAAGTTGCTGGACGTAGTCAATGCCTTGAAAATGTATGTTTCCAGGACGGCTGGAGTCAGGAAAACTGACTCGCTATTTATCCTGTATGCACCCAACAAGCTGGGTGCTCCTGCTTCTAAGCAGACTATTGCTCGCTGGATTTGTAGCACAATTCAGCAGGCGCATTCTGCGGCTGGACTGCCGCATCCTAAATCAGTAAAAGCCCATTCCACAAGGAAGGTGGGCTCATCTTGGGCGGCTGCCTGAGGGGTCTCGGCTTTACAACTTTGCCGAGCTGCTACTTGGTCAGGGGCAAACACGTTTGCAAAATTCTACAGATTTGATACCCTGGCTGAGGAGGACCTTGAGTTCTCTCATTCGGTGCTGCAGAGTCATCCGCACTCTCCCGCCCGTTTGGGAGCTTTGGTATAATCCCCATGGTCCTTTCGGAGTTCCCAGCATCCACTAGGACGTCAGAGAAAATAAGATTTTACTCACCGGTAAATCTATTTCTCGTAGTCCGTAGTGGATGCTGGGCGCCCGTCCCAAGTGCGGATTGTCTGCAATACTTGTACATAGTTACTGTTAACTAAAGGGTTATTGTTGAGCCATCTGTTGAGAGGCTCAGTTGTTTTTCATACTGTTAAACTGGGTATTGTATCACGAGTTATACAGTGTGATTGGTGTGGCTGGTAAGAGTCTTACCCGGGATTCAAAATCCTTCCTTATTATGTCTGCTCGTCCGGGCACAGTGTCCTAACTGAGGCTTGGAGGAGGGTCATAGTGGGAGGAGCCAGTGCACACCAGGTGACCTAAAAGCTTTCTTTAGTTGTGCCCAGTCTCCTGCGGAGCCGCTATTCCCCATGGTCCTTTCGGAGTTCCCAGCATCCACTACGGACTACGAGAAATAGATTTACCGGTGAGTAAAATCTTATTTTTTCATTTTTTTTTTTTTATACTGTCTTATAGTGTTTTTTTATACATTTTATGTTTATTTTTGCCTGCGGAAAGGGAGGGGGGGAGCGGCCCTCCGATATTCATTGGAAACTGTTCGGTGGCCCCCCAGCTTAAATAATTGCCCACCCCTGATCTACAGTATGAACACATTGACCAGTGACATTTTTAGAAAAAATCTTTAAAAACTCTCCAGGCATTAGAGTCATTTTTAACCGTAGACAAATCTCCATGAAACAGGGGTCCTACAGTAAGTATGCCCACACCATGCTGTTTGCAAAATGCTCACGCCCAGCGGCATCTATAATAGAGCATTCTCCAGAGTTTTGAATTCAAAGTGCAGACTGCTGGTTTGTCAGACAGAAGCTGGTAGAACAGAGATATGACTGGAGAATGTTATGTACTAAAAGTGATTAAAATATATATACTGTAGATGGCTTACACCGCTTACTCTCTTACAATTTTATCACTATGGGCTTGATGCAAAGCTTTAGTATACACATTCACCTGAGTCCAGCGTATGATATATTGAGCATCTACGGCGATTCAGTCATATGCAGAATCAGATTTTGGGGCTCAAATTAAAAGATCACCTTTATTTTCCATCTGCATTGTCTATTTTTATTGCAACCTTTTTTATTATAATTTTTGTAACTTATTATTTATATATGCTTTGGAACCTTAGGGGAAGATGTATTAAACCTGGAGAAGTGATAAAGTGGAAGGTGATAACGCACCAGCCAGTCAGCTCCTGTCATTTTTCAAACCCAGCCTGTAACTTGACAGTTAGGTGCTGATTGGCTGGTGCGTTATCACCTTCCACTTTATCACTTATCCAGACTTAATACATCTGCCCCATAGTCTTTGAAGTAGCTTTGGTTGCTTAGTCTACTCTAAACTATTATTAATATTGCTAAAGTTATTATGAGAATAAGGGGCAGATGTACTAAGCACCAACCAACCAGCTCATAACTGTAATTTTACAAACACATCCTGTGACATTGCAGTTAGGAGCTGATTGGCTGGTACTAAAGGCCTAATAGTTGATCGCAGCAGCAAATTTGTTAGCAATTGGGCAAAACCATGGGGGTCATTCAGAGTTGTTCGCTCGTTGCCGATTTTAGCTATGCTGCGATTTGTTGCAAATTGCGCATGCGCAAGGCACGCAGGGCGCATGCGCTTAGTTATTTAACACAAAACGTAGCAGTTTAGCTGTGGCATCTGCGGCGCTTTTCAGTCGCACTGCTGTTCGGTAAATGATTGACAGGAAAGGGGCGTTTCTGGGCGGCATCTCAGCGTTTTCCTGGTGTTGGCTAAAAAACGCAGGCGTGTCAGGGAAAACGCGGGAGTGTCTGGAGAAACGGGGGAGTGGCTGGCCGAACGCAGGACGTGTTTGTGACGTCAAACCAGGACCTAAACGGACTGAGCTGATCGCAATCTGTGAGTAGGTCTGGAGCTACTCAGAAACTGCAAAGAATTATTTAGTAGCAGTTTTGCTAATTTTTCGGTCGCTATTCTGCTAAGCTAAGATACACTCCCAGAGGGCGGCGGCCTAGCGTGTGTAATGCTGCTAAAAGCAGCTAGCGAGCTAACAACTCGGAATGAGGGCCCATGTGCACTGCGGGGGTGGGGGTTGTGGGGGGGAGCTGGTTGGCAGATATAACATGTGCAGAGAGAGTTAGATTTGTGTGGGGTGTGTTCAAACTGAAATCTAAATTGCAGTGTAAAAATAAAGTAGCCAGTATTTACCCTGCACAGAAACAATATATACCACCTAAATCTAACTGTCTCTTCACATATTATTATCTGCCCCCCCCTGCAGTGCACATGGTTTTGCCCAACTGTTAACAAATTTGCTGCTGCGATCAACAGAATTACCCCCTTAATCTCTCTCGGGGCTTAGTGCATAGGCCCTCATTCAGCATCAGCTGCAGTTTTGCTGAATTAGTAAAACTGTAACTGCTTGCGATTGCATTCTGGGGGCCGCTCAGCACAGGGCAAGGCTATCCAGCATGCTATTGGTGGGCAGTGATGTGATCGCAATTCAGTTGTGATCGCATAACTAAATAAAGGAAGCCCCTCTGCCTCTGCAGCCTGGCCGCCAATATTTTCCTTATTGCAGCGGCTGCGCGTGGCGTCACATGGCTGCCCCGAACCCGCCCCCATTTCCAACACCACGCCCCCGCGACACCATGTAGCCGCCCCCGCAACGCAGTGTTGCGGCACTCAACCGACCCGAGAACGCAATCACATTGGCCGATCCCACTCACGCGCAGAACGGCCCTCTGCGCGCGCACTAGGCCGGAAAATGGCAATATGCGATCGCATCTCTGATACAATACATATTGAATAAGGCTTTTAGACCCTTAATTAACTGAGAGAGAGTCTGTGTTGCAGAGACTGCACAGTTACAACTAAAGAGACTCTGGGACCTGTGGATCTTCTACTGCAGGTAATGGCAGGCTCCTGGGTGATGTAGATGCATACCTAGAGGGGCGTATTATTACAGAGTGGGTTCTTAAAGTATTAATTGTAGAGTTAATGTTAGATCCCGCCCTCGATAAAGGACCTTAATTCTGACATATTTTAGGTTAAATAGGGGTACAACTTAGTGTCCCCGACATTGCAGAGAAAGGCGGAAAATAAGCCAATGCTGGCTGCAAGGAAATTTATATATATTGGTGTGAGCAAAGATCATCATAAACACTATAACATAGGGAGGGTGTGGTAACGAGATAACGGGAGGTGGGGAAAGTGAGAGAGAACAGGGACAAGAGAGAGAAGGGAGTGGAGATGAGCAAAAAAAGAGAGAATGGGGTGTAAGAGAGAGAACAAGACTGTAAGAGACAGCAAGAAAATGGGGTGGGGGAGAGAGCCTAGAGATAGGGTACATACGATATCCAGGCAGACGGGATACCGGCTGTCACTATACAGACAGTGGCATCCTGGCAGCGAGTCGCCTCGCGCTAGAGATCTGGGGGTGTGGTAGAAGAAAGAGAACAGGGCGGAGCTGAATCCTGCAACTCCTGCTAGTGACCAAGTAGAGGGCCGTAATCCCATAATGCATTGTAAAGGCTTTATGACATATAATACAAGCCTCTGTACACTTGTTGTGACTAGCACTGCTGTTGTCTATTTTTAGCACTGCTGCTGTCTATTTTTAGCACTGCTGCTGTCTATTTTTAGCACTGCTGCTGTCTATTTTTAGCACTGCTGTTGTCTATTTTTAGCACTGCTGCTGTCTATTTTTAGCACTGCTGTTGTCTATTTTTAGCACTGCTGCTGTCTATTTTTAGCACTGCTGCTGTCTATTTTTTTGTGGCTGTTGTTATTTTGTTTCTAATGTTGGTAAAATCTCAGGTAACAAAGTGAACTGTTGCCTATGAAGGTCAGTTACTGCAGCATGCACAAGTACATTTACAGTATATGCAGCTCCCTGCTAGAGTGCTTCATAAACACCACTTTCTCCATCAGCAGTGCGCCCACTGCTGGCTTCCCTCTGTCATTATAGCTGACACAATCCTAAATTCAGGGCACTATTCTACCCAGCAATTGTTAAATATCAGCAGAGCAATTAAGTAGATGACATGTCACAGTGACGCTAATATTAATGAGACCTCAAGTAGAAATTACCGCAGCGTGAAAACGGACAGACAAATGAATAAGAAGATGAAACTGTAATGAACGATTTACCTTTATTGTGTCACGCTAATGATATCACATAAAATATAATAAATTCATATTCATTTAGTTTAGAACAGTAATTCTGGACATTAGTTTTACAGCGCCATGTATCCCCTATCGGTAGCTTTTTGCACTTATAGTTTGTCCTGCAGAATCCAATGTCCTAATTAGTTTCCCTACCAAATTTGGCGCTACAGACTGCTCTGAATAATGAAGTTTTTTTATGGCCACCGTGTATATTAATATAATTTCTAATCAATAAAGCTTCTACGGTAAGATGCTTTGCTTTAGCCATGTATTTAGGAATTGTTATAATGCAAAGGTAGCTACAGTATCTATAAAGTGGGACAAAGCTGGGTGCACAGAGTAGAAGATAATATCGCCATCCTACTCATTTCTCATTGGCTATATGATATTCTATGGAAAGTATATTGCGTTCAAGCTCTTACCATATAGAAAACGATTTACTACACAATTGTTTTGTTGCTTTTTTATATCTTCTTTCCAGAGTTTTTATTTGTATCATCTTAGCAACGGTCCATTCTTTGGACTATATTTGTGAGTTTGTGAAGCTCCCCTGAGTGCATTATAGCTGCTTTCTTTCTTTCTGCAGCAATAATAGCCCAGAATCCCACCACCACTAACATTAGAGCACTCTGTCCATCAAAACCACAGGATATGCATTTATTAACTGCGCAGGAAACCATTATGTCTTGCAAAAAAGAAATGTCATACGGCAGTTGAATAGACACATGTTTTCCCACTGGCCATCAGTCCTTTGTCTGTATTTCATTCTTCTGCTTTCCATCATACACCCACAGCTCAGCATCCAACACTGGCTGCTTTGTGTATGTGCAAATAAATAGTAAATGGAAGGAGGAATGCAGCATGTCGTGTTTAAGTGCTCTGCTATAGATAGTGTTTATATGATTCCCTCCTTACTGATCTGGAGCCCAGAGCTTCACTATTTCACTATATAGAGCAGAACATTACAGAGGAACAGAACGTGTAAGTGAGTGTTGTCAGGGAGAGAGAATGATGAAGCCTTTATTAGAATCTGTTAACATCTTATCAATCTCCATAGCAATTTTCTATAGATATGCTGCACTTTGGAATTACACATGTATACAGATGGGCTGCCAAACTCACACCTGTCAAATAGATGTGAATGCATCAGTCAGACTTGATTTTTTTTTACCTTGTACCCCAAGAAGATACTGCAGAGTGAGGCCTAGACAGAAAGTGCAGGCAATGGTTCCAAGAGGGGGAGGAGTGGGTAATTATTACTCAGGATTATCTAAGCGTCCCGGGCCATCTCTGGTGGAGAAGAAATGTCCCCCCACTGCAGATCACCTAGTATTGTTCATTTATTTTGTTTCAAGGGAGGGCATGGTCACACCACTCAGAACTGGCCACACTCCCTATACCGCTAGGCCAGTTGTATATTTTGTGGCCCTTAGAGCAGGGGGACATGGTGCTATGAATTGCATGATTGCCCCACAAGCAGAGTCCATGGAATGTGGGTGTTTCCCAGACATCCTGGGAGAGTAGGCAAGTATTGACCCATTTCATACCTCAGTATATTAGCCAGTATGCTATGTATATCTTGCAGTAGCAAGGACAAGGAAATGCACTGGCAGAATCTATGGCGTCACTGAACTGCCAGAGAAGCATACATGTATCTATAATGGGCCCCCCTTCCCACCCACCACACACCCATATAATTATACTAACCCCTCCGGAGTCCCATGGCGGGCGTTGCAGCAGTCATAAATCACTTGGACAATGGTCGCTTTGGCTATTTACCCAATGATATGCGCATGTGCATTAGAGATAGACATAAAACCAGCTTCTAATCGCTGCCAGACTTCACTTCACTTTACCATTCTCCTGACCCCAGGCCGACATCGCTGTGTGACCTCATCATAAAGGCCACCAAGAACCTTTGCAATCTGTTGGACCATTATGTAATAGACAACACCTATCCTTTTGTATCAATGCCTATATCCTTATACAGGTTGAGTATCCCTTAGCCAAAATTCAAAATCCCACATTTTTGGGTCCCCTACTGAGATAATGACATATATATTATATATTATCTATATATAGAGATATGTAGATCTATAATATAATATACATATATATGTGTCATTATCTCAGTAGGGGAACCAAAAATGTGTGATTTTGGATAAGGGATACTCGATCTGTAGTACTTATAGATTGTAAGCTTGTGAACAGGGCCTTCCTACCTCTATGTCTGTCTGTTATTACACAGTTTTGTTTTGTTTTATCGTTGTTTCCATTTGTTTTGTTCTATTTTATCACTGTTGTTTCCAGTTTTAAAGTGCAACTGATTTTGCTGCGCTATATAAGAGACTGTTAATAAATAAATAGTTTGTATTAAGGGGCTGAAATTAAGATAGACACCAGCAGATTTATACATAAAATATTTCTGTAAAGATTAAGAATCAGTGTGGAAATATTCAACAAAGTTGTGTTTTCCCGTTAAAGGTTAATGCCACATGCTACTACCTGACTAGTCACAGTTTAGTCACCAATCACCAATGTGCAAATATTTATTTCCATGTACCTGTAGGTTGTTTGATCTGATGATGAGATGATCTTCTGTTCTGCAGGAAATGCTCATGTTAATCTTTACTTAGACAAAAGGGCTTGACATTGTCATGGTAGAGAATGCTTTCAACATACAATATCCTGAAATACACCATAGTAAATAGAAATCTAAACATTTGCAAATGATTATTCTTTTGGTCAGTGTGATATATATAAAATTTACAAACATCTTATGTCAGTATCAACCCAGTAATAAGGAAAAAAATAAAGCAGATGGCACTCCAGGAATATACAGTACACAAACATGGCACAATGGGGCTAATTCAAACCTGATCGCTCGCTAGCGTTTTTTGCACCGCTGCGATCAAGTCAGAACTGCACATGCATATGCACCGCAATGTGCAGGCGCGTTGCACGGGTACAAAGCGGATCGCCGCTCATCGATGGGTTGTGCGAAGAATACATGGAGATTGACAGGAAGAGGGTGTTTATGGGTGGCAACTGACTGTTTTCAGGGAGTGGTTGGAAAAACGCAGGCGTGTCCAAGCGTTTGCAGGGCAGGCTGAAGTGATCGCAGCGGCTGAGTAATTCCTGGGCTACTCAGAAGCTGTACAACCTCTTTTTGTACCGCTCGGCTGCACATGCGATCGCACACTTGCACAGCTAAAATACACTCCCCAGTGGGCGGCGACTATGTGAACACTGGACTGCAAAAAAGCTCTAGCGAGCGAACAGGTCTGAATTAGGCCCAATGGTGGTCATTCCGAGTTGTTCGCTCGCTAGCAGTTTTTAGCAGCCGTGCAAACACTAAGCCGCCTCCCACTGGGAGTGTATTTTAGCTTAGCAGAAGTGCAAACGAAAGGATCGCAGAGCGGCTGCAAAAAAAAATTGTGCAGTGTCAGAGAAGCTCCAGACCTACTCAGCGCTTGCGATCACTTCAGACTATTCATTTCCTGTTTTGACGTCACGAACCCGCCCTGCGTTCGCCCAGCCACGCCTGCATTTTTCCTGACACAACTGCGTTTTTTAGAACACTCCCTGAAAACGGTCAGTTGACACCCAGAAACGCCCTCTTCCTGTCAATCACTCTGCGGCCAGCAGTGCGACTGAAAAGCTTCGCTAGACCTTGTGTGAAACTACATTGTTTGTTGTAATAGTACGACGCGCGTGCGCATTGCGCCGCCTACGCTTGCGCAGTAGTGCCGATTTTTTTGCCTGATCGCTGCGCAGCTAACTAAATCTGCTAGCGATCAACTTGGAGTGACCCCCAATATCTGTAATACCCCTTTCACAGTGCCAATGCCGGATCCCACCCGGGAATTGGAAACGGGTCCTTCCCGGGTGGGATCCAGCATTGGATCCTAACTGTGCAGTGTGAAAGGGGTATCAGTAGGTCTGTGTGACTTGTAAGAATCACAGATGAATCAGTCTTTGCGCTGATTTCCTAATCTTTTCACATTTGACTGACATACTGTACCCTTTTAGTTACTGTACACTTCCAGCTTCTTATCAGTCTACTGACTGGCGGTTATGGAGCCTGGAAGAACAGGACTGACAGGACTGACCCTCTTGATTGGAGCCTGCCTTCTCTCACCAATCACTCCTGGGATGCCTTAAACCTTCTAGAGTCAAGCTTTTTGTCATTTCATCCAACTAAACATTACACAGGAGTTTGGTGGAAAGTGATGAGCGTTCCAGAGCAGTGACTGGGAGTAGGCGAATAGTACACGCACAAATTGTCTGTTCATTGGGCTTATTATAGGTGTGTACAGGCTTGTCAATGCAAGCAGCAGTGTTCCCTGTTGCACAGCCGCCAACAATGGTCAGGCGGAGAAACTGCTTTCATACATCAATAACATATTGCCTCAATGTCCTGATCCGTCGACGGCTGGGTTGGGAAATATTAAACGTATTTAAAATCCGGGTCCCCCTATGGAAAACGTCCGGGATTGGCAAATTAGAGGTTTTTTAAAACGCAGAATTTCCCCAATTGATGCCCGCCGATCAGTGATTTCGGCCTGAACGTGTCTACCAACATCATAGTATTATACTCTCACAAGCCAGCACGACTTCTCTTATAAAATACTTACATTATGTACGTATCCTAGATGCCATAAAGTCCAATTTATCAACAGTATAATGTGGGTACAACATCGGTTATATGCATAAAACACACTGTAACAGGTGATGCAAGTCATTTTCTACACTCTCACAAATAATCTAGTATTGGGTGCATAGTATGTTGTCTCAATATCCATTTTGTATCAATTTAGTTTGTCAAACAAATGCAATAAATAATATTATGGGAAAGGTTTTTTGCAAAAGAAATAACTATTGTAACAAAAAAAAACATCTTCTTTTAGTAAAAACACGTTCTTATCCAGAAGATCAGTTATGTAGCATAAAACTGATACAACAGAAAAATAAAGCTCTATTTCTTAATGCTAAATTAATTTTATAACACACAATGTTTTGTTGTCAGTGGTGAATTTCCCATTAGGCACATGAGGCACGTGCCTAGGGGTGGCACTTGTTTGGGGGTGGCACTTGGATGCTTGTGTTGGTACATACTTGCCTACTCTCCCGGAATGGCCGGGAGGCTCCCGAAAATCGGGTGACGCTCCCAGCCCCCTGGAGGAGTAGGCAAGTCTCCCGGCCGAGCGCCCACCACCCGCAACCCTCACCTACCAAACCCCCGGTGGCGCAGTTCAAAATGCGTGGTCAGGGAGTCAGATGATGCGATTCGCGTCATCCAGGCACCGGCCCTTGCCTTGCAATGCCAATATTAACGGCATTGCTATACAGCGGGCGGGGCCACAATGACATGATCGTGCAGCCACGCCCCCAACCCCGCCCCTAAACGTCATCCAGCCGCATCGCCACGCCCCTGCTGCTCCGACCTGGCTGCCTCCTCCCGGGGGGATCAGCCAGATTGTCGGTAAGTATGTGTTGGTACTGTCAGCCCAAAAAGTACCAGTAACTGGTAATGGTAGTATAAATGGGTAGGACATGCACATACTGCCCCTGTAAACTGTCTGGCTTAATAAATATGTATACATAATTAAAAATGAAAAAAAATAATAGTTATTGGCTTTTATGTTAATTTGTTAAATTGGCTGTCATCAAATGAGGGCTTATAACCAATTAATAAAAATAATAAAATTAGGCAGGCAGGGGGCTGCCGTTACTGTTGTGCCTAGGGGCGCCCTCACCCTCAAATCCGCCCATGTCTGTTTTAACTATAAAATAAGTTATTGCTCCAAGTTTAAACCAACCTAAATAGCAGTTTGCTGTTCAGGACGTGGTACCACACAAGAGTGTAATATCACAGAAACTATGGCTTTTTCCACACAAGGTCCCTGGTTTCCTCCATTTCTTTATGATACAGTAGAATGAACTGTGCTCTGGGGATATCAAAATCCTATGAAATCTTCTTATGTCCGTCCCCTGATTGGCACAGCAATAACCATTTCCTGGATTTGGATTGACTTTTTGATTTGATCATCCTGAATTGCAGCAGCTTAATATTCTACTTAGCATTTGCCATTGTTACATATGTTGCATCATGCTTGACTTTCAAAAAATATTAACATAAATTTAATGTTCAAAAATCTCTTTTTTCACTTTATTTGATTGGGTATGGTATTAACCTATAATTCACATTCAGAACAAAAAATAAATAAATGTAAGTAATGCTTTGGCTGATACAGGACAAGGTACTGAGAATCTTGAGCTATAAAATCTATTATACTGTTTGTATTTCTGGGTCCAGGAACATATCTCTCACACCTTGAATTGTTATAAATATGTTCATTAGCATCTGCCATAAAATCAGTCAAATAATAGGCAAGACAGGCCTCTGCCTACGGGTGTCAGAGGTTGCGGGGCCTCTGCCTACGGGTGTCAGAGGTTGCGGGACCTCTGCCAACGGGTGTCAGAGGTTATGGGGCCTCTGCCTACAGGTGTCAGAGGTTGCAGGGCCTCTGCCTACAGGTGTCAGAGGTTGCGGGGCCTCTGCCAATGGGTGTCAGAGGTTGCGGGGATGCATGTTTCTTGCACTACATGCTTGACAGAATACTTTTTTCCCAACTACAAAGGAAAATTAAGGGGCATATGTTGTAATAATTGCGGCACTGCTGCGATTATTAACAATCCATTTTGCAACAGATATTTTCATTGATAAGGAAAATATCCCCATTAACTTACATGGACAGTGGTATTGATAACCGATGTCCCTGTCATTTAATTCCCGGCATTTTGGTCAGTCATACACATTTGTGAAAGACATTGCAGATGTGCACTGTACCAGTTTCCGATTTAGGTCCCGACATTTGTGTGGCACATGTTGAGAAAGTACAGATGTTTGGTACTTTGTGCAGTGTGCCAGACCTGGACTGCACATGTGCAGTACAGGTCTGCGACATACTGTAGGATGCAGTACGACATCAGACAGTCAGTGCAGCACCCCCGTCAGCCGTCACAGCACATTGCACGGACAGGCTCCTTTTGTAGCCCTTGTGCCTGCGGGTGCTAATTAGTTCATTAGCTCGATATCTCATATTGTAATGTGATCCTGGGCGGTAAAATTCTGCCCAGATCACATTAAATATGTGATCTGCTATGGTAAATGGCCCCTAAAGTGGTTTACACCATCTGAAGATCACCCTGCTAAGCCAGAAGCAGAGTGAAGGACCCCATACACTAATGCGACATGTCGGACCATCGGCCTCCCGGGCGGCAGGGTCACATAAGATATATTGTATGCGGTCCTTTTGCTTACGATGTATCTTGTGTGATTCCAGCCATGCCTGCGGGGTCCGACATGTCGCTAGTGCAGCACAGTCAATCTAGGGGATCAGATCCGATGCGCACGGGACCGCGCATCAGATCGGAAACACATCCGAAATGCCCGATTTCATCCGATATATTGGCCCGAATGGCTGAAATCGGGCATTATCGTTCAAGTATATGGGGCCCTTGAGATTAATGCATCCAGTATGATGTGGGCGGAGCTACACTTGTGGCTCCACTTTGCCCACACGGCCCACATGCCGGCATGGAGGCACTGATTTCTGTATATGCAATAGGCAAAGCAGATGATCCTCCCCGCAACCAGGTGACAGTGAGTGCGTGTAGCCCTGTGTGTGCGTGTTTGACTTGAGGGGAGGCATGCTGTCTCAGGGGTAAAAGAGCTGTGGGGATTGCTGTGTGTTTTTGGGGGTACGGGGAATTTGTGTGGATGGGAGATCTGTGAGTCAGCGTAGAATGCTAGTGTATTTCAGAGAGTGGGCAGAAGCTGAGCTGTGTGTGTTGGGGGGGGGGGGGCTGTGTGAGAAGGGGAGAGATCTGTGAGAAAAGAGCTTTGTGGGGAGGGGGTCTGAATGGGGGGGGGGCTGAGCCTTGTGTGTGTGTTTGGGGGGGGGGGTATATTTTTGAGAAAGGAAGAGCTATGTGAGTATGGCGGTATGAGTGAGGGGGGAGATAGCTGGGGGATCTGAATGAGGGGGGAGAAAGGTGGGGAGGTCTCAGAGAGTGGTGAGAGGCTGAGCTGTGTGTTTTTGTGTGTGTGTGTTTGTTTGTGTGTGTGTGTGTGTGTGTGTGTGTGTGTGTGTGTGTGTGTGTGTGTGTGTGTCTGGGTGGGAGGGGAGGGGTCTGTGTGGGATGGTAGGTGTCAGGACAACTAGAAGGTAAGCATGCTACACCTAATCCTCAACCTCCCTAACCCTCCTGACCAGCAGCTGGACCCTAACCCTGCAGCCTAAACGAAACCCTCCCCAGTGGTGCCTAACCCTAACCCCCCCCCCCCCCCCCCCCCCTTCCTGCAGCTTAAACCTAACCTGTTCCTCCCCCACAGCCTAACCCTAACAAGATCTGCATGCTTTACACTGGTGAGAAATGTGCTTTTAATAATGTATGTACATTGATAAGAGATTTATATAACGTATTTATTATAGCTATAAGTTTAACTAAATATTTGTTTCTCTATTGTCTGCAGTCAGCAGAGTTCTTTGAGATGCTGGAAAGAATGCAGGTAAGCGATGCAATGCATCCTAACAATAGAAATAAAAACGTTTTTAAAAACTTTTTTTGAATTTTTTTGCCTCATTCCACACAGAAGATTTTGGCCTGAGTTTTCCCAGTCCTTCCCGAACCACACTACACAGCAGAATGTGTTGTCAGTAATAGGAACAGATTCAATTACCTGTAGTAGGACTTAGCATGCGGCTAAAGCACCAGGTTTAGAGCAAGGGGTGGTATTCATGTGACCGGCGGTCGGGAGACCGACGGTCACATGAATACCACCCCTTGCGGGTGTAGTATGTCAGCATACCGACGCCGGGATCCCGGCAGGGAGTGGCAAGTGCAGTAAACCCCTTGCGGGCTCGCTGCACTCGCCACGCTGCGGGCTCAGTGGCGTCCTGCGGTCGCCACGGTTTCTATTCCCACTCTATGGGTGTCGTGGACACCAGCTAGTGGAAATAGTCCCTGTTGGTCGGCATGCCGACCATCGGGATAGTGAGGGGGCGGGATTTCGGTGGAGGTCATGTGACCATCGGTCTCTACATACTACACCCAGTGCAAGAAGCTATTCGATTAGACAATTTCCCCATGCATTAAGCCAGTGGTTAACGTGTGTTAAGCTAATTCCGGGTTAAGTGCCCGGAATCTATGGATTACCCCATGCGGTAAACTCCAAAGGGTGCATTTAATGCACACTAGAAAAACTAATTGAATAGCTCCAGGTAGAATTTTATCTGCATGGTACAGTAAGTCTCGCTGCTAATTAAATCTGCCCAATAGTCTCAGCTCTAGTCATACACTATAAATTCTGTTTTCTATGAAATGTTGTAGTGACTTTAGTCATTTCAACTATCAACAAAACTATAAACCTACTACCGGCTGAGGCGTGTCTTGTGCATGTGTGTTCACTCATAGGTTAACCTAATTCAAATATATAGACACAGAGACAAGTATTGGGAGTTAAAAAGCTATTTATTTATTGATAGTAAACCAATAACTAAATGGTGTAATTGTAAGGATGGACCCTACTCAGTGCAGCAATGCAAGCTGAGTAACAACAATTGCATTGCAGACAGAGTTCACCCTATGGATGCCCTTAAAAGATAAGTAGGGTATGCAACTCAACCTTCCACCTAGCAGTTCACCCAAAAGGTGTATTTGCTGCTCAAGTGAAGCTTCTCCAGACTTTCCAATCAATCTCAATGAAGGTGAGTGCACCCACCAAGCCACCTGCACCCAGGCTGATAACTAACTGTCATTTACTGGCAAAATATCTAACTACAAGAAAGACGGGAGATTGTGTAGGGAATTATCTCAAGTGAAAGTGCCACAGACCTGAAGCCAGAGGCTTAAAAACATAACAAACCACACCCCTAACACAGCTATTGGTAAGAGCATAACAGGTGACCACCACTCTAGACCGCCCCTTGTCTCATGGTTTAAACTACTATCAGCTTATGGCAGCCTTCAAAAATAAATAAAAAAATAAAATAAAATAAATGGTTATAGAAATTATTGTATGTGCTGTATTTAGCAGAGTCCCGACAATTACATGTAACTGAGTCATCTACTGATCATTGCCGAAGTCTGTTCTTTAAGGCTCTCTATTAGAAGACAGGTGAGCAGCACCAAAATCGACTGGTGCTGTCATTATGTGAGTGCCAGGAACAGTGGCACATCTATAATGGGTGCATGGTGTGCTGCACACTGCTTATGGGTCGAGGGGATTTCGCCCCATGCACCCAATACCTAGGACAGATTTACCATGTCTGTGTTGCATCCCAAATGTATCTGGAAAGACAGCGCTGGTATAGCTTTTTGCAAAGACTTTATCTCTGTGTCAGAGTCTTGTGTGCATACACCATCTTTCATAATACGTTGCCGGAAAGATGGGTGCTTCAATGGGAGCATATTTTGGGGCAGCACGGACGGTGTAATGGTTAGCATAATTGCCTCACACCACAGAGGTCATGGGTTCAATTCCGACTATGGCAGAGGTTCTCAAACGAGGCACCCCAATAGTCCAGGATTTAAGTTTATCCATGCTTGGCCACAGGTGAATTAATTAGCACCTTAGTCAATTAGTTTATACCTAAAACCTGGACTGTTGGGGTGCCTTGAGCACCGTGTTTGAGAACCTTTGCACTATGGACCTAACAGTGTGAAGTTTGTATATTCTCCGCATGCTTGGGTGGATTTCCTCCAGGTACTCTGGTTTCCTCCCACAAACCAAAAATATTCTGGTAGATTAGCTCCAAACAAAATTAACATTAGCGTGAATGTGTGTGCTGTACATGTGGTAGGGAATATAGACTGCAAACTCCACTAGGGCAGAGACTGATGTGAATGGCCAAATATTCTTTGTTAAGTGCTGCGGAATATGTGTGCACTACTGTATATAAACAACTACAGGGTGTCTCACACGCGCGCGTACACACACACACACACACACACACACACACACACACACACACACACACACGTAGGGGGTGAATAGTGGGGGTCATTCCGAGTTGATAGCTAGATGAAAATGTTCGCTGCGCAGCGATGATGCCAAAAAACGGCACTTCTGTGCATACGTATGCGGCACAATGCGCACGTGCGACGTACTTTCACAACGGCCAATGTAGTTTCACACAAGGTCTAGCGACGATTTTCAGTCGCACTGCTCGCCGCATAGTGATTGACATGAAGTGGGCGTTTCTGGGTGTCAACTGACCGTTTTCAGGGAGTGTTCGAAAAACACAGGCATGCCAGGAAAAACGCAGATGTGGCTGGGCAAACGCAGGGCGTGTTTGTGACGTCAAAACAGGAACTGAACAGTCTGAAGTGATCACAAGCGCTGAGTAGGTCTGAAGCTACTCTGAAACTGCACAAAATTATTTTGTAGCCGCTGTGCGATTCTTTCGATCGCACTTCTGCTAAGCTAAATTACACTCCCAGTGGGAGGCGGCATAGCGTTTGCACGGCTGCTAAAAACTCGGAATGACCACCAGTGTGTCATACATGTGGGGTAGGGTGGTACAGGGAGTTACACAGGGGGAGGAGGTTTACAGTGTCATACACATGGGGATAGGGGGGTACAAGGGTCACACCAGAAGTGAGAGGAGTAGTGGGTACAGAGGTTCACACACTTGAGGGCGGTAGGTGGGTACGGTGGGCCACATACTGGGGTGTGGGTGGAGTAGGTGTGTACAGGGGGTCATACAACAAAGGGATAGGTGGGTACACGGGGTCAGACACCGGGGGTGAGGGGTCGGTGGGTACAGGGAGGATCACAGACACATGGAGGTAGGGGGTCATACACTGGGGGGGTAGGGGGCTACAGGGCTCCCTGGGCACTCACCGCTTTGTGCTCCGATCCACCTCGGGGTCATCTGTAGGGTGTCAGAGAATGAGGCAGGCAGATCCACGTACAGGCCTCCCGGCATCGGAGATACCTCCGCTGTTGGGTTCAGGGAGGTCAGCAGCAGGGGGAGCAGTGGGCCCTGAAGTCAGTTCGGGCCCCGTAACAGCTGCATCCCCTGCACCAACGATAGTTACGCAACTGATAGGATGTGACAGGAGGTGGGGATGGGGATAAACCCGTACCTATTGTAGGACTTACTTTCCAAATCTACTAGTATAGCCTATGGGGGTTAGGAAGCTCCCACCATGGCTCTATTATTGAATAGTAAGTAAAAATGGATGATTAAAATTTAAGCCCCCCTTTAATTATTTAATACTAATCAACACTGTTAAATGTAATGCTACTCTATGGCAGAAGTAGATTAAGTAGGGTGTTCAATTAGCTGAGAAATCACGCAATTTACCGTAATTGCCGTTTTAGACATTTTGCGTCTTTTTCGCTGTAAAAACTGACTTTTTGTGGGTGTGTGCGCTCCTATTCATATGCAAATTAGTGAAAACGGATAAATCTGTCCGTACCCCCCAAAAAAGCAAAACTAACATCTGATAACAGTATAAAAGTTTATTATTGGTTATAACAAAAGTATTTCTGGTACTTGAATTGGGTCAAATGGCTGCTATATGCATTTTTTTTTTAAATGTAAAAATATAATAGAACGCAATTTTTTCAGCAAAATAAGTGCTAAAATTAAATTTCGGGTACATAGAAATGAGTATAAGTACAGTATATATATATATATATATATATATAGGTCATTCTAGGGGACTTTTAAAAAAAAGTGGAAACAGACTGATTACTCCCATCTGCAAGTCTAAAAACACTTATCCCACTCATAAAGCACCCCAATATACCTGCCCCATACCCTGTACCCCAATTTCCATCATTTTGCACTTTTCCACCCCAAAAATGATGTGTCATTATTGGGCAATGAAAAATAATTAAAAACTTCTAAGTAGCTTCATTCATTCAGGGGGGTGTCCCAGGGGTTCAGAATCAAATCCTGGCATTTTTTAACTTAAAATAAGGATTTTCCCCAAGTTTATCACCTGCTCAGAGTTGATTCATTGAAATTCACTGTAAAATTGCCGTGAAAACATTGTGCGTAATCAGACCCTATTGTACTGTATATCGAGAAAGCTTTGTACAACAAATGTAATTTCTGTTCCGTTTGTAAAAAGTTAAAAGGTTGCTAAATACACAAACACACATATTTCACGCATCATTACTTTTATTTTCTAAATCACCTTTTTCAGCCTGACTGAAACACTGTGAAGAATTGCTGTGCAATAAAGAAAATTAGTGACACCATTTAGATGTTTAATGAGCTGTCATATGTGTTATAAGTATATCATTTTGTATACAAAGAGTTTGTCATTTATCTGTATGATCTTTGGTTTCATGATTATCCATGCATATACTGCTAGGGGGTACAGCGCTGTGCTCAGTATTCAGGTGCCTTGCTAAGAAATCAGATCTTAATTAGATCTTGAAAAACATTTTAGACCAGGTGCAGTAAATTGTAATTATATATTGTATTGCATTATATTATGATTCATGATACTATGATGAGCAAAGCTAGTGACGTAGGGGGTGACTCAGATCTAATCGCTGCTGTGCGTTTTCGCACAGCGGGTGATCAAGTGCTAACTGCGCATGCTTATACACTGCAATACGCACACGCGTCGGACAGCAACAAAGGGCATCGCTGGTTAGCGACGGGATGGTGTGAAAAATCCGTTAGCACGGGCGTTCGCAAGGTGATTGACAGGCGGAAGCCATCTGTGGGTGGTAACTGACCGTTTACTGGTAGTGTCCGTAAAAATGCAGGCGTTCCCAAGCGTTTTCAGGGAGTGTGTCTGACGTCAGCTCCGGCCCCGATCAGCCTGTTCTGATCGTACTGTAGGAGTAAGTCCTGGGCTGCACAGAGACTGCACACAGTGGATTTTGGGGGTCACTCCGACTCGTTCGCACGCAGCGGTTCTTCAATGCAGTGCGAACGGGTCGGGACTGCGGCTGCGCGGCGCCCGTAATGCGCATGCGCGTTGTTGCCCAGCGACGGCAGTCGCCGGGCAACGACGCCAGGACCGAAGAAAGTGATCGAAGGCCTGATCGCAAGAAGATTGACAGCGGAAAGGATGATTGGGGCGTCTACTCACCGTTTTCCGGGTGTGGTAAGGCGAACGCAGGCGTGTTCAGGCGTTTGGAGGGCGGATGTCTGACGTCACAGCCGGGACCTTCAGCGCTGTATCCGTCGAACTGGGTAAGTAGCTGCTGGGCTGGTCTTGTTTTGCAGGAAACATTTTAGCAAAGCAGGGCTGCACAAGCGATCGGTCCCATCATCTGCATGTACCCTATTGGCTGGCTCTGTTTGCTGTGCCGATGATAACCGCAGTGCTGTCTACATGACAGCAGGCAGTGTTGGGTAGGGCGATTGGCATCTGCCTTGTGATACACTCCCCTTGTCTGTCCTGCAGTGCGTTATGGGAACTTCCAGGTTCGGGGGCGGTTGGTGAGTGCTGATTGCGATGCGCTGTTGGTGAAGATGATTTCAGGTAACATTCACACATACCACATACACCCCCCCCCCCCCCACACACACACACACACACACACACACACAAATACACCACACACACTACAGATGTGTCCTCATACATATTGCCTTAATGTGCCACATAGCGGGAGATGCCTGGTGTGAGTGAGCTAACTGGTCCTATGCAACCCCGTTAGCACCAGGGTTTTTGTTTTTTTCCCAAAATTGCGTCTTATTTACATCGCTGGGTGAATAGGATGCACAAGCAATCTCTGCTGATTAAAATTATATGCAGCATGCCTATATTCTCTGTGTGTCTACATCTGTAACTGTATACGAAATGGTACATTACAGTGTTTTCTAGGACAACACTGTAACGTACCATTTCGTATGCATATACAGCCACAGTCACACACAGAATATATGCATAAAATTTTAATCAGCATAAGTTGCTTGTGTGTCCTATTCGCATTAATTTGTGAATGAAATGCATTTTAATTGAAAAAGTCGCACATAAAGATGCTTGGCGCTAACAAGTCACGCTACGGTGTGGTTTGATTAAAAGGGCTGTCTGCAGAGAGGCTGGATATAAGTGGACACATCTGTACATACACCACACACACACAACACCTCTTCACTTGCATAATGTGTACAAGGGGCTCTACCTGGCATAACGTGTGTAAGGGGCTCTATATAGCTTAATGTGTATAAGGGTCTCTACCTGGCGTAATGAGTGTAAGGGGCTCTACCTGGGATAATGTTTGTAAAGGGGCTCTACCTGGCGTAATGTGTGCAAAAGGCTCTACTGTGATATATAAGGAATACTACTGTGTGGTGTATTTTGAGTAACGGACACTACTGTGTGGTGTAATGTGAGTAACGGACACTACTGTACAGTGTAATGTGACTAATGGACAATACTGTTCGGTGTAATGTGAATTTGCACTATTCTGTATCCACGCCCCTTCCCCATGAAGCCATGTCCCTATATTTTGATGTGCATGAATTCTCTTTCTGGCAGAGGGCACCATAATATCTAGCTACCTACTGTATTGTGATCACGATAGGTGTAGGTGATCTCCATACTGCTATCACCATCTTCTTGCAACTGTCTTCACCATCCTATCAGCTCTCACTGGTCTTAGTTTCTCTCATCCCCTGTGAATGAGAGTCCCATCCACATTCTCTTCATACTTTGCTGTCTTTTGGTATCCATTTCCGTATTGGTCTAACCCCTGTCCCACTCTTGCACCTCCTAGACCTTTGCATCACCCAGGTCCTTACACCACCCAGGCCTCTACACTGCCCTGGCTCCTACACCAATCAATGCTTCTGCGCCACCTATGTCTCTGCATCATACAGGCCTTAGTCAGGGTGGGCAACAGAAAACTTGGGGCCTGGTATACTTATATCTCTGCCCCCCTCCACTTTCCCTCCATCTTCCCTCCTCTTCTGAACCTGAAGCCAGTAAAGATGACTATATATACTGAATATATATATATATATATATATATATATAAAATTTACATTAGAAAGGAAATGTAATATAGTAAATATACACATACCACGCATTCAGCTGCCTTAGGGGTGTGGAGAGACTCTGCAGTCAGCGGCACAGACGGGCAGTAGTGTTGCTACTGCAGATTGCTTCTTCTGCTTGCAGTCAGGTTATGCTGCAAAAATGGTTCGTTCACCTCCCTCTGCTCTTCGGTGGCCGCGGCAGCAGGGTAGCATGGGGTAGGATAGAAGAGCCGATGCTGGCACAGTGTTAAATATAATGATACTAGGAGATTCATCGCGCCCTACGGGCGCTCTTCACACCGTCGTTAGGGGCTACGCCCCGTTAACCTCTGCACGCCTTTGAACATACGCAGGGCGGTAGATAACAGAATCAGAAACGCAGGGCAGTATAGAGGGCATACAGAAATGGGTTCCGGTTGAGATAAGATAGAGAGGCGTAGGGGGAGAGAAAGGGAATGTACAGAAACGCTGTGCGATCGGTAAAGGATAGGGAGAGTCAGGGTGGTAGGGAGAGGATAAAGAGAGGGAAGGTGTTAGACAGAAAATACCGTTGCAAGGGCCTACGATCCATTATCCCCTGCACGGGCTTCAGCTGTGCTATAATTGTTATTATATGGAGTATTACCTGTTTTTTTTTATGGCAGTGGGTAAATATTGTAAGGGGGGAGGGCGTGCGATTGTCAAGGGGGCGTAGGCCTTTGTGAGGGCGTGCAGAGTGGCCGCAGGGAACAATGAATAACATACTGTAGAGTGTAGTATATATTGCTAGGGTCTGCATTATGAAGTACCAGATGAGTAACAGCAATGCACTGTAGATAAGATACGAAGGTGCTGTGGCCACAGGTAGCAGAGCCGCTTATACACACAGTGGCCACAGGTAGCAGAGCCGCTTATACACACAATACCCACAGGGGGCAGAGGCGCTTATACACACAGTGCCCACAGATAGCAGAGCCGCTTATACACACAATACCCACAGGTAGCAGAACCGCTTATACACACAATACCCACAGGGGGCAGAGGCGCTTATACACACAGTGCCCACAGGTAGCAGAGCCGCTTATACACACAATACCCACAGGGGGCAACGGCGCTTATACACACAGTGCCCACAGGTAGCAGAAGCGCTTATACACACAATACCCACAGGTAGCAGAGCCGCTTATACACACAATGGCCACAGGTAGCAGAGCCGCTTATACACACAATACCCACAGGTAGCAGAGGCGCTTATACACACAGTGGCCACAGGTAGCAGAGCCGCTTATACACACAATGCCCACAGGTAGCAGAGCCGCTTATACACACAATACCCACAGGGGCAGAGGCGCTTATACACACAGTGCCCACAGGGTGCAGAGGCGCTTATACACACAGTGCCCACAGATAGCAGAGCCGCTTATACACACAATACCCACAGGGGGCAGAACCGCTTATACACACAATACCCACAGGGGGCAGAGGCGCTTATACACACAGTGCCCACAGATAGCAGAGCCGCTTATACACACAATACCCACAGGTAGCAGAACCGCTTATACACACAATACCCACAGGTAGCAGAACCGCTTATACACACAATACCCACAGGTAGCAGAACCGCTTATACACACAATACCCACAGGTAGCAGAACCGCTTATACACACAATACCCACAGGTAGCAGAGCCGCTTATACACACAATACCCACGGGGGGCAGAGGCGCTTATACACACAGTGCCCACAGGTAGCAGAGGGGCTTATACACACAATACCCACAGGTAGCAGAGGCGCTTATACACACAATACCGACAGGTAGCAGAGCCGCTTATACACACAATGGCCACAGGTAGCAGAGCCGCTTATACACACAATACCCACAGGTAGCAGAGGCGCTTATACACACAGTGGCCACAGGTAGCAGAGCCGCTTATACACACAATGCCCACAGGTAGCAGAACCGCTTATACACACAATACCCACAGGTAGCAGAACCGCTTATACACACAATACCCACAGGTAGCAGAGCCGCTTATACACACATTACCCACAGGTAGCAGAACCGCTTATACACACAGTGCCCACAGGTAGCAGAGGGGCTTATACACACAATGGGCACAGGTAGCAGAACCGCTTATACACACAATACCCACAGGGGGCAGAGACGCTTATACACACAGTGCCCACAGCTAGCTGAGCCGCTTATACACACAATACCCCCAGGTAGCAGAGGCGCTTATACACAGTGCCCACAGGTAGCAGAGGTGCTTATACACACAATGGGCACAGGTAGCAGAGCCACGTGTACACACAATACCCACAGGTAGCAGAGCGGCGTATACACACACGGTTGGGTGGGAGGTGGGTGTGAGGATGCCACGGTTGCGGGGGCGGGTGGTGCTGCAGGAAGGGGAGGGGTGTGGGGTGCGGGAGCAGGGGTCCTGTGCGTAGGGGAGGGGCGGGGTGCCATGGGTGGAGGGTTGGGAGCAGGGGTGATGTGGGTGTGGGAGAAGCTGGTGTGGGAGTGCCGTGGATGGGGGAGGGGGGCTGCTGGGGGTGGAGTGACAGGTGCGGAGGGGGGGCAGGGGCTGGAGCAGTGGTGGTGCAGTTGGGTGGTGGGAGGCAGCTGCTGGGGTTCCAAGGGTTGGGGCGGTGGTGCGGGTGGGGGAGGGGTGGGTGCAGGATGGGGCAGTTGCGGTGGTGGTGCGGGTTGGGTGAAGGATGCAGCAGGGGGGAGAGGTGGGTATGGGGGAGGGGCAGGGTTGCAGCGGGTGGGGGAGGGGCGGGGGGTGCTGCAGGTGTGGGAGCTACGGGTGGGGGCGTGAGTGCCGCGGGTGGGAGCGGATGTGGGGGATGCGTTGGGTGCCGCAGGGGGGGCCAGCGGGTGTTGGTGCTGTGGGTAGGGGAGGGGGCAGAGTGCCACGGGTGGTGCGGGTGTTGGTGGTGCGGGTGGGGGATGGGGTGGAGTGCCACGGGTGGTGGGTGGATGCGGTGGGTGTCGCGGGTAGGTGGCGCGGGTGTTGGTGCTGCGGGTGGGAGTGCCGCGAGTGGGGGGCGAATGCGGTTGGTTGCCTCGGGTGTTGGTGCTACGGGTGGGGGAGGGGGCGGGAGTTCCGCGGGTGGTGGGTGGATGCGGCGGGTGTTTGTGCTACGGGTGGGGGCGGGAGCAGTGGCGCCACAACGTGGGTGCGGGGGGTGCGGCCTGCACCTGGGTGTTACCCTCTGAGGGGTGACACCAAAGTCCCGGCTCCTGTCACAGTCCAGAACCCAGCACTGCAGATTCAGCAGTGTCCGGGTGAAGGCCGTATGCCCCGACCCACAATGTGCCGAAAACGGGTGTCGGGACGCGGAGCCACGCCCCCTTCCGCGAAGCCACGCCCCCTTTTCACCCGCGACCGCTGGTAAGTGACGGGTGGATGCCGCGGGTGGGGGGCAGATGCGGGTGGTTGCCGCGGGTGGGAGGGGGGGCGAGTTGTGACGAAAACGGGGGTCGGGACGCGAAGCCACACCCCCTTCCGCGAAGCCACGCCCCCTTTTCACCCGCGACCGCGGGTAAGTGACGGGTGGTTGCCGCGGGTGGGAGAGGGAGCGAGAGCAGCTGCCAGTGCTCAGCATGTCCCCCTGAACTCTGCAGCAGCCGCTAGTCTGTGACTGTGTGGCGAGTAGTGTGAGTTCCGCTCACAGTCAGCGGCTGCGATGTCACCAGAGAGTGTACAGGGAGGAGGGAGACAGGGGACTGGGCGGAGATGGGGAGGGGACTGGGCGGAGAGAGGGAGGGGACTGTTCCTGGCCAGATCTGTGCCTGTGACTCCGCCCAGCGTTACGGGCACAGAGTCACAGACTTGGGCAAATATATAGGAGATATATTTGGAGAGGTACCGCACCGGTGTATAATAAGTATAGAGTATCAATTTGTTTTACCAAAATGAAAAATTCAAAGAAAACATGGTTTTCTAATCATAATTTGGTGGTGCACCCTGAGTCAATGGGGCTGCTAACAACAACAGTATGGAGAAAAAAGAGACTCTTTTGTGGGCGCACTCTTTACTTTTAAATAATGTAATGTATGAAATATTAAAGATAAATATAAATATAAAATGTAACTTTTATTAGTATCGTGGAATAAAAGATCGTCAGTGGTCAATAAGGTAACAATCAGATGATGTAATGAAGTAACTAGCAAATAAATGCTGATACTTGATAACACGAAAACATTGAGATAAATTAAATAATAATTAAATTAATAACAATTAAATGCTGATAATAGCATAATAAGTTCCGGCTGCCAAAATACAATAAGAGTGCTTTAAGAAGTTAACATAAATCATTCTGGAGGCAAATGAGCTGCCAATATGTGTTGGCCCCGTATTCATCCAAATTGAAACAGTTGTATGGCTGAAATGTTAGAGACTGAAGATTGTAGTTTTGCCAATTTTAATAAGAGAAAAAGCAGTAAGAGATAAGATAGCAAGGTGAATCTGCTGTCAGTGTTAGACTCTGAGCATGATGGACCAATATCAGCTCTACTACACTGGGTCTTCCTCAAGGGTCGCCCACTGGAGTACTGACCCAGCCCAACACTGATTAGCTTCCAAGATCAGACGGCTTTGGGCGTTTCCAGTGTGGCATGGTAGTAGAGAGATACGAACGATAGCGGAAACTCTGGAATCACTGATAAGAGTTCACGAAATTTATAGTGTGAAGAAAAAGATGGATCTGCTGCCAATGTTAGACAGGGGTAAACCCGGAATCAGTGGTGAGAGTCCACGAAAATAGATAGATAGGAATAAGAAAGAAATGGGGAGCAAATAGACGTGCCAAAAGAGGCCCTTACTGACAATTAGAAAATTAATTCAAAATGAACATTTCTAAATAACTAATACCAGTTAATGGCATATAATGGAGATAAGCAGGCACCTGTGCTGACTATAGAAAAACCAGATGGATTATGGTCAGATTCTTCACAGATTTCTCCATACTGTTGTTGTTAGCAGCCCCATTGACTCAGGGTGCACTACCAAATTATGATTAGAAAACCATGTTTTCTTTCTATTTTTCATTTTGGTAAAACAAATTGATACTCTATACTTATTATACACCGGTGCGGTACCTCTCCAAATATATGATGTTTTGTTGCTGAGTTAAACTCAGTTTCTATACCTTGCACAGTTATTTACTTATTTCTTCTTATTTACCAGGATCTCTTTCCTTTCTTCCCTCTTCAGTGGTGCCATAACACACATTCATTTGGTAACTTTCATTTATACTTTTACAACCGTATTCACAGCCACATTCAAGACTATGACCACATTTTCATTAAAAACAGAACTTATATCTAAACGCAGAAATGTAGAGGATTTAGGTGATATTTTCTCAGACACCTGTCAGAGTCTAGGTACTCCCAAAGATTGGAGATCTGACCTCTCCAAATTACAAAAAAGCTTGCAAAGAAGGATTAGGCTGACTTGGGACATCACCACTTTAGAAAATTATCATAAGACCAAAATCTCCCCCAGAGGCTTACGACCTAGAGTTTTTCCATCTTTTCCCCTGGCCACAGAGAATTTGAAGGCCGAATGGGAAGCTACCTTATTGACAATAAATAATATACAATGGGCGCTAAGTTTGTTATACTGTCAATTACAATAATTAATTGCAGCTCACACAAGGAGGATCTGGATGTCCTCCTAAATAAAGGGACACAGTACCTAAACAATAGAATTATACGTGTGAGCGCACATGTATTAAAAAATATGGTTAATTAGGCTGCTGGTTTGGTAAATTAAAAATGTTTTTATTAATATAAAACAGACTAAATAAACATTTACAGAATAAAAACCATCACAATGGAAATCGCAGAATGGATTTATGCATATATCCCCGCTATGGCCAATTGGACTTTGTATGATTAGTATTGAGCATGCATGCCTATAGAGTTAGCTGGTTAGTTAGAACAAGTCATGGTCCTTAAATACAGTCTTGATCGTTTGTAACTGTTTGGTCCCTCTAGGGGATTTTTAATGGTGGTGTTAGTATTTAGTTGATTAGACAAGAACCAGAAGTTGTCCCTTAATACATATTAATGGCACAGTCCATTTGGATGAAACAGCTTTCCTCAGATGATGTTATATAATGCCAGTTTATACTGGTTAGAAGTGTGATGCTGATAGATTTTATAATCAGTTAGTCCCCCGTCGTGACACTCATATGGGCAATGCTTACCCTCCCACTCTGCGGCGGTTCTCATGTCTGCGGCTGGGCTAAATCACACTGGAGGCATGGACTTCGTCCAGCTGAGTGGTGGCACGCTCCAAGCGTGTGGTGTAGCAGGGAGCGCTCGGCCGCGCGCCGCGGCTTCCGGGTTTGGCAGGGCTTCCGGCTTCCGATGCGCTCCACCTGCGTTCCACTTGACGTCTTTGAGTCACCTGACGCGTTTCTCCGCCTTTTGTGGGTGGCGGTTTCTTCAGAGGTTTGAAATGCTCCCATGAACTGACCCTGATACTTATCAAACATGAAAATTTGGTTCTAGATCAGGTAGAAAAAAGTATTGAGGAGTTAGGCAAAACTCTAGAAATTTGGGAAAAGGACCTTGCTTTCCAAAATACCTTCGACAAATATAATAAGGATTTGAATACATATGAGACATCGATTATAGAACGTAAACGGAATAAATTCCTTAGAGACAAAAACGATTTCTCCAGAGGGAATATCTTCCGTTGGAACTTTAACACCCAGAGGGGCTGAGGCGGACTCACAAGAGAGGATATTAGTTCTTCCGAAATAGAATCTTCATATAGTGAAGACTCTTCCACAGAACATTTGGAAATTGGATCACAGGCATCCAAACGCTATAACACTGAGGATCCTTTTTTAGGGAGAGGTCAGCACCCAAAAAGCAGAAGCAAACACAGAGGAAGACAAGACGAGGGGGGGCGAAACACCAACAGAAATCATCGAGACTGGGACACTCCAAGAACCTCTCACTACCCCATACGGAACACCAGGAAGCGCTAGTTACTGATAATTTACAGATTATCAACCTTAGTACCCGAATTCTAACGGAAGACCAGGCAGCAGTCCTAAGCAAAGGACTATCGTTTTCACCCACACTGCCATTTAACAGGTTTATGTGGGAAAAGGATCTAAGACTCTTTGGCCGGAAATTACTACTAAAAAATTATTCGCCAAATCTTCTAACAACGATATGACAGACACATCATTATCCACCCTCACAGGTTCTTCGATAATTACATCTCAGTCGGAAGAACCATCCACTTCGACGTCATTAACGACATCCATATCTGAGGAAGAAGTGGCAGCAATTCTGATTTTGGAGGACCTATACATGGAATCACCATCCAACATGTCATCTGCGCAAAACACCAGGCCAACATGTAAAGCCAAGCCAACGTTCTTTCCCCCAGACACCAATAGTCCAGAGATTAAAATATTCTTGGACCTGGTATCTAGGGAATTTGATGAAATCCACACCAATTCAAAGAAGAGGTGTCTCTCTAGAAACCTTAAATATAGAGAAAGACAAGCTCTCAAGGAAATCAAAGCCTGGAACGATATAGTTATTAAGCCCTCCGATAAAGGGGGCAATATCGTTCTATGGCCCACTGTGATGTATGAGGAGGAGGCACGAAGACAACTCTTGGACTCTTCCTGTTATCTAAAACTGCCACTTAACCCTACAGTCAAATTTCATAAACAGTACATGCAGAAGCTTTGGCTGTTGGAACCATCACGCAGCAAGAAGCCAATTATCTTATAGTCACCAATCCAAAAGTTCCCACATTCTATCTCTTACCTAAAGTGCATAAAAACATAAAAAAAAACACCTGGGAGACCTATCGTTTCAGGTAATGGAGGACTTTTGGAAACACCCAGCAAGTTCTTAGACCTACATCTTAGGGAACATGTCTTGACATTACCATCTTATTTGCAAGATACCTCAGATCTTTTACGAAAACTGCATGATGTCTATTTAGATGATGATTGTATTCTGGTCACCCTTGATGTGGAAGCTCTATATAGTAGCATTTCTCACCACCAAGGGGTACAAACAACCAAATTCTTCCTTGATCTGAAAGAACAAAATCAATTCAATGACTTCCTCTGTGAAATGCTAAGCTTTGTACTTAATAAAAATTTATTTACATTCAATGATCAATTTTTCTAACAAATTCGAGGGACAGCTATGGGAGCAGCGTGTGCCCCCACCTACGCCAACCTGTTCCTCTGCTGGTGGGAACAAACAATAGTGTTCTGTGACAACAATCAGTAGTACACACAACACATTTTGAATTAGCTCAGGTACATAGACGACATTCTGGTAATTTGGGACAGTAATGAACAGCTCCTATTAGATTTCATCAACCTTCTGAATGACAATAATCTCAATATCTTCTTGACCCATACAATATGTAAAAATAAGGTATCATTTCTGGACCTTAACATTTACAAAGCAGACAATGGGACACTGGCCACGGAACTTTTTCGGAAAGACACTGCTACGAATAGCATCTTATACCAAACAAGCTTGCACTTTCCGCCCACTATCGAGAATATTCCTAAAGGGGAATTTCTTAGACTTAGGCGTAATTGTACAGGAAACAACGTGTACAAACAAAAAAGTCGTGAACTCGCGATGCGTTTGCAAGCCCGTGGATACAGTAAACGTGCCCTAAAGAGAGCCCAAAATTTTGTTCTCAAAATTAAAAGAGATACTCTGATCTTTCAAGATAAACCTAAGGCTAAACGTTATGATTCTAAAATCCGATTTGTGGGCACTTTCTGCCCGGAATGGCGTCAAGTCAAAAAGGCGATTCAGAAACACCTACCGGTCCTACACCTCGATGCAGACCTATCATCCCTGGTGGACTCCACCCCTCAAATAAGTTGGAGAAGATCAAAAAATATTAAGGATATGCTCGTCCAGAGTCACTATACGCGTAAATCCATCAAATCCAGAACCGTAATAGGATTTTTTCCTTGTGGCCAGTGTAGAGCCTGCCCTCAGATTCAGATAACAGATCAAGTACAAGACAGATGGGGACGAGACATCCCCTTACGACATTTCTTCAATTGTGACACACAAGGTCTGGTTTATTGTTTGATCTGCAGTTGTAATCAACGGTATTTTGGTATGACCACAAGAAAATTCAAAACCAGAATCCTTGAGCACATGGGAACCATTAGGAATGCTTCATCAGACCTATTAAAAGAAAAGAAATGAACATCTGTAGCGAGACACTTTCACGCTCAACACCATGATTCTCCCCATGAGTTACGTGCATTTGGGCTTGAGAAAATCCATCTAGGTATACGTGGAGGTGACCTGAGCAAAGAACTCATTAAAAAAGAAAGCGAGTGGACATTCAGATTGGGAGGACTAAAACCAATGGGTCTCAATGAGTACATTAACTACAGTGTCTTTTTATAAAGATACATTCAATTACTGGTTCCCCTCTTCTTTTCTTCTCGTCTTTCTTCTTTTTTCATAATTCTTCAGTATTCACAACTGAGCCGTATTTGCATTAATTAATCTTAGTATCATCTCTCATATAACACATGTGCAGTATCCTCATTTCACATCACTGCCTTGACCGAGTTTCTATTAATCTGCCGTTGTACATCTACTTTACTTTTACTGACATACACATCTCGACACAGTTTTTATTCACAGATTATAGCGGGCACACTCTTTCTCGCTCACCCCCTTCTTTTTCCAGTATTATCTTGCATTATTCATTTCTTTTGCCTTAATACATATGCCCAAACATTTTGCATTATTCATTTTTATTGCCCCAATACATATGCCCAAACATTTTACCCTTTTCTCACTTCATTTCACTACATCCTTTTCTCTCACGTATTACCCATTTCACTCGGATCATCACTGTTCAATATCCTATTCTTATTTATATCTCATTTGTAACTGTTTATCCCCCGATTACTAATAGTACTTTATTCCCCCCCCCTTTTTTTTCCCTTTTTCCTTATTTCCTCATATCTTTGTTTTATCTCTTCATACTTTTCTCCTATTTATTCACTACACAGATTACTTCTGCTCCCTCCCCCCCCCCCCTTTTTTTCTTTTTTTTTCTTCTTCAATTACACAGTCATCTCCAGTGACCTACATCACAACTCTTTAATTTGGATCTTTCACACATATCACTATTGTTTTAATTCTCACATACACTACCCCTCTTTATTGTTCTATTGTTATAGTTATTTTCAGTGATTTTTTTTATCACAATCCCTATCAAGGGCTGTACGTCCTCCACCTATTATTATCATTACTATTATTATATAATTTATATAATCATTACTATAATTATATAATTTTCTACCTTTGCAAAATAATTTCTTGTCAGCTTCTACTACAATATTTAATTATCTATCATCACTCTGCGGGTTATCAATAATTATTAAATTCATGAGTCATTGTTTGTTTCATTTACTCTTATATCTGCTTAATCCTTATATTTATAACTTATTGGGCAGGTATTTCACTCTCATTCATCTGATATTATATTTTTCGTATTTATTTTTAGATACTTCTATATAGGTATGATATACTATATATAGATCTGATATATTATATATTATATTATATTTATTTTTCCTATAGAGGGTGAATTAATGATATTGTGACCACATCTCCCTTATATAGCGTCTGTGTAGCATAATTGATAAGCACCGTTAGCTCAGTGTTTTCCCGGACCTAACACCCAAGGCCATCGGCTTATAATTTCTGAATTTTATTACCTACATGGGTATCACTTATTATTTAGTAACACTAATTAGCCGCTCGTGGTCTTACCATACAAATTAAGAAAAATTATGTTTTAATAAATTTTCATTTTTTTGGCTGTGTTTTTAAACTAAATTTCTTTGTTTTTGTTTTTATTTATACACCTTTTTCTATGTGGCATCATCTGAGGGCTTTCCCTGCTGAATCCAATTGATCTCTGAATATAATACACAGCCTGTGAGGCTGCATGAATCCGATGAGTGCAGCTGACAAGGACCTAATCCGTTTATTCATCTCAGCTGCCTTGACATACACTTGTCCTATGATTGGTCAGAGAACCGGCTCTGACCACGTTAATAAACCTGCATGGACGTAGCGCACAACAGGAAGTGATCAAGCCCGGCTGACGGGTGAAACGCGTCTTCCGACCTTCTACCGACTGCCTTCTCTTTCCTGAGTGCCGTACATCCATCGACACCTGCCGCTGCCCTGCGCCCTTTTTAGCCCCGCTGAATCATCCTGCTTCACCACCGAGACTGTTCCTGACTTCGGATTGTCCATCTCCCTATTGCCTGAAGCACCCGCCCTCACCCGATTCATGCGGCTGCATGAATCTCACCGCTCACTTGCGGCTGCCCATTCTCAACTCCAGAGACTGACTGCCGCACGAGGACACCTACTCCCGCCTGCGCCGCACATCCCTTCAGCGTGGCCGCACCTTCCGCTTTCATCAACGGGGATCCACTGCCGCATCAACAGGACTTTACCCCACTATTGTCATTCAGGTCATTCACAGACACGGGACGTCGGCAGTCACCTGCGTCTGGTGCTTTCCCCTTACGGCCACCACGGGCATCCCCTTCAGTGACGGAGACTCCACACATCAGGATCGGGATTCCTAATCTAACACTCGCTGCGGGTAATATCAGTGCATTGGCTTACTCACCCCCAGCATTGCAATTTCACTCCCTTTTCATGTGTTTTTTCTCCCCTGTGAAACCCCGATATAATTAATTAATATTTTCGTGGAATAAGTTGTGGGTAGCATCAGTTTATACGTTTATCTAATTTTCCCTAGCATTGTTTATCCACAATTTGACTGTGTTTAAACTTGCAATATATTCCTGCATACTGACTATATGTACTCACAGACTGAGTATCCGTTACATTGTTATCTCTTCTTTCCTTGGGCTCAATTATTGAGACTTGTCTGTATCTGGCACTAGAAACATCTCTGTTACATTACAGTTTTTGATACTCTGTTATCTTTATCACTGTTGTGAAGAATCTGACCATAATCCATCTGGTTTTTCTATAGTCAGCACAGGTGCCTGCTTATCTCCATTATATGCCATTAATTGGTATTAGTTATTTAGAAATGTTCATTTTGAATTAATTTTCTAATTGTCAGTAAGGGCCTCTTTTGGCACGTCTATTTGCTCCCCATTTCTTTCTTATTCCTATCTATCTATTTTCGTGGACTCTCACCACTGATTCAGGGTTTACCCCTGTCTAACATTGGCAGCAGATCCATCTTTTTCTTCACACTATAAATTTCGTGAACTCTCATCAGTGATTCCAGAGTTTCCGCTGTCGTTCGTATCTCTCTACTACCATGCCACACTGGAAACGCCCAAAGCCGTCTGATCTTGGAAGCTAATCAGTGTTGGGCTGGGTCAGTACTCCAGTGGGCGACCCTTGAGGAAGACCCAGTGTAGTAGAGCTGATATTGGTCCATCATGCTCAGAGTCTAACACTGACAGCAGATTCACCTTGCTATCTTATCTCTTACTGCTTTTTCTCTTATTAAAATTGGCAAAACTACAATCTTCAGTCTCTAACTTTTCAGCCTTACAACTGTTTCAATTTGGATGAATACGGGGCCAACACATATTGGCAGCTCATTTGTCTCCAGAACGATTTATGTTAACTTCTTAAAGCACTCTTATTGTATTTTGGCAGCCGGAACTTATTATGCTATTATCAGCATTTAATTGTTAATAATTGAATTATTATTTAATTTATCTAATTTTTTAGTGTTATCAAGTATCAGCATTTATTTGCTAGTTACTTCATTACATCATCTGATTGTTACCTTATTGACCACTGACGATCTTTTATTCCATGATACTAATAAAAGTTACATTTTAGATTTATATTTATCTTTAATATTTCATACATTACATTATTTAAAAGTAAAGAGCGCGCCCACAAAAGAGTCTCTTTTTTCTCCATACTGTTGTTGTTAAATATAATGATGCCACGCCAGGCGCGAGCACAGTGTTGAATGTAATCATGCCATGCCGGCGGCGTTCATCACTATGACGCATGAGTTACACGTACCAGGTGATGTGTGCCGGGATGGAAGGCACTGTGAACTGGTCACCTCCCCTGGTGGGATTACCCTGGCCTGCTAAATTGTTTATTTTGTTGGGGCTAGCTGTGCGGCGTCAGATTGCAGATACGTGGATCACTGTTTTATGACCTTCTGAACCTTGGAGGCCACTCTGTACCTCGGGGTTGTGCCCTTTGTCCTCCCCTGTCGCCGGGCCTAACCTTAACAGGCACCACTACAATTGTAACTTTTAAACCTCTGTTGTCCCTTTTAATCTTCATCCTTTAGAATGTACCTTATTTTTCACGTGTGCCCACTCTCCGTCTTCCTTTCATCTTCCTGTTATATCTTATGCTGAATTGGTTCTGTATGCATTTTTGGTGAAACTGCATCTCTTCAATCTTATTCTGTAACTGTTGTGTTTGCCATTTCTGTCTTCCATATCCTAAGCAGGGGCCGTTTCTCCCTTAGGCAATGTCCTCGAGCCCCAAGCCCTGCATGTACATCACCTGTGTGGTTCACAGCAGGATCCAAGTGTGACTGCTGCTCTTCCAACAGAGCTCTGTGCCACCCCCACTGCTGCTACAGAGTCCCAAGAGCCATGCTAACACCTGCAATAGGGCACAGGATGGCCTGGTACTCAGCCTGTGTCACAGTCCCCCGCTGCTGGACTGTGAGATGGAACCCGCCGGTGAACGCTGATTCTGCATGCAGTAAATGGCTGAATCACAATGTATCTGGAGCCCTGCCAAATCACGGTGGGCTCCGGTCCCTGTAAACCGGCTGACAGCACTATCTATATAATTACGTAAGTCGTGTATGTTTCTACACACACACACACACACACACACACACACACTAAAACACGAACATACATCATATCTCAGTGTTACAAGAGCTAGTGTGTGTGTGTGTGTGTGTGTGTGTGTGGGGGGGGGGTTTAATGACTGATAGCAGGGTGAGTGTGTGTGTGGGGTGGATTTATTGTGTGCTGACAGTGTGTGTGTGTGTGTGTGTGTGTGTGTGGGAAGGGGTGGATTTATTGTGTGCTAGCAAGGTGAGTGAGTGTGTGATGGGAAGGGTGGTTTAATGAGTGCTAGCAAAGTGAGAGTGTGTGTTGGGGGGGTTATTGAGTGCTTGCAGGGTGTGTTTGGGCAGATGGATTAATTAAATTCTGACAGGGTGTATGTGGGCGGGTTTAATGAGTGCTAGCAGGTGAGTGTGTGTATGTGTGGGGGTGTGGTGTGGATTTATTAAGTGCTGACGATGAATGTGCATGGGGGGGTTAATGAGTGCTGGCAGAGTGAGTGTGTGTGTACAGATGGATTTATTGAGAACTGGCAGGGTGAGTGAGTGTGTGAAACATTTTAAGTGCTGGCAGGGTTTGTGGGTGTGGATTAATGAGTGCTGGCAATGTGTGTGTGGGTTAATTAGCCCAGGCAGGGTTAATGTGCGTGTGTGTGGGGAGGTTAATGGGTGATGACATATATTGGGGCACAGATGTGTAGCATAAATACATACCCTCCAACATTGTACCCTCAAAAACCGGTAAAAATTAGGAAAAGTGGTGTGGCCATGGGTAAAGGGGGCGTGGTCATGCCCCCTATCCTATACTTTCTATGGAGATTTCAAAAAATCGGTACAAAGCTCCTTTTGGCCGGTACAGACATAGAAAAACTGTTCTGTACCGGACAAAAAGGTACAGTTGGAGGGTATGTAAATATGCATTGGGGGCATTGTATGTCATTATTCACACTGTGTGGCATACACTAAATTTTGAGCATAGCTGTTTGGCATATTATGTATTGGAGCACAAATGTGTGGCATATTATGAATTGGAGGGAGCAGCATGGGCAGTGGGTGAAATGTTGCCTAGGGTGACTGGAAACCTTGTACCAGACCTGGGTGGGTAGCCACCAAACACCAACTTGCCTCTGAGCTACTGAGATGAATTTACACACCCACACGCGCACGCAGGGTGGTGGTTCCGAGCACCTAGAAACCCCCCTAACCGCTTTTTTTTTATCGTGTATATGGAGGAACTGCCCCTGTTTAACGGCTGCTGCAGCTCCCTCCTTATACGGACAGATGGTTGCTGGCTGCCTGTAGGGGGAGCTGCAGCGATAGCGCGCAACTTCTCTCAGGCAGTACGTGAAGGTGTTTCTGTGTATAAAACAGAAGAGATCGGTGAGGGCAGGCAGTGGCTGTCTCGCTCTCCAGACGCTCAGTGACTGCAGCAGCCAGGTGAAGAAGGGGCCAGCAGGCTATAATAAATTATGCTGTCCGGGTGAAGCACATGGCATGTTGTCCTGAATAGTGCAGCAGTTTGTGTGGTGAGTAGCATGTGGATGGATGGATTTTATGCTTCCTCTTAATGGTGTGTTTGCTGTGTGCATGTGTACTGTGTGTGTATGTATGCTGTGTATATGTATAGTGTGTGTGTGTGTGTGTGTGTAATATGTATGTATGTGTGTATATGTATGTATGCTGTGTGCATGTAGTGTCTGTAGGTACGTATGTACTATGTATGTATGTATGTATGTATGCATGTATACTGTATAAGTGCTGTGTGCCTGTATACTATGTATGTATGTATGTATGTTGTGCATGTATGAATGTTGTGTGCATGTATAATATATATATATATATATATATATATATATATATATGTGTGTGTGTATCTATAGTATGCATGTATAAAGTATAAGTGCTGTGTGCATGCATACCTTGTATGAATGTACAGTATATATGTATGTATGTATGCTGTGTGTGTGTGTGTGTGTATATATATGCATGTATGTATGTATGTATGTATGTATGCATGCTGTATGCATGTATAGTATGCATGTGTGTGTGTATGCTGTGCACATATCTATATATGCATATACAGGTTGAGTATCCCATATCCAAATATTCCGAAATGCGGACTTTTTTGAGTGAGAGTGAGTTAGTGAAATCTTTGTTTTTTGATGGCTCAATGTACACAAACTTTGTTTAATACACATAGTTATTAAAAATATTGTAGTAAATGACCTTCAGGCTGTGTGTATAAGGTGTATATGAAACATAAATGAATTGTGTGAATGCAGACACACACTTTGTTAATGCACAAAGTTATAATAAAATATTGGCTAAAATTACCTTCCGGCTGTGTGTATAAGGTGTATATGAAACATAAATGCATTCTGTGCTTAGACTTGGGTCCCATCATCATGATATCTCATTATGGTATGCAATTATTCCAAAATACGGAAAAATCCGATATCCAAAATACCTCTGGTCCCAAGCATTTTGGATAAGGGATACTCAACCTGTATACATGTACGGAATGTATACATACATGTATGGAAATCCCTCCATGAAAATACTGTGTTTGCCACTGACACCGAAGATTCCTAAGCCAAAATCTTCTGTCTGCCGTGTGATTTGATGAAAAATGTATTTTCATACAGCCTATTTGTGCTTGTCATGTATATCATTTTGCTGCCTCGTACGCCACTGATACTCACCTGTGATGTTATAGTAATGTTTTTTACTTATGCTTTGTACTAAAACTATGAATATATATTGTGTATATAACTTATGCTCTGATATTATGTTTTTATGTTTATTCTTTTGTGTGGTGACATATAAATTAAAGATGATAATAGTAGGCAGCCTTTGCCCCAGTTGAGCTTACACACACACACATTGTAGGGGGGTGCATACAAACGCCACACCCCTATGAGGCCCTCTTGGGAGTTGAACCCATGACCCCAGTGCTGTGAGGTATCAATGCTAATCACTGCAACAACATTACTTGCAGTTGCCTTTCTAGAACACTCTCTTCGGAATTACTCAAAGGCAGAACTATCGTACTTCATGGATTCAGCTGCAACAAGACTTCCTTGTTGCAGCTGAACTGTAACAGCTGCAACCAGAAAAGTCCCTGTTCATTTTCAATTATTATTACCACCAATCACGTTGATAAGAAATTATTATTTTTTCCCCTACTTATCAAATACTTTCAACCGGGACAGAGTTTCCGATACATGTCTTTCCTGGAGAACCACAAACCGAATAGTGTTGCTATAGGATCACTATCATGTCATGTGACTGCTCTTGCTTGAGCATCAGGCCGAAAATACGCTAAGAGGATAAATGTCTGATTATTTCTGGCATTATAGCTTTAATAAATACCAAAATTACCTAATTGTGATACAATCCTGCAAAATCTCATCTGGCAGGATTTATGGCTTTAGAAACTTTAATATATACACTAGGTTCCGAGGAATGTATTTTATATAGTCACATACTCTACACATACCATAGTGTCCTTTTTTATGAAAAGTAGTTGTGAAGCATTAAACATATACTTTGTATGCACTCTTGGAATAATTTTTTTTTTTACATTTTTATTTAAACATTTTGTTAAGGTGTCTACATGTACGTAGTAAAGGGCCCTACACACTTGGCGATATCGTCCAATGTGTATGCTAAAAATCGGTGATGAAAAATCGACCAACGATAATATCATTAGTTGGTAACCTCGCCCAAATCGCCAAGTGTGTAGGGCCCATAAGCCTTGGAGAGACATAAAGTAGACAGAGATCACCGCTTGTAACATGGCAGTTAGGAGCTGTTTGGCTGGTACTTTATCGCTGTTCACTTTATCTCTCTCCAAATACCCCGAATCTCTTTCATCAAAGAACTTAGGAAACTATCTATCTATCTATCTATCTATCTATCTATCTATCTATCTATCTATCTATCTATCTATCTATCTATCTATCTATCTATCGTGTGTGTGTGTATGTGTGTATATATATATATATATATATATATATATATATATATATTATTTTTTTTATGTGTATATATCTAGTGCAACTGTATTATGAGTGTACTATCAGGGTTTTCTAAACTAGCTAATAAAAATTAAAATTTTCTGAAAATAAAGCTATATTAATGTTTTGTAAGTTGAATAGTGTCTTATTTTCTTTCATCGTCATTTAGGCTCCGAAATTGGAAGAGCAGAAATCTAGCAGCCAGAAAAATAAGGTATGTGCTCGACGAACATGCAGTAATCTCCATTGTGGCACACTGAGTCATACTGAGACTAATTCAATTTGTTTTCACAATAAATTTATATACATGAGCTCAGTTTCATATTGTAATAATTACATCTGAGCCAGTAATGTGTGGCCCAGTACTCAGGGCGAATATAGGGGTCAGGCTGCCCCTAGGCACAACATTATTGGTCGCCACCCATGACGTCACTGCCCCCTTCATGTTGGGGCCTATCCCGCTGCCTCCAGGCCGTCAAGGCAGCCCCAATCTTACCGCTCACCACATCCTGCACCACAATTTACTCCCCATTGCCATCTGTCCGCCAGCTGCAAAATAAAAATATAAGTTGCAATGATATTAAAAAACAAAGGAATCACCTGGCCTTATCTGTCCAGCAGCCCAGCAGTGCTCTCCTGTAGGGAAGCCTGTGGTGCCGCCCCCCAGCAAAGGTACACCCCTAGGCACGATCCTAATGGGAAATCCACCACTGCCAGTACTATAAAAGAGACCAGGTTTTCCTGCTTCCTGTCTCAAACACACTAGTGGTACAGGGGACTTTAAGGCCCATACATACTAGTAGATATTTTCCATAGATCTAAGCGATAACAATGGTTGTGAAGAATCGCTCTAGTGTGTACACGGTGAACGATGCGCGGTGCAATCATCGTTCGTTTGCTGCGTACACACTAGAACTATTTGATTGTTCACAACCGTTGTTATCGCTTATTTCTCTGACGTCCTAAGTGGATGCTGGGGACTCCGTCAGGACCATGGGGATTAGCGGCTCCGCAGGAGACAGGGCACAAAAGTAAAAGCTTTAGGACTAGGTGGTGTGCACTGGCTCCTCCCCCTATGACCCTCCTCCAAGCCTCAGTTAGGTTTTTGTGCCCGGCCGAGAAGGGTGCAATCTAGGTAGCTCTCCTGAGCTGCTTAGAATAAAAGTATAGACTTAGGTTTTTTTATTTTCAGTGAGTCCTGCTGGCAACAGGCTCACTGCATCGAGGGACTAAGGGGAGAAGAAGCGAACTCACCTGCGTGCAGAGTGGATTGGGCTTCTTGGCTACTGGACATTAGCTCCAGAGGGACGATCACAGGCCCAGCCATGGATGGGTCCCGGAGCCGCGCCGCCGGCCCCCTTACAGAGCCAGAAGAGTGAAGAGGTCCAGAAATCGGCGGCAGAAGGCATCTTGTCTTCAAGAAAGGTAGCGCACAGCACTGCAGCTGTGCGCCATTGCTCTCAGCACACTTCACACTCCGGTCACTGAGGGTGCAGGGCGCTGGGGGGGGGCGCCCTGAGACGCAATGAAAACACTATTTATGGTAAAAAATACATCACATATAGCTCCTGGGCTATATAGATGTATTTAACCCCTGCCATTTTACCTCATAAAAAGCGGGAGAAAGGCCGCCGTGAAGGGGGCGGAGCCTATCTCCTCAGCACACAAGCGCCATTTTCCTTCACAGCTCCGCTGGAAGGACGTCTCCCTGACTCTCCCCTGCAGTCCTGCACTACAGAAACAGGGTAAAAAAGAGAGGGGGGGGCACTAATTTGGCATATAAAAACATATATAGCAGCTATAAGGGAGAAACACTTATTTATAAGGTTGTCCCTATACATATATAGCGCTCTGGTGTGTGCTGGCAAACTCTCCCTCTGTCTCCCCAAAGGGCTAGTGGGGTCCTGTCCTCTATCAGAGCATTCCCTGTGTGTGTGCTGTGTGTCGGTACGCGTGTGTCGACATGTATGAGGAGGAAAATGGTGTGGAGGCGGAGCAATTGCCTGTATTAGTGATGTCACCCCCTAGGGAGTCGACACCTGACTGGATGGTCTTATTTAAGGAATTACGTGATAGTGTCAGCACTTTACAAAAAACTGTTGACGACATGAGACAGCCGGCAAGTCAGTTAGTGCCTGTCCAGGCGTCTCAAACACCGTCAGGGGCTCTAAAGCGCCCATTACCTCAGTCGGTCGACACAGACACGGACACTGACTCCAGTGTCGACGGTGAAGAAACAAACGTATTTTCCAGTAGGGCCACACGTTACATGATCACGGCAATGAAGGAGGCTTTGCATATTTCTGATACTACAAGTACCACAAAAAAGGGTATTATGTGGGGTGTGAAAAAACTACCCGTAGTTTTTCCTGAATCAGAAGAATTAAATGAAGTGTGTGATGATGCGTGGGTCTCCCCCGATAAAAAATTGCTGATATCTAAAAAATTATTGGCATTATACCCTTTCCCGCCAGAAGTTAGGGCGCGTTGGGAAACACCCCCTAGGGTGGATAAGGCACTCACACGCTTATCAAAACAAGTGGCGTTACCGTCTCCTGATACGGCCGCCCTCAAGGAGCCAGTTGATAGGAAGCTGGAAAATGTCCAAAAAAGTATATACACACATACTGGTGTTATACTGCGACCAGCGATTGCCTCAGCCTGGATGTGCAGCGCTGGGGTGGCGTGGTCGGAGTCCCTGACTGAAAATATTGATACCCTGGACAGGGACAGTATTTTATTGACTATAGAGCGTTTAAAAGATGCGTTTCTATATATGCGTGATGCACAGAGGGATATTTGCACCCTGGCATCAAGAGTAAGTGCGATGTCCATTTCTGCCAGAAGATGTTTATGGACACGACAGTGGTCAGGTGATGCGGATTCCAAACGGCATATGGAAGTATTGCCGTATAAAGAGGAGGAGTTATTTGGGGTCGGTCTTTCGGACCTGGTGGCCACGGCAACAGCTGGAAAATCCACCTTTTTACCCCAACTCACCTCTCAGCAGAAAAAGACACCGTCTTTTCAGCCTCAGTCCTTTCGTCCCCATAAGGGCAAGCGGGCAAAAGGCCAGTCATATCTGCCCCGGGGTAGAGGAAAGGGAAAAAGACTGCAGCAGACAGCCTCTTCCCAGGAACAGAAGCCCTCCACCGCTTCTGCCAAGTCCTCAGCATGACGCTGGGGCCTTACAAGCGGACTCAGGTGCGGTGGGGGGTCGTCTCAAGAGTTTCAGCGCGCAGTGGGCTCACTCGCAAGTGGACCCCTGGATCCTACAGGTAGTATCCCAGAGGTACAGATTGGAATTCGAGACGTCTCCCCCTCGCAGGTTCCTGAAGTCTGCTTTACCAACGTCTCCCTCCGACAGGGAGGCAGTATTGGAAGCAATTCACAAGCTGTATTCCCAGCAGGTGATAATCAAAGTACCCCTCCTACAACAGGGAAAGGGGTATTATTCCACACTATTTGTGGTACCGAAGCCAGACGGCTCGGTGAGACCTATTCTAAATCTGAAATCTTTGAACACTTACATACAAAGGTTCAAATTCAAGATGGAGTCACTAAGAGCAGTGATAGCGAACCTGGAAGAAGGGGACTATATGGTGTCCCGGGACATCAAGGATGCTTACCTTCATGTCCCAATTTGCCCTTCTCACCAAGGGTACCTCAGGTTCGTAGTTCAGAACTGTCATTATCAGTTTCAGACGCTGCCGTTTGGATTGTCCACGGCACCCCGGGTCTTTACCAAGGTAATGGCCGAAATGATGATTCTTCTTCGAAGAAAAGGCGTCTTAATTATCCCTTACTTGGACGATCTCCTGATAAGGGCAAAGTCCAGGGAACAGTTGGAGGTCGGAGTAGCACTATCTCGGGTACTGCTACAACAGCACGGGTGGATTCTAAATATTCCAAAATCGCAGCTGATCCCGACGACACGTCTGCTGTTCCTAGGGATGATTCTGGACACAGTCCAGAAAAAGGTGTTTCTCCCGGAGGAGAAAGCCAGGGAGTTATCCGAGCTAGTCAGGAACCTCCTAAAACCAGGAAAAGTGTCAGTGCATCATTGCACAAGGGTCCTGGGAAAAATGGTGGCTTCTTACGAAGCGATTCCATTCGGCAGATTTCACGCAAGAACTTTTCAGTGGGATCTGCTGGACAAATGGTCCGGATCGCATCTTCAGATGCATCAGCGGATAACCCTGTCTCCGAGGACAAGGGTGTCTCTTCTGTGGTGGCTGCAGAGTGCTCATCTACTAGAGGGCCGCAGATTCGGCATTCAGGATTGGATCCTGGTGACCACGGATGCCAGCCTGAGAGGCTGGGGAGCAGTCACACAGGGAAGAAATTTCCAGGGAACGTGGTCAAGTCTAGAGACTTCTCTCCACATAAATATACTGGAGCTAAGGGCAATTTACAATGCTCTATGCCTAGCAAGACCTCTGCTTCAAGGTCAGCCGGTGCTGATCCAGTCGGACAACATCACGGCAGTCGCCCACGTAAACAGACAGGGCGGCACAAGAAGCAGGAGGGCAATGGCAGAAGCTGCAAGGATTCTTCGCTGGGCGGAAAATCATGTGATAGCACTGTCAGCAGTGTTCATTCCGGGAGTGGACAACTGGGAAGCAGCGACCTCCACCCGGGAGAGTGGGGACTTCACACGGAAGTCTTCCACATGATTGTGAACCATTGGGAAAAACCAAAGGTGGACATGATGGCGTCCCGCCTCAACAAAAAACTGGACAGGTATTGCGCCAGGTCAAGGGAACCTCAGGCAATAGCTGTGGACGCTCTGGTAACACCGTGGGTGTACCAGTCAGTGTATGTGTTCCCTCCTCTTCCTCTCATACCCAAGGTACTGAGAATTATAAGACGGAGAGGAGTAAGAACTATACTAGTGGCTCCGGATTGGCCAAGGAGGACTTGGTACCCGGAACTTCAAGAGATGCTCACAGAGGACCCATGGCCTCTGCCGTTAAGAAGGGACTTGCTTCAGCAAGGACCCTGTCTGTTCCAAGACTTACCGCGGCTGCGTTTGAAGGCATGGCGGTTGAACGCCGGATCCTAAGGGAAAAAGGCATTCCGGAAGAGGTCATACCTACCCTGGTCAAAGCCAGGAAGGAGGTGACCGCACAACATTATCACCGCATTTGGCGAAAATATGTTGCGTGGTGTGAGGCCAGGAAGGCCCCCACGGAGGAATTTCAACTCGGTCGATTCCTGCATTTCCTGCAAACAGGAGTGTCTATGGGCCTCAAATTGGGGTCCATTAAGGTTCAAATTTCGGCCCTGTCGATTTTCTTCCAGAAAGAATTGGCTTCAGTTCCTGAAGTCCAGACATTCGTCAAGGGAGTACTGCATATACAACCCCCTTTTGTGCCTCCAGTGGCACCGTGGGATCTCAACGTAGTTCTGGGATTCCTCAAATCACATTGGTTTGAACCGCTCAAATCTGTGGATTTTAAATATCTCACATGGAAAGTGACCATGCTGTTGGCCCTGGCCTCGGCCAGGCGAGTGTCAGAATTGGCGGCTTTGTCTCACAAAAGCCCATATCTGATTTTCCATTCGGACAGGGCAGAACTGCGGACTCGTCCCCAGTTTCTCCCTAAGGTGGTGTCAGCGTTTCACCTGAACCAACCTATTGTGGTGCCTGCGGCTACTAGGGACTTGGAGGACTCCAAGTTGCTAGATGTTGTCAGGGCCCTGAAAATATATATTTCCAGGACGGCTGGAGTCAGGAAAACTGACTCGCTGTTTATCCTGTATGCACCCAACAAGCTGGGTGCTCCTGCTTCTAAGCAGACGATTGCTCGTTGGATTTGTAGTACAATTCAGCTTGCACATTCTGTGGCAGGCCTGCCACAGCCAAAATCTGTAAATGCCCATTCCACAAGGAAGGTGGGCTCAACTTGGGCGGCTGCCCGAGGGGTCTCGGCTTTACAACTTTGCCGTGCTGCTACTTGGTCAGGGGCAAACACGTTTGCTAAATTCTACAAATTTGATACCCTGGCTGAGGAGGACCTGGAGTTCTCTCATTCGGTGCTGCAGAGTCATCCGCACTCTCCCGCCCGCTTGGGAGCTTTGGTATAATCCCCATGGTCCTGACGGAGTCCCCAGCATCCACTTAGGACGTCAGAGAAAATAAGAATTTACTTACCGATAATTCTATTTCTCGTAGTCCGTAGTGGATGCTGGGCGCCCATCCCAAGTGCGGATTGTCTGCAATACTTGTACATAGTTATTGTTACAAAAATCGGGTTATTATTGTTGTGAGCCATCTCTTCAGAGGCTCCTCTGTTATCATGCTGTTAACTGGGTTCAGATCACAAGTTGTACAGTGTGATTGGTGTGGCTGGTATGAGTCTTACCCGGGATTCAAAATCTTTCCTTATTGTGTACGCTCGTCCGGGCACAGTATCCTAACTGAGGCTTGGAGGAGGGTCATAGGGGGAGGAGCCAGTGCACACCACCTAGTCCTAAAGCTTTTACTTTTGTGCCCTGTCTCCTGCGGAGCCGCTAATCCCCATGGTTCTGACGGGGTCCCCAGCATCCACTACGGACTACGAGAAATAGAATTATCGGTAAGTAAATTCTTATTTTCTATGGAAAATAGTATTTGAAGCAGGTTGGTCGTTGGAAGCAGGTTGTCAGTCTTCCATGCATGCAGCTCAGTCCCAGCTGAGCAGATTGTTCATCGTTCAGATCGTTTGTAACAAAGCTCAGTTTGTACACTTAATCTCGTTTGTCTTGGAGATCAAGGGAAATTGCTCATCTTTCAGATTGTTCATGTTTCACATATTTCAAGTCTTCTAGTGTGTATGGGCCTTAAGTCTCTCTCTGAGCTTCTTCAGCTCCACCCCCAACAGCCTCTTTTAGTTTCACCTTCATTTTTTGGCTGTACACATGTTGCTTGTATTTGCCAGCTTCTGGGTCCTAAATTCCTCCCACTTAGTGGCTCTGTGAAAGTAATGTGAAAAGGGGACACCCCTGTAAGTCCAAGTACAGGGTACTTTAGTGGGGTCTCACATAGTGGAGGCAGTCAATTGACCACCTGTCTGGGATCCCGACACCAGCTGAAATACCGGCGCTCGGAGTCCTGACTGCCGGCTGGTTATCCCTCTTGGGTGGTGGTCCACGCCACCACCCAGAGGGGAATAGAACCCTGTGGTAATCGTAGGTCAGAAGCCTGGCGAGCGCAGTGCGCCCGTGCAGGCACACGCTGCGCTCACCGTCAGGCTCCCGGCATTGGTCTCCTGACTGCCGGGATCTCTTACTGATCCCTCGCATAGAAACTTGCACTAATCCCAGTTACAAAGGTTCTAAAGGCAGCCGTCATATGTATATGTATATATATATACAGTGGGGCAAAAAAGTATTTGGACAGCCTCTGATTGTGCAAGTTGACCCACTTAAAAAGATGAGAGAGGTCTGTAATTTCCATCATAGGTACACTTTAACTGTGAGAGACAGAATCTGAAAAAAAAAAACTCCCCAGGAAATCACATTGTATGATTTTTAAACAATTTATTTGTATATTCTTGTGGAAAATAAATATTCGGACACCTACCAAGCAGCAAGATTTCTGGCTCTCACAGACCTGTTACTTCTTCTTTAAGAAGCTCTTCTATCCTCCATTCGTTAACCAGTTCAAACAGGTGCAATTAATACAGGTATCTGTATAAAAGACACCTGTCCATACCCTCAAACAGTCATACTGCTACCTCTCCACCATGGCCAAGACCAGAGAGCTGTCTAAGAACACCAGGGACAAAATTGTAGAACTGCACAAGGCTGGGATGAGCTACTCGACTTTAGGCAAGCAGCTTGGTGAGAAGAGATCAACTGTTGGCGCAATTATAAAAAAATGGAAGAAATACAAGATCACTGACAATCTCCCTTGACCTGGGGCTCCATGCAAGATCTCACCTCGTGGGGTATCAATGATCTTGAGAACGGTGAGGAATCAGCCCAGAACTACACGGGGGGACCTGGTCAATTACCTCAAGAGAGCTGGGACCACAGTCACAAAGGTTACCATTAGTAACACACTACGTTGTCATGGATTGAAATCCTGCAGCGCCCAAAAGGTCCCCCTGCTTAAGCCAGCACATGTCCAGGCCCGTCTTAAAGTTTGCCAGTGACCATCTGGATGATCCAGAGGAGGATTGGGAGAATGTAATGTGGTCAGATGAGAGCAAAATCAAGCTTTTTGGTATAAACTCCACTCGCCGTGTTTGGAGGGAGAAGAATGATGAATGGCATCCCAAGAACACCATACCCACTTTGAAGCATGGCGGTGGAAACATCATGCTTTGGGGCAGCTTTTCTGCAAAATGGACAGGACGACTGATCCATATTAAGGAGAGGATGAATGGGGCCATGTATCGTGAAATTTTGGGCAAAAACCTCCATCCCTCAGTTAGAGCATTAAAGATGGAACGTGGCTGGGTCTTCCAGCATGACAATGACCCCAAACACACCGCCCGGGCAACTAGGGAGTAGGTCCGTAAGAAGCATTTCAAGGTCCTGGAGTGATCTAGCCAGTCTCCAGACCTCAACCCAATAGAAAATCTGTGGAGGGAGTTGAAAGTCCGTGTTGCCCGGCGACAGCCCCAAAACATGACAGATCTAGAGAAGATCTGCATGGAAGAGTGGGCCAAAATACCTGCTACAGTGTGTGCAAACCTGGTCAAGAACTACAGGAAACGTTTGACCAATGTAATTGCCAACCGAGGTTAAATTACAAAGTATTGAGTTAAACTTTTTGATTGTCCAAATATTTATTTTCCGCAAGAATATACAAATAAATTGTTTAAAAATCATATAATGTGATTTCCTAGGTTTTTTTTTTCAGATTCTTTGTCTCTCACAGTTGAAGTGTACCTATGATGGAACTTACAGACCTCTCATCTTTTTAAGTGGGTCAACTTGCACAATCGGTGGCTGTCCAAATACTTTTTTGCCCCACTGTATATATATGTATATGTTATTAAACAACACTAATCTCACTTAAAGAGGTCCTAACAGCAATTGTCTCAGTTACAGAGGTGATTATTCCCAGTAATCGAGAATAATTTGTCACCGTTAAAGAGGTTTGACAGTCTCACTAACAGGGGGTTTTTGGTGCAAAAATGCCAGGACGTCACAATTAGTCTCAGTAATAGAGTTTTCCACTGTATATCAAACTCTAAAATTTTACTCTTTGGGAAAATGCTTTATTTCAATACTATTATTTAACAAATTCTTAATTCTGCAATTACCATTCATAGATGGTGAGCCGCAAAAATAGGTTTGTAGCAGTACATGCTAAGTAGATGAAGCTGGCAAATCATTTTTTTGGTGGTGTCTGCCGCAGGTGATAATATGGCAGTAGCATACCTGCCAACTGTTCTGATTCCAGCAGTACAGTCCCGCTATTCGGAAACTGTCCCGCTGTCCAAGCCATGGGTCGCAGTGCCCCGCGGGGGATGGGGGGCAGTTGGGTAGGCTTTGAGCACCTGCTGCTCTATTCTGCAAAGCAGTGAGTGATCTCTGAATAGATTCCATGCGATACGGCATCTATTCAGTGCTGGGAGGGGAGCAGGGGATGGCTCAGCTGCTCGGGGAGTGCTGGGCATGCCCCCAAAATGCAGCATAATGGGTCCTCGTTACGAGGCCACGCCCACTCGGCATAGGGCATGCCTTTTCTGTCAGATGCAACTCCCCTTCACGGTTCGCAAGCAACTATGCCGCGCCATGGTCCTGAGTCACTACATTAAAAAGTTGGGAGGTATAGAGTAGGCTTTGATAGATAGGTAGATAACAACAGTCAGCAGATACAGTGCTACTCTATGTTTAATGAATAGACACCTTAGCACGGGCATGATTAGATATTTGAAAACCCTATAGAAAAAGTATGTAAAGGCCCCTATGTACCAGCCAATGGTAAAAAAAGTATATAAAGCATGTAACTTTGACAGGGAAGGTGAGCGCCCCAGCTTTGGGCCCCATAGCAGCTGGACCTCCTGCGCTCATGGAGTTCCTTACCCCTTTGCCCCTTAGTGCAAAGGACCTATTGTGTGCTGTGTGTTCTAATGGTTTGTTTTTCTAACTTAAATCTGATGGAGGTAGAACAGTAATATACATAATTGAATTGGAGTACACGAGTTCATCTCCATGATATTTATCTCAATGGGCGTATTCAACTGTTTTGTGTGCCCAATCTCCCGTCTAAAGTGACAGAAGATCGTGGAGTGCAATTAATTTTTTTTTCTGTGCAGATCACACCCATAAAGGTCGGGTTTACTTGATTTACGCTGGAGCTGGACGCGATCGCGAAAAGTGCCATTTTGGCGCCCAGTAGGGTCATGTTTTCGTGCATTTCAACTTGCCATCCCCGGCAATGCAGACAAAACATTTGAATTTGCCCAAAGTTTTAAATAGGATGTATTTGTTTTATTTTCATGCTTCAATTATAGAATCCAGAAGTAAGCTGGAAAAATAGTCCAGGGGTATGTAACTCAGAATGTCCCACTGGTTTCAGACTGTTCTTAAATCTGGGCCAATTTCAATTTCAGCCCTCAATGTCAGGAAAAGATGGGAGTGTTAAAACTGTTATGGATGGGAATGGTGAAGTGAATGCAGCTTTTAACTGAACAGGCGCCGTAGCCAATCTAACTTTCCAGTTTGTATTATGTATTCACCTGTAGTGATTATTAGGTCCCAATGGAGAAATCCATACCATTTACATCAGTAACTGTCATTAGGTGGAAATTGGAAATTCACGTTTGCAGTTTGTTCTATTACTCAGGACATTTTCACACTCCTGTGACAAAAGCTCAGAACATTTCTCAGTCTGGATCTCATTAACAGGCCTATTCATGATCCATTATGGACCCATTACACATGCGGAAACGCTAGTAACGAGCCCCTTCATTATTAAGGGCCTGAATGAGGCAGTCTAGCATTCAGCAATCTGAAAACTGAATATCTTCATACGGAGTTGATTCCAGGAGCCCCGTTCCTTCCTATGGGAAGGAGATCCAGGGTTCCAAAGAGGGATCTAAGCAGATCCCTGCGCACTCAGACCTGCATTTGTGCACGTGTCTGACCTCAGATGATACGTGCAGTCGGTAGACACAGCTCTGGTAAGTAACACCACTACTTCTGTAGCAGTGTTAGGGCTCGCAGATGCAGATGCTTTCCATCTTTTAGTGAGTACAATATTTTTTGACATGTATGAAAAGATATATCAGTGAGAGATCTAATTCTGCCTCACTCTCAAAACAGGCTCCACATTAAGTCCATTGGATAAATATGGTTTATTGTTTTCATGTACGGACATTTATATGTCTTCGCTATGGCTTCTGCCGTACCAGTCAGTGATCCTAGATATCCTGGGAGCCTGTTATAGCTATATACAGTAGCTACCGGACCAGAGGTGGAAACAGGTGGATAGAAACCTAAGGCAAATCATCTGTCCTGCAGGCCCCCATATGCCCAGTGCAGCTGCCTATTCTGCCAAAACTCAGTCCTGTCCATATAGTTATATACCGTATGTCATTATTTTATTTTGCTATTCCATTTGTTGTTTACAGTAACTATTCCATTTGGTGACCCCGTCTGTCCTTCTCAGGTCATATTGGAATATTTACGATTGTGACCTTTCTTAAAATATTTACTATTTTCAAATTCTCAGCCATTTGTTGTTCCCCAGTACGACCTTTGGCAAAAAATCATTCATTGAGTCATAGTAGCACTACTCATTTCTAGAGGCATAAACATATTACAACGTTTGCAAAACCAAAATTTGGCATTGAAAACTTGGTAGTTTTAGAATGTCCTCACCCCTTAGCAATGTGTCTGATCTCCTGAATTGGGAACGGTGAATGTTGTTTTCATAGTATCCTCAGGGTAGTAACAAAGCAGGCAGACAGTGATTCTTTCTCAGAGACATTAATGAGCAGAAGCAGGGTAAAGGCAATAAATCCTTATCTTCATTATATCCAGGATACCAGGCAGTTACATTTCAGTTCATCACACTTCTCAAAGTGCACTAACGATAAAGACAGACACCACATCAGATCATTAAAGAGATACGTTCATGGCAAGTCTACATTTCTATTTATGGAATACAAATTAATCATTTTCTCTATCGTCCTAGTGGATGCTGGGGTTCCTGAAAGGACCATGGGGAATAGCGGCTCCGCAGGAGACAGGGCACAAAAAGTAAAGCTTTAGGATTAGGTGGTGTGCACTGGCTCCTCCCCCTATGACCCTCCTCCAAGCCAGTTAGATTTTGTGCCCGGCCGAGAAGGGTGCAATCTAGGTGGCTCTCCTAAAGAGCTGCTTAGAAAAGTTTAGCTTAGGTTTTTTATTTTACAGTGAGTCCTGCTGGCAACAGGATCACTGCAACGAGGGACTTAGGGGAGAAGAAGTGAACTCACCTGCGTGCAGGATGGATTGGCTTCTTGGCTACTGGACATCAGCTCCAGAGGGACGATCACAGGTACAGCCTGGATGGTCACCGGAGCCTTGCCGCCGGCCCCCTTGCAGATGCTGAAGTAAGAAGAGGTCCAGAATCGGCGGCAGAAGACTCCTCAGTCTTCTAAAGGTAGCGCACAGCACTGCAGCTGTGCGCCATTTTCCTCTCAGCACACTTCACACGGCAGTCACTGAGGGTGCAGGGCGCTGGGAGGGGGGCGCCCTGGGAGGCAAATGAAAACCTATTTTGGCTAAAAATACCTCACATATAGCCTCCGGAGGCTATATGGAGATATTTAACCCCTGCCAGAATCCGTTAAAAGCGGGAGACGAGGCCGCCGAAAAAGGGGCGGGGCCTATCTCCTCAGCACACAGCGCCATTTTCCCTCACAGAAAGGCTGGAGGGAAGGCTCCCAGGCTCTCCCCTGCACTGCACTACAGAAACAGGGTTAAAACAGAGAGGGGGGGCACTAATTTGGCGTTAGAAATATATAAAACAGATGCTATAAGGGAAAACACTTATATAAGGTTGTCCCTATATAATTATAGCGTTTTGGTGTGTGCTGGCAAACTCTCCCTCTGTCTCTCCAAAGGGCTAGTGGGTCCTGTCCTCTATCAGAGCATTCCCTGTGTGTGTGCTGTGTGTCGGTACGTGTGTGTCGACATGTATGAGGACGATGTTGGTGAGGAGGCGGAGCAATTGCCTGTAATGGTGATGTCACTCTCTAGGGAGTCGACACCGGAATGGATGGCTTATGTAGGGAATTACGTGATAATGTCAACACGCTGCAAGGTCGGTTGACGACATGAGACGGCCGACAAACAATTAGTACCGGTCCAGACGTCTCAAAAAACACCGTCAGGGGTTTTAAAACGCCCGTTTACTTTAGTCGGTCGACACAGACAGGGACACTGAATCCAGTGTCGACGGTGAATAAACAAACGTATTCCTTATTAGGGCCACACGTTAAAGGCAATGAAGGAGGTGTTACATATTTCTGATACTACAAGTACCACAAAAGAGGGTATTATGTGGGATGTGAAAAAACTACAGTAGTTTTTCCTGAATCAGATAAATTAAATAAAGTGTGTGATGATGCGTGGGTTCCCCCCGATAGAAAATTATGGGCGGTATACCCTTTCCCGCCAGAAGTTAGGGCGCGTTGGGAAACACCCCTTAGGGTGGATAAGGCGCTCACACGCTTATCAAAACAAGTGGCGGTACCGTCTATAGATAGGGCCGTCCTCAAGGACCAGCTGACAGGAGGCTGGAAAATATCATAAAAAGTATATACACACATACTGGTGTTATACTGCGACCAGCGATCGCCTCAGCCTGGATGTGCAGAGCTAGGGTGGCTTGGTCGGATTCCCTGACTAAAAATATTGATACCCTTGACAGGGACAGTATTTTATTGACTATAGAGCATTTAAAGGATGCATTTCTATATATGCGAGATGCACAGAGGGATATTTGCACTCTGGCATCAAGAGTAAATGCGATGTCCATATCTGCCAGAAGATGTTATGGACACGACAGTGGTCAGGTGATGCAGATTCCAAACGGCAAAAAGGGTGTATTGCCGTATAAAGGAAGAGGAGTTTTTTGGGGTCGGTCCATCGGACCGGGTGGCCACGGCAACTGCTGGAAAATCCACCGTTTTTACCCTAAGTCACATCTCTGCAGAAAAAGACACCGTCTTTTCAACCTCAGTCTTTTCGTCCCTATAAGATCATATCTGCCCAGGGATAGAGGAAAGGGAAGAAGACTGCATCAGGCAGCCCATTCCCAGGAACAGAAGCGCTCCACCGCTTCTGACAAGTTCTCAGCATGGCGCTGAGACCGTACAGGACCCCTGGATCCTACAAGTAGTATCCCAGGGGTACAGATTGGAATGTAGAGACGTTTCCTCTTCGCAGGCTCCTGAAGTCTGCTTTACCAAGGTCTCCCTCCGACAAGGAGGCAGTATGGGAAAAAATTTCACAAGCTGTATTCCCAGCAGGTGATAATTAAATTACCCCTCCTACTACAAGGAAAAGGGGTATTATTCCACACTATATTGTGGTACTGAAGCCAGAAGGCTAGGTGAGACTTATTCTAAAAATTTTTTTGAACACTTACAAAGGTTCAAATCAAGATGGAGTCACTCAGAGCAGTGATAACGAACCAGGAAGAAGGGGACTATATAGTGTCAGGGGACATCAGGGATGCTTACCTCTATGTCCCAAATTTGCCCTTCTCACTAAGGGTACCTCAGGTTCGTGGTGCAGAACTGTCACTATCAGTTTTAGACGCTGCCGTTTGGATTGTCCACGGCACCCTGGGTCTTTACCAAGGTAATGGCCGAAATGATGATTCTTCTTCGAAGAAAAGGCGTCTTAATTATCCCTTACTTGGACGATCTCCTGATAAGGGCATAGTCCAGGGAACAGTTGGAGGTCGGAGTAGCACTATCTCGGATACTGCTACAACAGCACGGGTGGATTCTAAATATTCCAAAATCGCAGCTGATCCCGACGACACGTCTGCTGTGCCTAGGGATGATTCTGGACACAGTCCAGAAAAAGGTGTTTCTCCCGGAAGAGAAAGCCAGGGAGTTATCCGAGCTAGTCAGGAACCTCCTAAAAACAGTGCATCATTGCACAAGGGTCCTGGTAAAAATGGTGGCTTCCTACGAAGCAATTCCATTCGGCAGATTTCACGCAAGAACTTTTCAGTGGGATCTGCTGGACAAATGGTCCGAATCGCATCTTCAGATGCATCAGCGGATAACCCTATATCCAAGGACAAGGGTGTCTCTCCTGTGGTGGTTATAGAGTGCCCATCTTCTAGAGGGCCGCAGATTTGGCATTCAGGATTGGATGCTGGTGACCACGGAGCCCAGCCCGAGAGGCTGGGGAGCAGTCACACAAGGAAAAAATTTCCAGGGAGTGTGATCAAGTCTGGAGACTTTTCTCCACATAAATATACTGGAGCTAAGGGTAAATTTATAATACTCTAAGCTTAGCAAGACCTCTGCTTCAAGGTCAGCCGGTATTGATCCAGTGGGAAAAACATCACGGCAGTCGCCCACGTAAACAGACAGGGCGACACAAGAAGCAGGAGGGCAATGGCAAAAACTGCAAGGACTTTTCGCTGGGCGGAAAATCATGTGATAGCACTGTCAGCAGTGTTTCATCCCGGGAATGGAAACTGGGAAGCAGACTTCCTCAGCAGGCACGACCTCCACCCGGGAGAGTGGAAACTTCATCGGGAAGTTTTTTCCACATGATTGTAAACCGTTGGGAAATACCAAAGGTGGACATGATGGCGTCCCGTCTGAACAAAAAACGGGACAGGTATTGCGCCAGGTCAAGAGACCCTCAGGCAATAGCTGTGGACGTTCTGGTAACACCGTGGGTGTACCAGTCGGTGTATGTGTTCCCTCCTCTGCTTCTCATACCTAAGGTGCTGAGAATTATAAGACGTAGAGGAGTAAGAACTATACTCATGGCTCCGGATTGGCCAAGAAGGACTTGGTACCCGGAACTTCAAGAGATGCTTACAGAGGTTTTATGGCCTCTGCCGCTAAGAAGGGACTTGCTTCAGCAAGTACCATGTCTGTTCCAAGACTTACCGCAGCTGCGTTTGTCGGCATGGCGGTGGAACGCCGGATCCTAAGGGAAAAAGGCATTCCGGAAGAGGTCATTCCTACCCTGGTCAAAGCCAGAAAGGAGGTGACCGCACAACATTATCACCACATGTGGCGAAAATATGTTGCGTGGTGTGAGGCCAGGAAGGCCCCACAAAGAAATTTCAACTCGGTCGTTTCCTGCATTTCCTGAAAACAGGAGTGTCTATGGGCCTCAAATTGGGGTCCATTAAGGTTCAAATTTCGGCCCTGTCGATTTTCTTCCAGAAAGAATTGGCTTCAGTTCCTGAAGTCCAGAATTTTGTCAAGGGAGTATTGCATATACAACCCCCTTTTGTGCCTCCAGTGGCACTGTGGGATCTCAACGTAGTTCTGGGATTCCTCAAATCACATTGGTTTAAAACCAGTCAAATCTGTGGATTTGAAGCATCTCACATGAAAAGTGACCATGATCTTGGCCCTGGCCTGGACCAGGCGAGTGTCAAATTGGTGGTTTTTTTGTCAAAAAAGCCCATATCTGTTTGTCCATTCGGACAGGGCAGAGCTGCGGACTCGTCCCCAGTTCTCTCCCTAAGGTGGTGTCAGTGTTTCACCTGAACCAGCTTATTGTGGTGCCTTGCACCTACTAGGGACTTGGAGGACTCCAAGTTGCTAGATGTTGTCAGGGCCCTGAAAATATATGTTTCCAGGACGGCTGGAGTCAGGAAATCTGACTTGCTGTTATCCTGTATGCACCCAACAAACTGGGTGCTTTTGCTTCTAAGCAGACTATTGCTAGTTGGATGTGTAATACAATTCAGCTTGCACATTCTGTGGCAGGCCTGCCACAGCCAAAATATGTAAATGCCCATTCCACAAGGAAGGTGGGCTCATCTTGGGCGGCTGCCCGAGGGGTCTCGGCTTTTACAACTTTGCCGAGCGGTTATTTAGTCAGGGGCAAACACGTTTGTAAAATCCTACAAATTTGATACCCTGGCTAAGGAGGACCTGGAGTTCTCTCATTCGGTGCTGCAGAGTCATCCGCACTCTCCCGCCCGTTTGGGAGCTTTGGTATTATCCCCATGGTCCTTTCAGGAACCCCAGCATCCACTAGGACGATAGAGAAAATAAGAATTTACTTACCGATAATTCTATTTCTCGGAGTCCGTAGTGGATGCTGGGCGCCCATCCCAAGTGCGGATTATCTGCAATACTTGTACATAGTTACAAAAATCGGGTTATTATTGTTGAGCCATCTTTTCAGAGGCTCCGCTGTTATCATACTGTTAACTGGGTTCAGATCACAGGTTGTACAGTGTGATTGGTGTGGCTGGTATGAGTCTTACCCGGGATTCAAAATCCTTCCTTATTATGTACGCTCGTCCGGGCACAGTATCTAACTGGCTTGGAGGAGGGTCATAGGGGGAGGAGCCAGTGCACACCACCTAATCCTAAAGCTTTACTTTTTGTGCCCTGTCTCCTGCGGAGCCGCTATTCCCCATGGTCCTTTCAGGAACCCCAGCATCCACTACGGACTCCGAGAAATAGAATTATCGGTAAGTAAATTCTTATTATTCAAAATATCAGTGTTCATAGGAAGGAAGCTATCCCAGCTGCACTTTACAGACTAATGATAAATACAGTAACTTCATACATACTACTCCAGGGGAAAAGTCACTGCTCTGTGTTAGCCTTAATTTGGGCTGCTTTTATGCCTGCCAGTATGATGAGATACAGCAGCATAATGATTATCTATCTATCTATCTATCTATCTATCTATCTATCTATCTATCTATCTATCTATCTATCTATCTATCATAGATAGAGAGGTAGATGTGTCTTCATACATTATTGCTGCAGTTGCACCGAATATATTAGCAACCCTTGGTGCGCCAGGTCCTGTGAGCGCCGCTGTGTCTGTTTCGCATCTTTTTACCTGAAAATGCATCTCAGTCACAATGCGATATGGTTGGGGCGCACCAGGAGTCTGCGCTGATTAACTTAATGGGGGACACTTTTATATGTGTGTGCGGCCGAGTCTGAATCTGTATACTAAGTGGTACGATGCAGCAGCCACAGCTCTTTTACGCGCAGTTGTGCTGCGTATACAAACTCAGTTGTACACAGATATTCAAGTGTCGCATATCAAATAATTGCGTCCTAGATGGTTGCAACTAATATGCATTTTTGGGTGAAAGACGCACAAAAGACGACTGACATTAGCAAAGTCACACAAGACCTGGCGGCTCACTCGCGCTAAGCATCACGCGTCACATGGCGTATTGAGGCAAGTTGTATGAGTACATATCTATCTTTCTATCTATCTGCACGTGATCTATCTATATATATATATATATATATATATATATGGTATTTGTAGAGCTCGGCACTTAAATGCAGCAACATATACAGCTTGCCAGGTGCCCTCCTCAGCAGGTATCGCAATATAACAGAGATCGGGTAGACACCCCTGTCTTATATCAACGTTCCAGTTTATTGCAAACCGTCGTCAGGAATAACGGGGGTAATTCCAAGTTGATCGCAGCAGGAATTTTGTTAGCAGTTGGGCAAAACCATGTGCACTGCAGGGGAGGCAGATATAACATATGCAGAAAGAGTTAGATTTGGGTAGGTTATTTTATTTCTGTGCAGGGTAAATACTGACTGCTTTATTTTTACACTGCAATTTAGATTGCAGATTGAACACACCACACCCAAATCTAACTCTCTCTGCACATGTTAAACTTGGAATTACCCCCAACATACATAAAGTACATCTCTCACTTTTATACAAATCAATACACCACACGTGCAACATTCAAACAATAAAGTCGGATTTCCGGACACGTCATCAGCCAAAGACACTCCCGGCTAGCCATCAACAGTGTTCCCATCACCAAGGAAAATAGATGCAAGGAGTTTTGGATACAACACAAAAAAATGCAATGTTATAAATACAGAGCCAATAGCACAGACATAGGGCTAAAACACACTACCCGGCTTTTGCCGGCCGGGAAAAAGCCCGTGCCGGCATTGTAGTTAACAGTGTGAGGGGTAGGGTCCCTTCACACTGCACAGCCCCGGCCCGGCTGCCGGGTTGCAGCCGCATCTCACCACTGGAAGGTCCGGCTGCCCAGCGGCCGCCGGGCCGTCTTTGCAGCCAGTAAACCATGTGTGTGAAGGGGAGCTTTCACACACAACGGTTTTTTCTGAAGCCGTGTCTGATGCTGCGCATGCGCACAGCATCACATACGGCTCAAAGCCGTCCTGTGTGACAGACACTGCCGGTTTCTCCCGGATGGCAAAAAGCCGGACAAAGTTTGTCCGGCTTTTTGCCATCCGGGAAAAACCGGAGTGTGTGTTACAGCCCATTACGTAACAGTAACATTTCTCATGTAAAATACAAATTTATTAATGTTACTAGTAAAAGAGAGAAGGAAAGTGTTTCATTTAATCCATCAGGAGTTACTGTTTATTAATTTGAGATATCTACCTCTCTCTCTCTCTCTCTCTCTCTATATATATATATATATATATATATATATATACATGTGTGTGTATATATAGATATCTATATATCTATATATATAACGGTATTAGGTTGGTCAATTCCGGGCTTTTTTAATGTGTCCGTCCGTCCCCCCTGCCCCGCACCGCACACATAACTCACCAGTCCAACGGGGTGGGAATCTTCCTCCACACTAGGTGGATGGTGACGGCCGGCTTCCCATCAGGCGGAGTGGTGGGTGACGGGCTGGTGACTGTGCAGCGTGACCTCAGAGTCACAGGTCATGCTGCGCAGGGGGACTTGGGAGCCGGGCAGCGCTGAACATCCTGAGGGCGCTCAATGCCTGGCATTAAAGGACCGCCTGATCCCTCAATCCCTCTGTCTCTCCAAAGGGCCTCGTGGGGGAACTGTCTTCAGAAAGGACATTCCCTGTGTGTGTGGTGTGTCGGTACGCTTGTGTCGACATGTCTGATGTGCAAGGCTATGTGGGAGAGGAGCGGGAGCAAATGAATGTGGTGTCTCCGCCGACGACGCCGACACCTGATTGGATGGATATGTGGAAGGTTTTAAATGATAATGTTAATTCTTTGCATAAAAGATTAGACAAGGCTGATGCATTGGGACAGTCAGGGTCTCAACCCGTGCCTGATCCTATGTCGCAGGGACCATCGGGGTCTCATAAGCGCCCACTATCCCAAAATGTTGACACAGATACCGACATGGATCCTGACTCCAGTGTCGATTACGATGATGCAAAGTTACAGCCAAAGTTGGCTAAATCACTCCGATATATGATTATAGCAATTAAGGAGGTTTTGCACATCACAGAGGAAACCCCTGTCCCTGACACAAGGGTTTATATGTATAAGGGAAAGAAACCTGAGGTAACTTTTCCCCCCTCACACGAACTGAATGAGTTATGTGAAAAAGCTTGGGAATCTCCAGATAAAAAAACTGCAGATTTCCAAACGGATTCTTATGGCGTATCCTTTCCCGCCAACGGACAGGTTAAGATGGGAATCCTCCCCTAGGGTGGACAAAGCTTTAACTCGCTTATCCAAAAAGGTAGCCCTGCCGTCCCAGGATACGGCTACCCTCAAGGATGCTGCTGATCGCAAACAGGAGGGTACCCTGAAGTCCATTTATACACATTCAGGTACCTTGCTTAGACAGGCAATCGCGTCGGCCTGGGTCTGTAGTGCAGTAGCGGCATGGACTGATACCTTATCAGAGGAGTTTGATACCCTAGATAGGGATACTGTTTTATTGACCCTGGGACATATTAAAGACGCTGTCCTTTATATGAGAGATGCTCAAAGAGACATTAATCTGCTGGGTTCTAGAATAAACGCTATGTCGATTTCTGCCTGAAGGGTCCTGTGGACTCGGCAATGGACAGGTGATGCCGACTCAAAACGGCATATGGAGGTTTTACCTTACAGGGGTGAGGAATTGTTCGGTGAAGGTCTATCGGACCTGGTCTCCACAGCTACGGCTGGAAAGTCAAATTTTTTGCCTTATGTTCCCTCACAGCCTAAGAGAGCACCGCATTATCAAATGCAGTCCTTTCGTTCACAAAGAAACAAGAAAGTCTGAGGTGCGTCCTTTTTTGCCAGAGGGAGGGGCAGAGGAAAAAAGCTGCACAATACAGCTAGTTCCCAGGAACAGAAGTCCTCCCAGGCCTCTGCAAAATCCACCGCATGACGCTGGGGCTCCACTGGCGGAGTCGGGGCCAGTGGGGGCGCGTCTTCGGAATTTCAGCCACATGTGGGTTCACTCCCAGGTGGATCCCTGGGCAATAAAAATTGTGTCTCAGAGTTACAAGCTGGAATTCGAAGAGGTGCCTCCTCGCCGGTTTTTCAAATCGGCCCTACCGTCTTCCCCCATAGAGAGGGAGATAGTGTTAAATACAATACAAAAATTGTATCTTCAGCAGGTGGTGGTCGAGGTTCCCCTCCTTCAACAGGGAAGGGGTTATTATTCGACCATGTTTGTGGTTCCGAAACCGGACGGTTCGGTAAGACCCATATTGAATTTAAAATCTCTGAACCTATACTTGAAGAGGTTCAAATTCAAGATGGAATCGCTAAGAGCGGTCATCGCCAGCCTGGAAGGGGGGGATTTTATGGTGTCACTGGACATAGAGGATGCGTACCTTCATGTCCCCATTTATCCACTTCATCAGGCGTACCTAAGATTTGCGGTACAGGACTGTCATTACCAATTTCAGACGTTGCCGTTTGGTCTCTCAACGGCTCCGAGGATTTTCACCAAGGTAATGGCGGAAATGATGGTGCTCCTGCGCAAGCAGGGTGTCACAATTATCCCGTACTTGAACGATCTCCTCATTAAAGCGAGATCAAGAGAGCAGTTGCTGAACAGCGTATCTCTTTCACTGAAAGTGTTACAACAACACGGCTGGATTCTCAATATCCCAAAGTCGCAGTTGGTTCCTACGACTCGTCTTCCCTTCTTGGGCATGATTCTGGACACGACCCAGAAAAGGGTTTATCTTCCGATAGAAAAAGCCAAGGAACTTATGACTCTGGTCAGGAACCTTTTGAAAACAAGACAGGTGTCCGTGCATCATTGCACTCGAGTCCTGGGAAAGATGGTGGCCTCATACGAGGCCATTCCCTTTGGCAGGTTCCATGCGAGGACTTTCCAATGGGATCTGTTGGACAAGTGGTCCGGATCACATCTACAGATGCATCGGTTGATCACCCTGTCCCCCAGGGCCAGGGTGTCACTCCTGTGGTGGCTGCAGAGTGCTCACCTTCTCGAGGGCCGCAGATTCGGCGTTCAGGATTGGATCCTGGTGACCACGGACGCAAACCTCCGCGGTTGGGGAGCAGACACACAGGGAAGAAATTTCCAGGGTCTTTGGTCAAGTCAAGAGACTAGTCTGCACATCAACATCCTGGAACTAAGGGCCATATACAACGCCCTGCGTCAAGCGGAGGCCTTACTTCGCGACCAACCAGTTCTGATCCAGTCAGACAACATCACCGCAGTGGTTCATGTAAACCGCCAAGGCGGCACAAAGAGCAGAGCGGCAATGGCGGAAGCCACCAGGATTCTTCGCTGGGCGGAGAATCATGTAAGTGCACCTTCAGCAGTGTTCATTCCGGGAGTGGACAACTGGGAAGCAGACTTCCTCAGCAGACACGACCTACACCCGGGAGAGTGGTGACTTCATCCAGAAGTCTTCGCACAGATTGTGAATCGGTGGGAACTGCCACAGATAGACATGATGGCGTCCCGCCTCAACAAAAAGCTGCAGAGGTATTGCGCCAGGTCAAGAGACCCTCAAGCAGTAGCGGTAGATGCCCTCATGACACAGTGGGTGTTCCGGTCCATCTATGTATTTCCTCCTCTTCCTCTCATACCAAAGGTGTTGAGAATAGTAAGAAGAAAAGGAGTGAGAACAATCCTCGTTGTTCCAGATTGGCCACGACGGACCTGGTATCCGGATCTACAGGAATTGCTCACGGAAGATCCGTGGCCTCTTCCTCTAAGGCAGGACCTGTTACAACAGGGTCCCTGTCTGTTCCAAGACTTACCGCGGCTGCGTTTGACGGCATGGCGGTTGAACGCCGGATCCTAGCGGAAAAAGGTATTCCGGTTGAGGTTATCCCTACGCTGATAAAGGCTAGGAAGGAAGTAACAGCAAAACATTATCACCGTATATGGCGAAGATATGTTTCTTGGTGTGAGGCCAGGAATGCTCCTACGGAAGAATTCCATCTGGGCCGTTTCCTTCACTTCCTACAAACTGGAGTGGATTTGGGCCTTAAATTAGGCTCCCTTAAGGTCCAAATTTCGGCCCTATCCATTTTCTTTCAAAAAGAATTGGCTTCTCTCCCAGAAGTTCAGACGTTTGTCAAGGGAGTACTGCATATTCAGCCTCCGTTTGTGCCTCCGGTGGCGCCTTGGGACCTTAATGTGGTCTTGGACTTCCTAAAGTCACACTGGTTTGAACCACTGAAAACGGTGGAGTTGAAATATCTCACTTGGAAGGTGGTCATGTTATTAGCCCTGGCTTCGGCTAGGCGAGTGTCGGAATTAGCGGCTTTATCACATAAAAGCCCCTATCTGGTTTTCCATATGGATAGAGCGGAATTGCGGACACGTCCTCAGTTCCTGCCAAAAGTGGTTTCATCCTTTCATATGAACCAACCTATTTTGGTGCCTGTGGCTACACGGGACTTAGAGGATTCCGAGTCCCTTGATGTGGTCAGGGCTTTGAAATTGATGTAGCCAGGATGGCTAGAGTCAGAAAAACAGAAGCACTGTTTGTTCTGTATGCAGCCAACAAGCTTGGCGGCCCTGCTTCAAAGCAGACTCTTGCTCGCTGGATCTGTAACACGATTCAGCAGGCGCATTCTACGGCAGGATTGCCGTTACCTAAATCGATCAAGGCCCATTCCACTAGGAAAGTGGGCTCTCCTTGGGCGGCTGCCCAAGGGGTCTCGGCACTACAGCTGTGTCGAGCTGCTACTTGGTCGGGTACAAACACCTTTGCAAAATTCTATAAGTTTAATACCCTGGCTGAGGAGGACCTCATGTTTGCTCAATCGGTGCTGCAGAGTCATCCGCACTCTCCCGCCCGTTTGGGAGCTTTGGTATAATCCCCATGGTCTTTACGGAGTCCCCAGCATCCTCTAGGACGTTAGAGAAAATAAGATTTTACTTACCGGTAAATCTATTTCTCGTAGTCCGTAGAGGATGCTGGGCGCCCGTCCCAAGTGCGGACTTCTTCTGCAATACTTGTATATAGTTATTGCTTCAATAAGGGTTACGTTATAGTTGCATCGGGCGTGAACTGATGCTATGTTATTGTCATACTGTTTACTGGATTGTTATCACAAGTTATACGGTGTGATTGGTGTGGCTGGTATGAATCTTGCCCTTGAAATTACAAAAATCCTTTCCTCGTACTGTCCATCTCCTCTGGGCACAGTTCTCTAACTGAGGTCTGGAGGAGGGGCAGAGAGGGAGGAGCCAGTGCACACCAGGAACTAAATTCTTTCTTAAAGTGCCCATGTCTCCTGCGGAGCCCGTCTCTTCCCCATGGTCCTTACGGAGTCCCCAGCATCCTCTACGGACTACGAGAAATAGATTTACTGGTAAGTAAAATCTTATTTTTTGGGGTCGCGGAGATGAATAAGCCCAGGCACGGCCAGCATCGCTGCCTGTCACATGGCCACGGCTCGCCGCCTCCTGTATCCCCACTAACCCCACGATCACGCCGGGCCGCCCGTGTGAGGTGTAGGCAGGACTCGCTTGGCCGGCGCAGTAATACCCCTCGCCTGGCGGAGTGCTGAGGCTGCGTTTGAGTGCGCTGTTGGCAGCCTGGAGCCTCCATTTACCTACTACCAAGGAATCCCCGACGACTACCCCAGGAGCCGCCATGCTGGGCATAATGGACAGGAGCACCGACTCCCTGGCCAAGAGCCGCTCCAACGGCACCAAGAGCCCATCCAACGCTTCCAATGGACACTGCTAGGAGGGGAGCAACAGAGACGACGAGCACGGTTGTAGCCTCGGACTGAGTGAATGAGCTTCCTCCATCTCCCCTCTCCTTTGCAGATGTGGGCATGAGGGTGGGAGCAGACTTCCAGGACTGGATCCCCAAGTTCGAGCCTGGTACGTACCCCATTGTAATTCTCTCCCCTGGGCTGCGGCCGTGGTGGTAGCCTCGGTGCAGTGGGAGGGTCCCTTGCCAGCCAGAGGGTCCTTCTACCCTAATATTCTGTATCTTATGCCTCCCCACATGGTCCATGAGCTGGAACTTAAAGCCCTTTATCCCACTATGATCCTGTATATCAGTATTACATGCAGCATTGTGTCTGTAGGGCTATTCTCCATTGTATCTATATATATCAAAATGGATGTGTGTATGTTTGTTCCAGCATGACAGTGGTGGGCGGAGCATGTTCTGTTGTAAATCTAATTACTTTACCAGTAAGTTATTCAAAATGAAAGTTATATGCATGGAAATACTCAAAATTCCGTAGTGAAGCACGGGTATTCAGCTAGTAGTTCATATTTCAGTAAACCCTAACTGACCCGATATTAAGTTGCCAAGACCAGTTACTGCTATATACTGTATGATGACTTTTGCAGGAACAGAGGGAATGGCAGGAGCGAGATCATTGGGTTTAACCTTGTTTTTAGGTTATTAAGAGTAGTACATATAAAAGATACAACATGCTGTATGAAGTGGCTTTGTAGTAGCACATTGCTAGAGTGTGCAGATTACAATTTCTCCATACCTGTGTCCCATTACTCTACAACATCTGTGATAGTAAGGGATGCAGTCACATGACCGGCGGTCAGGATCCCAGTGGTCAGGATGCCGACGCCAGGATCCCGATCCCTGGTAATGCTGACTATCGGCATGCCGACACACGGGAACTATTCCCACTCGTGGGTGTCCATGACACCCATAGAGTGGGAATAGTACCTGTGGTGAGCCGGCAAGACAATCCCAACTCGTTAGTAACACCACCTCTTCACAATTCATGTTGTCGATAATTGTATGATTAACCATCACTTATGCAGAGACAGTTCAGCAGGGTCCATATTCCAGGGCCTGTCCTGTCTCCTGATCTCTCTCTTGTTCCCTGGTTTTCAGTTAATACACCTCCCCCAGTTTCCAATCTAAAATATTCTGTGTAGTGGATTGAGCAGACCTCTGGTTAGTTTTATTGGTAACGCTCTTCTCAAGGAGGCCAGTTTTGGACCAAGTCTCTGCCCATTCCTTTCATGAGACTCCCTGGATATCTTTGTTCTGCTAGGCTTGGAGAGAAAGAGCTCACACAATGGAGAAGGACCAATAGGGGACAAATGCTTATAAATAGTTTAAGACAGGGATGATGTAGTCCTTGAATTCACACATTGCTTTGTTTTAGCAGTGATCAATGCTCAAACTGAATGGGGACTTCAGGGGAGAGAGTGGAGCTTTGGCAGTGAGACTGGGCATATAAAGAGGGTTTAGTTGGGTGACTTCTCGGAGTGGCATTAAACCTATTACTTTTTAATATATGGAACATTTAAAAACCCATTAAAGTGCCTTCTTCAGCTCCCTGATGAGAGGGCACACCAGGCATGGTTATACGTTTATTTCATAATGCCTTGTGCCCACTTTTCTCACAACACTTCACTACCAATAATGCACAAGGAGAATGGGTCTTATTCAGACCTGGACGCAGCCGCATGTCTGTACACAGCGTCTGCATCCAGACGGTCTGCGCATGTGCAGCGGCCACTGTGCACATGCGCAGCCCTTCACCAAGCGTCCATGGGGGGGCTACAACGCGGCACTTAGTGGGCTACAAGGCAGGTATGTCTGAACTGTTTTCCAGACTGTGACGTTACACGCAGCCGCTCCAAGAATAAAAATGTCGCCGGACCGCCAGCCAGTGAAGCCAAGCAGCACAGGCATTGGTCGACTTCAAATTGATGCGTTTGCAATTAAATTTCAAACACATCGCAGGGTGGTGCCACACACATGCTGGGCGGTCTTGTACAGTGCTTGGTGTGACCCAGCATGTGAGTAGATGGACGCAGATCTGCTTCCATCTCTTAATAACCCCCAATATTCAATTTCTCAACAACTTATTTGTATAGTTTTTGTATAATAATATTTTGCTTCAATTATTTATAGTGCAGTAAATAAAAAACAACAATAATATCAATTCTTAAGGTGGGTACACACTATTAGATATATCTGCAGATCAATTGATCTGCAGATATATCTATGTACGGATCGGGCAGTGTGCTGTGCATACACACAGCCCGATCCGTCGGGGGACTGACGTCATGAACTGGGCTGGCGGGCGCTCGCGCCCGCCCAGTTCACCTGTCAATCACCGCCGGCCGCCGCAGCATGTGTACGGGCGGTCGGACGACCGCCCCGTACACACACAGCGACGGGCCAATATATCGTTAGATATATTGGCTGTCGGCTGTGCTGCGCGGCCGACGCGATACGTCTGTGAACGACGGAGTTCACAGACGTATCGCCCGTACACACTGGCCGACGGTCCCGCGATGTATCGGCCGTTCAAGAGAACGGCAGATACATCGACCAGTGTGTACGGGCCTTTAGCCTGTTTTACTTCATGTACTTATAAATTCAACTTTATTGGGCTTTTTGTAATTTCCTTCACCATCTGGCTTAATAAAACTTGGTTTGCTTTTACAATGTGCTGTGTGCGTTCAAAGTATATGCTGTATTATGCACAATGGAATGGTCTGCTCTACTGTTCTCATCACTGCTGTAGGGTAAAGATGACAAAGAGTCACATCTCCCTGAGTCTCAGCAGAGCCCTGGCTGGGTTAGTTTTTAAGATGGAAGAACATATTTTGAGAGAGCTCACAAATGTGCTTTGTTTAACGTATTACCCATCATGCACTGACATTCTGTCTTATCTTCTGCTCCATATGCTGTTTACCATGTTTAGAGAAAGAAAATAATCTTTTACTGCAGTGTTTTAAGGAACATTCTAATGAAAAATTAATTGTATAAACTGTACATCTTACGGGTATATTGGTGCTAGATCTCGTATCTATCCTTTTTAATACCCCAGTAAATAGTTGTGCCTTATATTTAATATCAAAGTCAAAAAGGCCAATATACTGTGTGTGTTATTTACATATAGATAGATAGATAGATATGTATAGAAAGAGAGAAAGAGATATACACTAGCTGTTCTACCCGTTCTCCGCACGGGACTTTCTGATTTGCACGATTGTACATATAAATGAGTGTTAATAATTCGGTAAAACTATAGAGATGTAAATTTGAGACATGTTAGTGTAAGTAAATATTAATCCTTGGTTCTTGGCATTACCCAAGGAGCACCCATAGCAGATACAATAAAAAGTGACAGGACCATTTTTGTAGTTTATTAAATTCTACACAGTGGCGGTGCAATCCAAATTTTGATCCGACTGTCCGTTTGGGCATTATCGTTTACGCACTGCAAGACACGCATTGGTAGTGATGTCATTATGTCAACCCCCTTTTCATCCCCTTAGGGAAGGTTTTTTTTAATAGAGTAATTTTTATTCAACAGCGTTTTATATATACAGACATTTCAGTGTACACTGGGAAGCACATTTGGTATTACACGTTGTTCAAAGCATGTTTGTCTCCAAGAATATACATATACTAATACGAATGACATTTCCCGTGTTGCAGTTCCCGTGCATTCTTCCCACAATATACATATTTTCTGAAGTCTGTAACCAGGTCGTGATTCACATACTTAACATTTTATGATTTTCCCCCACCCAGGACCTGTATTATAATTACCCCGTCTAGCAGGCCTTATATAGCCCACAACCCCTCTACCCCCAAACAAACAAACAAACCCTTTAACTAACTTAAGCCTAGTTAACCTGACATATGTATGGTGTGGTGTGGCAGCTAGATAGGTAAACAGCTATGATAGAGGAGAGATGAAGGTCCGGCCCAGCGCCCCAGGGCCCAAATAACACACCGCAACGAAGGCCGGTGCCCTCTAAGTCCGAAGGGCAAGGGATGAGTATGTGGAATTGATCCAGGGAGACCATATCTTCTCGTATTTGGTAAGGGCATTATATTTCATGTATACATAACGTTCTTTTGTTAGGGTATCATTTACCAAACCTTTAAAAGCATGTATCGTGGGAGGTCGCGGTGCCATCCACGTCCGCGCAATGCACACCTTTGCAAGAGCGCACACGCTGCGGGCGTACATGTCTTCCCAGCGGGACCCAGAGACGGGGTCGCCCACCCCCAAAATGCAGAATCTCGGAGTCAGCAAACTTCTCTGTATCCCCGTATGTTCCAGAATCGACCCGACCCCAGCCCAGAACACCTGCAGCAGCGGGCATTCCCATGTGAGGTGCCATAATGTACCTCCGGCAACCCCGCACTTGGGACAAGCATCAGCGCTATCTGTCCTAAATCTGGCCAGCCTGCTCCGCGTCATGTATGATCTATGCAGAATGAAAAACTGTATCTGTTGAAACCGCAGCGATTTGGTGACCTGGCTCGGGTTACCCAGAGCGCCCTCCCAGTCTTCCCCGTCCATGGGACCCACGTCGCTCTCCCATCTCTCCCTAAGACTCGAGAGCAGGTCTGCATGTGTCGTTTGAAGGAGATACGAGTAGGTAAAAGAGATCACCTTAACTCGACCCAGTGAATGTAGAAATGCTTTTATGGGGAAGGGGAAAAGCGTCGGGGAAGAATCTGCGAATTGCGCCTGCAGGGCGTGTCTCAGTTGTAAGAATCTGTAAAAGTGAGAGTTCGGGAGTCCAAACTCCTCCTTCAATTGCTGAAATGATTTCAATGTACCATCGCTATATAGCTGGGACACCGAAACTATCGAATACGGAGCCCATACCTCCTCACCCCCCAGGGACCCCAGTTCACTGAGCAATCTGGAGTGCCACAAAGGAGTATCCGGGTCCATTCCCTCGTACCCAAGCAGGGCCTTCAATGCCAACCAAATCTTCATAGCCTGGAAGACAATAGGAGGTGAGAGTCTGGAAGGGTTACCCCCCGCCAAGACCTGTGCCGGGGAAAGACTTGGGTAATAGCATCTAAGGAACGCCCAGCCTAGTCCATCTTCCTCCCCTCCTCGAAGCCACATACCAATGTGTGATAGCTGAGCAGCATAATAATACAATTGGAAGTGGGGTAAGGCCAAGCCGCCGTCCCTTTTTTGTCTGGTAAGAGTGGATAATTTTATTCTGGATCTTTTATTGGCCCAAATCAAGGACGTCAGGACACTATTTAATTTTCTGAAGAAGGCTGGAAATATGTAAACAGGGGACTGCAATAGAACATACAATAGTTTAGGCAACACTACCATTTTAATGAGGCCGACCCTACCCGTCATTGTCAGTGGAAGCTTGCACCAAGCTCTCGACTTGCGCACAACCGTCTGTACCAGAGGGTCAAGGTTTAAGGGCACAAAGTCCGATGGGTCGTTAGTGACCAGGATCCCTAGGTACTTAAACTGGACTGTCCAGCACAGCGGTAAGGATATTTTCGGAGTCTGGAGGGGGGGAGCCCATAACGGGCATGATAAACGATTTGGACCAGTTTATGCGGAGACCAGAGTACCCACCAAAGGTCTCAATGACCCGCAACACAATGGGCATATCCACTGCGTAGTCTCGGAGGAATAGCAACAGGTCATCCGCATAAAGGGCCAATTTGTCAGTGCAGGGACCCTTACTGATTCCCTCAATGTCCGGGTGTGACCTAATCAAACAGGCCAGGGGCTCCGTGGCTATGGCAAACAGGGCAGGAGAGAGGGGGCATCCCTGTCTGGTGCCCCGTGTCAAAGGGAAGGAGGAGGAAATGTATCCATTCACCAGGACCCTGGCGCGTGGATTCTGGTATAACAGTTTGACCCATTGTATAAAGTTTGGGCCAAAGCCCATGCTCCTCATAACTCCCCACAAGTAGGGCCACTCAACGCTATCAAAAGCCTTGGCCGCGTCCAGTGAAACCACGACCTCATCCGAAGGGAAATCATGAGGAGCCTGCAAAATAGTGTACAGCCTGCGCAAAATAATGGATGTGGATTTCCCAGGCATGAAGCCGGTTTGATCGGGATGGATTATAGATTCAATCACCATGTTGAGACGGACCGCAAGAATTTTCGCCAGGATCTTAGCGTCTGTGGGAATGAGGGAGATCGGCCTGTATGACTCCAAGAGTTTAGGGTCCTTACCAGGCTTTGGAAGCATTATGAGAATAGCCTCGGACATTGAGGGAGGAAGGCAGTTAGCGGCAGATATATTAACATACATGTCTAGTAGCTGAGGTCCAAAAAACTTAATGTACTGTTTATATAGTTCCGTGGGAATACCGTCACTACCCGGGGATTTACCACTAGGAGCCGCCTCCACCGCCAACGTCACCTCCTCCAAGGTCAGAGGCGCGTCCAGGGCGTCCCTAGCCTCAGGGGAAAGTTTAGAAAGGGGGATATTTGTCAGGTAGAGGTCTAGCTCCTCCCCGTAGCATGTCAGTCGACTATTATATACCTCCCTAAAATAACAGAGGAGCAGCTGTGCAATGTCGGGGGTGTTATCTTTCATGGAGCCGTCGGCGCCAAGCAGCTGCGCTATCGTGGTCCCAGGTCGGTCATAGTGCACTAAGTGTGCCATCAAACTACCTGGTCTGTCCGCCTGCATGTATATATTATTGGCCCTGAACAAGAGGGAGCGTGCATTTTTGTCTGAGAGGTGAGCCAGCCAAGCCTCCTGAGCCGTTAGCCAGCGGGCCTTCAGCGCAGGGGTGCCCTCAGTCAGGTAGCGTGTCTCCAGGTCCCTGCACTCAGTCTCAAGCTGTCTTTCCGTCGCCCTGCGAGCCACCTTGCAGGCAGCAATTTTGCCAATTAAGGTACCTCGCAAATACGCCTTGAATGCATCCCAAACAACCGGGGCCGTGTCCGCGTTATCCGCGAAAAATCCCTCCCATGTGGGCGCTAATTCTGGGCAATCGCCCAGCTGGGCAAGCAAGGATGGATGCAACCTCCAATATGACTGTCCCCTCTGACAGTCCCCAACCAGTGACAGCACCAGGGGTGAATGATCGGACACCCCCGTGCCTCGTAATGGGCGTCCGTCACGCCAGGCAAAAGCTCAGGTGAGACCAGGGCCAGGTCGATTCTGGAAAAGGAGCCATGTGTACCCGAATAACAGGAGTATTGCCGAAGAGTAGGGTTCCGAACCCTCCAGACATCTACCCACTGCATACTGTCTAGAAACTCTGCAAATTTAGATTTGGGAGGAATCAAGTCGCCCCCCGCTCCCTGTCTCGAAGGAGCCCTCCATCTGTCCAAAGAGGCATCCAACACAGCGTTGAAGTCCCCCAGGCAGATGACAGGAGTATGGGGGGAGGAGGCAACAAATGAGGCGGCCTTTTGCAGGACATCATAGGAGAATGGGGGGGGAACATACACAGACAATAGAAAAAAATTACGTGAAAACAGTTTGCACTCTAGAAACACATATCTACCATAAGGATCTGTCTTTACCCTGATCATCTCAAACTGTACAGTCCTCCTTATCATCACCGACACCCTTCGGGAATAAGAGGAGTGCGAGGAATGATACGCCCACCCCACCCAAGGCCTGCGGAGCGACAACAGCCTATTCCCCTCCAAGTGGGTTTCACTCAAGCAAATGATATCCGGGCCATATTTCTTGATCATTTTAAATACTAGGGATCGTTTAACTTTGTTGTTGATGCCCCGGACATTCCACGCCAGAAATTTCAAGGGAGGCATGTCAGCCGAAGTATCAACAGGGACACAGCTCTTCTAGTAACTACCCGTCCAACCGGTGCTTCGCACTTGTAATCATGTCGTCCGCAGGCCCCGAGCCCCGAGCCGGACCCCATAAAGCAGTGCAAACCCACCACACCCTCTGACTGACAAGTATATAGGCTTCTTAAATGCAAAACAAGCAACAGAATAACTGCTGAGAGGCCAACGGCGGCCCCCAAACTTCCCCCCACCCCGTATACCTCCCTGAACTGTGGTATACCCATATCCCTAACTAAACTCTAACGCTGGAGATCCCAAGGCCTACGGCAACACTGTACCAGGTGTACAGATCGAAACAACCCCAATACAAAACCCTTTTATACGTTAATGTCACTTCTCAGCAAAGTCCAGAACCATTAAACTAGAGGAAGCTCCCTGGACTTATACTTGCGGAATGTTGGCCCATATAGGAGGGCGACCCGGTGTCAGTCTGGAGCCAGCTGGCGGACCCCCGGAGCATATCTGTCCAACCAGGACGCCGCCTCCCTCGGCGAGCCGAAGAACTTTGTCTCCCCGTGCGCCACCACACGGAGCCTGGAGGGGAACAGCATCGAGTAGGGCAGATTCAAGCCTCGAAGACGTCTCTTAATGGGAAGAAACTGGGCCCGGTCTTTTTGAACGTCCGCTGCAAAGTCCGGAAATGCCGACACCCGGATTCCTTTCCGGAGTAGGGGGCCCTTCACACGGCCCAGGCGCAGGACGGAGTCCCGATCCTTATAGTGCAGGAATTTTGCTATAAAAGTTCGTGGCGGGGCGCCTGGGGGTAAAGGCCGGAAGGGCACACGGTGAGCCCGCTCCACTGCAAACTGGGAGGTAAAGGATTCAGCGCCATATGCCTCTTTTAGCCAGGACTCCAGGAAATCTTCAGGATGTGCCCCCTCCTCCTTTTCGGGGAGGCCCACGAATCTCACGTTGTTTCTGCGGAGTCTGCCCTCCATGTCCAGGAGTTTGGTTTGCATCGTCGCGACTTGTTGTGTAACTGCAGACACCGATCGCTGTAGAGGGCCACTGAGGTCCTCCAAGTTGGAGACCCTTGTCTCGGTTTCGCCCACTCTCTCCCGTATTCGCTGGACGTCCTGTCGCAGCAACGATAAATCACACTGCACCTTCTCCATTTTGTCCGACAGACGTTGTTCGCTGGCCGCTATGGCCTCCAGGACCTGCTGGATGGAGGGAGCGGGTGACTGTGTATTCGCCCCCGAGTCGGCCCCGGCCGAGGGATCCATTCTGGCAGGGGGGGAGAGCTTAGGGGATGACTGCGTCGACTGGGTTGCAGGCTGTCGTGCAAACTTCTCCAATTTAGCCGCTGCCGCGCTCTGGCCACCCCTCACCATCGTATCAATGCCCAGCAAAACTCAGAGTCTCGATATTCAGTGTCAAGAAGTATTGCAGTGGGTGGTGAATGCAGTATCAGCAGCACGCCAGGCACCGGGAGAGCCAGCTGCCAGGCCGATGGGAGAAGGGGGGACCAGGTGAGTTCAGTGGTATATAAATATAAATCCAATATGTGGTGTTCCAAGGATAAAGGCAAAAGGCAGGGTATCTGGGACCAGTCCAAACTCCTCCAGCCCAGCACGATCTTCACACTCACTGCACCCTGTTGTGAGGAGGGAGACAGGAAGCTGCAGGTAAGATGGCCGCCCAGCACACTGATTTCCCCCTCTTCTTACCCTGCACCAGCCTTCAGGGGAGCTGAATTATGCCTGTGTGGAGCCCTGGGGGTGCAGGAGTGAGGTGCCGCTGTTCTCCGGAGCTGCCAGCCGCTGTGTCCGCCTCGGGCGCGCGATCGTGCGCGCGCGCACACGCGCCCGGCGGAGCTCCAAAACTGAGGCCGGGGATTGAGTTGCGGCCTAGGCCCGGAGTCCGGGCGGCCGCTGGCGCGGGCCAGGAGTGCTCGTACAGGTCAGCAACTGTGCCTGCCACTTCCCCAGTGCTGCCAGGCAGGAGGGGAGACCGAGGAAGACCGCAAAAAAGAGCCCCAGGATTGTTTCAGGATCAATATCCAGGGAGCTCCTCGATCCTGCTGCCTAGTCCCTTGCCGCCGTGGCCACCCCTTATGGAAGGTTTATTAAAATTGTAATTACGTAGTTTTCCTATTTCCCACCTGAAGAATACCTATGTTACATTTCAGCTTCCTAACATATCAGGAAGTAAGAGAATTAGGAGGTAATTCAGACCTGATCGTAGCAGCAAATTTGTTAGCAGTTGGGAAAAACCATGTGCACTGCAGGTGTGGCAGATATAACATTTGCAGAGAGAGTTAGATTTGGGTGGGTTATTTTGTTTCTGTGCAGAGTAAATACTGGCTGCTTTATTTTTACAATGCAATTTAGATTTCAGTTTTAACACACCCCACCCAAATCTAACTCTCTCTGCACATGTTATATCTGCCCTCCCTACAGTGCACATGGTTTTGCCCAACTGCTAACAAATTTGCTGCTACGATCAGGTCTGAATTAGGCCCTTAGTGATGAGTCAGTCATTCAGTCAGTCAGTCAGTCAGTCGGTGAGTGAGTGCATTTGCATTTTTATATATATATATATATATATATATATAGATATCTTATATAATAAAAGGCTAAGGCTGCTCCTCACCTCTGTTATGTGTACCGGCAGCCACTAAGGGCTGCCACATGGACCAAATGACTCACAGCATTAGGAAGTGTCCCCCTCAGGTAGAAGCTTGTTTACCTCTGTTACCCTCCCCTTCGCTTCCCCCTCTATCCTCCATCTTTACACTAGCTGTAAACTGCAATTTTCTCAGTACTGATTGTCCTTCAGACGTGGGGCTGACATTCAAGATTCAAAGGCTGCCAATAGGGATGAAAGCACTTGACGTATCAGCAAATAATTTGAGATCAAATAAAAGGTCAATGGGTTATGATCACTATAAGACTTCTATGTAGGATATTGCTGCCAGGTGATTCCACTATAGTACATAAAATTACCTAGGTCACTACTATGGGACATAAAATGAGCAGCCGCTGTGAAGAGAGGTGTCTCTCTAGAAGCTTTTGGGCGGGGGTCCCTTCAAAATGTTTCTATGGGGCCCACAGATTTCTGTCTTTGCCCCTGTTTAGCAGTAATGCTTTACCAATAGAATAGAGCACATGTTCTTAAACTCGGTCCACAGGACCCCAAGCAGTTCATGTTTTCCAGGACTCCTCACAGAATCACAAGTGAAATAATTAGCACCACCTGTGAGTAATGAGTCCACCTGTGCACCTGCTGGATGACCTGGAAAACGTGACCTGTTTCGGGTCCTGAGGACCAAGTTTGAGACCCACTGGAATAAACTATCTGAGGATGGTATTAGCTATCATGGACAAACTAAGCTTTTAAGACCTTGGTAAATTGGTCCAGATCACTGTCCCCATTGAGAAAAGAGGACCGGTGTTTTCAGCCTTACTTTGCTACACGCAGAAGATTTCTTTTGCTAAACGCAGGTTTGTAAAGACCCCAAGACCCAAGGGTCCTGAATTATAAATCCTAAACCATTTTACTTTACAAATTAAAACATTACATATTTACAATTTAACAACTAAAGTTTCCACTCCCTACTCACAACAACATTATCAAAGATCAATTATATTCTGTAAGAAGTAACATTTGCCACTGTTATATGTTTGACAAATTCTGAGATTTATTTGAAAAGACCATTTAAAATGATGGTCCAAGTTTAAACATTTTAATCCCCCAGTTGCTTTAAAACAATTGTTTCACAATCTTTGTGTGAACTATAAACATATTAAATGGGTATAGTTACAGTATCTTTATCATAGATATATTATATATCATAGTTGTACAATATCTTTGTTATTGTGCACTGTCAGTATATCAGATACAGTATATCACATTTAGCTCATTTGTGTGCATTCGGTATAAAGATAATTTATGGAAAGAGCTCCTGTTAAAATTCCTTATCATGCCTGCTTGTACTGCAGCAACAAACATTTAGACACTAACGGGCCCCATACAATTATATGAAATGACGGTCCGTCATGTCGTATAAGATTTCCTCCAACCTCTCGGCAGCCTCCCCGTTGGTAGGATAGTATTAGATATATCGTATGCAGTTTTTTTTGCATGCAATGTATCTTTTACTTTCCCATCCATTACTGCGGGATCCGACATATCACGAGTGCAGCACCCGTGATATGTCGAATCTAGGGGGATCCGATCCAATGCTCACGGGAACGCACATCGGATCTGATCGGGGGAAAAGCACACCGAAAATGCAGATTTCACCCAATATATCGGGCCAAATACCTGAATTGGGCTGAAATCGGGCATTATCGATCTAGTGTATGGGGCCCTTTACAGTACTTAAAAATATTTGGCTTTTACCCATATGGCTTATAGGCATGGAATGCAAGGACTTAAAAAAACAATAGTGTCATTTTCATTCAGCACGGTGTCTTGTGTTTCCACAAACCTTCACAAAAAAATTCATATCCAACTAACAAGTAAAAATAAATAAAAACAATAGTGTAATACATTCATAGAGATTTTATCATCACTTTGAAACATGTTTGTTTCACGGATTTCTTTTTTTTACCCAACAAAAAAGCAATCTTGTTAGGATTCAAAATTGTATTTCTTTAGGCATTAAGATAATTAGTTGTATTTTTTTATGTTATTTTTAAACTGCAGTGATGTCTCCTGTGAATTATAGGTCCTGATATTAATGATGCTGTCAGATCTATTCACATTTGATAAGATAAATACAGTGAAAAAAAGATATGATTCTTCTGCTATTTATACCCCTTTCACACCGCACAAATAACCCGGTATCGACCCTGCATATTGCCGGGTCGACACGGGTCGGCGTGCGGTGTGAAAGAGGCCTTGCCGTAATCGCGGGTCGCCTGACCCAGCAATTCCACCCGGGTATAAAGCAGTGTTATACCCGGGTTGAATACCGGGTCATTGGCTGCGTAAACGGGCTCCCGGGTCGATGCGACCCGGGACCCGTTTACTAGATAGGGAGAGGCGGCGCGGAGATGATCTCATCTCCCAGCGCCACCTCCGCCCCCGCAGCCGGCTCCGCCCCCCGCTGCTATGGCAACCCGCCCGGCTTATTGCCGGGTCAGGGAAGCCTGCAGCAGCTGCCAATGCCGGATCCCACCCGGGAAGGACCCGCTTCCAATTTGGCAGTGTGAAAGGGGTATAATTGCTGTTTGGCAGCAACTGCTCTTAAACTATCACTGTGGAAATGTATTACTTATCATTTGACATGGTATCTCTTTCTTTTTACAGGAGGATTACATACCATATCCCAGCATTGATGAGGTAAACCTTTAAGATTAAAATGAGAGACAATAGAACCAAATAAAACCAATCTAATTTGACATACATTACTGCTCCAAATGTTTTTTTTAGTGCAGATATGGGGTGGAGGGGTGATTCTGAGACATACGTCTCTGTTCAAAAGGTCACATCTCCCAATTTGGAAACATGAGAGTTATTCAGAGATGAACGCAGATGGCTGCATATGCCAGCACAGGGTAAGATCGCCCAGCATGTGTTAGACCGGCCCCCATACCCCCGATGCATCAGATCTAAGGTTGACCCATGGCAGCGCCCTCGCAACACTGTAACCCCCCCCCCCCCTCCCCCGCAATGCAGTCGTCTGTCAATCACATTACGCTCTCATCCACCCCTGCGGGACACTATTGCGGCAGAGTCTGAATAACCCCCCTATATGCTTGAATCAGAAAACATGGTGTTATTTACTCTAACAGTGTGGGACAAATTGAACAATTAGATTTGGCTCCATGACCCTGCTTTGGGGGCATATACTGTACAGTTTTCATTGAGTTCTGTTTCCGCCTACATGCGCCCTGGACTTAAAAGTTTTGTACAATCCCAATGCCACACTTCTAAACTACAGCACCCCATATCTTTTCAATAGAAATGTATTTACAACCTGGGCTTTAAAAAAAAGGGGTTATTTCCTTGCTGTATGACACGGTTTCCCTTCCTCCCCAATCCCTGCTTCCTTTGACCCGGCATTGGAAAGAGACTCAGGGGCTCATGTGGGCCAAGAGATGGGATCGCTCATTTGCTAGGATATGGTTCTGGAATTGTTACATAACATTCCATTTACGCTCAAACTCCCAACACCTGTTGGAGACAATTCGGTCAGGTTGGTGCCTACTTCCAATTTTGGTGGTTGTGCCCAGCTCTGTCAACTTTCAGGAATGATGTTCTGGATATCATAACTAGAACTGGTGTCTCCATTCCTAGAGATACATTAATTGTTTTGCTGGGCATAAGCATCAGAGATGCCCCCCAAATATTTGGCCAAGCTTGCTCAGCATATCTGTAATGCGGCTAAACTTCAGTTTGCTACAAATTGGAAGAAACCTTCCCCACCTTCCATGGTCACGATCACTAACAAAATATGATATGTGGCCTTCATGGGATACTCTTAATAGCTTGTTACATGATACAATGCAGTTATTCCATCGGGTTTGGGCTCCAGTGTATGGCGACAAAATACACCTCTTCCAGGTTCTGTTTAATGTCTTATATGCAACATTTTAATATTACTATCCAGCTGTCTGGTCCTACCCAGTTTGTTGCCCTGACCTTTTATATAACTACTATGCTCTTGCTGGCAATGTAGCTGTCCCCCCCCCTCTCCCTCCTTTTTTTCTTCTTTCTCCCTTTTACCCTATCTTTCCTCTTTTTTGTTTTCTTTTCTTTCCTTTTTCCCCTTCATATTCCAGATTTCATATTTGGTTTTCTACTGCTTGTAAGCTAAGAAGCCCCTGCGGAGTCCAGCATTTTTATACCCTGACAGCTACTACTACATGTTTAACCAAAATATGATTTTTAAATGTTTGTGTGGTGATTGTTTTCTCCTTCTTTTCTGCAGTGGTCTATAGGGAGCAGAGCAACAGCAGTACTATGTTTTTGTATTCTATAGGAAAGTAGTTAACTGGTAAATATATAAAACAGTAGAAACAGTGGTACTTTCCTATAAAGGAAAATTATTATTATAAAGCCCTGATCATTTTATTTTAAATAACAAAACATTTAAGCGATGAAACAATTTGCCTGCTTGTTGAGTTATAACTATATGGCCCTCTTAATTGATGCATTTTATCAATATAAAATACATGTTAACAAAAAAAAAGAAAAGAAATAAGAGAGAAAAGATAAACAGATTGGAAACCTGCGCTTCCTTCATAGCTAGGATAGTAATTATCGTTATGGATAAAATAAGACCTATACATAGGTATATAATTAATATAAACTAAGTTTTAAAATGTATAGGTATTGCTTAAACCAGGGACGGACTGGGGCTCTGAGCGCACTGTGTTTTATGGGGGTTGCCGGGAGTCATGCGGGCGCAGCTAATCATGGGCTCATGGCATGCCATCATCTCTCTGTTGCCGGGCAGCCAAGCAAAGCGATGGGAGGGGGAGCTTCTCTGACGCTCTTTTAGGGCAAACTGGACCATCATGCCGGCTGTGGCTTATACTGTTTTTAACAGACTAACTATGTTGACTAATTTCTACAAGGTACAATGGGGTAAATTTACTAAGATGGGAGTTCTATTTAAGATGGGATGTTGCCCATAGCAACCAATCAGATTCTACTTCCCATTTATCTAGCACCTTCTAGAAGATAATACCTGGAATCTGATTGGTTGCTATGGGCAACATCCCATCTTAAATAGAACTCCCATCTTAGTAAATGTACCCCAATCTGTTTGTCCATGTAGTTCTTAATTCATGTTTCAAGCGCTTCCAGGCAGTTTTGCTATACTGGTCAAGCAATTGCCGCTAGAATGTAAAAGGTTGCTCAGCCTTTGTCATGCTAGTAACTTGACCTAACTGTCCTTTCATGTTGTAGATTTTGGAGAAGGAGACTACTTATCCACTGATTATCCTGCCTCAGTTTGGCGGATACTGGATAGAAGATCCAGAAAATATAAGCACCCCAACATCTTCAGACAGCAGTATTTGTGATGAGGAGGAAGAGCCGATGAGTCCCAGCACGTACGGCTATAAACTAGAATATAAAAGCTCAGCTCGGGCCTACAGAAAACATTTTTTGGGAAAGGTTTGTTGATTCATTATTATAAATAGGGATAAGCTGATGCACTGGGCAGATGCACTGAGACCTATAAGTAATTGTTTTTTTTTTTGTTTTTTTTTTGGCGGGTGGGCTGTTAGTTACAACAACCTATCTCATATAACACAAACAGCATATTTCCTAATATTTAAAAGTTGTTAACCAAGACAGTTCAGTCACATCATTGCCGGCATCTCATTGGGGTATGTCTTGTTACTTTGAAGTGCTAGGCTGTCATCAAGTTCTTTCCCCCAAAAATGCCCTGGAATTACCATACACACCAGTCTGGGCAGTTGGCACATGCAGTAAATCTGAACAATTGAGAGGTCACCTTACAGATGTAACCACACTCATTGTGGCTGCGCATAGTCGTGGTTGTGGCTAGCGTGCCGTGATGCGTGCACACTCACTCCAGCAGGTGTATATTCGTGCCTGCGATGCATACGTATTGCGTTACCTAGTCGCGGGTGCAAATTGGCACAGCCGCAATACATACACTTTGCGGCAATGATGAGTCTGGCTACATCTGTAGTATTCATGACACTTCTCAACTGCCATTTTGCATGTAGCATGATATATATATATATATATATATATATATATATATATATATATATATATATCAATTTCCATGTCATGTTGTGCCTAGAATCCAGATAATCAGAAATTTTATATCATGTAAGATTTTTGAGATTGTTTTGAAAATTGTAAATTAAATAGTTAAAGTTAAAAAGTTAAAGTATTTAGGAGTCTATTTACTAAGCCTTGGATAGAGATATAGTCGCTGGAGATAAAGTACCAGCCAATCGGCTCCTAACTGCCATGTCACAGACTGTGTTTGAAAAATGACAGTTAGGAGCCAATTGGCTGGTATCACCAGCAACTTTATCTCCATCCAAGGCTTAGTAAATAGACTCCTTAATCACAGGAAGTGCTCGACAAGACTCCCTTCTGCCTGCACTATGGGGAACGCATTCTGCCCAGTCTATTCATCCTCATCAGAATCCCCCTTCCCATTTTCATTCATGTGGTGATACTGTGGCAGAACCCTCCTCTTAGCAAGGATGACGTGTATTGTTACTCCATAATGGGAACAACCCCCCTTCAGTGCCTCTGGCCTATGCAGTGGACATAACAGACACTTATGAAAGTATGGCTGTGTTGTTGGAGGGAAGGAAGCATAAGGATCATGGATGGAATGTTTGTTGCACTACTGTTAGGTTTGCGAGGTGGATTCACAAAGTACTGCTGCTTTCTGTGTTTATGGGACAGCAGAGACACTAAACATCACTATATCACAAAGAAGTGAGAGACCAATGAGACACTGTACAAACGGAAAGCGGCATCATCCTGTTTCCCTAAAGCAAAGTGACATTTTATTTTATTCATAATTACTGTACATTACGGCTAATTTGTATTGTTAAGTGTTTCTACAGTTTAATTACTGGAGTTGTTAAGCATTTCTGTAGTTTTATTAGTATTTTAAAAATGAATACAATGAGAATATTTCAATTCTATAGAGAATAATTTAAAATTTCACTTAGTTTTTTCTGACATACAGTAGCTGCGTATTACCACTTTTGTTATTTGTGTGTATCTAATAAATGTGACATGATAGAGAAAATTAGATGTTTCCATTGGATTCAGCATCCTTAAATGATGTGAAAACACACTGGGGGTTATTCAGAGATGGGCACAGATCTTGCTTCCTGCAGCATGATCTGCGTCCATCTACTCACATGCAGGGGGCCGCCCAGCAAATGGCAAGGCTGCCCAGCATGTGTGTGGCGCCACGCCTGGATGCGTACGCAAGTTAATTGCAGGCGCATCAATTAGAGGTTAACCTCTGCCTGCACAGTCCGGTGCCATTTTTTCTCTCGGAGCGACTGCGTGTGACATCACACAGCCGCCCCAAAAGTGACATGTCCTAGTTTTGCCAACCACACCCCCGCAACACTGAAACGCAGACCCCCGAACTCCCAACGCTGTCAATCACCTTGCCGGCTGTATCACATGGAGGATAGTCACGCAAAGGACACTGCGCATGCATGGCCACGGGGGACAATAGATTCCCTTTTGGGGATTTTTGAAGAAAGCAGCCCATATAGGCAATGTCATCTATAGAAGGTATTGTCTATCATTACAAGCTTCAGAAAGTTTTGCTTTACAGAGCTTGGTACATATTTGGAATACGGTCAAACCGCATTTTGCCATTAGTACATGCCGCCCATAGTCAGACACATACATACATACATACATAATGTCACACACACATATATACTGTCACACATATACAAAATACATAGATACACACATGCATACATAGATACACACATACAGACACACTTATTCACACAGTCACACACTAATACACACACACACACACACACACACACACACACACACATACATACATACATACAGTCAAACACTCATACAGACTTATACACACACGTATACATACTGTACATAAATACACACCCTTACCCTTCCTAGTGTGTTGCAATGGAGCATACACCTAAGGTGTATTTGATATGGGTCAAAAAAGACCAGAACATCCTAGGAAGGTTAAATACACACATACATACAGTCACTTATATACACACACACACACACACACACACACACACACACACACACACACACACTGACTGTAAATAAAGTCACAGACACACAAAATAAGAATTTACTTACCGATAATTCTATTTCTCGTAGTCCGTAGTGGATGCTGGGAACTCCGAAAGGACCATGGGGAATAGCGGCTCCGCAGGAGACTGGGCACAAAAGTAAAAGCTTTAGGACTACCTGGTGTGCACTGGCTCCTCCCCCTATGACCCTCCTCCAAGCATCAGTTAGGATACTGTGCCCGGACGAGCGTACACCGTAAGGAAGGATATTGAATCCCGGGTAAGACTCATACCAGCCACACCAATCACACCGTACAACCTGTGATCTGAACCCAGTTAACAGCATGATAACAGAGGAGCCTCTGAAAAGATGGCTCACAACAATAATAACCCGATTTTTGTAACAATAACTATGTACAAGTATTGCAGACAATCCGCACTTGGGATGGGCGCCCAGCATCCACTACGGACTACGAGAAATAGAATTATCGGTAAGTAAATTCTTATTTTCTCTGACGTCCTAGTGGATGCTGGGAATTCCGAAAGGACCATGGGGATTATACCAAAGCTCCCAAACGGGCGGGAGAGTGCGGATGACTCTGCAGCACCGAATGAGAGAACTCCAGGTCCTCCTCAGCCAGGGTATCAAATTTGTAGAATTTAGCAAACGTGTTTGCCCCTGACCAAGTAGCTGCTCGGCAAAGTTGTAAAGCCGAGACCCCTCGGGCAGCCGCCCAAGATGAGCCCACTTTCCTTGTGGAATGGGCTTTTACAGATTTTGGCTGTGGCAGGCCTGCCACAGAATGTGCAAGCTGAATTGTACTACAAATCCAACGAGCAATAGTCTGCTTAGAAGCAGGAGCACCCAGCTTGTTGGGTGCATACAGGATAAACAGCGAGTCAGATTTTCTGACTCCAGCCGTCCTGGAAACATATATTTTCAGGGCCCTGACTACGTCCAGCAACTTGGAGTCCTCCAAGTCCCTAGTAGCCGCAGGTACCACAATAGGCTGGTTTAAGTGAAACGCTGAAACCACCTTAGGGAGAAATTGAGGACGAGTCCTCAATTCTGCCCTGTCCGTATGAAAAATTAGGTAAGGGCTTTTATAGGATAAAGCCGCCAATTCTGAGACACGCCTGGCTGAAGCCAGGGCTAACAGCATTACCACTTTCCATGTGAGATATTTTAAGTCCACAGTGGTGAGTGGTTCAAACCAATGTGATTTTAGGAACCCCAAAACTACATTGAGATCCCAAGGTGCCACTGGAGGCACAAAAGGAGGCTGTATATGCAGTACCCCCTTGACAAACGTCTGAACTTCAGGAACTGAAGCCAGTTCTTTCTGGAAGAAAATCGACAGGGCCGAAATTTGAACCTTAATGGACCCTAATTTTAGGCCCATAGACAGTCCTGTTTGCAGGAAATGCAGGAAACGACCGAGTTGAAATTCCTCTGTAGGGGCCTTTCTGGCCTCACACCACGCAACATATTTACGCCAAATACGGTGATAATGTTGCACGGTTACATCCTTCCTGGCTTTGATCAGGGTAGGGATGACTTCATCCGGAATGCCTTTTTCCTTCAGGATCCAGCGTTCAACCGCCATGCCGTCAAACGCAGCCGCGGTAAGTCTTGGAACAGACAGGGTCCCTGCTGGAGCAGGTCCTTTCTTAGAGGTAGAGGCCACGGGTCCTCCGTGAGCATCTCTTGAAGTTCCGGGTACCAAGTCCTTCTTGGCCAATCCGGAGCCACGAGTATAGTCCTTACTCCTCTCCTTCTTATGATTCTCAGTACCTTGGGTATGAGAGGCAGAGGAGGGAACACATACACTGACTGGTACACCCACGGTGTTACCAGAGCGTCCACAGCTATTGCCTGAGGGTCCCTTGACCTGGCGCAATATCTGTCCAGTTTTTTGTTGAGGCGGGACGCCATCATGTCCACCTTTTGGTTTTTCCCAACGGTTCACAATCATGTGGAAGACTTCTGGGTGAAGTCCCCACTCCCCCGGGTGGAGGTCGTGTCTGCTGAGGAAGTCTGCTTCCCAGTTGTCCACTCCCGGAATGAACACTGCTGACAGTGCTATCACATGATTTTCCGCCCAGCGAAGAATCCTTGCAACTTCTGCCATTGCCCTCCTGCTTCTTGTGCCGCCCTGTCTGTCTACGTGGGCGACTGCCGTGATGTTGTCCGACTGGATCAACACCGGCTGACCCTGAAGCAGAGGCCTTGCTTGACTTAGGGCATTGTAAATGGCCCTTAGTTCCAGGATATTTATGTGAAATGACGTTTCCATGCTTGACCACAAGCCCTGGAAATTTCTTCCCTGTGTGACTGCTCCCCAGCCTCTCAGGCTGGCATCCGTGGTCACCAGGACCCAGTCCTGAATGCCGAATCTGCGGCCCTCTAGAAGATGAGCACTCTGCAACCACCACAGGAGAGACACCCTTGTCCTTGGAGACAGGGTTATCCGCTGATGCATCTGAAGATGCGATCCGGACCATTTGTCCAGCAGATCCCATTGAAAAGTTATTGCGTGGAATCTGCCGAATGGAATCGCTTCGTAAGAAGCCACCATTTTTCCCAGGACCCTTGTGCATTGATGCACTGACACTTGGCCTGGTTTTAGGAGGTTCCTGACTAGCTCGGATAACTCCCTGGCTTTCTCCTCCGGGAGAAACACCTTTTTCTGGACTGTGTCCAGAATCATCCCTAGGAACAGCAGACGTGTCGTCGGAATCAGCTGCGATTTTGTAATATTTAGAATCCACCCGTGCTGTCGTAGTACTACTTGAGATAGTGCTACTCCGACCTCTAACTGTTCCCTGGACCTTGCCCTTATCAGGAGATCGTCCAAGTAAGGGATAATTAAGACGCCTTTTCTTCGAAGAAGAATCATCATTTCGGCCATTACCTTGGTAAAGACCCGGGGTGCCGTGGACAATCCAAACGGCAGCGTCTGAAACTGATAGTGACAGTTCTGTACCACAAACCTGAGGTACCCTTTGTGAGAAGGGCAAATTGGGACATGGAGGTAAGCATCCTTGATGTCCAGAGACACCATATAGTCCCCTTCTTCCAGGTTCGCTATCACTGCTCTGAGTGACTCCATCTTGAATTTGAACCTTTGTATGTAAGTGTTCAAGGATTTCAGATTTAAAATAGGTCTCACCGAGCCGTCCGGCTTCGGTACCACAAACAGCGTGGAATAATACCCCTTTCCCTATTGTAGGAGGGGTACCTTGATTATCACCTGCTGGGAATACAGCTTGTGAATGGCTTCCAATACCGCCTCCCTGTCGGAGGGAGACGTTGGTAAAGCAGACTTCAGGAACCGGCGAGGGGGAGACGTCTCGAATTCCAATTTGTACCCCTGAGATACTACCTGCAGGATCCAGGGGTCCACTTGCGAGTGAGCCCACTGCGCGCTGAAATTCTTGAGACGACCCCCCACCGTACCTGAGTCCGCTTGTAAGGCCCCAGCGTCATGCTGAGGACTTGGCAGAAGCGGGGGAGGGCTTCTGTTCCTGGGAAGAGGCTGCCTGCTGCAGTCTTTTTCCCCTTTCTCTGCCCCGGGGCAGATATGAGTGGCCTTTTGCCCGCTTGCCCTTATGGGGACGAAAGGACTGAGCCTGAAAAGACGGTGTCTTTTTCTGCTGAGAGGTGACCTGGGGTAAAAAGGTGGATTTCCCAGCCGTTGCCGTGGCCACCAGGTCCGATAGACCGACCCCAAATAACTCCTCCCCTTTATACGGCAATACTTCCATATGCCGTTTGGAATCCGCATCACCTGACCACTGTCGCGTCCATAACCCTCTTCTGGCAGAAATGGACAGCGCACTTACTCTTGATGCCAGAGTGCAAATATCCCTCTGTGCATCTCGCATATATAGAAATGCATCCTTTAAATGCTCTATAGTCAATAATATACTGTCCCTGTCCAGGGTATCAGTATTTTCAGTCAGGGAATCCGACCAAGCCACCCCAGCACTGCACATCCAGGCTGAGGCGATTGCTGGTCGCAGTATAACACCAGTATGTGTGTATATACTTTTTAGGATATTTTCCAGCTTCCTATCAGCTGGCTCCTTGAGGGCGGCCGTATCAGGAGACGGTAACGCCACTTGTTTTGATAAGCGTGTGAGCGCCTTATCTACCCTAGGGGGTGTTTCCCAACGCGCCCTAACCTCTGGCGGGAAAGGGTATAATGCCAATAATTTTTTAGAAATTAGCAGTTTTTTATCGGGGGAAACCCACGCTTCATCACACACCTCATTTAATTCATCTGATTCAGGAAAAACTACGGGTAGTTTTTTCACACCCCACATAATACCCTTTTTTGTGGTACTTGTAGTATCAGAAATGTTCAAAACCTCCTTCATTGCCGTGATCATGTAACGTGTGGCCCTACTGGAAAACACGTTTGTTTCCTCACCGTCGACACTGGAGTCAGTGTCCGTGTCTGGGTCTGTGTCGACCATCTGAGGTAACGGGCGCTTTAGAGCCCCTGACGGTGTTTGAGACGCCTGGACAGGTAATAACTGATTTGCCGGCTGTCTCATGTCGTCAACAGTCTTTTGTAAAGTGCTGACGCTATCACGTAATTCCTTCCATAAGACCATCCAGTCAGGTGTCGACTCCCTAGGGGGTGACATCACTATTACAGGCAATTGCTCCGCCTCCATACCATTTTCCTTTTCATACATGTCGACACAACGTACCGACACACAGCACACACACAGGGAATGCTCTGATAGAGGACAGGACCCCACTAGCCCTTTGGGGAGACAGAGGGAGAGTTTGCCAGCACACACCAGAGCGCTATATATATATATAGGGATAACCTTCTGTAAGTGTTTTTCCCTTATATAGCTGCTGTATTGATTAATCTGCCAAATTAGTGCCCCCCCTCTCTTGTTTTACCCTGTTTCTGTAGTGCAGGACTGCAGGGGAGAGTCAGGGAGACGTCCTTCCAGCGGAGCTGTGAGGGAAAATGGCGCTTGTGTGCTGAGGAGATAGGCTCCGCCCCCTTCTCGGCGGCCTTTCTCCCGCTTTTTTAAGGAAAAACTGGCCGGATATAAAAATGCATCCATATAGCCCAGGAGCTATATGTGATGTATTTTTCGCCATCTAAGGTGTTTTTATTGCGTCTCAGGGCGCCCCCCCCCAGCGCCCTGCACCCTCAGTGACCGGAGTGTGAAGTGTGCTGAGAGCAATGGCGCACAGCTGCGGTGCTGTGCGCTACCTTATTGAAGACAGGACGTCTTCTGCCGCCGATTTCCCGGACCTCTTCTGTCTTCTGGCTCTGTAAGGGGGCCGGCGGCGCGGCTCTGGGACCCATCCATGGCTGGGCCTGTGATCGTCCCTCTGGAGCTAATGTCCAGTAGCCTAAGAAGCCCAATCCACTCTGCACGCAGGTGAGTTCGCTTCTTCTCCCCTTAGTCCCTCGGTGCAGTGAGCCTGTTGCCAGCAGGACTCACTGAAAATAAAAAACCTATACTTAAACTTTTTCACTAAGCAGCTCAGGAGAGCCACCTAGTGTGCACCCTTCTCGTTCGGGCACAAAAATCTAACTGAGGCTTGGAGGAGGGTCATAGGGGGAGGAGCCAGTGCACACCAGGTAGTCCTAAAGCTTTTACTTTTGTGCCCAGTCTCCTGCGGAGCCGCTATTCCCCATGGTCCTTTCGGAGTTCCCAGCATCCACTAGGACGTCAGAGAAACATAGTTACATACAGACAGACATACAGACAATAAAGTGCCTCCCCCTTCTTCTCTGGCCTCTTGGGCCATTTCATCTGTTAGCCCCCCCCCCCCCCCCCCCCGTTGCCCATCCCCCCCTTCCCCTATAGTTGCCTGCTGCCGCCTCACATCCAGAGTGACAGTTCTAGGACACTCTAGCTGCAGCACGCAGCTCCTCCCTGCCAGCTCCCATGAGGCTTTGAGAGCTGGCCGGCCAGGTGACATGCAATCTCTCCTCAGTCCCGACTCCCGATGGCCGCACGTAAGGCAGTGCCTGCCTGCCCTTCATTCTCTTCGAATGGGAAATAACCAACCAAAAACACAGAACCCTGAAACAAGTGAGCTAGCAGGCGGGGCGGGTGAGTGTTACATTGTGGCAAAGACGAGGCTGGCTACATCTGTAATTCAGAATAAAGAAAACTTGAAGATGTTTTGTATCGTCTATGCTAAAATATTTTCTCTAACGTCCTAGTGGATACTGGGGACTCCGTAAAGACCATGGGGAATAGACGGGCTCCGCAGGAGACATGGGCACTTTATGAAAGAATTTAGATTCTGGTGTGCTCTGGCTCCTCCCTCTATGTCCCACCTCCAGACCTCAGTTTGAATCTGTGCACGGACGAGCTGGGTGCTGTTCAGTGAGCTCTCCTGAGCTTGCTGTAAGAAAGTATTTTGTAAGGTTTTTTATTTTCAGGGAGCTCTGCTGGCAACAGACTCCCTGCATCGTGGGACAGAGGGGAGAGAAGCAGCCCTACTCTCTGAAGATAGGTCCTGCTTCTTAGGCTACTGGACACCATTAGCTCCAGAGGGATCGTACACAGGATCTCACCCTCGTCGTCCGATCCCAGAGCCGCGCCGCCGTCCCCCTCGCAGAGCCGGAAGATAGAAGCCGGGTGAGTATGAGAAGCAAAGAAGACTTCGAAATCGGCGGCAGAAGACTCCGCTCTTCACATGAGGTAACGCACAGCACTGCAGCTGTGCGCCATTGCTCCATACACACCTCACATACTCCAGTCACTGTAAGGGTGCAGGGCGCGGGGGGGGGGCTTCTCCCTCAGCACTCACCAGCGCCATTTTTTCTCCACAGCTCCGCTGAGAAGAAGCTCCCCAGGCTCTCCCCTGCAGATAACGGTACAAAAAGGGTAAAAAGAGAGGGGGGCACATAATTAGGCGCTAAAAACACAAATACAGCAGCTACTGGGTTAACATTAAGTTACTGTGTTATTCCTGGGTTATATAGCGCTGGACACCTGATTGGATGGATATGTGGAAGGTTTTAAATGATAATGTTAATTCCTTGCATAAAAGGTTAGACAAAGCTGAAACCTCAGGACAGTCAGGGTCCCAACCCATGCCTGATCCTATGTCGCAGAGGCCGACAGGGTCTCAGAAGCGCCCACTATCCCAAATTATTGACACGTATACCGACATGGATTCTGACTCCAGTGTCGATTACGATGATGCAAAGTTACAGCCAAAATTGGCTAAATCCATCCGTTATATGATTATAGCTATTAAGGATGTGTTGCACATCACAGAGGGAAACCCCAGTCCCTGACAGGAGGGTTCATATGTATGGGGAAAAGAAGCCGCAGGTAACTTTTCCCCCCTCACACGAGCTCAATGAGTTATGTGAAAAGGCTTGGGAATCTCCAGATAAAAAACTGCAGATTTCCAAAAAGATTCTTATGGCGTATCCTTTCCCGCCAGCGGACAGGTTACGCTGGGAATCCTCCCCTAGGGTGGACAAAGCTTTGACACGCTTATCCAAGAAGGTAGCCCTGCCGTCACAGGATACGGCTACCCTCAAAGATGCTGCGGATTGCAAACAGGAGGTTACCCTGAAGTCCATTTATACACATTCAGGTACCTTACTGAGGCCGGCAATCGCGTCGGCTTGGGTGTGTAGTGCTGTAGCAGCTTGGACGGATACCTTATCTGAGGAACTTGATACCTTAGACAAGGATACTATATTAATGACCCTGGGGCATATTAAAGACGCTGTCCTTTATATGAGAGATGCTCAGAGAGACATTAGCCTACTAGGTTCTAGAATAAATGCTATGTCGATTTCTGCCAGAAGGGTCCTGTGGACTCGCCAATGGACAGGTGATGCCGACTCAAAAAGCCACATGGAGGTTTTACCTTACAAGGGTGAGGAATTGTTTGGGGAGGGTCTCTCGGACCTGGTCTCCACAGCTACGGCTGGGAAGTCAAATTTTTTGCCATATGTTTCCTCACAACCTAAGAAAGCACCGTATTACCAAATGCAGTCCTTTCGATCACAGAAAAACAAGTAAGTCCGAGTTGCGTCCTTTCTTGCCAGAGGCAGGGGCAGAGGAAAGAAGCTGCACAACACAGCTAGTTCCCAGGAACAGAAGTCCTCCCCGGCTTCCACTAAATCCACCGCATGACGCTGGGGCTCCACAGGCGGAGCTAGGCCCGGTGGGGGCGCGTCTCTGAAATTTCAGCCACAAGTGGGTTCACTCACAGTTGGATTCCTGAGCAAGAGATGTTGTGTCTCAGGGATACAAGCTGGAATTCGAAGAGATGCCCCCTCACCGATACCTCAAGTCGGCCCTGCCAGCTTCCCCCTTACAGAGGGAAATAGTGTTAACTGCAATTCACAAATTGTATCTTCAACAGGTGGTGGTCAAGGTTCCCCTCCTTCAACAAGGAAAGGGTTATTATTCGACCATGTTTGTGGTACCGAAACCGGACGGTTCGGTCAGACCCATATTGAATTTAAAATCCCTGAACGTGTACCTAAAAAGGTTCCGGTTCAAGATGGAATCGCTGAGAGCGGTCATTGCAAGCCTGGAAGGGGGGGGTTTTATGGTGTCTCTGGACATAAAGGATGCATACCTTCATGTCCCCATTTATCCACCTCATCAGGCCTACCTCAGGTTTGTGGTACTGGATTGTCATTACCAATTTCAGACGTTGCCGTTTGGTCTCTCCACGGCTCCGAGAATATTTACCAAGGTAATGGCGGAAATGATGGTACTCCTGCGGAAGCAAGGGGTCACAATTATCCCATACTTGGACGATCTCATAAAAGCGAGGTCAAGAGAGCAGTTGCTGATCAGCGTAGCACGTTCTCTGGAAGTGTTACGGCAACACGGCTGGATTCTGAATATTCCAAAGTCGCAGTTGGTTCCTACGACTCGTCTGCCCTTCCTGGGTATGATTCTGGACACAGGCCAGAAAAGGGTTTATCTCCCGATAGAGAAGGTTCAGGAACTCATGACACTGGTCAGGGACCTATTAAAACCAAAACAGGTGTCAGTGCATCACTGCACTCGAGTCCTGGGAAAGATGGTGACATCGTACGAGGCCATTCCCTTCGGCAGGTTCCATGCGAGGACCTTTCAATGGGACTTACTGGACAAATGGTCCGGATCACATCTTCAGATGCATCGGTTAATCACCCTATCCCCCAGGGCCAGGGTGTCTCTCCTGTGGTGGCTGCAGAGTGCTCACCTTCTAGAGGGCCGCAGATTCGGCATTCAGGACTGGGTCCTGGTGACCACGGATGCAAGCCTCCGAGGGTGGGGAGCAGTCACACAGGGAAGAAATTTCCAAGGTCTGTGATCAAGTCAGGAGGCTTGCCTTCACATCAACATCCTGGAACTAAGGGCCATTTACAACGCCCTACGTCAAGCAGAGGCCCTGCTTCGCGGTCAACCAGTTCTGATTCAGTCAGACAACATCACCGCTGTGGCTCATGTAAACCGACAGGGCGGCACAAGGAGCAGGGTGGCGATGGCGGAAGCCACCAGGATTCTTCGCTGGGCGGAGAATCATGTAAGCGCACTGTCAGCAGTGTTCATCCCGGGGGTAGACAACTGGGAAGCAGACTTCCTCAGCAGGCACGACCTCCACCCGGGGGAGTGGGGACTTCATCAAGAAGTCTTCGCACAGCTGGCAAGTCGGTGGGAACTGCCACAGGTGGACATGATGGCATACCGCCTCAACAAGAAACTACAGAAGTATTGCGCCAGGTCAAGAGACCCTCAGGCGATAGCTGTAGACGCCCTGGTGACACCGTGGGTGTTCCAATCGGTCTATGGATTTCCTCCTCTTCCTCTGATACCCAAGGTGTTGAGAATCATAAGAAAAAGAGGAGTGAGAACAATACTCATTGTTCCGGATTGGCCAAGAAGGACTTGGTATCCAGATCTGCAAGAAATGCTCACAGAGGACCCGTGGCCTCTTCCTCTAAGACAGGACTTGTTGCAACAAGGGCCCTGTCTGTTCCAAGACTTACCGTGGCTGCGTTTGACAGCATGGCGGTTGAACGCCGGATCCTAGCGGAAAAAGGCATTCCAGATGAGGTCATTCCTACGCTGATAAAGGCTAGGAAGGACGTGACAGCTCAACATTATCACTGGATATGGCGAAAATATGTGGCTTGGTGTGAGGCCAGGAATGCCCCTACGGAGGAATTCCAGCTGGGCCGTTTCCTTCACTTCCTACAGTCAGGAGTGACTTTGGGCCTGAAATTGGGTTCCATTAAGCTCCAGATTTCGGCCCTGTCCATTTTCTTTCAAAAAGAGCTGGCTTCTCTACCTGAAGTTCAGATGTTTGTGAAGGGAGTGCTGCGTATTCAGCCTCCTTTTGTGCCCCCGGTGGCACCTTGGGATCTTAACGTGGTGTTGAGTTTCCTGAAATCCACTCAAAACGGTGGAATTGAAATATCTCACGTGGAAGGTGTTCATGCTACTAGCATTGGCTTCGGCTAGGCATGTGTCAGAATTAGCGGCTTTGTCACATAAAAGCCCCTATCTGGTTTTCCATGCGGATAGAGCAGAATTGCGGACCCGTCCACAATTTCTGCCAAAAGTGGTTTCATCCTTTCATATAAACCAACCTATTGTGGTGCCTGTGGCTACTACTGACTTGGAGGATTCCAAGTTACTTGATGTGGTCAGGGCTTTGAAGGTTTATGTAGCCAGAATGGCTAGGGTCAGGAAAACAGAATCTTTGTTTATCCTGTATGCTTCCAACAAGCTTGGTGCTCCTGCTTCAAAGCAAACTATTGCTCGCTGGATCTGTAATACGATTCAGCAGGCTCATTCTGCGGCTGGATTGCCGCTGCCAAAATCAGTTAAGGCCCATTTCACTAGGAAGGTGGGCTCTTCTTGGGCGGCTGCCCAAGGGGTCTCGGCATTACAGCTGTGCCGAACGGCTACTTGGTCAGGTTCAAACACTTTTGCAAAGTTCTACAAGTTTGATACCCTGGCTGACGAGGACCTTGTGTTTGCTCATTCGGTGCTGCAGAGTCATCCGCACTCTCCCGCCCGTTTGGGAGCTTTGGTATAATCCCCATGGTCCTTACGGAGTCCCCAGCATCCACTAGGACGTTAGAGAAAATAAGATTTTACTTACCGGTAAATCTATTTCTCGTAGTCCGTAGTGGATGCTGGGCGCCCGTCCCAAGTGCGGACTTCTTCTGCAATACTTGTATATAGTTATTGCTGCAATAAGGGCTATGTTATTGTTGCATCAGGGTTGAACTGATGCTCTGTTGTTGTTCATACTGTTGACTGGGTAAGTTTATCACAAGTTATACCGTGTGATTGGTGTGGCTGGTATGAGTCTTGTCCTGGATTTCCAAAATCCTTTCCTTGTACTGTCAGCTCTTCCGGGCACAGTTTCTCTAACTGAGGTCTGGAGGAGGGACATAGAGGGAGGAGCCAGAGCACACCAGAATCTAAATTCTTTCTTAAAGTGCCCATGTCTCCTGCGGAGCCCATCTATTCCCCATGGTCCTTACGGAGTCCCCAGCATCCACTACGGACTACGAGAAATAGATTTACCGGTAAGTAAAATCTTATTTTTTGTCATCTATAAAACCGTTATTATTATTTCTCTAACGTCCTAGAGGATGCTGGGGACTCCGTAAGGACCATGGGGAATAGACGGGCTCCGCAGGAGATTGGGCACTTTAAGAAAGACTTTAGGATTCTGGGTGTGCACTGGCTCCTCCCTCTATGCCCCTCCTCCAGACCTCAGTTTTAGACTGTGCCCAGAGGAGAATGGGTGCACTGCAGGGAGCTCTCCTGAGTTTCCTGCTTAGAAAGCATTTTTGTTAGGATTTTTTCTCTTTTTCAGGGAGCACGGCTGGCAACAGGCTCCCTGCATCGAGGGACTGAGGAGAGAGGAGCAAACCTACTTAAATGTTAGGCTCTGCTTCCTCGGCTACTGGACACGATTAGCTCCAGAGGGAATGAACACAGGTTCGTCCTGGGCGTTCACCCCAGAGCCGCGCCGCCGTTCTCCTCACAGAGCCAGAAGAAACGAAGACGGAAGACGCCTCAGGCGGCAGAAGCCTTCGGTGCTTCACAGAGGTAACGCACAGCACTGCAGCTGTGCGTCATTGCTCCGCTACACCTCACACACTCCGGTCACTGTAAGGGTGCAGGGCGCAGGGGGGGCGCCCTGGGCAGCAATAAAACACCTCTCCTATGGCAAAAGTGTATATACATGTACAGGTGGGCACTGTACATGTATATAAAAGAGCCCCCGCCATTTTTTAATAAGTTTGAGCGGGATAGAAGCCCGCCACCGAGGGGGCGGGGCTTCACCCTCAGCACTCACCAGCGCCATTTTCTCTACACAGCACCGCTGAGAGGAAGCTCCCCGGACTCTCCCCTGCTTGACACACGGTGAAAGGGGGTTTTAAAGTAGAGGGGGGGCACATTATTGGCGTTTATACACTACAGCAGCGCTACTGGGTAAACATTCTGTGTTTTTCTCCAGGGACATATAGCGCTGGGGTGTGTGCTGGCATACTCTCTCTCTGTCTCTCCAAAGGGCCTCAGGGGGAACCTGTCTTCAGAAAAGAGATTCCCTGTGTGTGTGAAGTGTCGGTACGTGTGTGTCGACATATTTGACGAGGAAGGCTCACCTAAGGAGGAGGGGGAGTGCATGATGGTCAGGTCGCCGTCGGCAACGCCGACACCGGACTGGGTGGATATGTGGAATGTCTTGAATGCAAATGTAAATTTACTGCATAAACGATTAGACAAGGCTGAAGCTAGGGATCAGTCAGGTAGTCAGACCATGCCTGTCCCTGTGGCACCAGGACCTTCGGGGTCTCAAAAACGCATCATATCCCAGATCACTGACACAGATACCGACACAGAGACTGACTCTAGTGTCGACTATGAGGATGCAAAATTACAGCCAAAGGTGGCGAAAGGTATTCGTTACATGATTATGGCCATTAAAGAGGCTTTGCATATCACTGAGGAACCCCCTGTCCCTGACACGAGGGTACACATGTATAAAGGGAAAAAGCCTGAGGTCACTTTTCCGTCCTCATTTGAATTAAGCGACTTGTGCGAAAAGGCTTGGGAATCTCTAGATAGGAGACTACAAGTTCCCAAAAGGATTCTTATGGCGTATCCCTTTCCACAAAAGGACAGGATACGATGGGAATCTTCGCCGAAGGTAGACAAGGCTCTGACACGCTTATCCAAGAAGGTGGCACTGCCTTCTCAGGATACAGCTTCCCTCAAGGATCCTGCTGATTGTAAGCAGGAGGTTACCATGAAGCACATTTACACACATTCCGGTACTATCGGTAGACCGGCTATGGCATCGACCTGGGTGTGTAGTGCTATCGCAGCATGGACAGATTCCTTATCTACGGAACTTGAAACCCTAGATAAGGATTCCATTCTAATGACCCTAGAGCATATCAAAGATACTGCTTTATATATGAGGGATGCTCAAAGAGACATTTGTTTACTAAGCTCCAGAATAAATGCTATGTCTATTTCTGCTAGGCGACTCCTTTGGACCCGACAGTGGACGGGGGATGCCGACTCAAAGCGGCATATGAAGTCGTTGCCTTACAAGGGGGAGGAGTTGTTTGGAGATGGCCTCTCGGACCTTGTCTCTACTGCTACGGCCGGTAAATCGAATTTCTTACCTTATGTCCCCCCGCAGCATACTAAAAAGGCACCTCATTATCAAATGCAGCCCTTTTGTTCCAATAAAAGCAAGAAGGTACGGGGATCGTCCTTCCTTGCCAGAGGAAAAGGCAAGGGAAAAAAGCTGCATGCAGCTAGTTCCCAGGAGCAGAAGTCCTCCCCTACATCTGCAAAGTCCACCGCTTGACGCTGGGGCTTCCCTGGGGGAGTCAGCTCAAGTGGGGGCGCATCTTCGATTTTTTAGCCAGGTCTGGGCTCACTCACAGGTGGATCCCTGGGCTATAGAGATTGTTTCTCAGGGATACAGGCTGGAATTCGAAGACGTGCCTCCTCGCCGGTTTTTAAAATCGGCTCTGCCAGCTTCCCCGTCAGAGAGGGAGTTAGTGTTGACTGCAATTCAAAAATTGTATCTTCAACAGGTGATAGTCAAAGTTCCTCTTCTCCAGCAAGGAAAGGGGTATTACTCAAACCTGTTTGTGGTCCCGAAACCCTGAACTTGTACTTGAAAAAGTTCAAGTTCAAGATGGAATCGCTCAGAGCGGTCATCGCCAGCCTAGAGGGGGGGGGGGGATTGGATGGTGTCCCTGGACATAAAGGATGCATACCTTCATGTTCCGATTTTCCCTCCTCATCAGGCGTTCCTGAGATTTGCAGTACAGGACTGTCATTGCCAATTTCAGACGTTGCCGTTTGGGCTTTCCACAGCCCCGAGAATTTTCACCAAGGTAATGGCGGAAATGATGGTGCTCCTGCGCAAGCAGGGGGTCACAATTATCCCATACTTGGACGATCTCCTCATAAAGGCGAGATCTCGGGAGAAGTTGCTGGACAGCGTGTCGCTGTCGGTGAGGATGTTGCAGGGGCACGGCTGGATTCTCAATTTACCGAAGTCCCAGCTAGTCCCTACAACGCGCCTGACCTTTCTGGGTCTGATTCTAGACACAGACCAGAAAAAGGTTTTTCTTCCGATGGAAAAGGCTCAGGAGCTCATGGCCCTGGTCAGGAACCTATTAAAGCTAAAAACGGTTTCAGTGCATCATTGCACACGTGTCCTGGGGAAGATGGTGGCATCGTACGAGGCCATCCCCTTCGGCAGGTTCCATGCGAGGACCTTTCAATGGGATCTACTGGACAAATGGTCCGGGTCCCATTTACAAATGCATCAAAGGATCACCCTGTCTCCCAGAGCCAGGGTATCTCTCCTGTGGTGGCTGCACAGTGCTCGCCTCCTAGAAGGCCGCAGGTTCGGAATTCAGGACTGGATCCTGGTGACCACGGACGCAAGCCTTCGAGGTTGGGGAGCGGTCACACTGGGAAGAAATTTCCAAGGTCTCTGGTCAAATCTGGAGACTTGTCTCCACATCAATGTCCTGGAGTTGAGGGCCATATACAACGCCCTACGCCAAGCGGAGGCATTGCTTCGGGACAAACCGGTTCTGATTCAGTCAGACAATGTCACGTCAGTGGCTCATGTAAACCGCCAAGGCGGCACAAGGAGCAGAGTGGCCATGGCAGAAGCGACCAGGATTCTTCGCTGGGCGGAAGGCTATGTAAGCGCACTATCAGCAGTATTCATCCCGCGGGTGGACAACTGGGAAGCGGACTTCCTCAGCAGACACGACCTGCATCCGGGAGAGTGGGGACTTCATCCAGAAGTCTTCGCACAGATTGTGGGTAGGTGGGGACTGCCTCAGATAGACATGATGGCGTCCCGTCTCAACAAAAAGCTAAAGCGGTATTGCGCCAGGTCCAGGGACCCTCAGGTGGTAGCGATAGACGCTCTAGTGACACCTTGGGTGTTCAGATCGGTCTATGTGTTCCCTTCTCTACCTCTCATACCCAGGGTGTTGAGAATAATAAGGCTAAGAGGAGTCAGAACGATCCTCATTGTTCCGGATTGGCCATGAAGGACTTGGTATCCGGATCTGTAAGAGTTGCTCACAGAAGATCCGTGGCCTCTTCCCCTAAGGCAGGACCTGCTGCAGCAGGGGCCCTGTCTGTTCCAATACTTACCGCGGCTGCGTTTGACGGCATGGCGGTTGAACGCCGGATCCTAGCCGAAAAAGGTATTCCGGAGGAGGTCATTCCTACCCTGATCAAGGCTAGGAAGGACGTGACATCGAAACATTATCACCGTATATGGCGAAAATATGTGTCTAGGTGTGAGGCCAGAACTGCTCCTACGGAGGAGTTCCATTTGGGCCGTCTGCTTCACTTCCTGCAAACGGGAGTGAATTTGGGCCTAAAATTAGGGTCCATAAAGGTCCAAATTTCGGTCTTCCAAAAAGAATTGGCTTCTCTTCCTGAAGTACAGACATTTGTGAAGGGGGTACTGCATATTCAGCCTCCCTTTGTACCTCCGGTGGCACCTTGGGATCTTAACGTGGTATTAAGTTTCCTCAAATCACCTTGGTTTGAACCACTCAAGACGGTGGAATTGAAATATCTCACTTGGAAAGTGGTTATGTTATTAGCCTTGGCTTCTGCAAGACGTGTTTCGGAATTGGCGGCTTTGTCGTATAAAAGCCCCTACCTGGTTTTTCATGTGGATAGGGCAGAATTGAGGACTCGTCCTCAATTTCTGCCAAAGGTGGTCTCATCTTTTCATATGAACCAACCTATTGTCGTGCCTGTGGCTACGCGGGACTTGGGGGATTCCGAGTCCCTGGATGTGGTCTGGGCTTTAAAGATTTATGTGTCCAGAACAGCTAGGATCAGGAAGACTGAAGCTCTGTTTGTTCTGTATGCGGCCAACAAGGTTGGCGCTCCTGCTTCAAAGCAGACTATTGCTCGCTGGATCTGTAACACGATTCAGCAGGCGCATTCTACGGCAGGATTACCATTGCCTAAGTCGGTTAAGGCCCATTCCACTAGGAAGGTGGGCTCTTCTTGGGCGGCTGCCCGAGGGGTCTCGGCATTACAGTTGTGCCGAGCAGCTACTTGGTCGGGGTCAAACACCTTTGCAAAGTTCTATAAGTTTGATACCCTGGCTGAGGAGGACCTCCTGTTTGCTCAATCGGTGCTGCAGAGTCATCCTCACTCTCCCGCCCGTTTGGGAGCTTTGGTATAATCCCCATGGTCCTTACGGAGTCCCTAGCATCCTCTAGGACGTTAGAGAAAATAAGATTTTACTTACCGGTAAATCTATTTCTCGTAGTCCGTAGAGGATGCTGGGCGCCCGTCTCAAGTGCGGACTTCTTCTGCAAGACTTGTATATAGTTATTGCTTACATAAAGGTTATGTTATAGTTTCATTGGTTCGAACCGAGTCTCTGTTGTTGTTCATGCTGTTAACTGGATAGTTTATCACAGGTTATGCGGTGTGATTGGTGTGGCTGGTATGAATCTTGCCCTTAGGTTAACTAAAATCCTTTCCTCATACTGTCCGTCTCCTCTGGGCACAGTTTCCCTAACTGAGGTCTGGAGGAGGGGAATAGAGGGAGGAGCCAGTGCACACCCAGAATCCTAAAGTCTTTCTTAAAGTGCCCTATCTCCTGCGGAGTCCGTCTATTCCCCATGGTCCTTACGGAGTCCCCAGCATCCTCTACGGACTACGAGAAATAGATTTACTGGTAAGTAAAATCTTATTTTTTTTTAAGGAATACATACCAACCAATCAGTTTCTGTCATGTTATAGGCTGTGTTTGAAAAATGACAGGAGCTAATTGCTTGGCATGTCTTCTCTCTTCAAGCATTGATAAATCTTCCCCATAATATCTTAAAGAAAGCTATACATAGTATGACTGAGGGGGGGATGTACTGAGGGGGAGATGTACTAAGCAGTGAAAAGAGTATAGAAGTGAGCCAGTGGCGAAGTTTCCCATGACAACCAATCAGCATTGAAGTAACATTTATAATTTGCATACTATAAAATTATACAGAGCAGCTGATTGGTTGCCATGGGCAACTTCTCCACTGGCTCACTTCGTCACTCTTTTCACTGCTTAGTACATCTCCCCATGAATATAGTGATTCAACCTGCATGTTGAGCACAAACAGTTCATTTAGAAAGCAGAAAGGTATTAGTATTACTTAGATAAACTGGAAACTACAGTAACTTTATTAGTGGTTAATTAGTGAGATTAGTTATTAAGGGCTCATTAATGTATTTGCCTTGTTATTAGTTCTCTTCAACAACAGCATGTCCTTTTACAGTGATCATTAGAATATTAGAAGCCAATATAGAGTTCCAAAAATGACTACATGAAGTCAGAAAGACTGTCAGTGCTATTATAAAGAACTCTTGTATTCTCATGTTTTGTTTTTGATTAGCCTACTTTGATGAGACGGCTATGAATTTTACATATTGTATTGCTGTTCTAATAAATACTAAAGTAGCAATTCAGCATGTAAGGTATTTAGCTTATACAACTCTCTGCTCAGGTATTCAAGATGAGACATACTGAGGAATTTTTCATAATCCTTAATAGAATCAAGGGCCTGGAAGATCTCCAACTTATTCCAACATAGAGTAATTGAAGAGGCGAGTAGATGAAAGTGTTATGTTATTATTTAGAAGAAACTACATCTCCCTAAGCAGGGCCGTAACTAGGTGTGTGTGGAGTGTGCCTTGCACACAGCGCACTTGTGGAGGGAGTCCCTCTTTCTTTCTTTCTTTCTTTCTTTCTTTCTTTCTTTCTTTCTTTCTTTCTTTCTTTCTTTCTTTCTTTCTTTCTTTCTCTCTCTCTCTCTCTCTCTCTCTTTTTGTAAAAGGGAGGTCTCTGCTAGCCTGATGTGTAAAAAGGGGGATTCTGCTAGCCTGATGTGTAAAAAGGGGACACTGCCAGCCTGATATAAAAAAAAGAGGTCTCTGCCAGCCTGATGTGTAAAAAGGGGACTCTGCCAGCCTGATGTGTAAAAAGGGGGTCTCTGTCAGCCTGATGTGTAAAAATGAGGTCTCTGCCAGCCTGATGTGTAAAAAGGTGACTCTGCGAGCCTGATGTGTAAACAGGGGGTCTCTGCCAGCCTGATCTGTAAAAAGGGGACTCTGCCAGCGTGATGTGTGAAAAGGAGGTCTCTGCCAGCCTGAAGTGTAAAAAGGGGGTCTCTGCCAGCCTGATGTGTAAAAAGGGGACTCTGCCAGCCTGATGTCTAAAAAGGGGATCTCTGTCAGTTTGATGTGTAAAAAGGGTGTCTCTGTCAGCCTGGTGTGTAAAAAGGGGGATTCTGCTGCTGTACTATTTAAAAGGGGGACTCTACCTGGCGTAATGTGTGATAAGGGCTCTACCTGGTGTAATGTGTGTAAGTGACGCTACTGTGCGGTGTAATTTGAATAATGGAGACTACTGTACAGCATAATATGAATTTGTATTATTTTGTGGCCACGCCCCTGTCCCATGAAGATACGCCCCTATATGTTTTACGCATGCCTACGGTGCGCACTGGCCCTGTTTTGTATATGGGGGGGGGCGCCGATGCTGTTTCTTGCACACAGCACTAAAATGTCTCGTTACGGCACTGTCCCTAAGTTCCTGCTGCCTCTCTATCTGTCTTTACATTCCTGCTGCCTCACTGTTTCTATACCCCTGCTGCCTATCTCTGTCCCTATGTCTTTGCCGGCACCCTCTCTCTGTGTCCCTGCCGCCACTCTCTCTGTCTATATGTCTCTGCTGCCATTCTCTCTCTGGAGACCTGAGTTGGGGGGCCCCTTAAAATGTTGCTATGGGCCCACAAAGTTCTAGTTTCGCCCCTGCCTCTATATAAATATGGGGCTGATTCAGAGGTGGATGCTAATGGCACCTCTGCAGTTGTGCAGAATTATGCAAAAGCTACAGGAGTTGTATTAAGTAAAAAAGTAGCCCAGGATTCTGTAATGCGCTGCTGCATCTGAAAGGGCAGCATCGGATCATCTGTGTGCACATAGGACATCTAGTAACCCTGAGGTTACTCAGGATGTTGCGGAACCAGATCTGCATGTGTGCAGCGCGGTGCCTGCTCATGTGCAGATCATTAATGTAAATCTCAGAATCAGGCTCTATATGTGTAACCAAATATCTCCCCCTATTAGCTAATAACACTGTTCTGTAACATGACTTTTTTTCTTTTATCTTTGGCCTAATCTGGCTCAGACAGGACCATGCCAGTTCAGGGGCTCCAACAGCACATTGTGTCCTACCGGCATTACAACATGGAGGGGCGAGAGAAAACCTGAGATTTGGGCACTACCATAAGTGCCCAATACGTGCTCAGCTGGGCATTGCGGCAATACCCAAGGGAGAGATGTAACTAATGTTCTAAAGAGTTTGTTGTCCATAGCAATCAATGATCTTCTAGCTATCATTTATCAAATATATTCTATAAAACCTGGTTGGTTGCTATGGGCATTGTATGGTGGTCGCTGGGATGTTCCTTGTTTTGTATATTTCTCACTAGAATGGTAGACAAAGGAATTGTGATTAATTTTTTTCTTTTACACCACAAGGAAAAATGTGAGACCAGTGTGTGTAAAACAATGGATAAGACCCCAGTAAGAATGATCTATTTTATAGTGACCAGGCCTCATCCAGCAGCCAGGACTTTTTCTTTTACCAGGTCATTACTAATCTTTGGAATTCCCTGCTGTTGGATTAAGTAGTAGTAATAATTTAATGTGTGTACTAGAGATGAGCGGGTTCGGTTTCTCTGAATCCGAACCCGCCAGAACTTCATGTTTTTTTTCACGGGTCCGAGCGACTCGGATCTTCCCGCCTTGCTCGGTTAACCTGAGCGCGCCCGAACGTCATCATGACGCTGTCGGATTCTCGCGAGGCTCGGATTCTATCGCGAGACTCGGATTCTATATAAGGAGCCGCGCGTCGCCGCCATTTTCACACGTGCATTGAGATTGATAGGGAGAGGACGTGGCTGGCGTCCTCTCCGTTTAGAATAGATTAGAGAGACACTTGATTTACTAATTTTGGGGAGCATTAGGAGTACTCAGTACAGTGCAGAGTTTTGCTGATAGTGACCAGTGACCACCAGTTTTATTTATAATCCGTTCTCTGCCTGAAAAAAGCGATACACAGCACACAGTGACTCAGTCACATACCATATCTGTGTGCACTGCTCAGGCTCAGGCCAGTGTGCTGCATCATCTATTATCTATATATAATATTATATATATCTGTCTGACTGCTCAGCTCACACAGCTTATAATTGTGGGGGAGACTGGGGAGCACTACTGCAGTGCCAGTTATAGGTTATAGCAGGAGCCAGGAGTACATAATATATTATATAGTGAGTGACCACCAGACACACAGTGCAGTTTATTTAATATATCCGTTCTCTGCCTGAAAAAAGCGATACACACAGTGACTCAGTCAGTCACATACCATATCTGTGTGCACTGCTCAGGCTCAGGCCAGTGTGCTGCATCATCTATATATTATATATCTGTCTGACTGCTCAGCTCACACAGCTTATAATTGTGGGGGAGACTGGGGAGCACTACTGCAGTGCCAGTTATAGGTTATAGCAGGAGCCAGGAGTACATAATATTATATTAAAATTAAACAGTGCACACTTTTGCTGCAGGAGTGCCACTGCCAGTGTGACTAGTGACCAGTGACCTGACCACCAGTATATATAATATTAGTAGTATACTATCTCTTTATCAACCAGTCTATATATTAGCAGCAGACACAGTACAGTGCGGTAGTTCACGGCTGTGGCTACCTCTGTGTCGGCACTCGGCAGCCCGTCCATAATTGTATATACCACCTAACCGTGGTTTTTTTTTCTTTCTTTATACATACATACTAGTTACGAGTATACTATCTCTTTATCAACCAGTCTATATTAGCAGCAGACACAGTACAGTGCGGTAGTTCACGGCTGTGGCTACCTCTGTGTCGGCACTCGGCAGCCCGTCCATAATTGTATATACCACCTAACCGTGGTTTTTTTTTCTTTCTTTATACATACATACTAGTTACGAGTATACTATCTCTTTATCAACCAGTCTATATTAGCAGCAGACACAGTACAGTGCGGTAGTTCACGGCTGTGGCTACCTCTGTGTCGGCACTCGGCAGCCCGTCCATAATTGTATATACCACCTAACCGTGGTTTTTTTTTCTTTCTTTATACATACATACTAGTTACGAGTATACTATCTCTTTATCAACCAGTCTATATATTAGCAGCAGACACAGTACAGTGCGGTAGTTCACGGCTGTGGCTACCTCTGTGTCGGCACTCGGCAGCCCGTCCATAATTGTATATACCACCTAACCGTGGATTTTTTTCTTTCTTTATACATACATACTAGTTACGAGTATACTATCTCTTTATCAACCAGTCTATATTAGCAGCAGACACAGTACAGTGCGGTAGTTCACGGCTGTGGCTACCTCTGTGTCGGCACTCGGCAGCCCGTCCATAATTGTATATACCACCTAACCGTGGTTTTTTTTTCTTTCTTTCTACATACATACTAGTTACGAGTATACTATCTCTTTATCAACCAGTCTATATATTAGCAGCAGACACAGTACAGTGCGGTAGTTCACGGCTGTGGCTACCTCTGTGTCGGCACTCGGCAGCCCGTCCATAATTGTATATACCACCTAACCGTGGTTTTTTTTTCTTTCTTTATACATACATACTAGTTACGAGTATACTATCTCTTTATCAACCAGTCTATATTAGCAGCAGACACAGTACAGTGCGGTAGTTCACGGCTGTGGCTACCTCTGTGTCGGCACTCGGCAGCCCGTCCATAATTGTATATACCACCTAACCGTGGTTTTTTTTTCTTTCTTTATACATACATACTAGTTACGAGTATACTATCTCTTTATCAACCAGTCTATATATTAGCAGCAGACACAGTACAGTGCGGTAGTTCACGGCTGTGGCTACCTCTGTGTCGGCACTCGGCAGCCCGTCCATAATTGTATATACCACCTAACCGTGTTTTTTTTTTCTTTCTTTATACATACATACTAGTTACGAGTATACTATCTCTTTATCAACCAGTCTATATATTAGCAGCAGACACAGTACAGTGCGGTAGTTCACGGCTGTGGCTACCTCTGTGTCGGCACTCGGCAGCCCGTCCATAATTGTATATACCACCTAACAGTGGTTTTTTTTTCTTTCTTTATACATACATACTAGTTACGAGTATACTATCTCTTTATCAACCAGTCTATATATTAGCAGCAGACACAGTACAGTGCGGTAGTTCACGGCTGTGGCTACCTCTGTGTCGGCACTCGGCAGCCCGTCCATAATTGTATATACCACCTAACCGTGGTTTTTTTTTCTTTCTTTATACATACATACTAGTTACGAGTATACTATCTCTTTATCAACCAGTCTATATATTAGCAGCAGACACAGTACAGTGCGGTAGTTCACGGCTGTGGCTACCTCTGTGTCGGCACTCGGCAGCCCGTCCATAATTGTATATACCACCTAACCGTGGTTTTTTTTTCTTTCTTTATACATACATACTAGTTACGAGTATACTATCTCTTTATCAACCAGTCTATATATTAGCAGCAGACACAGTACAGTGCGGTAGTTCACGGCTGTGGCTACCTCTGTGTCGGCACTCGGCAGCCCGTCCATAATTGTATATACCACCTAACCGTGGTTTTTTTTTCTTTCTTTATACATACATACTAGTTACGAGTATACTATCTCTTTATCAACCAGTCTATATATTAGCAGCAGACACAGTACAGTGCGGTAGTTCACGGCTGTGGCTACCTCTGTGTCGGCACTCGGCAGCCCGTCCATAATTGTATATACCACCTAACCGTGGTTTTTTTTTCTTTCTTTATACATACATACTAGTTACGAGTATACTATCTCTTTATCAACCAGTCTATATATTAGCAGCAGACACAGTACAGTGCGGTAGTTCACGGCTGTGGCTACCTCTGTGTCGGCACTCGGCAGCCCGTCCATAATTGTATACTAGTATCCAATCCATCCATCTCCATTGTTTACCTGAGGTGCCTTTTAGTTGTGCCTATTAAAATATGGAGAACAAAAATGTTGAGGTTCCAAAATTAGGGAAAGATCAAGATCCACTTCCACCTCGTGCTGAAGCTGCTGCCACTAGTCATGGCCGAGACGATGAAATGCCAGCAACGTCGTCTGCCAAGGCCGATGCCCAATGTCATAGTACAGAGCATGTCAAATCCAAAACACCAAATATCAGTAAAAAGCCTCTTTTTTTCTTTGCGTCATGTGCTGTTTGGGGAGGGTTTTTTGGAAGGGACATCCTGCGTGACACTGCAGTGCCACTCCTAGATGGGCCCGGTGTTTGTGTCGGCCACTAGGGTCGCTAATCTTACTCACACAGCTACCTCATTGCGCCTCTTTTTTTCTTTGCGTCATGTGCTGTTTGGGGAGGGTTTTTTGGAAGGGCCATCCTGCGTGACACTGCAGTGCCACTCCTAGATGGGCCCGGTGTTTGTGTCGGCCACTAGGGTCGCTAATCTTACTCACACAGCTACCTCATTGCGCCTCTTTTTTTCTTTGCGTCATGTGCTGTTTGGGGAGGGTTTTTTGGAAGGGACATCCTGCGTGACACTGCAGTGCCACTCCTAGATGGGCCCGGTGTTTGTGTCGGCCACTAGGGTCGCTTATCTTACTCACACAGCGACCTCGGTGCAAATTTTAGGACTAAAAATAATATTGTGAGGTGTGAGGTATTCAGAATAGACTGAAAATGAGTGTAAATTATGGTTTTTGAGGTTAATAATACTTTGGGATCAAAATGACCCCCAAATTCTATGATTTAAGCTGTTTTTTAGTGTTTTTTGAAAAAAACACCCGAATCCAAAACACACCCGAATCCGACAAAAAAAATTCGGTGAGGTTTTGCCAAAACGCGTTCGAACCCAAAACACGGCCGCGGAACCGAACCCAAAACCAAAACACAAAACCCGAAAAATTTCAGGCGCTCATCTCTAGTGTGTACTTGTTACCCTGGTGTGCTGACTCTGCCTACCAGTGTAATGCCTCACCTACTGGTGTGATCTCCACCTCCTGTGACAGGATCCTCCTGCTGGTGCTGTGACTACCTACCAGTGTAATGCCTCACCTACTGGTGTGATCTCCACCTACTGTGACAGGATCCTCCTGCTGGTGCTGACTCTGCCTACCAGTGTAATGCCTCACCTACTGGTGTGATCTCCACCTACTGTGACAGGATCCTCCTGCAGGTGCTGACTCTGCCTACCAGTGTAATGCCTCACCTACTGGTGTGATCTCCACCTCCTGTGACAGGATCCTCCTGCTGGTGCTGACTCTGCCTACCAGTGTAATGCCTCACCCACTGGTGTGATCTTCACCTACTGTGACAGGATCCTCCTGCTGGTGCTGACTCTGCCTACCAGTGTAATGCCTCACCTACTGGTGTGATCTCCACCTACTGTGACAGGATCCTCCTGCAGGCGCTGTGACTGCCTACCAGTGTAATGCCTCACCTACTGGTGTGATCTCCACCTACTGTGACAGGATCCTCCTGCTGGTGCTGACTCTGCCTACCAGTGTAATGCCTCACCTACTGGTGTGATCTCCACCTACTGTGACAGGATCCTCCTGCAGGTGCTGACTCTGCCTACCAGTGTAATGCCTCACCTACTGGTGTGATCTCCACCTCCTGTGACAGGATCCTCCTGCTGGTGCTGTGACTTCCTACCAGTGTAATGCCTCAACTACTGGTGTGATCTCCACCTACTGTGACAGGATCCTCCTGCAGGTGCTGTGAATGCCTACCAGTGTAATGCCTCACCTACTGGTGTGATCTCCACCTACTGTGACAGGATCCTCCTGCAGGCGCTGTGACTGCCTACCAGTGTAATGCCTCACCTACTGGTGTGATCTCCACCTACTGTGACAGGATCCTCCTGCTGGTGCTGTGACTGCCTACCAGTGTAATGCCTCACCTACTGGTGTGATCTCCACCTACTGTGACAGGATCCTCCTGCTGGTGCTGACTCTGCCTACCAGTGTAATGCCTCACCTACTGGTGTGATCTCCACCTACTGTGACAGGATCCTCCTGCAGGTGCTGTGACTGCCTACCAGTGTAATGCCTCACCTACTGGTGTGATCTCCACCTACTGTGACAGGATCCTCCTGCAGGCGCTGTGACTGCCTACCAGTGTAATGCCTCACCTACTGGTGTGATCTCCACCTACTGTGACAGGATCCTCCTGCAGGTGCTGTGACTGCCTACCAGTGTAATGCCTCACCTACTGGTGTGATCTCCACCTACTGTGACAGGATCCTCCTGCAGGTGCTGTGACTGCCTACCAGTGTAATGCCTCACCTACTGGTGTGATCTCCACCTACTGTGACCGGATCCTCCTGCAGGTGCTGTGATTGCCTACCATGCTGCATTGCCCTAGCCTACTACCATTGTGGCTAATGCTAACAATTTCCTAACCCCCAATTTGTGTTGGGCCCCATTTATAGCTGATTTACTCCAACCTACATGAGGCCACTTTTCATATTTTTCCAGGGCCACTTTAAGCTCGCAATCCGCCCCTGTCTGGCATGGAAGAAATGTGAATGATAAATCAAAGTAAATGTACCAGGAGGGTATTGACAAGCCATTAGAAAGTAATCAGAAGATGGAAACCCTTTTTAACATTATCTTACTTTGTGATTTTCTTACCCTGTTTCCAAGACAAAGACATCGTCAATTAGTAATTTAACTTGTTAATTAAGTGAAACATGGTATTTTCCGGGAGCTGTAGTAAGCCGCGGAGAGAGATAAAGTTGGGTATTTGCCCAAAGCAAATGATGCTTCTAGCTACGGGTTGGGTCAGGAGACCGCTGGTCACAATACCGACGCTGGGATCCCGGGTGTTAGATGGCCGGCAGGGAGGGCGAGTGCAATGAAGCCCCCTGCGGGCTCGCTGCACTCACCACAGGTTCTATTCCCACTCTATGGGTGTCGTGAACATTCACGAGTGGGAATAGTGCCTGTTGGTTGGTATGCTGACCGGTGGGATATTCATTGTTCAGGATCCTGGCTTCGGTATTGTGATCGGCGGTCTTCTGACTGCCGGTCACATAACCGCATCCCCTGACTACAGGTATCATTCCATATTCTGTGCTGGATAAGTGACAGAAGATGATTGGGTGCGTTGGACATTTCCACTTTCTCTCTCTCCAAGACGTGATACATCTCCCCAAGAGTGCGGGATATAAAATATATGTCTAGCTGCTATACAGCAGGTCAGTAGCACCAGCAGGACAGTAGAGTAACAGTGATATCAGCAATAACTTGCGAACCCTGTGAAATTAGCATGCAATAAAGAACGGAGCCTCAGTTAATGAATACAGAAAACATTTTTTAGTTTATGCTAAAATATAAAAAGTTTATTACAAAGAATATTTCTCATACGTCCTAGAGGATGCTGGGGACACCATAAGAACCATGGGGTATAGACGGGATCCGCAGGAGACATGGGCACTTTAAGACTTTGAAAGGGCTGTGAACTGGCTCCTCCCTCTATGCCCCTCCTCCAGACTCCAGTTTAGTTTAGAATCTGTGCCCAGGCAGACTGGATGCACACTGAGGAGCTCTACTGAGTTTCTCTGAAAATACTTTGTTAGGTTTTTTATGTTCAGGGAGCACTGCTGGCAACAGTCTCCCTGCATCGTGGGACTTATGGGAGAGAAGTCAGACCTACTTCTAGTGAGTTTAAAGGCTCTGCTTTTTGGCTACAGGACACCATTAGCTCCTGAGGGTTTGGAACACTAGGTACGCCTAGGGGTTCATTCCCAGAGCCTGCTGTCACCCCCCTTGCAGACCCAGAAGTCAGAAGACAGGTGAGTAGAAGAAGATAGAAGACTTACATACTTTCAACTTTATTCATTTGCAATTTATCTATTTTGACTTTTTTTTTATTTAAAACCAAGATCCTGTCTCATAGAGACCCAAGTTATCTGCTCCAGGTTTAATATTACCTAGTGCTAGGGCCATGTTAGTATCGTACAATACCCACGGTGTGCAGGTTACAGTCATAGTGATAGAGCTACTGTAACTCAGGGCCGTAACTAGGTGTGTGCGAAGGGGGCACCGCATATAGCGCTGCAGAGTAGAGGGCGTTGTTGTTGGCACTTGTCAATTATCTGTTTTCATTGCCTTCACTTGCAGCTTCCCCCCTTTTTGAAGCGTAGCATCTCCTAACCGCGCCTGTCTCCTACCCTGACCCCTTCTGTCGCTAATACCTATACAACATTCATGAACTCAACTTGAGATTTCTTTGTTATTCAGTCACACTGTTCTTTATTACGTTTCAAGATGCTGACATACCCTGGATTAAAACCCATTTCCTGTGGCATTGCAGTCAGACAATCTATTCACTGAGCTATTTACCCTTGCATAAAAAAGTGGATAATTCTAAGCTAGAAGATTCTAACTATGTGAAGCTTACCTTGTACTTTGTGACAAAATGATCAGCATTGTAGCTGATCTGTGTAGTGTGTGGCTGCAAGAGATTGGATGTGTGGCTGCACACTACATAGATCTTTCTCTGGGATCAATCTTCTCATGCTCTTCCCCATGATGCATGCGCCTTATGTCACTATTGGAAAAATGGGGGGGGAGGGGGGCGCCAATTCTCTCTCTGGCACAGGGCACTAAAAAGTCTAGTTACGGCTCTGCTGTAACTATCCTTTATATTAGAAATGATGTACAGGTTGAGTATCCCATATCCAAATATTCCGAAATACGGAATATTCCGAAATACGGACTTTTTTGAGTGAGAGTGAGATAATTAAACCTTTGTTTTTTGATGGCTCAATGTACACAAACTTTGTTTAATACACAAAGTTATTAAAAATATTGTATTAAATGACCTGCAGGCTGTGTGTATAAGGTGTATATGAAACATAAATGAATTGTGTGAATGTAGACACACTTTGTTTAATGCACAAAGTTACAAAAAATATTGGCTAAAATTACCTTCAGGCTGTGTGTATGAGTTGTATATGTAACATAAATGCATTCTGTGCTTAGATTTAAGTCCCATCGCCATGATATCTCATTATGGTATGCAATTATTCCAAAATACGGAAAAATCCCATATCCAAAATACCTCTGGTCCCAAGCATTTTGGATAAGGGATACTCAACCTGTGCTATGAATTAGGGGCATTACGTGCTGTGTAGTGTGAATAAGATTGTGCTATTGTGTGGCGTAATTTGAATTGGGAGTACTAATGTGTGGCCACGCCCCTTCTTTGTGAGACCACACCCCTTCTTTGTGAGACTACACCCCTGTCACTTTACAAAGAATGGGAGGGCTCAAATTTATAGTTTGCAGGGGGGCGCCGAACACCTTAGCACCGCCGCTGCCCCCACTCCATTTGTATGTCATATACTGAGCTGTCTCCATCTACCTGTTTTGTATTGTGCTCTCCCCCACCTCAGTTGTTTTGTACTGTGATTTTAATAACCCTATCCCCCCCCTCCACACACACATATGTTAACTTACCTCCAGCATGCTATCCTCCAGTCCTTGCTGCCTCTGCTCTGCGACCCCTCCCCTCGTCTTCACCCGACACTCTGCAAATCTCTTTGCCAGATGATGATCTAAAACACACAAAAGACTATCCTTAAGCATAGTACTAGTTTAAGTACAATAAAATGTTCATTAGTCAACCCCTTTTTTAATTTTCCTTAAACCAAATATACCTTAAAATTTATCAATTTGCCATGTATCTATTTTATTTACTTTTTCATCCCATAGCAAGATCCTGCCTTATAGAGGCTTATCTGCTTCCACTGTATGTGTGCTTATCCTCCATACTGACCTCTTTATTTCTGTAACGCTACTGTATATTTTTATTCCTAAATATGTTATTCATTCCTGAGCTTCTCCTAATTATGTGTCCTTGTACCTGTATTCCCTGTTCTGTCTATCTTGTCTTGCCTTTCAGCTGACTATACTGCACTCTGTTTTCCTTACCCCTCTCCATCATACCCTGCTATGTAGGACTCACCTCCTCCTACCTGACTTCCTGCATGGTAACTGGAAACTTCAGCAGCTCTAGATAGAATGTTACAGCAAGAAGCATTGTGATGTCACGGGCTAGTGATGTCACAGGCTAGGTGTGATGTCACAGTAACCAGCAGCAAAGCTACCAAGCTATAGCTATCTTACATATACATTTTATACATCAATTATAACTGGATTTACATGAAATTCTAGTTTATACAAAAAATGAGACTAGTGTAGAAAATGAAGTATAAGGCAATGTTGTACAGAGTGCCATAATATATAGGTAAAGGGAAAATATAAGTGACAGGAATTTCTAGACTAAATCACCACTTATATTTTATAAGGAAATAGAGCTCTTTATCTAACAGGCTGAATTAATAATTTTCCATTGTGTGTGTGCGTGTGTGTGTATATATATATATATATATATATATATATATATATATAGCAAACTGGTCAGCTGCACTCCTTACTGGGAACAAGTTATGAACAAGTAAAAGGCCGGTGCCCTCCATTGAAGAAATGATCCTCAAATATAATACAATGTGTGTCAGGCGGCACTCATGGCTTGAAGAAAAGACCACAGGAATCAACCTGAACGTGTCAACGTTTCAAAGTTTATAGTTAAAAAGACGAGAAAGTTTTACTATAAACTTTTAAACGTTGACACGTTCAGGTTGATTCCTGTGGTCTTTTCTTCAAGCCGTGAGTACCGCCTGACACACATTGTATTATATATGTATATATATATATATGTGTGTGTGTATATATATATATATATATATATATATATATATATACACACATACATACCTCCCAACTGTCCTGATTTTTGCAGGTATATATATATTTACCATACTATCCCATTAAACCGGGCCACTCATGAATATTACAGGATCTGTGGCTGGCTGACTTCAAGCCGGCATTTCACCTGGTTTTAGTCAGACACAGATCCTGTGTAATCCATGAGCGTTCCAGCTTAAAGGGATAGTATGGTAAGGATAGATACATATATATATAATTGTTTGGTTTGCCTGACTGATAACATAATTCTTCTACTACAGTATTTTAAAAATGCCCGGTGGATGCCTTAATTTTTTTTAATACTTTATACTGTATATAAAACATAGATCACTGGCACACCACATCTTCCAAATACATCCTGTCCTGGTGCCGTCCTGGGTACATTCAATACCAGCGTAAATTAAACTGTAAGGCGGCACTCATGGGAGGTTCATGAAGTGAAAGTCCCGTGAGTGCCGCCTTAATATTTCATACATACATACATACATACATATATATATATATATATATATATATATATATATATATATATTCTCTTCTCCTAACGTATTGTACACATACAGATGAGTCCTTACTCATCTAACCCGTTCATGGGATGGATGAGTAAGGAGACACCTGTACCTCACACAGGAAACATTTCAGAGAACAGGGCAAGATGGCAGGAAATGCTGCAGAGGTTACAGTATTTGCGGGTTGGATATGGAATCCCGGTCAGAATACCGATGCCGGGATCCCACCCTCCAGAATACCGGCAGTGGGGCGAGTTCTAGGAGTCTCTTTGCAGGCTTTCTGCACTTGCCACAGGTTCTATTTCCACTGTGGGTGTCAGAGTGGGAATAGCCCTGGTGCAGCTCGTGCAGTTTGTTAAAAATGTTCGCACTTTCAACAACATGTATTCTATCAAAACGTAATATTTTTTAACAGAATACTAACTGTATACTTAAAAATAATATTTTAAATATGTATATCTTCATTTACTGTAAAGCTTCATTCCTATAGCATTCCTATAACATTACATTTCAACTCAAGTAGTATATATTTAATATATCTGATAAATAATCACTTCTTACCTGTTTCTGCCATACTAATAAAGATTTTACCCATGCTTCTACAAGGCATACTAATAATGTGTTTGAAAAAAATACATTTTTGAAAAATGTGTTTATTAAACAAAAATTGTTCACAGACAGAAACAGGGTCGTAACTAGGTGTGTGCCAGCGGTGCTTGGCCCACAGCACATATGCACTGTGGGCGCAGGACCGCTGGCAGAACCCGCAGGGCTGTGCCGCACTACTGTTAGCAACAGTGCTAGCTGCGGTGAGGTGCGCCTGGCTCATGCTTTTGTTACATACATAACACCACCGCAGGCTCCCGCCTCTTCCAGCTCCCCCTTTTTCAGCCACAGTGGATCCTTTGAAACACCCACCCCCCCGCCGCCCGTAGCTGACAGGTTTTTGTTATGCTTTGGGGGATGGAGGTCCAAACAGGAATCTAAACCATATCACATGGCAGCTGCTTCTTGTATCTCCTCAGTGAGAGGGCAGACAGAGAAGCTTCCTGCAGCGGCAGCGTGCGGCCAATGCCCCTGGAACTCTGAGAGCTGTCCCGTAATGCACTCTTCTTCAGTCCCCCGGTAACTTCTGGAACAAGCTGCACTCTATGTGTGGAAAATGTGCTGTAGTGTAGTGTGGTGGTGCTAGGTGTGTAACTAATTGTGTGCCGAGTGCTGACCCCACAGCGCATAGGCACTGGCCCTAGTTAAGGTATGGATGGGGGGGGGGGGGGGGGGGGGCACACCAATTCTCTTTCTGGCACAGGGCACCAAAATGTCAAGTTGCAGCCCTGCTGAGAAGCGTAGTGAGTACTTCAGAATGTAGCACAGATGAGTGGATGGCTCAGCGAGCAGGGTGAATCCAACAATGGAGACTGGATACTGCAGGTACTGGAGATACAGTAGCAGAGTTGAGCAGAACGCGGTTACCCACACACAGGGGTATAGCTGGAAACAGTCTAGTGCTTTGAGGATTAATTGTGGATAAGACACAGCAGTATAATGTACAAACTCCAGGAATATGCTGGAGTTTATAGTAACCACTACAACCGGTATAGATTGGAATTTGTAGTTCACTGCTACAGCAGGCACAGGCTTGGACTTGTAGTGCACTGCTACAATTGGAACAGACTTGGACTTGTAGTGCACTGCTACAATGAGAACAGGCCTGGACTTGTAGTACACTGTTACAGTAGGAACAGACTTAGACTCTAAGTGTACTGCTACAATTGGAACAGACATGAACTTGTAATGTACTGCTACAATGGGAACAGACTCGGACTTGTAGTGCACCGTTATAAAATACGGGAAGAATGCAGAGCACAGCAGGACATGCTGGAACTGAATTAAACATAGTAACAGATGGAAGCAATATTGTGGAGCCAAACTCTGGAATCTGCTGTCAGGCAGAACAGGCTGGTAACATCAGAAGTTGCACAGGCAATGTGGAATGAGCAGCGATAAACTTAAATAGGGTGCCCTGTCTGCGGATTGGAGGCAGGAGTCATGTGCTGGAAATCAGGTCCGTAATTGGAGGAGTTGCTATCAGCTGACTCTGGGTAAGATGGCGGCACTTATGTCCCGGCGGCGCTGGCCAAAGAAAGAAACAAACAGGCTAAGTGCTTTTGAGTACTAGAAAACATGTCCTGCATCTTTAGATAAGTGATGTACCGCTATGAAGCCACATCGCTTAGTGCATACACAGGTTTTCTTAGTCCGATCTGTGGCAGTATAAAATCTTGGGGTGAGCAACATTACAGGAAGTGAGAGATTAAAGCAGTGTTTTTCATAGATGTTGCAAGGGGGCATTTGAAATCCTAAAAATAAAAGTTATCAGAAACCCTATAAGTGCAACTGCTTAAAGCAGTGGTTCTCAAACTGTGTGCCACAGGATACTTGCAGGGGTGCCTTGGATTAGCTGCCCAGGACCAATTCAAATTATATGGTCAATGTAATAGGCAAAACCAGTGCTGGTGGCTATATGTGGAAAAACCAAAGTAAATCTTGTCCATCACCACATAACTGAACCAAAGGATGACATATAAACACAATTTACTTAATTTAACTTTTGGCCTAGGTGTGATTCAAAAAAGTTTGAGAACCACTGGTTTAAAGATATTCAGAATTTTGTACAAAATTCCAATTACTTTTTTCAGTTAATACATTTCAATAATCTGGCGCAGAATCTAGCACAAATAATCAGGATAGAAACCGTATGCATTGCTAGTTTCATGTCTCTAAATTGGTTGCACAATATAAAATAAACAATGCCTTTGTTTTTTCAGGACCATTTAAATTTTTACTGCACTGGAAGCAGCCTGGGGAACCTGATCCTTTCAATTAAATGTGAAGAGGCCGACAGCATAGAATATTTACGAATTATTCTCAGGTATTCAAAATAAAAGCATCAATGCTAAATTATCAATTAATACTTATATCGTAATGAACTCAGATCCAGCACGATAAGTTCTGTTTTGCCATATGTACACAATAAACAAGTTCTGCTTAAACACTCACCAGAAGATAAACACAGTTGGTCACACTCAAACAGTACAAGGAAAACACCTATGTGTGCGAGCAGAACATTTTGTAGATTAAAAAATTTGCATTTACCATCTTCTTGCTGAATAGTTTTGAATATTAATTTCCATTTAATACATGGATTATTTTTAGGTCAAAATCAAAAACTCTGCATGAGCGAATACCATTGGCTGGATTTAATAAGCTTCCCAGCATTCCCCAGATTGCAAAGGTAAGCAGTGATGTCATCAATGTGACACCAGCCTTTAAATTACCATTCTCTCTGTTTGTCTTTTATCTTTAAGCCATGATATTGTAAATTTTTATTTTTCTTCTTCTGAGCTTCTGTTCCCAAGATTAGAGTGGGAAAAGACAGGGAACATTTGAGATGCAACTGATTATAGGGGGTCATTCCGAGTTGTTCGCTCGCAAGCGGATTTTAGCAGATTTGCTCATGCTAAGCCGCCGCCTACTGGGAGTGAATCTTAGCATCTTAAAATTGCGAACGATGTATTCGCAATATTGCGATTACACACCTCGTAGCAGTTTCTGAGTAGCTCCAGACTTACTCGGCATCTGCGATCATTTCACTGCTTGTCGTTCCTGGTTTGACGTCACAAACACACCCAGCGTTCGCCCAGACACTCCCCCGTTTCTCCGGCCACTCCTGCGTTTTTTCCGGAAACGGTAGCGTTTTTTCCCACACGCCCATAAAACGGCCTGTTTCCTCCCAGTAACACCCATTTCCTGTCAATCACATTACGATCGCCAGAACGATGAAAATGCCGTGAGTAAAATTCCTAAGTGCATAGCAAATGTACTTGGCGCAGTCGCAGTGCGGACATTGCGCATGCGCATTAAGCGGAAAATCGCTGCGATGCGAAGATTTTTACCGAGCGAACAACTCGGAATGACCCCCATAATTCAGACAAACACGCTAATAAATCTGTTACTATTTCAGGCCTTATGTGATGATGCCACTGGACTTAAATTCAATCCTGTCCTCTACCCCAAGGTAAGCCACACATTGCTGTAGATTTATTTATAAAAAACTATTACGCTCCTACATATTACATACACTTTACAGCAGGGATGGGGAACCTTCGGCCCTCCAGCTGTTGTTGAACTACACATACCAGCATGCCTTGCTACAGTTTTGCAATTTGGCCATGCTAAAACTTTTGCAGGGCATGCTGGAATGTGTAGTTCAACAACAGCTGGAGGGCCGAAGGTTGCTCATCCCTGCTTTACAGTGAATATTTCATCATTCACATCCACAGCTACTTGATCTCTTCACATATCTGCACTTTTTCCCAAATGGTTGGACTCTGATGTACAGTATTTCCATGTATTTCAGGCTTCCCAAATGATTGTCACCTATGATGAACATGAAATCAATAATACTTTCAAGTTTGGTGTTATATATCAAAAATATAAGCAAGTAAGTACAGAGCCCTATGACTTCTGGTTTATAATCTGCATTGGATTTTTCTTTTATTATTAGACATATACAGTATGTGCTTACTGATCTGTGTAATCAGCAGTTTTTATTTATAACCTGTTTGTAAATGCTTTGTATTTTTCTGTGCTATAGCTTTCTGACACACTACTGGTTGGACAGGCCAAGTGTACAAGCTTACTCATCATTATAGCAATAAGATCAATAGTAAATCCCCACACAACTAAATACAGTGTTTTATATATATAATACTTGCACTTGTCCATTTGTTGGTAGTGTTGCTGTTAACTTGAGGAAAGGGCTGCTGCCCTGAAACAGCTGTTGCAATACATCTAATTTTCATATTCTTTGCGTCCAGTGCCGTTTTATCTTGGAGTACTATATATATATATATATATATATATATATATCAGAGATGAGTGGGTTCAGTTCACAGAGAACCGAACATCCCGTTCCGAGCCTGGATCCGAGTCCGGCTCGGGACTCTCTGCCAGACTCGGAAACCAGAACGAGGCAAAACGTCATCATCCCGCTATCGGATTCTCGCGGCTTTTGGATCCCATATAAACAGCCGCGCATCACCGCAATTTTCACTCTGGAGTTGGAGAGTGAGGGAGACAGACCTCTGTCTCTCTGTGGGTGGTGGCGTCGGGTTAGGTTAGTGTGTGCTCTGTAGGGGTGCTGCTGCAGTCACTGTGGTGTACCTGTGATGTGTTAGGGGTGCTGTCCTGGCTGTGTTTCATGTGCTATTACGGGTGCTGCAGCTGTACATGGGTGTAGCTGTCCTGTATGCTGTAAAATATAGGGGTGCTGCTATTAAAAAGACATTACACTGGCCCTGTATGGTGTAAAAATTCTGGGGTGCAGTTAAAAATTAAAAGCACACTGCTCCTGTATGCTGTAACTATAGGGGTGTTGCTGTTGAAATAACATTACACTGGCCCTATATTCTGAAACATTCAGGGGTGCAGTTGTTAAAAGTTAAAAGCATACTGCTCCTGTATGCTGTAAAATATAGGGGTGCTGCTGTTAAAATAACATTACACTGGTCCTGTATGCTGTAAAAATTCAAGGGTGCATTTGTTAAAAAATTTAAAAGCACACTGGTCCTGCATGCTGTAAAATATAGGGGTGCTGCTGTTAAAATAATATTACACTTGCCCTGTATGCTTTAAAAATTCAAGGGTGCAGTAAAAGCAATGTACACCGGCCCTGCCTTGTATGCTGTAAAAATTCAGGGGTACAGTGAAAATAAATGTACACTGGTCCTGTATGCTGTAAACATTCTGGGGTGCTGTTATTAAAATAAAAGTACACTGGTCCTGTATACTGTAAAAATACAGAGGTGCAGTGAAAATAAATGTACACTAGCCTTGTCTTATATGCTGTAAAATTACAGGGGTGTTGTGAAAATACAAGGGTGCTGGCACTGTCCGCAGTTGCGATGTTTAGGCGTGACCCTCACAACACTGTATGGGAAGAGGAGGCTCCTACCACCATTTGCACTCCCCCTGCAAATGCTGGGAGGAGCACTGCTAGTCTAGTTGCTGTTATTGAGATTGAGGATATCACTGTAGAAGTACACCAGGATGAGGAGGATATGGGTGTAGCTGGCGCTGAGGAGGAAGTTGGCGATGAGGATTCTGATGGTGATGTGGTTTGTTTGAATAAGGCACCAGTGGAGACAGTTGTTGCCCATGGGATGAAAAAGCCCATTGTTATGCCTGGGCAAAATTAAAAAAAAGCCACCTCTTCGGTGTGAAATTATTTCTCCACAAATCCGGACAACAGGTGTCAAGCCATCTGTTGCCTTTGTCAATCCATAATAAGTAGGGGTAAGGATGTTAACCACCTAGGAACATCCTCCCTTATATGTCACCTGCAGCACGTTCATCAGAAACTTTGGGTAACAGCGTAACAGTACACTGACACCTAAATGATGTGGTTTGTTTGTTTGAATAGTATTTTTCTATGAGGATGTAAACACTGAAAGGGGGGAGGAATCTGAGGATAAGGATGACATCTTGCCACTGTAAAGCCAGTTTATGCAAGGAGAGATTAATTGCTTCTTTTTTTGTGGGGGCCCAAATAAACCAAACATTTCAGCCACAGTTGTGTGGCAGACCCTGTCGCTGAAATGATTGGTTTGCTGAAGTGTGCATGTCCTGTTTATACAACATAAGGGTGGGTTGGAGGGCCCAAGGACAATTCCATCTTGCACGTCTTTTCTTTGCCACATCATTCCAGGGGTGCTGCCCTATATAGGGTGTTGCCCCTCTGCCCTATCAGTCCAGGGGTGCTGCCCCACTGCTGTTTAAGTCCAGGGGTGCTGTTGCCTGTCTGCTGTGCTGTGTAATTTTCCAGGGGTGCTGCCTATGCTGTATAAGTCCAGGGGTGCTGCCGTATAGTTCCAGGGGTGCTGCTGTACTTGATCCAAGGTTTAAATAAAAGCCTAGAGCAGATATGAAACAAGCTTCAACATCACAAACAGATTTGTGAAAACTAGCCGCAAAGGTGGAAATGGAAATTGCTGAAGTGTTTTTAAATAAATTGGGAAGAGACCACATTTGTGGCCAAAGTCAGTGTGACTCAGAAGAGACTGAGGGGCTGATTCAGACCTGATCGGTGCTGTGCATTTTCGCACAGCAGCGATCAGGTCTGAACTGCACATGCACCGGCGTCATAGTGTGCCGGCGCATTCCAGACAGTCTACGGCTGTCGTAGCCCTGCGATCAGTCACTGGGCGGGAGTGCGCAGGCCGGCGGCATTTAGCCGCCGTTTAGGGGGCATGGCCCGGGCAACACAGGCGTGCTCGGACCGTTGGAGGGGGGCGGGCCACTGCAGCTGCGTGACATCTCATGCAGCCACTGCGACCCGGGCAGCGACGAGTAGCTCCCTGCCAGCGCACAGGTGCTGCGCTGGCTGGGAGCTACTCCTGAAGTACAAAAGCATCGTCGCTGTGCAATGCTTTTGTACTTGTGTGTGTGTGTGTGTGGGGGGGGGGCAGGGACTGACATGTGGGGCGGACTAGCCATGTGCTGGGCAGCCCCCCGCATGTCAGTGTGACTGATCGTAGATGTGCTAAATTTATCACATCTACAATCAGGTCTGAATTACCCCCTGATTTATAATCCAGCACTACAGCCGGAGAGGTAAAAGTGATATTTTCTGCCGGAGCATTAGAGAGAGTTTCTTCTCAATTATTTCATGTTAGGGACGTGCTCAAATGAATGGCTCCAATTAGTCAACCTTAATTTTGATTTCTTATTGATGTTCCACATTTTGGGATTATTTATTTAGAATATGTACATTTGTTGTACAATGATTTTCTTTTCCTAAGGGCTGCGTAGGGTTATTGCAAGACCTCGCGGTGTTATAAGAACAGAGTTTCAGTGATCTTGAATTGCATCAGCTTTCCAATGCACTGCAGCACTAGATGGGCCAGGAGCTCCTGTGAGGCACAAATAGTTACTGAATAAAGCCCAGTATGGAGTCTCATGGTGGCTTACAGCCAAGAAGAGATATGGCTTACCAGGCTGAGGCATGCTGTTGACACAGAGGTTAGCATTGCTTCCTCCGACAGTCCTACTTATAGTATGAAAGGAGTTTGGACTGTAGAGTGGTAAGCTCCACTAGGGCAGGGGCTCAATAACAAAAATATGTACTGCACAGTCGTGATTAGTACTTTACCGAACCCACCTGAACTCAGCTTGCCCCATCTGGGGCTGCTGTGGGGGCTCAGGAGGGGCTGCTAAAACATCTAAGGGGCTGCTTTATTTAAAAATAAATTATGAATAAAATAAACAAGACACACATGTATGCTCACATGCGTGTAACTGGGACACACAGGTATGCTCGCATGCGTGTAACTAGGAGCTGAGATAAACAAAAATAAGGCATCTGCCACAAAATATGTAAATAAAAATGCAATAAAAAAATGGAGAAAAAAAGAAACCCACGAGATTTTCACAAAATAAGTCTCCAGACTCTATGGAGGGGAAAATATCCAGTCTTGATCCTGTGGTTTACACCAGTTTATTTGCATCCCAGCATTAAATCCGAGATAATCTTAATCTCTGAACATGGAGAAGGGGATACAATTTTGAAGGCTTTGGCCCCTAGTTTTTCAGTTTGTCCAGTAATGTGGTAATTAATAATTCTATATTTGCTTGGTTGAAGTCTTTTCTGTTCCACACCAATATAGGAGTGGAGGTGAAAGCCTGTGTGTTGTTCCTGATTCCGTGTGCCTCTCTAATTTTTAAGCACCTTCTTGAGACTGTCCTCTTCCTCTTGCCTCTTCTCATAATGTGAAAAGTCATGAAATATGGAGGTGTTATGTTTGTAGCTAGCTATGATTCAGAGAACTTGGCTAGCTTTTTCCAAGGGGACCACCTGTTGCTGAAATTATGGTTTTATTAAACTGTGCATGTTTAAACAACATGTGGGTGGGAGGGCCCAAGACAATTCCATCTTGCACCTCTTTTTTTTTCTTCTTTGCATTATGTGCTCTTCGGGGCCTAGTTTTTAAAACTGCCATCCTGTCTTACACTGCAGTGCCACTCCTAGATGGGCCAGGTGTTTGTGCCGCCCACTTGTGTCGCTTAGCTTAGTTATCCAGCTACCTCGGTGCATCTTTTGGCCTAAAAACAATATTGTGAGTTGTTCAGAGTAGACTGGAAATGAGTGGAAATGAATGTTATTGAGGTTAATAATACAGTAGGATCAAAATTATCCCCAAATTCTGTGATTTTTGCTGTTTTTTCAAAAATCATCCAGATTCAAAACTCGAAAGGGTGGTTTTGGCAAAACCAATCCAGATCCAAAACACGAGCGGGGATTCAGATCCAAAACCCAAAAAGTGTCAGGGGCACATCTGTAATATAAATATATATATATATATATATATATATATATGCAAACAGAAAACCCAGCACTCACCATAGCAAGCTCACTTATCCTCAACACATCAATAAATAAATGACGGGGGTTTAGTTAGTGAATTGGCCAATGCACAGAAACTTGCAAACTGATCGCCAAGGTACCCCACCTTCATGCAGGTCCTACACTATTACAGAGTCTTAAAACCTGGCAACTGTCTCACACATCATATACCTGCTAGGTTTAATGTGCACCTGCCACACACCTTATGGTTTTTAAAGGTACACTAGTCACCTGACACTGACTAATAGATTACTAAGAAACAGCTGAGACAGGTTCAAGATAATTGAGTCTACATAGGGGTGCATTAGAAAGCTAGTGGTTACAGTTAATAAGAGTTAACCATAGATTAACCCCGCAATATACACACAAAATATAAAACCACAGCACTCGCGACCCCAGAAGCAGGGTACACAAATGCACTTACCACTCATAGGGTGAGGTGCAATTAGCCCATGACCACATCACTCAAATATATGCAAACAGAAAACCCAGCACTCACCATAGCAAGCTCACTTATCCTCAACACATCAATAAATAAATGATGGGGGTTTAGTTAGTGAATTGGCCAATGCACAGAAGCCTGCAAACCGATCGCCAAGGTACCCCATCTTCATGCACGTCCTACACTATGTTAATAGTGTAGTAGGTTAATATTTGGCACAAGGTGGGGCTTGCAAGAGTTATAACCCAAAGATCAATAGAAAAGGAAACTCTGCCTACAGAACAATTATTTGCAACAAGCTAGTGCTATAACCTAATCTACAAACACTGAGTGTGTTTGTCGCTACTTAATAGATGACATATGGTATCAGTCCTCTTCTTATTCTCAGTCCTAGGAACAATCTGCTCTGTCTGCTGACACAGATACATATTTACTTATTTATTAACAGTTTATATATTTATATAGCGCACACATATTCTGCAGCGCATTACAGAGAATTATTTGGCCATTCACACCAGTCCCTGCTCCAGTGGAGCTTACACTATATATTCCCTACCTTGATGCCTTTGTATCTGTGGAGTAACTCCCGGCCAGCGCAGCTCCTGCGGCTGGCCGGGAGTTGTGTGTCGCTGGCCGCTGCGTGAGACGTCACGCAGCCGCCGTGCCACGTCGGCCGGACCACGCCTACTAAACGGCGGCTTAACGCCGCTGTTTAGCCCCCTCCCGCCCAGCGACCGCCTCTGTCTCAGAGGCGATCGCTGGGCACCGACGACTGCCATGCGCCGGCGCACTGCGGTGCCAGCGCATGCGCAGTTCCGACCCGATCGCTGCGACAAACTGCAGCGAGCGATCGGGTCGGAATGACCCCCCATGTGCATTGCAGGTGTGGCAGATATAACATGTGCAGAGAGGGTTAGATGTGGGTGGGGTGTGTTCAAACTGAAATCTAAATTGCAGTGTAAAAATAAAGCAGCCAGTATTTACCCTGCACAGAAACAAAATAACCCACCCAAATCTAACGCTCTCTGCAAATGGGGAGGCAGATATAACTCTCTCTGCACATGTTAAATCTGCCTCCCCTGCAGTGCACATGGGTGGTCATTCCGAGTTGTTCGCTCGTTGCCGATTTTCTCTATATTGCGATTAGTCGCTTACTGCGCATGCGCAAGGCTCGCAGAGCGCATGCGCTTAGTTATTTTACTCAAAAGTTAGGTATTTTACTCACGGCATTACGAGGTTTTTTCTTCGTTCTGCTGATCGTAGTGTGATTGACAGGAAGTAGGTGTTTTTGGGCGGAAACTGGCCAATTTATGGGAGTGTGTGAAAAAACGCTGCCGTTTCTGGGAAAAACGCGGGAGTGGCTGGAGAAACGGGGGAGTGTCTGGGCGAACCAGGAACGACAAGCACTGAACTGATCGCACTGGAAGAGTAAGTCTCGAGCTACTCAGAAACTGCAAAGAAAAATCTTTTCGCAATATTGCGAATACTTCGTTCGCAATTCTGCTAAGCTAAGATTCACTCCCAGAGGGAGGCGGCTTAGCGTGTGCACTGCTGCGAAAAGCGGCTAGCGAGCGAACAACTCGGAATGAGGGCCATGGTTTTGCCCAACTGCTAACAAATTTGCTGCTGCAATCAACTCTGAATTACCTCCAATGTTATAGTGTGTATGGATAACTTTTCAAACTACGTAATACAGGTCAGTTCAATTTTACAGCTCGCAGGATATGTTTTGTTGATTTGTATTATGGCAGAAGATAGCAGAAAAGTTAATACCAAAAAACATTGCATTATTATTCAATACATTTTTAACAAAATCATAAATACTGTAGATTTTGATGATGAAACTAAATCCTCCATGGTTTATAGTGCCCTCCATTGTAGAAGCTGATGTTTAGAAAGCAGTGTTTCCTGGCAATCACCAAGTTACTAACAATGAAATGATTTCCTCTATTGAAACATTTGATTATGAAACCATGTGTGTAATGGAAATGCTGTAATTAGGGAAGGGGTTCGGAACATGAAAGGCGGAGAGGATTGAATCCACTAATTTGTCACAGAAAATTTTGGCAGGCGTCCTAATTAACTTCTCATAGTTTGTACATCTCTGTGGTGCCAGCGCTGAGTAGCTGCAAATTGTTATGATGTTGCAATAATATGATATGCCCGGTAAGAGTGGCAGCAGGGATTAGTATATACATTTGTGAATAAGCGCTCAATTTACATTGTGTTTATCTTCAAATTCATTTTCTTGTTTTAGTATGTGTGTGAGAGAGCGAGAGACAGTCTAATTCCGTCTAATTCCTGCATTAGTTTTCCTTAGTAACATTGCAGGTTATTCAGGTTTGTTAGCAAACCAAAAACATTAGCAATTGGGCAAAACCATACTGCACTGCAGGGGGGGCAGATGTAACATGTGAAGAGAGAGTGGGTGTGTTCAAACGGAAATTTGCAGTGTAAAAATAAAGCAGCCAGTATTTACCCTGCACAGAAACACTATAACCCACTTAAATCTAAATCTCTCTGCACATGTTACATCTGCCCCACCTGCGGTGCAGCATGGTTTTGCCCAATTACTAATTTTTTTGGTTTACTAACAAACAATGGCCCTCATTCCGAGTTGATCGCTCGCTGACGTTTTTTCGCAGCATAACAATCAGGATAAAAACTGGCATGCATATGGGCCGCAGGGCGCACGCGCCAAGTACTTTCACACAAAACTAAGCAATTTTACACAGGGGCGAGGAACGCTTTTCAGTCGCTCTGCTGATCGGTGTGTGATTGACAGAAAGTGGGTGTTTCTGGGCGGAAACAGACCGTTTTCCGGGAGTGTGCTAAAAAAGGCAGGCGTGTCAGGCTAAAACGCAGGAGTAGCTGGAGAAACGGGGTAGTGGCTGGCCGAACGCAGGGCGTGTTTGTGACGTCAAATCAGGAACCAAACAGTCTGCAGTGATCGCAATCTAGGAGTAGGTCTGGAGCTACTCAGAAACTGCAGGAAAAGATTTTCGAGCAATTCTGCTAATCTTTCGTTCGCACTTCTGCTAAGCTAAGATACACTCCCAGAGTGCGGCGGCCTAGCGTAATTCTGAGTTGATCGCAGCAGCAAGTTTGTTAGCAATTGGGCAAGACCATGTGCACAACGGGGGGGCAGGTATAACATTTGCAGATAGAGTTAGATTTGGGTGGGTTATATTGTTTCTGTGCAGGGTAAATACAGGCTGCTTTATTTTTACACTGCAATTTAGATTTCAGTTTGAATACACCCCACCCAAATCTAACTCTCTCTGCACATGTTATATCTGTCCCCAGTAGCGGATCTTGCCACAGGCAAGCAGGACTTTTGCCCGGGGCGCCGCCTTCCGGAGGGCGCCGGCGCCATCCGGAGGGCGCCGCACCATGGCAAGATCCGCTGCTGCTGTGCCCCCCGTGCCGCTGTCCGCTGTGAAGGGAAACTAGACGCTACGCGTCTAGTTTCCCTTCGTCGGCTGCCCGTTGTGAAGGGAAACTAGACGCTACGCGTCTAGTTTCCCTTCGTGGAGAGGACCTTTACTGTAATGATGTGCGGTGCGCGTTGACGTCATTGCGCACCGCACAGCAAAGGTCCTCTCCACGAAGGAAACTAGACGCATAGCGTCTAGTTTTCCTTCGTGGAGAGGACCTTTGCTGTGCGGTGCGCGATGACGTCATCGCGCACCGCACATCCTACTACAGTACAGGGGGCGTAACTGACCACGCCCCCTGTATGAAGCCACGCCCCCTAATGCCGCCCGGGGCGCAATAAGCCCCGGAACCGGCCCTGCCTGCCCCCCCTGCAGTGCACATGGTTTTGCCCAACTGCTAACAAATTTGCTGCTGCGATCAACTCAGAATTAGGCCCAATGTGTGTAATATGTATGTGCTTGTGTTACATATGTAAGTAGAAGCAGTGGGGTGGATTTATTAAATCATTGATAAAATAATAAATTGATCCAATTTGTTAATCAAAGCAATATTCTGCTCCTATTTTACATTTGTTTTGTAGGTGACCATGTATTCCTACTCCTCCCCCCGATAAACTAACATTACAATTCTTCTTTGCAGACATTAGAGGAAGAATTATTTGGAAACAATGAAGAAAGTGCTGCATTTAAAGAGTTCTTGAGTTTACTTGGAGACACCGTCTTACTCCAGGATTTCAAAGGGTTAGTTAGGAAGCTATAATTATGACAGATACAAGGGACAGAGCGGGAAGTACTGATTTTGATATTTAAAAACAATCATCTTGATTAAATCAATGCTTCTGATTGTTTTCAGTGTGTTTTTATCCAAAGTGATTTTTAATGTGTTCAAAATCAATATTATGCATTTTGGCATTCTCAGGGATTTTAGGTCTTTGATTTGATTGCCCATTCAGTGTGTTTTGTTTGTCACTTTGATTATAGCGATACTGTTCAGCAGACATGATTCATACTCTTAGAGCTTTTGACATCATCCGCCATCACCATGTTCTAAGCCTTAACATAAGATTTTTCTCAATCTATTGTGCCTTTCTATATTTTATTTTAAAATAACACTGAATCCTAAGGGTTGGGTTAAATTTGCCGGTATTCGGGACGGTGGCGGTCAGAATACCGACCGCGGCATCCCAATATTTGGAATCCCGAAAGGGGAAGGTAAAGTATACTTACCTTTCCCCCTGGCCCCCTATCCCACCCTCCCCGCAGCCTAAACCTAACCCTCCCCCTCCTACAGACTAACCATAACCCTCCCTCCTGGGGGTTGCTTAACCCTAACCCCGCCTGCAGACTAAACCTAACCCTCGGGCACAACTTAACCCTAACCCTTCCCCCCCACAGCCTCAACCTAACTCCACCCCACCTGCCCGGGCGCCCGCAGTTTACCTCTCCAGTGGGCCGGTGTCTTCTTGTTCGGGACGGTGAACCTATTTGGGATGTCGGTGTCGGCATTCCGAATAGTGACGGGATTCCGGCGTCCGTATTCGGACTGCCGGGATCCCAACAGCAGGGATCCTAACCAGATCCCAATCCTAATCTATGAATGAATCTCTCCATTTTTATTTATTCCCAAACTTAATAACTTTGTCAAATGTGCAGCCTGCACTGCAAAGCTAAAAGTCCATTGGCATAGACAGGGAAGCGACTAATGCAGATCTTCTTACAGGAAGAGACACAGGAGACATTGGGCCGGATGTAATGACGCCCGAGTTCACCAGCCGAATTCAGGCGTTTTTATGCTGTGTAAGTGATTGCCCCCTTTAAAAAAACGTCAGAGTTTGGTCAGCATCCTGCCCAGCCGCCGAACTAGGGCGTCATTACATCCGGCCCTGTATTGGAATGCCGCTACTGTTATCAATAAGTAAATACAGCACAGTAACCAATTCTGAACATACAATAATATCTCATATGCAGATACACTATTTGCTTGCTGAGTTTGACAGATTGGAAGTAAAACACTGAATGTGGCATGTGCATATGCTTGGGCACTCATCTACTTTTATTGTTGTTGTTCTGACGTATTGTAATAGATGGTTTCAGAGTTGAGTCACTTTTCTGACACACTCAGGACGGGCTACGTTCAGGATGATGGCGGTAAGGATGCTGGCAGTCGAAATCCCAGTGCCGGAATCCCGACACGCGTCCGGAATGCCGGCGCCGGAATACCGACATCAGTGGAAATGCCGACACCGGAATCCTGACTGCCGACATCCCGAACATAAGTATGCCCGGTACTGTTAGGTTTAGGCTGTGGAGGGGCGGGGGGTGGGGAGGTTGGGATTAGGCACCACCTGAGGGAATTAGGGTTAGGCTAGTCAGATTTGCAAAGCAAAGTCAAAATAGCACTGCAGGTTTAGCCAGCACCAAGGTATAGTACCAGATGTACACAGTAGTGTTGTTTATACAAATATTATCTGCATGGTAGAGTTAACAATAGGAACCCTACAACCTCATAATGAGATGGTATCGGAATCCTAGCGGTCAGGAATTCCGACGGTCAGAATGCTGACAATGGCATCCCAACGTTCAAATTCCTGCCGGATACCAGGGAGAATTTAGAGCCTAACCCACCCCTCCACACGCTAACGTTAACTGTCCCCTCTGCAGCCGAACCATAACACCCCTCACCCCTGCCCCGCAGCCAAACTCCAACCATCCCCCAAGTGCCTAAACTTGAGCCTAATCCTAACCCCAGTATTTACCGTCTGGATCAGTCGGCATATAGCCTCATAACAAAACTCAATCTATGCGAAGTAATTCTCAGATACGCTAGTTAATTGGCTGGTACTTTATCTCTCTCCACTTTATCTTCTCCAAGTCATAGTAAATAGACCCATGAGTGCTTAATCTCTCTCCACTTTATCTCTCTCCATATTTTGATAAATACCACCTAAAACCATGGTAATGTTCATATTTAATATGTCATCTAATACAATTTTCTCCGCACTGTTGTACAGGTTCCGAGGAGGACTGGATGTAGCACATGGTCAGACGGGGACAGAGTCCATATACACTGTATTCAGAGACAAGGAGATCATGTTTCACGTGTCCACTAAGTTACCATTTACAGAAGGAGATACCCAGCAGGTATAAACTTTTAAATTATCAGCTCTCACTCATTTCCTCTTTCTGCAGCAGGATACATTGGTTTCCACAGGAAAACATTGTGGTGTAGAATGGATCTTGATCCAGAGGCACCAACAGGCTAAAGCTTTCGGCTGTCCCAGGATACATTGGGGCCTCCTCTATTACCCCGCCTCCAGGCACTGTGAGTTCAGTTTCGAGTTGGTGCATGCAGCAGCAGGTCACTTAACAGGGGGGCTGCACTGGACAGCCCTGAAAAGTTTTCTAAGAAGACTTCAAGGGCCGCAGCGCTGATATGTCAGGGTAACATTCAGTGCTGCGGCGCCATCACCTCCCAAGCCGCGCCGCATACTCCCGCGGCTGGTTCCCGGGTACTTGCAGCAGAGATGCTCTCCTGGTTCGCGTGGCTGCTAAGGGGAGGAGGTAAGAGGGTCCCCCAGAGGGACCCGCCATTAAATCGCTTTCCTGACACAGTCTAGGGAGACGGACTGCGTTGCTGGCATGGACACTGTCACCGAGCAGGGGCCCCACTAGACCGGGGCGTATTGAGTACAGGTCGGGTGTACTAACACCCCATTTAATAAGACTCACAGTACCCGGGGTGGAAGTCCAGCATAGGGGAGGTGGCGCTTGACCTGTAGCCCCTCTCCCGCCCCAGGGCGCCATCTACTGCAGATTTTCCCACCCTGGAGCTGCCTCACACTCTCCCTCATTCCCTGACTGAGATGCTGGGCGCCATCTTCTAAGCATAGCTGCGGCTGGTCTCTGGGTCTGCAGGGCATGGTCTCCCTTGTAAAGCTGCCTGTATACAGCACTGTGAGTTTACAAACACTTGAGTATTCTACATGTCTTTATACAGACAGTGTTAGTTAAGAAAGAGTGTACCTATTACAGGATATATTTTACGAGTATTCTGATATATACATCCACTCTAGGACCGCGCTGTGTTATATATATATATCTGTACATACTATATACTAGTTCAGTGCAGTTTTATTGTCATAATTATCTGCATTGCCTGTGACTGTGTGTGCTTGTATCTGCTGTGTGGTTTCACTTTCAGTGTTTCCCAGATATATCTATCACTATATTCCATACCCTAAGGGACTAGGGGGGTCATTCTGAGTTGATCGTGGCTGTGCTAAATTTAGAACAGCCTCGATCAGGCACTCAGACATGCAGGGGGACGCCCAGCACAGGGCTAGTCCACCCCACATGTCAGTGTTGGCCCCCCTCGCAGAAATGCAAAAGCATCGCACAGCGGCGATGCTTTTGCATTTGAGGAGTAACTCCCAGCCAGTGCAGCTCCTGCGGCTAGCCGGGAGAACCTCTTCGCTGCCTGGGTCACGTCACGCAGCCGCCCGCCCCCCCAACGGTCCAGCCCCCTCCCGCCCAGCGACCACCTCTGCCTGTCAATCAGGCAGAGACGATCGCTAGGGAACAACGGCCTTCGGCCGTCCAGCATGCGCCAGCACATTGCGGCGCATGCGCAGATCCGACCCGATCGCTGCACTGCGATAAACTGCAGCTAGCGATCGGGTCGGAATGACCCCCTAGGTGCGTCTGGGTCATATATATAGTGCGTCACAGTATTTACTCGATACATGTATTCTACTGTGTACTCAGTCACATAATACCAGATTTATTTGCAGGTGTTGTGTACTGCGTATTCAGTCACATACTACCAGATTTATTCGCTGGTATTATACTCTGTCTGGCTTTATCGTACTATACCGCTCTTTTGTTGCATTTGTGTACAATGTCTAACATGAAGGGCAGTAAGTCTGTGGACGCTCCTGCATCTGCAGAGCATGCGCCAAAGATTTACCAGAGGGGGAAGTTTTGTATGATGGTCCTGTGTATTGTGTGTCATACATTTCCCAGTCAGTCCGCAGCTCCTGTAACCAATCAGGCAGGGCCGGTGCTAGGGCGCCCCCCTGCAAACTATAAATTTGCGCCCTCCCATACTTTACAAAGGGACAGCGCCGCTAAATAAAAGGATATGGTCCAGGGCTGTTTCTTGCCAATTTGGCTCCCAGTGCGAGATTTCAAAATGCCCCCCCCCCCTCCCCATTTACATTTTTTTTAAAAAGCGTCCCCCCATAGCTATAAAAAGAAAAAGCATGGGCGCGCTCCCGGCAAGGGGCGTGGCCTCATTGATATGGGCGTGGTCTCATAAAAATGGGCGTGGTCTCATCTGATATCATCACGGCCACCACAGGGGGAAAAAACCAAACATCAAAAGTCCCTATTTTACACATTACGGCAGGCAAGAGTCCCCATTTTACACAGTGCGGCAGGCAAGTGTCCCCATTTTACACATTACGCAGGCAAGAGTCCCCATTTTACACATTACACAGGCAAGTGTCCCCATTTTACACATTACGCAAGCGAGAGTCCCCATTTTACACATTACACAGGCAAGTGTCCCTATTTTACACATTACGCAGGCGAGAGTCCCCATTTTACACATTACGCAGGCGAGAGTCCCCATTTTACACAGTACGGCAGGCAAGTGTCCCTATTTTACACATTACGCAGGCGAGAGTCCCCATTTTACACATTACGCAGGCGAGAGTCCCCATTTTGCACAGTACGGCAGGCAAGAGTCACCATTTTACACATTACGCAGGCGAGAGTCTCCATTTTACACATTACGCAGGCAAGAGTCCCCATTTTACACATTACAGCAGGCAAGTGTCCCCATTTTGCACAGTACGGCAGGCAAGTGTCCCCATTTTACACAGTACGGCAGGCAAGTGTTCCTATTTTACACATTACGCAGGCGAGAGTCCCCATTTTACACATTACGCAGGCAAGACAGAGTCCCCATTTTACACAGTACGGCAGGCAAGTGTCTTTATTTTACACATTACGCAGGCGAGAGTCCCCATTTTACACATTACGCAGGCGAGAGTCCCCATTTTACACAGTACGGCAGGCAAGAGTCCCCATTTTACACATTACGCAGGCGAGAGTCCCCATTTTACACATTACGCAGGCAAGAGTCCCCATTTTACACATTACAGCAGGCAAGAGTCCACATTTTGCACCGTACGGCAGGCAAGTGTCCCCATTTTACACAGTACGGCAGGCAAGTGTCCCTATTTTACACATTACGCAGGCGAGAGTCCCCATTTTACACATTACGCAGGCGAGAGTCCCCATTTTACACAGTACGGCAGGCAAGAGTCCCCATTTTACACATTACGCAGGCGAGAGTCCCCATTTTACACATTACGCAGGCAAGAGTACCCATTTTACACATTACAGCAGGCAACAGTCCACATTTTGCACAGTACGGCAGGCAAGTGTCCCCATTTTACACAGTACGGCAGGCAAGTGTCCCTATTTTACACATTACGCAGGCGAGAGTACCAATTTTACACATTACGCAGGCAAGACAGAGTCCCCATTTTACACAGTACGGCAGGCAAATGTCCCCATTTTATACAGTACGGCAGGCAGGTGTCCCCATTTTGCACAGTACGGCAGGCAAGTGTCCCCATTTTATACAGTACGGCAGGCAAGTGTCCCCATTTTATACAGTACGGCAGGCAAGTGTCAAGTTGGGGGGGAGGAAGGGAGAGGGAGGGGTGAGAGAGAGACTACTTACATTTGAAGAGGATCTTCCCGCTCCTCTGTGGTACTGCAGTCTTCTGGTTCCGTGTAGCCCCGCCCCCTTTTCGTCCACGAAGCTCCGCCCCCTTTTCGTCCGTGAAGCTCTGCCCCCCTTCGTCCGATCAGTTAGGGCAGGATGTACTCAGCTGCCTTCACTGCGCTCCCTTTGACATTCTCCATGGCAACCGTTCTCCTCCCCCAGCCGGCGCTGCCATACCCTCCCTGTTGTTTTCTCCCCGGGCTTCCCCTCGCTGGTATTACACTTGCTCCGCAGCGGCATCTCAGGTCTCAGCGTCGCTGATGCCGCGCTCCCCCTTTGCTGTTTTCTTGTGCATGTGCACATGCCACAGCTCGAGATGTCTGAGTGGCCACGGCGGAAAAGAGGCGGAGCAAGTGTAATTCAAGCGAGGGGAGGCGCGGGGAGAAAACAATGGGTAGCGTATGGCAGCGCCGCCTGGAGGAGGAGAACTGTTACCGTAGAGAATGTCAAAGGGAGAGGAGAGGAGGCTTTAATCTGCCGGCGCCGCTGCCTGTCATACAGTGACAGGTACAGCAGCCGGCAGCAGGGGGGACAGGACGGCGCAGCAGCGGGGATGCAGTGCAGGGAAAGCGCCTCTCCTCCCTGGCGCCTACCTGCACTGCATCCCTTTGCTGAGCGGGTAGCGCCGGGCCTGCAATCAGGAGCCACCCAGTGCTGCGTTCACAAACCTACTAGGTACTCTGGTGGAACGCCTTACGCCCCCTATGGGACCACCTGTGTCAATACAGCCACATATTGTCCCTATGGTTAATCCGCCTTGGCAGGAAAATTTGTCTAACAAGTTGCAGCAATTAAATCAATCCTTGGTTAGTCAAAAAACTAATACTCCAAGTCACTCCCATGTCTCTGGGTCATCTAAGCGGGCTGCTTCCTCCTCACAATCCAGGAATCTCTCAGATGTTTCATCTGAAGAGGAGGGGGAGCATACTGTCCTGTCAGACACTGAATCCGGTGTTTCTGACGAGGATTCTCCATTGCAAATTGATGTCCCAGCCCTAGCATAGCCAGATAAAGGGGGGGTCGCAGGGCATACAGTACCCCGGGCCCCCCTTTGTTAAGGCCCCCCCCAGACAGAGCACACCGACATCGCTAGCTTTCCCTCTCATGCAGTAGCAGAACCAGACATCCAGAATGCGAGGAGGGCAGTATGCATTGCAAGCAGAGTATCAGGTTTTATGAGCTACCGATTGAGCTTTCTGACCAGAGGAGAGATAGGAGGGCGGAGAGAGCTGTAAGTGACACAGGGATCCCAGCTTCTCCTCCTCCCTGCCTGGGTGTCTGGGTCCTATGTAACCTGGCATTATTCAACTATTAGTTTAAATCTAATATACCCCATTGGATTAAATTTAATATACACAATCCATACATCCTAACATGACTCAGTCCTGGAGGGATAACATGCTATATTAAGTTATGATTGCAATCACCTGTGTTGAAACACCTTTCATATCTATGAAATAGTTCAACACAGGTCACACCAATCATATATTAAGAAGGAAGTCCAGGTAAACAGCATTTTATCCCTCCTGGAATGGGTCATGTTGGGAGGTATGCACAATCTAAAATACACTCCCCCGCCTTCCACCAGGGCCCCCTTGTCTTAAGTGCCCCGGGCACCCCCAAGGCTTAATCCGGCCCTGAGCCGTAGTGGTTGCTATTAGCAGATCCTACAATTCACTGATGATGAGAATTCCACTACTGCGGCTAAGAAAACTGATATGTTTAAACGGCAGAAGGTGGTTAAAAATCTAATACCCCATTTTGACCATTTGGTGGACATCAGGCAGGAACCCTGGTCTACTCCAGGGAAGAAATTCCCTCTATCTAAACGGGCTTTGGCTCGCTATCCTTTCCCAGTACCAAGTGGGAAAATCCACCACCGGTGAATTCTCATGTCAACCGTCTCGTGGTGTCGTCCACTCTGCCTGTCACCACTGTCACTTCACTGAATGAACCGACAGATAAGCATGTGGAGGGATGCCTGAAATGTATTTACTCCCTTACAGGAGCTGTACATAGACCCACTATTACTGTAATTTAAAATGTCATAGTTTTTATGCAGGATCAAGTGGGATCAAGAGGGGTGTTTGGCTGGGATGCAGCAAGTTGTGGGTTTGAGTCCTGGGTGTGGCAATATATTGAAATGTGTTATTTGAGGACGGGTATTGTGGCTGAATGGCGGCGAGCTCTCGGGTTGAGTGCAGGAAAGTGGTATAAAGACGATTCGTGTCCAAATCCATGTTTTGCCGTGTTCTATAAATGTGTTTTATATATATATATATATATATATATATATATATATACATACAGCGGGTGGGTGCGGCACTCCTAGCGGCTATCACAAACAGGCAAAAGGGTCCTCGGTGTGGACAACGTTTCAAAGCAATTTAATGTAGCTTTTTCGTCAGGTCAAAAAGCTACATTAAATTGCTTTGAAACGTTGTCCACATGTATTCATTCCATGTGAGTGCACCCAGTGCTTTTTTGATTTTAATGGGAGAGCCGGACCTGCCTGCTGTATATATATATATAAATATCCAAAAGATTGGCACTCTTTAGTCTGGTGCCTTTCAACAGCGGGACCTTCAGGTGGCCACACTCCATGCAAACATTCCAAACGGTGGCACTCCGAATTAATGAAACACTTAACAACATAGCTTGCGGCAATGTTTCAGCACTGTTTATTGTGCTTTTATCAGGCCCTCCACATATCACACAAACTACTCACCACATATAAAGCCTACTCAAAAGTCTGATAGCCTGCTGTCTGGTGATGACATGAGTCGTGACATCATCCCCCGAGGCAGCGCAACTGTGGCGGCTGGAAGTATCAGCCGACATTTACTCTCTGACTTTTGAGAAAGCTTTATATGTGGTTTGTTTACCGCGAGGCATGTGCCTTATGTCCCTATTGGAAAAATGGGGGGGTCGGGGGTGCCAATTCTGTTTATGGCACAGGGCACCAACAAGTCTAGTTACAGCTCTGTATGCTGCCACTTTGGCATTGGATGCATGTACATGCCTGATGACTTTTGCAGAGTGCAGTAAGAATCCCCCAAGGGGTCAGTAATGGGATTACAAGCAATAATTATAACTAATTTTGGAAGTTACATTACGGTAACGTGGGGTGAAATCGTAAGGCATGAAGGTGATGCGATAACATCGTGACATGCCTAATTACTCTAACACTGCTACATCTGTTCATGAACCGTGTTCTTTGACGATAAATTACTTCCTTTTGGTGTATTGCGTTTATCTTGACGAGTGAGTCATTGTTCCTATGTTTGCAAATGGCAGTTTGCTTTACTCTGTTATTTGTCACAGGTCTGCAATAAAACTCCATATGCCACCAACATAAAATAAAGAACAGATGTGTCATAAACCAACCCAAGAATAATACTTTATACTGTAGCAGAGTTTCACAAACTCTGCCATTACAGTTAGGGGCGTAGCTAGAACTTTTTGGGCCCATAGCAACATATTGAAGGGTCCCCTGTCCCAGTGCTTCTAGAGAGACTCCTCTCCACAGCAGATGTTAATTTTATGCTGATTAATAATGCACTGGTGCCCTAGTTCATGTTATGTCACACTGCAGGGCTGCCAGTACACATTATGCAACACAGTACCCCCAATTCACATTATAACATACAGTGAGGTAAGTGTATCATCCATCGTTATGGGGGAGAAGCAGAATCAGTGCACATTATGTGCACTATACCACTTCTCCCCCGTGTATGAATGTGCCGGTATGTGGTACATGACAGGGGCGCTATGCTCCCCTGTCCATATCAGCGCTGCTATCTATAAAATTGCACGCCGATATGTGTTGGCAATGTATGAATGGTCAGCAGCGCTGACAATTCCGACAACTGCAGCTATCGACTACGACGGCTGCATGTGGCTATACCCTATTTCTCTGACGTCCTAGTGGATGCTGGGAACTCCGTAAGGACCATGAGGGAATAGCGGGCTCCGAAGGAGGCTGGGCACTCTAGAAAGATCTTAGACTACCTGGTGTGCACTGGCTCCTCCCACTATGACCCTCCTCCAAGCCTCAGTTAGATTTCGTGCCCGGCCGAGGTTGGATGCACACTAGGGGCTCTCCTGAGCTCTTAGAAAGAAATAGACTTAGGTTTTTTTATTTTCAGTGAGACCTGCTGGCAACAGGCTCACAGCAGCGAGGGACTAAGGGGAGAAGAAGCGAACTCGCCTGCTTGCAGCCGGATTGGGCTTCTTAGGCTACTGGACACCATTAGCTCCAGAGGGATCGACCGCAGGCCCAGTCCTTGGTGTTCGGTCCCGGAGCCGCGCCGCCGTCCCCCTTACAGAGCCAGAAGCAAGAAGATGGTCCGGAAAATCGGCAGCATGAAGACTCAGTCTTCACCAAGGTAGCGCACAGCACTGCAGCTGTGCGCCATTGCTCCTCTCACACACTTCACACTCCGGTCACTGAGGGTGCAGGGCGCTGGGGGGGGACGCCCTGAGGCAGCAATAAAAACACCTTGGCTGGCAAAAATACCTCAATATATAGCCCCAGGGGCTATATATGAGGTAAATACCCCTGCCAGATTCCATAAAAAAGTGGGAGAATAGGCCGCGGATAAGGGGCGGAGCTATCTCCCTCAAGCACACTGGCGCCATTTTCCCTCACTGCTCCGTTGGAGGGAAGCTCCCTAGCTCTCCCCTGCAGTTTACAACACAGAAAAGGGTTAAAAAAGAGAGGGGGGGCATTTAATTTAGGCGCAGCATACATTATATAAAAAAAGCAGCTATAGGGGACATAACTCAGTTAGTCCCTGCATTATATAGCGCTCTGGTGTGTGCTGGCATACTCTCACTCTGTCCCCCCAAAGGGCTTTTGTGGGTCCTGTCCTCGTTTAGAGCATTCCCTGTGTGTCTGCGGTGTGTCGGTACGGCTGTGTCGACATGTTGAATGAGGAGGCTTATATGGTGACGGAGCAGAGGCCGATATATGTGATGTAGCCCCCTGTGGGGCCGACAAATCGACAGTGTCAACTCCTTACATAAAAGGATGGATGACGTAACAGCTGTGGGACAGCCTGCTTCTCAGCCCGCGCCTGCCCAGGCGTTTCAAAGGCCATCAGGGGCTCAAAAACGCCCGCTCTCTCAGATGGCAGACACAGATGTCGACACGGAGTCTGACTCCAGGGTCAACAAGGTTGAGACATATACACAATCCACTAGGAACATCCGTGACTTGATCCCGGCAATAAAAAATGTGTTACACATTTCTGACATTAACCCAAGCACCTCTATAAATGGGTTTTTAGGTTGGGGAGAAAAAACAGGCAGTGTTTTGTTCCCCCATCAGATGAATAAATGAAGTGTGTGAAAAGCGTGGGTTCCCCCGTTTAGAAACTGGTAATTTCTAAAAAGTTACTGATGGCGTACCCTTTCCCGCCAGGAGGATAAGTTACGCTGGGAGATATCCCCTAGGGTGGATAAGGCGCTCACACGGTTGTCAAAAAAGGTGGCACTGCCGTTTTAGGAACGGCCACTTTGAAGGTACCTGTTGATAAAAGACAGGAGGATATCCTGAAGTCTGTATTTACACACTCAGGTACTAGACGAGACCTGCAGATTGTGCTGCTGCAGAGTGGTCGGTGACCCTGTCAAACATGAGAACATATTAAAGACGTCGTCTTATATATGAGGGATGCACAGAGGGATATTTTGCCGGCTGGCATCCAAAATGAATGTAATGTCCATTCTGTCAGGAGGGTATTAGAGACCTGTCACGGGACAGGTGATGCTGACCTTAAAAGGCGCATAGAGATTCTGCCTTATAAGGGTGAGGAATTATTTGGGGATGGTCTCTGGGACCTCGTATCCACAGCCACAGCTGGGAAGAAATATTTTTACCTCAGGTTTCCTCACAGACTAAGAAAGCACTGTATCAGGTACAGTCCTTTCGGCTTCAGAAAAGCAAGCGGGTCAAAGGCGTTTCCCTTCTGTACAGAGACAAGGGAAGAGGGAAAAAGCTGCACCAGTCAGCCTGCTCCCAGATTCAAAATTCTTCTCTCGCTTCCTCTGAGCCCACAGCATGACGCGGGGGCTCCACAGGTGTAGCCAGGTACGGTGGGGGGCCGTCTAAAAAATTTCAGAGATAAGTGGGCTCGCTCACAGGTGGATCCCTGTTTCTTTCAAGAAGTATGTCAGGGGTACAAGCTGGAATTCGAGATATCTCCCCCCAGCCGTTTCCTAGATTATGGCTTGCCGACAACTCCCTCAGGCAGGGAGGCTGTACTAAAGGCAATTAATAAGCAGTATTCCCAACAGGTAATACTCAAGTGCCCCTACTTCAACAAGGACGGGGTTACTATTTTACACGGGTTGGGGTACCGAAACCGCATGGTTCGGTGTGACCCATTTATATTAAAATCCTTGAACACATACATAAAAAAATTCAAGTTCAAGATGGAATCGCTCGGGGCGGTTATTGCAAGCCTGGACGAGGGGGATTACATGGTATCCCAGGACATCAAGGATGCTTACCTGCATGTCCCCATTTACCATCCTCGCCAGAAGTACCTCAGATTTGTGGTACAGGATTACCATTACCAAGTCCAGACAGGACTGTACAAGGCACCGAGGGTGTTTACCGGGGTAATGGCCGAAATGATGATACTCCTTCGAAAAGGGAGTTTTTAATTATCCCGTACTTGGACAATCTCCTTATAAGGGCGAGGTCCAAGGAGCAGTTGCTAGTCGGGGTAGCACTATTTTGGAAAGTGCTACAACAGCAGAGTTGGATTCTAAACAGTCCAAAGTCACAGCTGGTTCCTATGACACGTCTACTGTTCCTGGGGATGGTTCTGGACACAGACCAGAAATAAGTGTTTCTCCGGGAGGAGAAAGCCAAGGAGCTGTCATCTCTAGTCAGAGACCTCCTGAAGCCAAAACAGGTATCGGTGCATCATTGCACGCGAATCCTGGGAATAAGGGTAGCTTCCTACGAAGCATTCCCATTCGGCAGGTTCCATGCAAGAATTTTTCAGTGGGACCTGTTGGACAAGTGGTCCGGATCGCATATTCAAATGCATCGGCTGATAACCCTGTCTCCAAGGACCAGGGTATCTCTAAAATGGTGGCTGCAGAGTGCCCATCTTAAGGAGGGCCGCAGGTTCGACATACTGGACTAGGTCCTAGTGACCATGGAGGCCAGCCTTTGAGGCTGGGGGCAGTAACACAGGGAAGAAAATTCCAAGGACTTTGGTCAAGTCAGGTGACTTCTCTACACAGGCAAGACCTCTGCTTCAAAACCAGCCGGTACTGATCCAATCAGACAACATCACGGCGGTCGCCCATGTAAACCAACAGGGCGACACAAGAAGCAGGATGGCGATGGCAAAAGCCACAAGGATTCTCCGATGGGCGGAAAATCATGTGTTAGCACTGTCAACAGTGTTCATTCCCGGAGTGGACAACTGGGAAGCTGATCTTCTCAGCAGACACGACCTCCACCCGGGAGAGTGGGGACTTCATCCAGAAGTCTTTCAAAGGATTGTACACCTTTGGGAAAGGCCACAGGTGGACATGATGGCGTCCCGCCTCAACAAAAAGCTATAAAAGATATTGCGCCAGGTCAAGGGACCCTCAGGCGATAGTTGTGGACGCTCTGGTAACACCGTGGGTGTACCAGTCATTTTATGTGTTCCCTCCTCTGCCCCTCATACCAAAGGTATTGAGAATAATAATAAGAAGGCGAGGAGTAAGAACGATACTCGTGGTTCCGGATTGGCCAAGAAGAGCTTGGTACCCAGAACTTCAAAAAATTATATCAGAGGACCCATGGCCTCTGCCGCTCAGACAGGACCTGCGGCAGCAGGGGCCCTGTCTGTTCCAAAACTTACCGCGGCTGCGTTTGACGGCATGGCGGTTGAACGCCGGATCCTGAAGGAAAAGGGCATTCCGGAGGAAGTCATTCCTACGCTTATTAAAGCTAGGAAAGAGGTTACAGCAAATCATTATCACCGCATATGGCGGAAGTATGTTGCATGGTGTGAGGCCGAAAAGGCCCCAACAGAGGAATTTCAACTAGGTTGATTTCTGCATTTCCTGCAAGCAGGAGTGAATATGGGCCTAAAACTGGGCTCCATTAAGGTACAGATCTCGGCTCTGTCGATTTTCTTTCAAAAAGAACTAGCTTCAGTACCTGAAGTTCAGACTTTTGTAAAGGGAGTGCTGCATATTCAGCCCCCGTTTGTGCCCCCTGTGGCACCTTGGGATCTCAACGTGGTGTTGAGTTTCTTAAAATCACATTGGTTTGAACCACTAAAAACCGTGGATCTGAAATATCTCACGTGGAAGGTGGTCATTGGCGGCTTTGTCCTGTAAAAGCCCTTATCTGATTTTCCATATGGATAGGGCAGAATTGAGGACTCGTCCCCAGTTTCTCCCTAAGGTGGTGTCAGCGTTTCACCTGAACCAGCCTATTGTGGTGCCTGCGGCTACTAGGGACTTGGAGGGCTCCAAGTTGTTAGACGTGGTCAGGGCCCTGAAAATATATGTTTCCAGGACGGCTGGAGTCAGAAAATCTGACTCGCTGTTTATCCTATATGCACCCAACAAGCTGGGTGCTCCTGCTTCTACGCAGACTATTGCTCGTTGGATTTGTAATACAATTCAGCTTACACATTCTGTGGCAGGCCTGCCACAGCCAAAATCTGTCAATGCCCATTCCACAAGGAAGGTGGGCTCATCTTGGGCGGCTGCCCGAGGGGTCTCGGCTTTACAACTTTGCCGAGCTGCTACTTGGTCAGGGGCAAACACGTTTGCAAAATTCTATAAATTTGATACCCTGGCTGAGGAGGACCTGGAGTTCTCTCATTCGGTGTTGCAGAGTCATCCGCACTCTCCCGCCCGTTTGGGAGCTTTGGTATAATCCCCATGGTCCTTACGGAGTTCCCAGCATCCACTAGGACGTCAGAGAAAATAAGAATTTACTCACCGGTAATTCTATTTCTCGTAGTCCGTAGTGGATGCTGGGCGCCCGTCCCAAGTGCGGTGTATCTGCAATACTTGTACGTAGTTATTGTTAACTAAATCGGGTTATTGTTGAGCCATCTGTTGAGAGGCTCGGTTGTTTCATACTGTTAACTTGGTTTCATATCACGAGTTATACGGTGTGATTGGTGTGGCTGGTATGAGTCTTACCCGGGATTCAAAATCCTTCCTTATTGTGTACGCTCGTCCGGGCACGGTGTCCTAACTGAGGCTTGGAGGAGGGTCATAGTGGGAGGAGCCAGTGCACACCAGGTAGTCTTAAGATCTTTCTAGAGTGCCCAGCCTCCTTCGGAGCCCGCTATTCCCCCATGGTCCTTACGGAGTTCCCAGCATCCACTACGGACTATGAGAAATAGAATTACCGGTGAGTAAATTCTTATTATCCACAGCAGGGACAGAGCTGTCCCCCATCTGTGGCTCCGGAGTGAGTAGCAAGATCCTGCACATGCGCAGTGGAGCCGGCCGGGCAGGGAGACACAGGGTGTCAGCACTGAGCTGATGTGCTGTGTGCTCAGGGGGCACCACCAAAGGGGAGAGTTTTCATTCCCCCATTTTGGCAGACAAGATGTTAATACATCTTGTCGATGTCCCTTCCTGCTTCGTCTCGGTATTGAGGTAAAGCAGGAAGTGTTATAGTGGCACGATCCGTACCGCTATAATACATCTACCCCAGTGTCCTTAATTCATATAATGCCACATTACAGTGCCCCCAGGTCATATTATGCCACACTATAATGCCTCCATTTGGCACATTACAAGCCCCAGTTCATATTATGCAACATTATAATGATCTCCAGTTCATTTTATACCACATCACAATGAGCAGGTCCAGGGTATACCTAGATATATTGCAGGCCCCAAGGCAAAAGTTTGTAAGAGCACCTCAGTGGTGCACGCAGGGGGGTTTCCGAGTACCTGGAACCCCCCCCCCCCCCCCCCCCAGATGAGCAAAATTGTTTTATTTTTGAAACAGAGACAGCAGTGTCTCCGTCTCAGTATAAGCCGCGACCGCAGATCTGCTACTAGAGCAGCAGAGAGCTATGTGTAGCTCTCTGCATAGAGAATGTCCGGAGGGAGCTGCTGCTGGCTGCGCATGCTCAACCACAGCAGCTCCCTCCATCCTCACAGTCATGATAGGCTGCTCCTGCCTCCCAGCCCCAAGGCTTATCGTATGCATAAAATATACAGTATGTATACTGTATATGAAGTTTTTGTATATGTATGTGTTTGTAGTTATGTATGTTAGTATGTGTGTGTGTATGTTCTTGTGTATGTATGTATGTATGTATGTATGCATGTGTGTTTATGTGTGTATGTATATACGAATGTGTGTGCTATACATGTATATACATATGTTTGTTTATTATATACTGTATGTTTATGGAGGCTGATGTACAGTGGATTATGAGGCTGCATTTGATGACAAAGTACTTGTTTGCTTATGTTTAGATGAATATGACCACCACTCTGATCTCTTTTGGCTGAAACTGCACTTGCACTTTATGTGGAGATTTATAAAGGATTGTTTTTTTGCATAAAAAATGAGATGTGCTTATTCCTTTACCTATACAAATTGACATTATTATGTAAAGTTTGGTGTCACCCAGACAATTTCGTGTTTTACATGAAAACTGACTTTTATTTATCAAATGAGTTGCAAAATGAATAGAACATATAGTCAAGACATTGGCAAAGTTAGAAATAATGATTTTTATTTGCAATAATAATTTTGCTTTTGTCAAAGAATGCTCCTTTTGCAGCAATTACAGCATTTCAGACCTTTGGCATTCTAGATGTTAATTTGTTGAGGTAATCTGAAGAAGTTTCACCCCACGCTTCTTGAAGCACCTCCCACAAGTTGGATTGGCTTGATGGGCACTTCTTGCATACCATACGGTCAAGCTGCTCCTACAACAATTCAATGGGGTTGAGATCTGGTGACTGCGCTGGCCACTCCATTACAGACAGAATACCAGCTGCCTGCTTCTACCCTAAATAGTTCTTGCATAATGTGGAGGTGTGCTTTGGGTCATTGTCCTGTTGGAAGAGGAACTTGGCTCCAATCAAGCGCTGTCCACAGGGTATGTGGACAGTGTTGCAAAATGGATTGATAGCCTTTCTTATTCAAAATCCCTTTTACCTTGTACAAATCTCCCACTTTGCCAGCACCAAAGCAGCCCCAGACCATCACATTACCTCCACCATACTTGACAGATGGCGTCAGGCACTCTTCCAGCATCTTTTCACTTGTTCTGTGTCTCACAAATGTTATTCTGTGTAATCCAAACACCTGTCTGTCCATAACACTTTTTTCCAATCTTCCTCTGTCCAATGTCTGTTCTTTTGCCCATATTAATCTTTTCCTTTTATTGGCCAGTCTCAGATATAGCTTTTTCTTTGCCACTCTGCCTAGAAGGCCAGCATCCCGGAGTTGCCTCTTCACTGTAGACGTTGACAATGGCGTTTTGCGGGTACAATTTAATGAAGCTGCCAGTTGAGGACCTGTGAGGCGTCTATTTCTCAAACTAGAGACTCTAATGTACTTGTCTTCTTGCTCAGTTGTGCATCGGGGCCTCCCACTTCCCTTTCTACTCTGGTTAGAGCCTGTTTGTGCTGTTCTCTGAAGGGAGTAGTACACACTGTTGTAGGAAATGTGCAGTTTCTTAGCAATTTCTTGCATGGAAAAGCCTTAATCTCGAAGAACAAGAATAGACTGTCGAGTTTCACATGAAAGTTCCTTTTTTCTGGCCATTTTCAGAGTATAATCGAACCCACAAATGTGATGCTCCAGATACTCAACTAGCTCAAAGGAAGGTCAGTTTTATGGCTTCTCTAACGAGCAAACCTGTTTTCAGCTGTGCTAAAATAATTGCACAAGGGTTTTCAACGGTTTTCTAATCATCTATTAATCTTCTAACGCGATTAGCAAACACAATGTGCCATTAGAACACTGGAGTGATGGTTGCTGGAAATGGGCCTTTATACACCTATGTAGATACTGCTTTAAAAAACAGACGTTTGCAGCTAGTATACTGTCATTTACCACCTTAACAATGTATAGAGTGTATTTCTGATTAATTTTATATTATCTTTATTGAAAAAAAAAAAACTGTGCTTTTCTTTCAAAAATAAGGAAATTGTCTGGGTGACCACAAACTTTTGAACGGTAGTCTATGTACACAGACAAAAGAGCCCGGCACTCCCTCTGGGAAATCCAAATTACTGGCTGCGGTGCCTTCCGTGGGTCACTTGCATGGCCTCATAATAGTAGCGGGATTCGGCGGCACTCCACAGACTAAGCTGTAAAGCAAATGTCTTTATTGGTCCAGTTTGGGAAACTGCATTACTGTATATAAAAAAATCTTGTGTACATGACTAAAAGAAAACAGATATTCCTGTTCCTATTGTTATAGCTCCTGAAAACGTTCTTTAAGTAGAACATTGCCAATGAATAGATCATATTGAGCCTACGTTAGTGCAGTTTGATGTATACATTTCATATGTATAATTTGCTGTACATTCATTATAAGCGTAGACCAAATATGATATGGAGAATATTGATCCATTACGCCAACCCTGGCTGCAGAAAGCACTTGCGGCTACCACTTTGCGCTGCATGACCAATTCTGTGACATACATAAAAACAACAAATTAAATGGTTTGCTATAGATAATAGATCATTTTATCATTGTGTTATATACATTAAAATATGTCTAGCTGGAGATATCAAACCTAACTCTCCATTAAAATACACAGTACGTATGCTTTTAAAAAGTTACTACTTTTAAAAAAGGCATTCAGAACAATTTACTCTTAGGCACGAAGGAAAAGAGTAGTGCTTTTTCGGGTCACGCCAGGTCACGCATGTGCGGAGGGACCCCAGCTAGTCGCCAATGCCTCTGATAAGTTATAGGCCCTACACACTGGGCGATAATAGTCAAAGATATGAACGATCTCGTACATTAATGAACGAGATACCGTACATATCTTTGAGTGTGGAGGCACCAACGATAACGATGCGCAGCCACTCGCCCGTTCATCGCTGGTGCCCTGTCGCCTGTGCATGCAGGCCAATATGGACGATCTCGTCCATATTTGCCTGCGCTGCTATGGAGCCGGGTGACGGGGGGAGTGAATAAACTTCACTCCCCCCCCGCCACCGGGTCGCCCGTCGGCTGTATCCGCCGTCGGGCAGCTCGGCGGCGGATCGCTAAATGTGTAGGGCCCTTTAGAGCTTACTGCTGTCTTCCAGTTCATCGGAGAGCTGCCCCTGCAAGTTTGTGTTTATAAAATCCTGTAAAATATTTTCTATCAGCACAATAAATGGTACAATGGAAACAGAACTTTTCAGGCAGTATTTGATAAATAGCAGGGCAGCCTGATTTTACATCATTGCACGACCGGGAATCATTGCAGCAAGTTTCATTCGAGACATGCAGCTTTTTTCTTATTCAAATCACATTGAACTATATGGGGGTGATTCCAACCCGTTCGCACGCAGCGGTTCTTTGCTGCGGTGTGAACGGGTCGGAAATGCGCGGCGGACGCATTGCGCATGCGCGTCACTGGGCAATGATGCCGCCAGCGAGAAATATGATCACAGCGGCGATCGCAAGAAGACGGACAAGCGGGAGGCGTTCAGGGGCGGATACTCACCATTTTCCAGGCATGATGAGTCCAACCAGGCGTGTCGAGGCGTTTGGAAGGCAGATGTCTGACGTCAGGAGCGGGACCTTCATCGCCGGATCCGTCGCATTGGTTGAGTAACTGCAGCCCTGGTCTTGTTTTACTTGAAACTTTGTTAGCATAGCAGGGCTGCACAAGCGTTCGCAGCCCTGCTATGCTAAAATACACTCCCACATAGGCGGGTCAGGTTGATCGCACGAGCAGCAAAAGTTGCTACGTGCGATCAACTCGGAATGACCCCCAATTCAGACCTGATCGTAGCAGCAAATTTGTTAGCAGATGGGCAAATCCATGTGTACTGCAGGGGGGGAGGGGATATAACATGTGCAGAGAGATTTGGGTGGGTTATATTGTTTCTGTGCAGGGTAAATACTGGCTGCTTTATTTTTACACTGCAATTTAGATTTCAATTTGAACACACCCCACCCAAATCTAACTCTATATCTGCCCCCCCTGCAGTGCACATGGTTTTGCCCATCTGCTAACAAAGTTGCTGCTACGATCAGGTCTGAATTAGGCCCTATGCTGGCCAGGAACAGGTATTAAGTTAGAGATGTTTTTTTCTGGGGGGGAGGAGGGATGGGTCATTTTATTTTATTATTTTACCATAGCTTCACAATTTTATTTGATAAATAAGGAGTCACTGTTTTCATATTTTTATAGTAAAGGGGCCCTATTTTTTTTCTATTTGTATGTTTATTTCAAAATTGGGCATTATACACTGCTCAAAAAAATAAAGGGAACACTTAAACAACACAATGTAACTCCAAGTCAATCACACTTCTGTGAAATCAAACTGTCTACTTAGGAAGCAACACTGATTGACAATCAATTTCACATGCTGTTGTGCAAATGAAATAGACAACAGGTGGGAATTATAGGCAATTAGCAAGACACCCCCAATAAAGGAGTGGTTCTGCAGGTGGTGACCACAGACCACTTCTCAGCTCCTATGCTTTCTGGCTGATGTTTTGGTCACTTTTGAAAGCTGGCGGTGCTTTCACTCTAGTGGTAGCATGAGACTGAGTCTACAACCCACACAAGTGGCTCAGGTAGTGCAGCTCATTCAGGATGGCACATCAATGCGAGCTGTGGCAAGAAGGTTTGCTGTGTCTGTCAGCGTAGTGTCCAGAGCATGGAGGCGCTACCAGGAGACAGGCCAGTACATCAGGAGACGTGGAAGAGGCCGTAGGAGGGCAACAACCCAGCAGCAGGACCACTACCTCCGCCTTTGTGCAAGGAGGAACAGGAGGAGCACTGCTAGAGCCCTGCAAAATGACCTCCAACAAGCCACAAATGTGCATGTGTCTACTCAAACAATCAGAAACAGACTCCATAAGGGTGGTATGAGGGCCCAACGTCCACAGGTTGGGGTTGTGCTTACAGCCCAACACCGTGCAGGACGTTTGGCATTTGTCAGAGAACACCAAGATTGGCAAATTTGCCACTGGCGCCCTGTGCTCTTCACAGATGAAAGCAGGTTCTCACTGAGCACATGTGACAGACGTGACAGAGTCTGGAGACGCCAAGGAGAACGTTCTGCTGCCTGCAACATCCTCCTGCATGACCAGTTTGGCAGTGGGTCAGTAATGGTGTGGAGTGGCATTTCTTTGGGGGGCCGCACAGCCCTCCATATGCTTGCCAGAGGTAGCCTGACTGCCATTAGGTACCGAGATGAGATCCTCAGACCCCTTGTGAGACCATATGCTGGTGCCGTTGGCCCTGGGTTCCTCCTAATGCAAGACAATGCTAGACCTCATGTGGCTGGAGTGTGTCAGTAGTTCCTGCAAGACAAAGGCATTGATGCTATGGACTGGCCCGCCCGTTCCCCAGACCTGAATCCAATTGAGCACATCTGGGACCTGGACTTAAAGCATCCGCCAACTCCTGGACACAGACTGTCCAGGAGTTGGCGAATGCTTTAGTCCAGGTCTGGGAGGAGATCCCTCAGGAGACCATCCGCCAACTCATCAGGAGCATGCCCAGGCGTTGTAGGGAGGTCATACAGGCACGTGGAGGCCACACACACTACTGAGCCTCATTTTGACTTGTTTTAAGGACATTACATCAAAGTTGGAACAGCCTGTAGTGTGTTTTTCCACTTTAATTTTGAGTGTGACTCCAAATCCAGACCTCCATGGGTTAATAAATTTGATTTCCATTGATAATTTTTGTGTGATTTTGTTGTCAGCACATTCAACTATGTAAAGAACAAAGTATTTATTAAGAAAATTTCATTCATTCAGATCTAGGATGTGTTATTTTAGTGTTCCCTTTATTTTTTTGAGCAGTGTAATAATAATTATTATTATTCATCTGTACAGCAACAGCATATTTTATTGCGCTTTCCAATTTGGAACAAAATAGTAATAACACGAGACTGGTTAATAACAGTCAGATAAGAGAAAACAGGGCCATACCGAACTTAAAATTTATAAGGAAATAGGATGTTGATGCCTGAGGATAAGTGCTACGTACAAATAGAGAGTACTGCCGCCTCCATCTCCACCAGTGAAGCCAATCCCATGATCCTGGTCAGAAAGAGGGCATGACCATATGGTTAGGGGTGTGGCCTAGTGGTTAGGGGACATATTGTAGCCTAGCAGTATTCAGTGGATGAACAGATGCATGTTTATGCGCAGAGCATCTGTTCAGAGTGTAGGGAAAGCCTGGGGGCAGCCCAGCATCTTCAGTCCTGGGCACCCCCCTAAAGTGATGAGAACAGGGTGGGGGTGAGCTACTAGGCCATGTCCCCAAACCCCACATTGTCACGCCCTTTTTCATTCAGGAACCCGGGGTTGATGTCCCTAGCACAACCAACTCGGTGGACGGAGGAGGGCTGATGGGGGGGGCAGGCAGGCAATCAGGCTTGCCTGTCTAATCGCTGCATGCATGACTGGGTGGAGGGTGGGGAGGCAGGCTGGGGCCTTGTAGCAGCTGCACTCCTTGCACCCACGATAGTTTTGCCAATACCTACAGCAAGGATTTATGCCGATGATCATACTGTATTTTGAACTGCACATCACCATAATTTTTGCTGCACACGTTACCAACTTTACATGCTTTAAGCTTCAGGGACTTTAGAAATATGCTAAAGGTGTAACTGATAATATTCAAATAATAAATAATGCTTCAAAAAGTATTTCATTGTCATTACAACAAATACGTTTTTCTCACAAAACTAAATCCCTGAACATGATCATTAATTAACATGCTATACAACAATAATCGGCCATGATGAACATATCACTGCAATAACTATACAGTATGATCTGAGAATTATGTATACACAAGAGACTGATAACTCATATTTGATTGTTTCCTTCAGCAAAAAAAAGAATTGATAATAATACATGACATTAAATATTTGCTCTCTCAGCTATTTAATTCATCCCAAAATTAAATTTGCCTGTTTCAATTCTGTGAAAATGTTATGCAAATAGGCAGCTTATTTAGATCATTTTAAATATCAGTAAGTTACATAATATTGAAATAGTGGAACAGCAGATTCAATTATGCGACTAAGTGTCTGCTTGGACCTATTTAATTAGAACTGCACCTTCGCGCAATAAGCCCCATTGTGGAAACTCACAGATTCCAACACTGATCGTAGAATCTATGCATTAGCATGTTGCCCGCAAGTTTACCATGCAGGAAAATTGACAATTAATTTAATTTCCCTGTGCGTTAAACCAGGAGCTTTACCTGCACAGTAAACAATTAAACATGCCAATTGTTTACAATCTTAATACAGTTACACAGTCTGCAGTGTTTTTCAGTTTGCTGGTAACACTGAATACACAAGCACGGGGTCGTAACTAGGGTGGTGCGACATGTGCCACCGCATAGGGCACAGCAAGACAGGGGTCGCTGTTCTGCAGCACCTGTCAATTTTCTGTTTTAATCAGTGTTACTTGCAACTTCCTCCTCTTGACTACGCAGCATCAACTGGTAACCACCATCTTCCCCTCACGTCCCTAAGCACCTTCAGTCACACACTCATTTATTTAATGCACACCTTTCAAAATACTCTCATATGTACTTCCCATACAGGAGCAAATAGCTCCATAACTAGGGTGTCTGACTGAAATATAGAAGGTCATGGGTTTAAATCCTGGGTATGACTGTATTTTGAAGTGTGTGCTTTAAATAAAGGAGGCTGTGACTGAAGGTCCTGGTTATGACTACTAAGACGGGTGTGATTTAAGATAAAGGATAATGTAAAGGGGCCTAATTCAGCATGGATTGCAAATGCAATCCTTAGCAATGCAAATGCAGGAGGAGGCTTAATTTGAGATAGCAATACTGCAATGCGATCGCAGTCCGTGATGAACATTGCGACCATCTGCAATGGAAGGCTGTGTAAGCCTGAGTTTACTCACACTACCTGTCGCAGGACGGCTTGCGAGGCCAAGGAAACGGCATACGCGATGCAGTCTTTGGCCTCAATACTCCTGGAAAACGGGAGTGACACGTCCCTGTTTTCAGCAGCGCTGGCCGTCCCTGCCCCTCCCTCCAAACACAGACAGAGGCATTTGTATCACTGCGATGTTGTCAGGTCCGGGTGTTTTTGTGAATCCGTTAACCTGGAACCAACCACAGGGGTAGGTGCTGGGGTATGAAGAAAACAGGGAGGACGAAGGAAGTTCCGTTTCATATATTTATTAAAGTAACAATTCAGTAAGGAGTTAAATGACTAGTTGTTAATCATCATTATACTGAAGTATTGCAGGAATGACAGAAATAATATGCAAGAGAAAACTCAGAAATAAATAAAAGAAATGTTCATGGAAACATATGCAAAAACAAGCTGAAGAATAAATGTTGAATTGTCCAAATATAAACAGGCTTTGATGCTGAACTGCAGATTGTGTTTAACTGGTTAATGCAGACATGGAGAATTAACTGTAAGAATTTGCAATGGAGTTTTAAGAGTTAACTGAGAGACTGTGAAGAATTATCCTTGTAATGACAACATAGAAAAAGTACTGAATTGGGTTACTTGCGGGTTCCGGAGATCACTGTGAAACTAGTAGATGGCGAGGTGATGAATGGGTTAAATGCAGAGTTGAACAAACGAACAGCTGAGGGAATTGGAATCCTCCAGACTTTGTATGATAGGCAGACAGACAAGGTAACCTCATGCAGGACACTGGGAATCCAAGTGTTTCCAATAGGTGTGCAATTGACTGATAGCACAATGGAGAGCCGGTAGATCTCTGGCAGTGAAGGCTGCAAAACGGACCTCTGGGAACGGAGGCGATATCTGGACCACGGGAATCACACAGGAATGCACGGAGAGAGTTCAGAGCTAGAGCACAGCTTTGATACAACAAAGCACTGGCCCAGAGTGACATAATCCCAGCCTACTTAAAGGCAGCACAAGCACGGGATTGGCTTACACCTGCCCACAGGTGTTTTCACAAGTGCTCAGTATTAGCTATTTGGTCTCCAACATGGCCACCTCCTATACAGCAGACACACCGCAGTGCCTTAGGCCATTTGGTCCCCGCACTCACAGTTCCCAGACTCTGCATTACCTGTGCCATTGATCACGCCGTGTCCCCACACGGGCGCACAGCACCGCGAGCAACCGCACTGGCAACGGATGAACCCCAGAACCCGCAAAGGTGAGAGACCGGTTCGTGACAGTACCCCCTCTTCTACGGGTGGTCTCCGAACACCTTTGAACCTTGTCAGGATTTTTGAAGAAGTATTTCTGTACCAGTCTTGGAGCATGAACATCTTCAGAGAAAACCCAGGATCTCTCCTCCGGGCCGTAACCCTTCCAGTCGACCAGAAACTGTAAACGTCCATATCGGGAACGTGAGTCCACAATCTCTTTAACTTCAAATTCCTCATTCTGCAAAGAGTGAACTTTAGGAGATTTGGACTGGGTAGTACGGAACTTATTGAGAATCAAAGGCTTCAATAAAGATGTATGAAAGGCGTTAGGAATTCTCAAAGACGGTGGCAGCTTGACTTTGTATGACACAGGGTTGAGTACCTTTACAATGGGAAATGGACCAATAAACCTGGGAGCAAATTTCTTAGAAGGAACTTTGAACTTGAGATTGCGCGTAGAAATCCAAACTTGGTCTCCCACTTTGTAATTCGGTACAGCTTTACGTTTTTTATCTGCAAAAGATTTATAACGAGCGGAAGTTTTGACCAAGGACTTACGTACACAACTCCAGATGCTAGATAGACGTTGAAGCTCTTGATCTGCCGCTGGGACCTCTAGGGCTGGTAATGGATGAAACTCTGGCACACGAGGATGAAAGCCGAAGTTAATATAAAAGGGCGTAGATTCTGAAGATGAATGGAAGAGATTATTATGAGCAAATTCTGCCAATGGAAGGTAGTCAACCCAGTCATCCTGTGAGGACGATATATATAGCCGGAGAAATGTTTCAAGGTCTTGGTTGACTCTCTCAGTTTGTCCATCTGTCTGAGGATGATATGCAGAAGAAAAGTTCAACTTGACATTTAAAGATGAACAAAGCGACCTCCAAAACTTGGCCACAAACTGTGTTCCCCGATCAGAAACAATTTCTCGAGGAAGGCCATGCAACTTGAAGATTTCAGAGATGAACAATCTGGCTAGTAAAGGGGCTGATGGTAACCCAGTTAATGGAATGAAATGTGCCATTTTCGAAAATCGATCCACTATCACCCAAATGGTATTTCGCCCTTTTGATGGAGGTAGATCGGTCACGAAATCCATTGAGATATGAGTCCATGGTTGTTTGGGTATGGATAGTGGATGTAACAAACCTGGTGGAGAACTTCTTGGACTCTTATGTTGGGCACATTTAGGACATGCTGCTATAAACTCTTGGACATCGGCTTTGAGACGTGGCCACCAATAAGACTGTTGAATAAACTTGAGAGTCTTTAGAACCCCAGGATGACCCATGAAGGAAGAGGAGTGAGCCCAGGTAAGCAGCCGTTTTCGAAGACTTGTGGCGACAAAGGTCTTGCCAGGCGGAGGAACTGGAGAGGTTCGAGTCATTAAAAAGGACCTAGGATTCACAATGGCTTGATTCGTGGTAGCATCATTTAATTCAGAAGAAGCAAAGGACCGGGAAAGGACATCTGCCTTTTTGTTCTGAGACCCTGGACGATAGGTGAGTTTGAAATCAAATCGTGAGAAGAAAAGCGCCCATCGGGCTTGTCGTGGATTCAAACACTGAGCTGACTGCAGATACAGAAGATTCTTATGATCAGTATAAACTGTAATGCGATGTTGAGCTCCTTCTAGAAGGTATCTCCACTCCTCAAATGCCAACTTGATGGCAAGTAACTCTTGCTCACCGATTGCATAATTACGTTCTGCCGGGAGGAACTTACGGGAGAAATATCCGCAGGGATGGACCTTTTTATCTTCAAAGACTTGTGACAACACAGCTCCTACTGCTTCTGTAGATGCATCCACCTCTAGTAGAAAGGGACGATTCAGATCAGGCTGTCGAAGAATGGGGGCTGACACAAAGGCTTGCTTTAAATCAGAGAAGGCTTTGATTGCTTCTGAAGACCAGTTCGTAGGATTTGCTCCCTTACGAGTTAGGGCTGTGATGGGAGCAGCTAACGTAGAATAATTCTTAATGAATCTCCTATAGAAATTAGCAAAGCCGAGAAATCGCTGAATCCCCTTGAGAGTTGTAGGAGTGGACCAATCTCGGATAGCTTGTACCTTACCGGGATCCATACATAGCTCTGATCCAGAAATGATGTAACCAAGGAACGGTATGGAAGATACTTCAAAAGTGCACTTCTCTAACTTACAATAAAGTTGATTTTTCCTCAGACGTGTCAGTACCTCTTTAACTTGGTGACGGTGAGACTTTATATCCCTAGAGAATATTAGGATATCATCCAGGTACACTACTAGACACTTGTAGAGAAGATCACGAAAAAGTTCATTCACATAGCTTTGAAAAACTGCAGGTGCATTACAAAGACCGAAAGGCATTACAAGGTATTCGTAATGCCCATCCCGGGTATTAAAAGCAGTCTTCCACTCGTCCCCTTCTCGGATGCGGATTAAATTGTAGGCCCCTCGGAGATCCAGTTTTGTAAACACAGTAGCTCCTTTTACCCGGTCAAATAATTCTGGAATTAAGGGTAATGGATACTTGTTTTTCACAGTGATCTCATTGAGTCCACGGTAATCTATGCATGGTCGTAACCCACCGTCCTTCTTCTTAACGAAAAAGAATCCGGCTCCTGCAGGTGAAGAAGATGGTCTGATAAATCCTTTGGTTAGATTTTCTTGTATATAATCAGACATAGCTTGCGTCTCTGGGATGGATAGCGGATAAATTCGTCCCCTAGGAGGTGTTTTACCCGGAACCAGGACAATTGGGCAGTCCCATTCGCGATGAGGAGGTAGAGAGTCTGCTGCTTGTTTACTGAAAACATCCGCAAAGGATTGATACACCGGAGGTAGGTCGGGAAGGCTGATTGACCGGAGAGGTACAATTGAGGCTAAACAGTTCTTGGTACAAGATTTACCCCATGAAAGGACTTCCATGGTTTGCCAATTAAGTTGAGGGTTATGTTTCTGCAGCCAAGGTAAACCAAGTATCACATCTTGAGAGGCTTTGGGAATCACGTAGAAGGAGAGGTATTCGGAATGGAGCACACCAACTTTCATCTTGAGACATACGGTTCGATGAGTAATTATACCATCTGGAATTCGACTTCCATCCACTGCTGTAACGGCAACTGCTGCTTCCAGAGGCATGGTTTGAACTTTAGACCGCATGACAAAGGCTGAGGAGATGAAGTTCTCGGCTGCCCCAGAATCTAGGAGAGCTGAAACTTTCACTGTAGAACTTGGCACTTCTAATTGAATAGACAAGGTCGGCTCTTTCCCAGAACGTGATTCTAGAGTAACTCCTAGCTTAACCTCTCTTGAATAAGCTAGGAGCGAGAGTTTCCCGGTCGGAGTTTGCAGAATTTAACTAAGTGTTCAGAGGACCCACAGTACATGCAGAGGTTACCCTGTCGACGACGAAGTCGTTCCTCTTCTGTGAGGCGAGAGCGCCCAATCTGCATAGGTTCGTCTGTCGTTACCGGAGACTGTGATGAAGAATCTTGTCGAGGCCTAGGATGATAACGTGGACTGGATCGCTCTGCCCTGGATTTCTCTAAACATCGCTCCCTGTAGCGTAGGTCAAGTTTGTTACAGAGAGAAATCAATTCATCCAGTTTAGTTGGCACATCCCGGATAGTTAAATCGTCCTTGATTCTCTCAGAAAGTCCATTCCAAAACGCGGCGATCAGGGCCTCCTCATTCCAGTTTAACTCTGAAGACAACGTGCGAAACTGAACAATATATTGATTGACAGGACGTAAACCTTGACGTAGACGGAGAATCTCCAAAGATGCTGAGGTGGTCCTGCCGGGTTCGTCAAAGATTCTCCGGAAAGAAGATACAAACTCTTTGTAATTAGAGAGGATAGGATCACCTCTCTCCCATAATGGTGATGCCCACTCCAGAGCCTGACTGGAGAGGAGGGCAATAATATATGCGACCTTAGAACGAGCTGATGGGAAACTGGCGGACATCAGTTCGAACTGGATCTCGCATTGATTCAGGAATCCCCTGCAAAGTTTTGGAGTTCCGTCAAACTTACTCGGAGAGGGTAACTGCAAGCGGGACGTAGGCAGCATCACAGGAGAAGCTGTAGTGGTAACTGGGACAACCGGAGTTGGAATCTGGACTTGAGACGTTTTAATTGCTGTATGAAGAGTCTCTAAACGGTCTGCCATAGTTTGCATAAACTGCACTATTTGTGTCTGTATAGACTCCTGGTTTTCCAGACGGGAAAGGATATTTGACGTAGCACCGCCTCCTGCGAATCGGTCACTTGACGGATCCATGTGGCCAGTGCTTACTGTCAGGTCCGGGTGTTTTTGTGAATCCGTTAACCTGGAACCAACCACAGGGGTAGGTGCTGGGGTATGAAGAAAACAGGGAGGACGAAGGAAGTTCCGTTTCATATATTTATTAAAGTAACAATTCAGTAAGGAGTTAAATGACTAGTTGTTAATCATCATTATACTGAAGTATTGCAGGAATGACAGAAATAATATGCAAGAGAAAACTCAGAAATAAATAAAAGAAATGTTCATGGAAACATATGCAAAAACAAGCTGAAGAATAAATGTTGAATTGTCCAAATATAAACAGGCTTTGATGCTGAACTGCAGATTGTGTTTAACTGGTTAATGCAGACATGGAGAATTAACTGTAAGAATTTGCAATGGAGTTTTAAGAGTTAACTGAGAGACTGTGAAGAATTATCCTTGTAATGACAACATAGAAAAAGTACTGAATTGGGTTACTTGCGGGTTCCGGAGATCACTGTGAAACTGTAGTAGATGGCGAGGTGATGAATGGGTTAAATGCAGAGTTGAACAAACGAACAGCTGAGGGAATTGGAATCCTCCAGACTTTGTATGATAGGCAGACAGACAAGGTAACCTCATGCAGGACACTGGGAATCCAAGTGTTTCCAATAGGTGTGCAATTGACTGATAGCACAATGGAGAGCCGGTAGATCTCTGGCAGTGAAGGCTGCAAAACGGACCTCTGGGAACGGAGGCGATATCTGGACCACGGGAATCACACAGGAATGCACGGAGAGAGTTCAGAGCTAGAGCACAGCTTTGATACAACAAAGCACTGGCCCAGAGTGACATAATCCCAGCCTACTTAAAGGCAGCACAAGCACGGGATTGGCTTACACCTGCCCACAGGTGTTTTCACAAGTGCTCAGTATTAGCTATTTGGTCTCCAACATGGCCACCTCCTATACAGCAGACACACCGCAGTGCCTTAGGCCATTTGGTCCCCGCACTCACAGTTCCCAGACTCTGCATTACCTGTGCCATTGATCACGCCGTGTCCCCACACGGGCGCACAGCACCGCGAGCAACCGCACTGGCAACGGATGAACCCCAGAACCCGCAAAGGTGAGAGACCGGTTCGTGACAGATGTGATCACAGAACGGGTCCTGTGCGTGCGCAGTTTCCCAATTATCGGGAAACTGTGCGTTGGATCACTTATGCAATCCAAACTGAATTAGCCCCTAAATAACAAAGAGTTTTCAAATGAAGTGCATAAATGATGGTATAAGAAGTTCAAATACATTTTCTTGGGAGTGTTTTGTAAGTTTAGATGTTCTTTAAATGTATACAGTATATATAATTATATAACTTGTGGGCTCGCCTTATGTCCCTGTTTGAAATAAAAAATGGTGCGGAGCAATGCTTTTTCTGGCCCAGGGCACCAAACTGGCTGGTTATGGCTCTGCACATCCATGTAATGCTGACAGTAAATGTGCGGATCCCATTCTTTTCTGAAGTACCCAATGCCATGATCACTGACCAATTTTTGACCAGGTAAACCACAAACATCTGGCTAAATTTGGGGATTATTAGCACAATCAATTATATTTCAGTGTGTGTTCAGTGGCTCTCTTCACACGTGTGTACTGTACATGTAGCAAAATAGATTTCTAAAGGGTCGCTGCATATTGGGCATTAGACAGTGACATGTGCCAAAATGTCATTATTCACTAAAATCCAACCAAACTTGAATTTATCAGGGAGATTAAAAAAATATGGTCAATTGATGATCACCACTGCATGTTTGAGGTTCCATCATCTAACAAAGAATAGAACTTTTAAGTAATTAAATGTTTGCTTGTTTTTGGCTTGTATGGCAAACACGGCGACCTGGCAGTAAAGCAATATGTGTGGCTAATGGAACTAATCTGATACAAATGGGATCAACAAGAGCGTGATTGAGTACCACACTACACTATTATACTCCTTCCATTCACATAGTGGGGGTTATTCAGGTGCGGTTGCGCCTCAGAACATCAGCGCAATGTACCGATTTCGGTACATTGCGCATGTGCAGTACCCATATGGCATTGGACGCAGGCCGGCATCACAGTCTGATGCCATTTCAAGGGCAGGAAGAGGGCAGCAATGGGCTCCATTTGGAAAAATGGAGGAATGTTGCCGCCTTTTAGGGGATGGGAAGAGCCCAAAAGGGCCGGGACCTCCATTATAGGAAGGAGATTTCCTGGCATCTGCGACAGGCGGCTTGCGCGGCACCATGGGAGCTGCAAGCCGCCCAGTGGAGGGTGCTTTGATCCGATGCTGCATCCCAGCATGCAGGTCACATCAATACTGCAGCAGGAGGTGTCTGCATGTGAGAGACGTGTCCTCCTGCATCCACATGAAGCGCTATCATTGCTACTTCCAAGGAAGTAGCAGTGATAACTAATCCAACCGCACTTGATTGACCCCCAGTATGCGTATGTAAGGATGGCGTGCCTAATGTATGTGAGAGAGTGGCATGCCTGAGTGGACTTGTTATGATGTTTGTTTCTATAAACTTGCCTCATCTGCATTGTATTCAACTGCTGACATTATGGTGCTGAATCTGAGTCAGATGCTGCCGCGTCTGTGTGTCTTTTGCCAGTGTAGCGTGTGTGACTTTATGCTATAACCACTCTTCCCATGTGTATATCCGTGCATCTGATGTGGAAATACTGATTTGTGATTCTTTATACACGATCATTGGTTGCAACATCGACATTTGCACCAGACCCAGGCTAGGGACAGTATCTCCATCTGAGTTTGTCCTCCAATGTGAGCAATTACAGATTTGCCCTCATATACTGTATTTAGCCTCTAGGCACAAGTGAGCCGCCAGGTTCCGTGTAACTTTGCCAAAAAATGCATCTCATTCACAGTGTAATGCAACTAGGATGCACCAGGAGTCTGTGCTGATTAATTTGATATGTGACACTTGTATATTGTGTGTGACGGAGTCTGTATACAGAGCAAAATAGCTGCATCTGCTACATTGTAGCACTTTGTATACAGATTCAGAGACTCAAATGCACGCAGAAATACAAGTGTATCAGATTAATCAGCACGGTCTATTTTTGGCAGAAAAAAGACGCCCAACGCTAGCAGTGTCTCACGGAACCTAGTGCGCCGAGAGAGGCTGTTTGACGAAACTGCAGCAATGATGTATGAGGACACATCTGTATGTGTGACTGTGCGACACTCGTCTGCTTAGCTGTCTTCCAAGAATGGGCGGCACATTTCCAGCACACTTCTTGTACTGCGTTTCTTAATCGCAACTGCGCCGCTTGGTAGATGCACCGTAGGCAGCATGTACTGTGTGACTGAGTAGCATCTTAGGCGTATGTGCAAATGAAAAAAAATTACTATTTGCATTAATATCAGCGTTATGTGCGGCTCAGGCCTTATGAGAGCCCTACAATTGTATTACTTATGTCTACAACTGCAGACTCAAAATCATTACTCTCATTTCAGCTGCAGAGGAAAAGACACATTGGTAACGACATAGTGGCTATTGTGTTTCAAGAAGACAACACCCCTTTTGTCCCTGATATGATTGCGTCCAACTTTCTGCATGCATATATTGTGGTGCAAGTGGAGAATCCAGAGACAGATTACACAACTTACAAGGTAAGGGAAGAGCTTCTTATACTTATTTATAAATTAATTTACGTAGTCTTGTATAATTTGGCATGTAGCCGTGAAATGGTGTACACTCCCTCAAAGCAATTATCTAGATGAGGGAAATTCTTCAGGTATGCACACAGGTAAGAGGGATGTGCACTGGGGTGCTTACAATGGGCCTAATTCAGACCTGATCGCTTGGGTGCGTTTTTTGCATCCCTGCGATCAGGTAGTCGCCGACCACAGAGGGAGGGGGGATTCGCTGTGCAGGTGTGCGATCGCATGTGCAGTGAGCTGCACAAACAAAAGTTTGTGCAGTTTCTGAACAGCCCAGCACTTACTCTTCCAGTGCGATGATCGGGGCCGGAGCTGACGTCAGAAACCCTCCCTCCAAACGCCTGGTCCCTCCTGCGTTTCTCCAGACACTTCCAGAAAACGGTCAGTTGCCACCCATAAACGGCCTCTTCCTGTCAGTCACCTTGTGATCGGCCGTGCGATCGCTTTTTACGCCCATCCCGTTGGTATGCACCGATGCCCGGTGCAGTCGTCCGATGCGCTGGCGCATTGCAGAGCATGCGCAGTACAGACCCGATCGCCCGCTGTGCGAAAACGTACACAGCAGCAATCGGGTCTGAATTAGGACCAATGTCCAAGGGATTCAAGGGATAATATGGAATCTAACCTACTGCAGTACCAATGATGACCACTAGGTAAGACAAATAAGACACCTGTTTACATTCTTTATAATAAGGCTGGTACAGTATTCTTTACAATAGCAGGATCCATATATAATATATATGTAGACCTCCCATAATGACATACTGTAGATGCTGCTGTGACATGAACATTGCTCAGGCCATAAAATCCTTCTATTACTTTTGAATCCTAAATGGACCGTAGTAGTTCTAGGAACATATAGCATCATGTAAAACAGGACTCCCGTGAGAAAACTGGGACACATAGGAGAATGATACATATATTATAAATGAGGAATCACTTGTAGTACAAGAACTGTTGACTTTTAGTTTACAATTAGACATGGGGCCTGATTCAGATATGTACAGTATTGATCAGCCGCAGGGAAGCAACTGTGCAATACCATACAAATAAAATGCCAATGCAGCGGGAGACGTCTGTAAGAAATACACACCTCCTGCATACATCTGCGAGATCCGAGTGCTGCGTCTGAAGATGCTGATTACGCAGACTCTGGGCTGCGCACACCTACAAAATGGGGGTGACACTCCCCCGTTATGTACAATGGTCCCAGTCACCATGTTGTTCCGCTCCAAAAGCTTTGCAGCATGTCAATCAGGCTGCAGCTAAGAAGGGACTGCTGGCAGTCCTGCAGGACCCATTCTACACATGTGCAGACCCCAAACAATCAGATTTGTAGGTAAACCATCGGGTTTGCATAGAAATTTGAATCAGGCCCGTGATCTGTTATTAATAACAATCAGGCTAGGCTCGTGTAGTATGTTGCTCTTACTAGTTTCTTCTGCTCCATAGCAAACAGCTGATTCTCTATGGGGCTGTTTCACTAGCTGCACTGTTGAGAAATTGTTGGGCAAAGAAAAAAACTTCCTGCGTCTTCATCTGATGAGAGTCACATGATAGAGCAAGAAGTACAACTATTCTCCCACCTAACAGGAGCTTTGTTGCAAGCATGGACAATGCATTACAGTGGAATGGATCCATGACCCCAGGCTTTGGAAAACATAATTACTTGGTAATGAGAGAATATGGGGAAGACTTATCAAAGCTTGGCGAGAGAGGTAAAATGGAAAGAGATGAAGTACTAACCAGTTTCTGTTATTTTACAGGCTGTATTTGAAAAATCACAGTTAAGAAGTGATTGGTTGGTACGTTATCTGTTTTCAAGTTTTGATAAATCTCCCCCTATGACTTAGAATGTCAACAGTGGGGGTTATTTACTGGCGAAAAAGTCTGCACAGTCCAGGTAACCCACAGCAAGGAGTCAGCACTTATAGAAAGGTGTAATACTGTCTTTCAGTAAAGGAGTATGGGCAGACTTGCCTACTCTCCCGAAATGGCCGGGAGGCTCCCGAAAATCGGGTGACACTCCCGGCTCCCCGGAAGAACAGGCAAGTCTCCCGATTGCAGGGGTTCCCCACCGCCCGGCCGCCCCCACTTAGCGAGTAAAGTGGGCGGTCCGGGCAGGCGATGACGCGATTCTTGTTGAATCGCGTCATCATAGCCACGCCTCCTGCTGTATAATGCCGGTAATAGCGGCATTACACAGCGGGGGCGTGGCTTACGGGACACAATTTCCGCAGCCACGCCCCGTTCCGCCTCTGTCACACCCCATCACACCTCTGGCCCGCCCCCCTCTGCACTCACCATCACTGCCCGCCCCGCTGCTGAGCCGACCTGGCTGCTCTCTCCCGGAGAGAGCAGCCAGAAAGTCGGCAAGTATGAGTATGGGACTAGAACATTTATTTATTTGCACCTATGAATAAATTGCCATTTTCAAGACAGTTAATCAACTCATTACATCAGCAGGGCCGGCAACAGAAATCTTGGGGCCCGGTACACTGATATCTCTGCGGGCCCCCCCGACGTCGCTGCACACGGGGACTTCAGGAGTTCCGGACAGCTGACCTGGGGAGATGGGAGCTACACACAGCGGGCGGCCGGCGAGATGCCGCGATATCAAAATTTATACCTACAATTACAAACGTGAATCCATGCTGCAGCTGCTGCACTGCTGCAGGTGGACCTTGGGGCCCCTCACAACGTCGGGGCCCGGGATGGATGTCCCCTTTGACCCCCCCTGTCGCCGGGCCTGTACATCAGATAAATGTATTTATGGACTTAGCAAGGCATACTGTAGGTAAACCTTACCAGGCTCTTTGAGGCCGTAGACTACTCATAACTGTGTATTTATTATATGAAACCTGGTAAAATGGCAGTATTTAGAGTACATGTTTGATACCTGCAAATGCCAACATGAGAGGAACCACAGCTAAACAGTGACAGCCGGATTTGGGTGTAGGCTTTGTAGCTATAAAATATTAAAAGTCCAACTTAAAAGAGGGAGTTCTGCTGATATCTCCAGATACAGGTATCTACAGTAGGACAGAGTTGTTTCAGTAAATTGTCCGTTTATGTGAAGCGTTACAGAATGTGCTGTTTGGTGAGTCGTCCTTTAAAAGAACAGATTGGCTTGTGCAGAGCTGTTAATTGTTTCCAAGAAGCAGCTGGCTTTATCCAGACAATATTCTAGTGCAAATATTATCTGAGGACAGGAACTTCCCACATTAGGATGGTTACTAAGCAGAAACTCACATATGCCTATTACAGAGATTAGGTGATTAGGTACAATCATTGCTTTATAATCATGTGGAAGAGAGGTGTTCCCAGCCAGAGCAGAAGAACCTGTGAATTGGAAAACCATACGCCAGCTTTTCTTTTACTGACCTACTGTAATTATTTAAAGGAACACAAAAACTACTCAAATAGAAACTGACCTACATGAATATATGATCCATTTAAGACTTTAGAAAGGATTTTGCTGTCAGAATTTGCAGATGACAGTTTTCATCAGGTTAGCAAAAGCAATTTTGCATTGAACTGTTGAAACTCTGCTTCCAGGCCACGGCAGCTCAGGTGTAGTGGGCACTATACCATAGCTGTTGTGTGGCGGGGCTGAACTAAAGGTGTCACATACACTGAGTTGATCAACAATAGGACAAACCAATACCCAATCATCTCTCCCAGATCAGTGCACTGGACTGCCTTGGATGGTCAAAGTTAAAACAATGTATTACTATTCAAAAATGAAAGAAAAAAAAAAAATCCTTGAAGACTGATAACCCTTTCTCTTACGTCCTAGAGGATGCTGGGGACTCCAAAAGGACCATGGGGTATAGACGGGATCCGCAGGAGACATGGGCACACTATAAGACTTTGAATGGGTGTGAACTGGCTCCTCCCTCTATGCCCCTCCTCCAGACCTCAGATTCTGTGCCCAGAGAGACTGAACACACACTTGGGGAGCTGTCCTGAGTTTCTCTGAAAATACTTTGTTAGGTTTTTTATTTTCAGGGAGACCTGCTGGCTACAGGCTCCCTGCTTCGTGGGAGTGAGGGGAGAGAAGTCAGACCTACTTCTTCTGAGTTAAAGGCTCTGCCTCTTAGGCTACTGGACACCATTAGCTCCAGAGGGTTTGATCACTTGGTCCGCCTAGCTGCTTGTTCTTGGAGCCGCGCCGTCAACCCCCTCACAGCAGCCAGAAGAAAGAAGCCGGGTGAGTATATAGAAGAATAGAAGACTTCAGTGACGGCAGAAGACTTCAGTAACGAGGTACAGCGCCATGCTCCCACACATACTTCCTAAGGCACTTACAGGGTGCAGGACGCAGGGGGGGGGGGGGGGTGTCCTGGGCAGCATGTTAGTGAAGGTTAGACTGGCTAAAAAAGTTATATTATAAGTGCCTAGGCACTAAATATAAGCCCCCGCCAGTATAAATATTCAAAATTGAGCGGGACTACAGCGCGCCAGGAGGGGGCGTGGCTTAGCCCTCACAGCTTACAAGCACCATTTTCTCTCTTCACAGACTTGCAGAGATGCTGGCCCGGACTTTAGTGGTTCTTGTAACTATATATACAAAACTTACATGCATATTAAGCCCACCGTTATTCCTACATTCAAACCTCCACTATTGGAATACAATCTATACAGAGTAGGGTTCATGTTTTACTCATCTATATGCCTTTGCCTTTTTTAAGGACAAATTACACACGTACAAAAGGAGGAAGAAAGAAAAAGAACTTAAAAACAATGGAGCATTAACTGTAAAATACTGAAGAAGCCATAAAGAAATTGTCCTTTGGCATTAACCTTATAAAGAATTGTGTGGGAAATTCTTATAAAAAAAAGTTTTGTTTTTTTTTTGGTAATCATGGACTATACATTAAGGAATGGATTGTATATGGAAACTGACAGCAAGACTTTGTATGGAAATTAACTACAGAAGATTCCGGCAACCAGAGACACCTAATAACAACGAGAAGAAAGAGACTACAATGTACGGAACGGTTACCATGGAAACCGGTAACCGGAAGTGACGAGGCCGTGAGCAGCGGCGAGACGGGGAAGACGGAGAGCAGTAGCTGGATGCCAGGAATTACAACACGCGGACCCGTAACTATGGGAACCGTCGGCAGGAAGTGATGCAGGCGATAAGACTAGTTAGGTTGAAGTCACGGACAGCGCCAGTCCGGGGTAAGGAACGATGTTATGCGGACCCGTAACCATGGGAACCGATCACCGGAAGGAGTAAGGATAAGTGTCATAGCTAGCTGGCAGGAAGTTTGGGGTCTGTATCCATGACAATGGAGGAAGGGCCTGTATTGATATGGGAATTGTGTACAGCTGAATATAATCATTTGGAATGGAGACTGTCCCTGATTGGACAAAAGGGATTTAAATATGGGATCATGGGAAGGCATACTCATCACCTTAAAAAAGACCCAGGTAAGGGTTGAAACGCGTTGGTGGAGGGACGGCTACGGTGACACAGCAGACATCAACTACCAGGAGAGGTGAGGGGTCCAGGGAGCGATCCGGAGTGCTTACTGGGACTACAACTTTCTCCACACCCTCCAGAGTGTCAATGCACAGATACTCTGGTTCTCTGGTAATTGGTTCAATTCTGTTGTTACTTATGCCATCCAATGAGTGTTGTCTGGGATGTTAAGAATTTGGTTTTAAATGGTCTTATACTCATTGTCATCTGGTAATTGTTTATATTTTATATTCAGGATTCCTGGAAGGGATCAGTGTATTAATCTTTTATGGGGAAAAAATAAAAACGTATTATGCTATGCGTTTTTTTCCTATTTTTCCATATAACCCTATGATACATCGGGATATGTTCGGCTGAAGAGGTCCCACTTGTGACTACCATAAAGGGATTAGGCATATGCTGATTGACACTTCAGTCTGGTAATTAAGCTAATTTAATTGTGATCCATACATGGATGTTAGTTCTTTGGAAGAGGTACGAGGCACTGAAAACAACTAGGTGTGGGCTTTTCTGAGTGACCACTTGGGACGACTGAAAAGAGTAGCTACACGCTGTTTTTTTCTATTCATTCGGGTAATTGAGCCATTTCTACTATCCTCTGTACTAACATTTTAGTGTCACTTCCGGGAGGAGGCACGAGGCACCGATATGTTCACTCACTATTTTTCCTTTGGTAATTACGTAAAATCTCACATTATGGATTCCTAAAGGGTGTGGCTCATCCACTTTCATTTGAGCATATAGGAAATCTATTTCAAACGTACTATACCATATCGTTTTCTATTTATTTTTATATAAACTTGTGGAACATCGGAGATTCATCGGACAGAAGATTTTCCTAGGACGGAGCCCTTGGAGGACTATACATCGCTTTGATACATAAGAACAAAGGGAAGTTTCCCATTTTTAATAGAGTTAGCGCCTGTACATAAATTGCTTACCACACATATACTTCCAAAGGCACTTACAGGGGGAGGGGGGGGGAAGGCGTCCTGGGCAGCATGTTACCTGATACAAGGGTTGGTTTGTATAAGGGAAAAGAAGGGAAAGAAGCTTGAGGTGACGTTTTCCCCCTCTCATGAACTGAACGCTCTTTGTGAAAAGGCTTGGGAATCGCCTGATAAATGGTGGCAGATTCCCAAGAGAATTTTTATGGCATATCCTTTCCCCTCTGATGACAGGGAAAAGTGGGAGTCATCTCCCAATGTGGACAAAGCTCTGTCACGGCTGTCCAAGAAGGTGGCGCTTCTGTCTCCCGACACTGCTGCCCTCAAGGACCCTGCGGATCGTAAGCAGGAAACGACATTAAAGGCCATTTTTGTCACTACGGGTGCACTCCTCAGACCTGCAGTGGCGTCGGCATGGGTGAGTAGTGCTATTGCTAAGTGGGCTGATAATTTGGCATCTGACATGGATACCCTGGATAGGGATAACATTCTTTTGACTCTCGGTTATATCAGGGACGCTGCAGCTTACCTAAAGGATGCGGAGAGAAATATTGGCCTCTTGGGATCAAGGGCCAATGCCATGGCAGTCTCGGCCAGGAGAGCGCTGTGGATTCATCAATGGAATGCGGATGCCGACTCCAAGAAAGCTATGGAAGCTCTCCCGTATAAAGGTAGTGTCTTGTTTGGTGACGGCCTCGCTGACCTGGTGTCTACTGCTACAGCGGGTAAGTCATCTTTTCTTCCTTATGTTCCAGCACAACAGAAAAAGGCACCCCATTATCAGATGCAGTCCTTTCGGCCTAATAAATACAAAAAGGAAGAGGCTCGTCCTTCCTTGCTTCAAAAGGTAGAGGAAGGGGAAAGAGGTCACCTGCTGTGTCAGGCTCCCAGGACCAAAAGTCCTCCCCGGCCTCTGCCAAGTCCACCGCATGATGCTGGGGCTCCCCTACGGGAGTCCGTGCCAGTGGGGGCGCATCTCTCTGACTCTTCAGTCAGGTCTGGTTTCACTCGGGCCTAGATCCTTGGGTGTTAGACATAGTGTCCCAAGGGTACAAACTGTACCAATTTTTCAAATCAGCCTTGCCAGTTTCTATCCCAGAAAGGGAAGTAGTGAGTGCTGCGATACAAAAGCTGTGTCAACAGAGTGTCATTGTCCCGGTACCCCCCGTCCGAACGGGGAGAAGGGTTTAATTCGAGCCTCTTTGTCGTGCCAAAGCCGGACGGCTCAGTCAGACTGATCCTGAACCTAAAATCCCTCAATCTGTATTTAAAAACTTTCAAGTTCAAGATGGAATCTCTTCGAGCAGTGATCTCCAGTCTAGAAGGGGGGGATTTTATGGCGTCAGTCGACATAAAAGATGCCTACTTACACGTCCCGATACATCCTCCACACCAAGCTTTCCTGAGATTTGCGGTGCAGGATTATCATTACCAATTTCAGACGTTGCCGTTTGGGCTTTCCACGGCCCCGAGGGTCTTCACCAAAGTGATGCGGAAATGATGGTACACCTACGCAAGCAGGGTGTCACAATTATCCCGTACTTGGACGATCTCCTGATAAAGGCGAGATCACAGGACCAGTTGCTAAGAAATGTGGAACTCTCTCTGACGGTTCTACAACATCATGGTTGGATTCTAAATTTGCCAAAGTCTAGTTGATTCCGACAACTCGGCTGCCTTTCTTGGGCATGATCCTGGACACGGAAATGCAGAGAGTATTTCTTCCAGCGGAAAAAGCTCTGGAAATCCAATGCATGGTCAAGGAGATTCTGAAACCGGCAAGAGTGTCGATTCATCAATGCACTCGAGTGCTAGGGAAGATGGTTGCGGCTTACGAAGCCATTCCGTTTGGCAGGTTTCATGCCCGGGTGTTTCAGTGGGACCTGCTGGACAAATGGTCCGGGTCTCACCTGCACATGCACCGGAAAATAAGTCTATCTTCCAGGACCAGAATATCTCTCCTGTGGTGGCTGCAAAGTTCTCACCTTCTAGAGGGACGCAGGTTCGGGTTCCAGGATTGGGTCCTGCTGACCACGGATGCAAGTCTCCGAGGCTGGGGAGCAGTCACCCAAGGAAGAAGTTTCCAGGGAAAATGGTCAAGCCAGGAAACTTGTCTCCACATAAACGTTCTGGAGTTAAGAGCCATTTACAACGGCCTTCTGCAAGCAGAACACCTTCTTCGAGGTCTACCTGTCCTGATTTAGTTGGACAACATAACAGCGGTGGCGTACGTAAACCGCCAGAGTGGAACAAAGAGCAGAGCGGCGATGGCGGAGGCCACAAGAGTTCTCCGCTGGGCGGAAAAAGCACGTGAGCGATCTGTCATCAGTCTTCGTTCCGGGCGTGGACAACTGGGAAGCAGACTTCCTCAGCAGACACGATCTCCATCCAAGAGAGTGGGCTCTTCAACAAGAGGTATTTGCAGAAGTGACAAGGCGTTGGGGAATTCCTCAAATAGACATGATGGCGTCTCGCCTCAACAAGAAACTTCCGAGGTATTGTTCCAGGTCAAGGGACCCCCAAGCCAGTGCAGTGGACGCCCTGGTAACTCCGTGGGTGTTTCAGTCTGTATATGTGTTCCCTCCACTTCCTCTCATTCCAAAAGTGTTGAGGATCATAAGACGAACAAGGGTTAAGGCAATACTCGTCGTTCCAGATTGGCCACGCAGGGCCTGGTATCCGGATCTTCAGGTATTGCTCATAGAAGATCCTTGGCCGCTTCCTCTCAGAGAGGACCTGTTACTGCAGGGGCCATGTGTATTTCTAGACTTACCGCGGCTGTGTTTGACGGCGTGGAGGTTGAACGCCAAATCCTAGCTCGAAAGGGTATTCCCGGGGAAGTCATCCCCACTCTCCTTAAGGCTAGAAAGGAGGTCACGGCGAAGCATTATCACCGTATTTGGAGAAAATATGTGTTGTGGTGTGAAGCCAAGAAAGCTCCTACGGAGGAGTTTCAGCTGGGTCGTTTCCTCCATTTTTTGCAGGCAGGGGTGGATGCAGGCCTAAAATTGGGTTCCATCAAAGTGCAGATTTCGGCTTTATCTATTTTCTTTCAAAAAGAATTGACCGCCCTTCCTGAAGTTCAGACTTTCGTAAAGGGAGTGCTGCATATCCATCCTCCGTTTGTGGCTCTGTGGGATCTTGACGTGGTGTTGCAATTTCTTATGTCTCACTGGTTTGAACCTTTGCGAAAAGGTTGAGTTGAAATTTCTCACTTGGAAAATGGTCATGCTGTTGGCCTTGGCGTCCGCAAGACGGGTGTCGGAGTTGGCGGCTTTGTCTTACAAGAGCCCCTATTTGATTTTCCATGAGGATAGAGCAGAATTGAGAACTCGTCAACATCTTCTGCCGAAGTTGGTTTCTTCTTTCACATAAACCATCCCATTGGGGTGCCTGTGGCTACGGGTGCCTTGGCTATGTCAAAATCTCTCAATGTTGTTAGAGCTTTGAAAATCTATGTCGCCAGAACGGCTGAAATTAGGAAAACAGAGGCTCTGTTTGTCCTATATGCTCCCAACAAAATTGGGGCTCCTGCTTCCAAGCAGACTATTGCACGCTGGATCTGTACTACGATTCGGCATGCTCATTCTACGGCTGGATTGCCGCTGCCGAAGTCAGTGAAAGCCCATTCTATCTTGGGCGGCTGCCCGAGGAGTCTCGGTGCTTCAACTTTGCCGAGCAGCTACGTGGTCGGGTTCAAACACTTTTGCTAAGTTCTACAAGTTTGATACCCTTGCTCAATCGGTGCTGCAGAGTCGTCCGCACTCTCCCGCCCGGTCTGGAGCTTTGGTATAGACCCCATGGTCCTTTTGGAGTCCCCAGCATCCTCTAGGACGTAAGAGAAAATAGGATTTTAATACCTACCGGTAAATCCTTTTCTCCTAGTCCGTAGAGGATGCTGGGCGCCCATCCCAGTGCGGACTGTTACTTGCAGTTGTATTATTGTTCTCGGTTACACGAAGGTTGTGTATCGCTTCTGTTCAGCTTGTTGCTGGTCTTCGTTCATACTATTATCTGGTATTCCTGGTAATCCAGTTGTACGGTGTGTTGTGGTGTGAGCTGGTATGTGTCTCACCCTCAGTTTAACAAAAATCCTTTTTCTCGAAATGTCCGTCTCCCTGGGCACAGTTCCTATAACTGAGGTCTGGAGGAGGGGCATAGAGGGAGGAGCCAGTTCACACCCATTCAAAGTCTTATAGTGTGCCCAGGTCTCCTGCGGATCCCGTCTATACCCCATGGTCCTCTTGGAGTCCCCAGCATCCTCTACGGACTAGGAGAAAAGGATTTACCGGTAGGTATTAAAATCCTATTTTTCCACTAGCTCAAAAAACACGGGTAAATGCACGGGGGCACGCATTTACCCGTGTTTTTTGCAAGTGGAAAAGGGTCCCCCCGCAAAAACCCAGATCAAGTGACCCGTGAATCCTACCCGGCTATCTACCTGGGTAGGACACGGGAATGATCCGGGTAGGGTTGTAGTGTAAACGGGAGCCGTGTCGATGCGCATCGACACGGCTCCCGTTTACACTGTATGGAATGGCGGAAATGTATGAAAGGGCGGCACTAGCAGCGTCACCAACCCGGCAATATGCCGGGTTGGTGACTGCTGATGGAAAAGGGGCTGAGCACGGGTCGCAGCCGGGCAGCTCCCAGCTCCCGGCTGCGACCCGTGCTCGTAGGTGGAAAAGGGTTATAAGGGGTCTATTTATTAAAATTATTTTTACTAAAATAATGTGAAAATGGTGTGAAAACACCCTTTTTCACATTATTTTAGTATCACCTGAATGTATTAAAGGGCATTTGGAGTAGTTTTCATGAAAAACTGCTCCAAACCCTTTAATTCCTTTTTCTTTAAGTAACCCACATCGCATTCCCCCATACTTATAATGGGAAATGTGATGTGGCCAGATTTACTAAAAAAAAAAAAAATATATGAAAAAATACCGCAGTGTGCCCTGTGATAAACTCGCCAGCTCAGGCTGGCGAGTTCTCAGGGCAGCACTGCGAAAAGCACTGTTTTGCCCAGCTTTCTGATCAGCTATGTAGGTCCGATGGCTACACAAGCTGATCACAGTGTAAAAATAAAAAACAACAATAATAGTAGTGACGGGGGGGGGGGGGGGGGGGGGGGGTTGACCGGGCGGCGGCGGGGTAACGGCGATGTCGGTGGGGGCGGTGCATGCGCAGCAGGACATAGGGGTATTTTTTCCGAAAAATACCCCGATGATGCTGCGGAGTATCATCGCAGGGACAGAGCTTGACCGCAAGCTCTGTCCCAGCACGCGATAATTGATACATCCCTGCGATGTAGTCAATTATCGCAGTTCGAGTTGGGACGATTTTATCACCTGTCATCCGCATCCTGGATGCAGATGGTGATAAATAGGCCCCTTAACCTTATTCCCTGATATTCTGGCCATGAAAACGCACTGACTAACCAATCACAAGTGTTTTCCTACACTTCCATGTGTGATTGGCTGGTTTTGGGGACCCTGATGACTCTCTGCTTGAGTCATTTAGAGCTAGTCATTGCCTGTGTGGATATGGGCCATTTTCCTTGTTTGTGGGCATTTTCTGAAGCATGCTGGATGAAGAAAGGAGTCTTATTAGATGGGTGCTAGGGGTCTTAAAATCCCCAGAGGAGACAGCAGAGGATTCCTCTTTGCAACCCTGAAACTCCTTGCTATAGTAGGGAGCAGGGCGCCAGGAATCAGTGCCATCTTTTCTGAATATTAGGCTGCCCTATCGGGCCTCAAATAATTAAACATAAAACATGAGGAAACTAGTGATTCCTCATGCGTAACTGGCCCATATCAGATTATAAATAATCTCCCTAATCTGCAAAAGTTTAAACAATAAAAAAAAAATGAAGAAAAACACGTTTTTGGAGAACTCCCTTTAAATCAACATACAGATGGGCAAATCTTAATGACCAAAACATTTAAAAAGATTAATGTTTTTTTAACATTTATTACAATAACCAAACCTAGTTTTAAAATGTTATTGTTATGTAATTTCAAGATCCACCACACTCGTGAATGAGGATTTACAAGAGCAAGAGTTTCTGTAATCCTGTGTGGAGTTTGACTGGGGCAGTACACCTGTCAAACAGTAATGCAGGTATTCAAAGGCGAGCTCAGGGAGGACAGAAACCTCCAGTGGAGCAGAAGGGCAAAACAAAGGAGCCATTCTGCTCCAAGCAGTTCCGGATTACCAAATAGGCAGAGTAGGCACCGGCCTATGGACCTTTTAGGGGCGTGCAAAAACGGATCAAAATAATATTGATTTGATGTTGAAAGAAAATTACAATCAACCTTTTTTAAATTAAATTGTCTCCAAAAGGTAGAAAAAAAGTAATCAACTTAAAGTACATAAACCATCGACATCAGATTCACATTACAGTTTCCAGATCATAGAATGTATTGGGAGACAATTTGCAGTGGGGGGGGGAGGGGGGAGGTTTGGCGAGATTTTGACTACCTAGGGTCCTCCACAGTGTTTCATTTGGCACTGAGCCCGTGATTTAAATAACAGCTAAGCCCAACCTATTTTTTTAGTATCAGTGAAAGCTATGTAAGATTAATCATACAGTATAAGATATATATCATTTGGGCAGTTCGGATGGGTTAATGGTGAGCATTACTGCCTCACTGCACTGAGGTCATGAGGTCACCACAGACCTAATTGTATAGAGTTTGTATATTCTCCCTGTGCTTGCGTGGGTTTCCTCTGGGTACAACAGTTTTTTCCCACAATCCACAAATATACTGGTAGGTTAATTGGCTCACAACAGAAAAAATACATTGGCAGACTAGATGGGCCAAGCGGTTCTTATCTGCCATCAAATTCAATGGGTGATATTCAGTTGTTTTTTTCCCGCTGGCAGCTAGTAGATGGCACCAAACAGAGCTGGCATGATCACCTGCATTTCAGCTTGCACTGGTGGTGGCAATCTGAAATGAGCTAAAAGTGACTCATTTAAGCACTCAAATGGGACTTTTCGTGTTGCACCCATTTGTTTGGTCAGGTTTAGCTGCCTTATGAGGCTAAAGCCGACCTCTCTGGGCGCGATAAGTGTGATAATTAAGCACAATTGAATATCATCCCCCGATCTCCCATTACTTTAGATGAGAGATGGGGAGCGATAAACAATAGAATATCACCCTGTGTTTCTATGTAAAATAAGATTATTTTACTTACCTCTGATCCTCCAATATAGCATGCCTCCCACGGTGGCTGTAATCATCTGCTCAGGGGATGTTTTACAAAATCCTAACATGTTGCAAAGTTACCTGTTTGGTTGCAGAATCTTTTCAGGTTTATCCGGTTGACCCGTTCAAAATGTCGACATGGATATTAGGCCATCAACTATTAAATCAACATACACTTAGGTCAACATGGTTAAAATGTCACACAATGGCAAAATAATTTTTGTTGTTGTTGATTTTTAGGATTAGGTTTAAGATTGAGGCTAGGGTATGGATAAAATAAACAGAAAACAAAACGTCAACATTCTAAATGTGTCAACATTTAACAAGGTTGACCTAAGTGAATGTCGACGTGTTGGTTGTTATTCTAATGTTGACATTCTGATATCGATAATATGCATGTCAAGCTGTCATACCACACCCCTTTTCAATGCCTATAAAAAGGCTGAAACTGGTTATAAAAGTACATAGTTGGTCTGGTCACATTAAAGTTTCTCAGTTTTTGCCAAATTAATGACCTTATGTGACATGCCTTTAAAAAACGTGAAAAAGGTCTGAGCCTGGTGCTCAGCAATGTAGTCCTTTGATAGGCCTAGCTGTGGCCCTGCATGCAGTATGAGAAAATGTTGTATGAAGATGTTGTGTTGTATGGTGTTCTGTTTTCAGTATTAAGCCTCATGTCTGTGAAAGACATAAATGTGGTGTTTTATTACTGTTCATAGCATATGATGTTTTATTCCTGTTTTTATTAAGGTGTCGGTGACTGCAAGAGAAGATGTGCCATCTTTTGGGCCTCCTCTTCCAAATCCTCCAGTGTTTCAAAAAGTAAGTACAGCCGGTGTGCGTGAGCGTCGCTGCTAACAAGACGTACTCGCGCCTAGTTGCGGCTACGATTAGCGTGGCTACATCTGTACCTGATATTTTACAAATGTAAATTTATAAGTGTTATGTGAATAGACGTGAGGCAGAGGGTACTATAGGTCTACATTATTTTTATCTTGATAAACAATCTCCTTGGTGTACAAAAACATTAATTTTATTCAGCAAGGCCAGATGTGTGAGCAACAGAATCTAAAATCTACTTTATAATAGAGATGTGTGCCGGACCATTTTTGCTGGTTTTGGTTTTAATTCGTTGTTTGTTTTTTTATTTTGCATAAACGCTGTGTTGTTTTTTTTTTTAAATGACAAAAAAAAAAGCTAAAATCACATAATTTGGGCCTTTTTTGGTTCCTACAGTATTATTAACCTCAATAACAACACACATTTTCAGTGTGTGGAGTCAGACCGTTTTTATATGTATGTGAAGCTAACAATTCACACTGGGGTATTGCGTATTGGGGTGCAATGAGCATGTAACCCCCTCCCCCTCCTTCCCCACCCTCCCCGTGGTTGGCAGGTGTTTAAGTGGTTGGAAAAGGTATCATAGTTGTTAGGTTGCTTTGTGATGAACCCTTTCCCTAAGATGTTGCTCCCCATACCTTGTTCCTTGTGTGAGGTTCAGGGTGGTAGGAGAGATTGATACGCACACGGGGAGTTCGATAACAGCAAAGTTTATTTTATTGTGCCTTAAAGAATTCTGGATGGAATGTGATTCTTGATATATGGCAATAATTAAACAATCACAATATGACAATTAAAAACAATTGTAATAAAGAATAAAAATCACTTTAGATGTTACTATGATAATCAGATTTTTACCTACAGCTCACGATACACCGGAACATTAAATAATTCAAGAATTCAATAAGTCTAATCACAGATGTATGCATATTCTGAATCATGACAAGAAAAGATAATGAAGAAGATGATTAACAATATAATTTTCCTCAAAAAAATTGTCCCAGTTTTTCACTGGCAATATATGTTGGCGCTTAGGGATCCTACTGTGCCACAGTGTTTCAATGTACGACTGTACTTGTCGCACAAGGTATGGAGAGCCTACAGTGCCACAGTGTTGCAATGGGGCTGTGGTGTAATGGCATTTTTAGAAGAAATATTGATCCTGGGTTTAAGTTAGAAAATGTCCCTGTACTTCAATGGTGCACAAGGATGTGGTTAGCGAAGGTGTCTTGGAATATCTAGCAAGGAACTGTCTTTGTGTAATTATCTCTTTAAACAAATGGCGCAGTCTTTACTCTCCAACATGACTCAATGTCCCTTTAATAATCATCCAAACGAATGAGCGTCTGTTTACTACTTGTCACAACAAATAATATCTTGTACTTGCACTGTTTGAACAGGGATTATTATATGTGGTTATCACTCATGGGCCTGTGATAACAGACAGTAGGGCTTTAGCACTCACCCTCCTGCAGTCCGCACCAACAACTGTCTCTGTATTTACTCGGAACCTCCCAGGTTCTTCTGCTCCTTCACTGGTCTCTCTCAGTGGTTCAGCGCCCTTTAAGAGGGCCACGGGGCCCGTGTCTCTGTACAAGGCCTTGCGGTGTCTGGTTATTGGCTGCGATGTCACATGCCTGCTCTTCCGATTCTCTTCACCAACTATAAACACCGCTTAGCTCTGCAGTGCTGCTCTCTACCAGCCTGTGATTCTGACACTTCACAGGACAGAACAGGTGACTGACTCTGGTTAACTCATGCTGTGCCAGCAATCACGCTCCCAGGTTTGCAACCACTGTCCACACAATTTATAGGGACACATACACTTTTCTCTGGGGTGCCCGCAGAACAGTACTAACAATTTATACTTTTTTTTTTACTTTTTTTTAATAACTTTTTTTTACTTTCTTTTTTTTAATTTTTTTTCAAGTAACAAAAATGTCTTTAACGACAATCATTTTTATTCAGGTTTTTTTTGTTATGCAAAACAGGGGTACAGAAAGAAGAAAAGGGAGGGAGGGGAGAGGAAGCAGTAAATACATATATGAGACAATGGTGGTCATTCCGAGTTGTTCGCTCTGTAATTTTGTTCGCATCACAGCGATTTTCCGCTAATTGCGCATAAGCAATGTTCGCACTGCGACTGCGCCAAGTAAATTTGCTATGCAGTTAGGAATTTTACTCACGGCAATACAAGGTTTTTTCTTCGTTCTGGTGATCGTAATGTGATTGACAGGAAGTGGTTGTTTCTGGGCGGAAACTGGCCGTTTTATGGGTGTGTGTGAAAAAACGCTGCCGTTTCTGGGAAAAACGCGGGAGTGTCTGAAGAAACGGGGGAGTGTGGGCGAACGCTGGGAGTGTTTGTGACGTCAAACCAGGAACGAAACTGACTGAACTGATCGCAGTTGCCGAGTAAGTGTGGAGATACTCAGAAACTGCTAAGCAGTGTCTATTCGCAATTCTGCTAATCTTTCGTTCGCAATTTTACTATGCTAAGATTCACTCCCAGTAGGCGGCGGCTTAGCGTGTGCAAAGCTGCTAAAAGCAGCTTGCGAGCGAACAACTCGGAATGAGGGCCAATATGTATACTTATACATACAATTCAAAATCGATCAAACATGTGTATCAGAAGAACTACAATGGACGTAATGTAGTAAGGGGTACATAATGGAAAAAAAAAAAAACCCACTGAGTCCACAATAATGCAAATTGCAACCATGAGCACAGAGCGATCCCAGACTCAGGAAGAGGAGGTGCCTCCATCTAGGGGAAGGGTGTGAGGGTGTATGTCCGGGGAGGAGGATCGCAGTACTAAATTGGCTCCCTCACCCTCCGTGGTAAAAAGCAGCCAAGGCTTCCAGCGCACCAGAGGGGACTTGGCAGAAAGGGAGCAAGGCATATAATCAGTCTCCATCAAGAATTGCTTCTGAATTTTATGTATGACTTTCATTAAGGGGGGGGGCGTATGGATTGTTTCCAATTCTGGGCTAAGTCCGCACGAGCTGCAAGGCAAATATGACCTAAAACATACTGTAAATTAGCACCTACGGTGTGCGGGTAGACATTTAGTAAAGCAATGAGGGGGGTGGGGGACACAGTGAGTCTAAGTACTTTATTATTCAGCCCAAACACCTCGACCCAGTACAACTTAATAGAGGGACAGGTCCAAAAAATATGAAAAAAATGGCCCACCTCGCCGCAGAGGCGCCAGCAAAACTTCGAGCATGTAGGCCAAATCGTGTGCAACCTATTGGGTTTGAGATATAACCTATGCAATAACTTGACGTGCATCTCGGAATGATTTAGGCATTTAGACATAGTAAAGGAAGACATAAAAATGTGTTGCCATTGTGGGTCGGTAAGGGTACAACCAATATCCACCTCCCACCTGATTTGGGCTCTAGTTTTAAGAACGGGAACCAATGCTAGTAGTGTTTTGTACCAAAAGGAGATCTCACCTGCAGAAGCATCTTTAGAAAGACGACCCAGGACCTGAGACATAGGAGGGTGCAATGGGGAGGGGGCAAGGTGGAGGCTCTTCCACCAATGTTGTATTTGATAGTATCTGAGCCTCTCAGATTCAGGTAAAGCAAAGCGTTCTTGGATGGTAGAGAAGGAGCTAAGCACTGGCCCATTGAACAGGTCTCCCAGAAGACCAATCCCCCTAAAACGCCAACCTGCCAAATTGAGATTAGGGATTAGGGCGGCTACTGTGCGTAGGGTAATTCGAGGCAAGGTATCAAAGGGAGAAGATAAGCCCATGGTCAGTCTGTCCCGGACCTGTAGAGTGGCTCGGGTTGAGGGGAGAAGGCGTAGATCCGGAGGTCACATAGATTTGGGTAGCCAAAAAAGATCCCTCAAGGGGAACCTGGGGCAGGCTAGTCCCTCCAAACACGTCCACTCCGAATGGGCATCACTAAATAGAGCTTTAACCTGGGCTAAGAGGCAGGCTTCCTGGTATAGGGAAAGGTTAGGCATGTCGAGGCCACCAACTCTCCTAGGCAGTGACATCCTGGCGCGGGACAATTTAGGCGGTCGCGAAGACCAGACATAGTTGGTGAGGATAGTAGTAGCCTTATCTAAATATTTCTTGGGGAAGACAAAGGGGATTGTGCGAAACAGGAACATTAATTTGGGAAGCAACGACATTTTAAAGGCGGCCAGACGTCCCAGCCATGATATCTCATAATTAAGCCACGATTTGGGGGACAATTGTAGCGCGGTCAGTAAAGGGGGGAGGTTAACGTCAAATACAGAAGAGGAGGATGGGGGGATATAGATACCCAAATACCGTATTGAGGCAGTTTGCCAATTGTAGGGGTATTTAGCACGCAAAGGAGCCATGGAGTGAGTGAGATTAATAGGCAGGGCATCAGTTTTAGTTGTGTTTAATTTGTAATAGGACGCTGCAGAGTACCTCTCTAGAATATCATGTAAATGAGGGAGTGAGGTGCAGGGGTCGGTTACAAATAAAAGGACATCATCGGCAAATAAACACAGTTTATGGGAGGCGGTGCCGAGTTGGAGTCCTGGGAGCTGCGGGTTCGCCTGGATCTTAGCTGCCAAAGGTTCAATCGCCAGGACAGAAATGAGAGGGGAGAGGGGGCAGCCCTGACGCGTGCCATTGTATATTGGGAAGGGGGAAGACAGAAAACCATTACTAAAGACCCGGGCCGAGGGCGAGCTATACAAGGCTAGTATGGATGACAGGATTCGGTCGCGGAAGCCAAATTTCAATAATACTTCCCGTATGTAGGTCCAGTTTATGCGGTCAAAAGCCTTCTCCGCATCTAAGGATAACATGAGAAGGCCCTGTTCACGGGCTATGGAGTCTACGAGGTTAAATACTCTACGAGTATTATCAGACATTTGTCGACCAGGGATAAATCCGACCTTGTCGGGGTGTATCAAGGAGGGAAGGAGGGCGTTCAATCGGTAAGCTATTAATTTAGCATATATTTGAATGCGAGCCTCCAGCATCTCCGTTGGGAGAGTGCCCTGAGAAGTGATTTCATTATAAACTGTTACCAGAGATGGAGCCAGGAGGTCCTGGAATGAAGCATAAAAATCATTAATAAAGCCATATGGGCCTGGCGCCTTATCTTTAGGGTGGGATTTAATTGCCCTTAGCATGTCCGTGGTGGACCAGGGGGCATTCAGCATTTCTAATTGGTCATTGGTAATGGAAGGAAGTTTCAAATCAGCGAGAAAAGAGTTGATAGAGGAAAGAGTGGGCTGCGGGGTAGAAGGGTCAGTCGAGAGATTATAAAGTTGGGAATAGAAGTCAGCAAACTGATTTGATATCTCCAAAGGGTTAGATATTTTGGCGCCTGTTGGGGACATAATAAGCTTAATTCTATTCCTAGCTTGTTGCGCTCTAAGCTTACGAGCAAGCAATTTTCCCGGTCTATTCCCCGCCAGGTAAAATTTCTGACGCATCCTGTTTAATGAAGCCTGGGTGCGCACCATGAGCAATGTCTGAAGCTGGGACCTAATATCAGCTAGCTCTTTCTGGAGGGATCTCGAGGGTAGAGTTTGATTTTTCTCCTCCAGTTCCTTTAATTTACGCTCCAAATCATTCAAACGTTGTTGATGTAGTTTCTTAAGGTGGGCTCCTGCCTGTATTGACGACCCTCTAGCAACGGCTTTCAGCACGCACCAGAAATTCAGAGTGGACGTGTCCGAAGGAGAATTAAATTCCAAGTAGGACATGATGCTGTCTACTATAATTTTTTTAGATACGGGGTTGGCCAGTAAGTGAGGAGGGAGTCTCCAAGGTCGGGGCGGGGCATGCTGACTATTAAGGTCCCATTTAAGGATCAGCGGGGCGTGATCCGACCAGGTTATTGGAAGGATATCCGCGGATCTAGTAAATTGGAGGGTCCATTTATGAGAAGACAAAAAATCAATACGGGAATAGGAGTTGTGAATGGGAGAATAGTATGTGTACTCACGGCCTGTAGGGTTTTGCACTCGCCAAATATCATAGAGGTCAAATTCAGCCAGGAGATTGCGGAAGGCTAAGCATGTGGCGTTAGAGGAGGCTAAAGGGGAAGGGAAGGGCCTGGGAGACCTGTCCAACCTAGGGTCAAGGACCAGATTGAAGTCTCCCATGAGGAGGAGCGAGCCTGTACGGTTCCTCTGGATAACTAAACATAGTTTACGTAAAAAAGCCACTTGATTTGAGTTAGGGGCATAAGCTGAAACCAGGGTAACCGGTTTGTCATTTAAAAGGCCACTCAAGATAAGATAGCGCCCATTTTTATCGGCAACCTGGGAGTGTAAAGTGAAGGAGACAGAGTTTTTAAACAATATAGCTACACCATTCCTCTTAAAAGGGCCGTTTGCAAAATAACCGATAGGGAACCTGCGGTCTTTAAACGTAGGGGGCGCTAAGGACGAAAAGTGTGTCTCCGGCAGCGCAACAACATCCGCCTTGTGCCTAGCAAAATAGTCCAATGCCAACCTTTGCTTATTAGGGGAGTTTAACCCCTTAACGTTCATGGACAGAACCTGGAGCATCGAGACGATCTAAAGCACGCCATGAGTGGTGAGATATTTCGGTATACTTATAAGAAATGTTTTTGTCTCATACAGTTAGTTAGAGTGTTGCGAGAGGGGGGGGAAGAAAGGGTAAGAACAAACCAAAACGACTCAGTGCATCGGGTCGGTATAACTACTGCAAGGAAAGCAAAATAAAATATGCAGTAGTACATTAACGGGGGGGGGGAACATGTGGCCTAACGCCACCACCACCTATGAACCTAGATGAGGAGAAAAAAAAAAGAGACATGTACAGATACAAATATGCCTACCAACCATGTGAAGAAAACAGAGAACATATACGCATGAACTAAACCATGAGCACGGAGCCGGGATTCCAGCAATATAACTACTAACAGGGTAACTCACGTGACCGCGTCAAAATGAATAGCTAAGACCCATCCGCTAGTACGGTACAGAGTAACGTCCATATTCAAAGTCCAAATTCAAAGTGACGAACCACTCCGATTGAGGAGTTGACTGTTTCTTGGATCCAGGCGGCATCGTGACAGGAATATCCCACTCCGATAGCAGCTTGACTCCAGCTTCCAATGAGGCAACTGTGTAGGATTTATTTTCATACGAGATGATGAGCTTTACCGGAAAACCCCATCGGTAATTGATCTCTTGGTCACGGAGCGCCAGGGTAACAGGGATAAACGATCGTCTTTTAGCCAAAGTCAAAGCCGAGAAATCCGGAAAAAGTTGTAATCCACCAAGCGCATCAGAATCCGAGTCTCTTGCCGCCTTCAGGATGCGTTCTTTCATCGTGAAGAAGTGCACTCATGAGCGTGTCTCGCGGGAGCGAGGGAGGAACCGAGCGTGGTTTAGGTAGTCTATGGATCCTGTCTATAAGCAGCTCCCTGGGGTCAGCCCTGGGCAAGAGCTTCCGAAATAACGCGGTGACGTAATCTTCCAGCTCAGAATTTTGCACGGAGTCGGGAATGCCTCGGATCTTGATATTATTGCGCCGAGATCTGTCCTCGATATCCGCAGTCTTGAGTTTAAACGCCTCAAGGTCATTCTGCTGTTGATCATGTGCCGCTATGAGGTCGTTGTGAGACGAGACCAATTCCTCGACTTTCCGTTCCAGATGGTCTGTACATTCCCCTATAGCATGCAATTCCGTCTTAACCTCTCGGACAGCCGCTGTGAGATCTTGAGTCAGCACTGTTTTAAACGCTGATAGAGCCTGATACAGAGTTTTGACCGTGAGAGGGGCGTCGGATTCCGGGTCAAACCCCGGGACAGAAGCAGGGCCGCAGGGAGGGTCTGTCGCAGAGGTGGCTATAGAGGACTTCCGTGCAGTAGAGGGGGCAGGAGCCGCTTTCTGAGACGGGAAAGATACTCTAGGAGGCAGCACCTCTTTAACCTTTTTCGGAGGCATTCTGAAGAGATGTAATTCTGTAGGCTAGGCAAGAGCGCTGGAGAGACCTCGGATCCCGGAGAATATATGGTGAAAGGTTAGGTAAGCATAGAGGCCAAAGGTGGTGGTGTGTAAACGGTCTGGACTACATCAGAAGAACGGCATCACCAGAGGCCCGGCATCCGGTCATCACCCTCCAGCAGTGCCCAAGGGGCAGATCTCCAGCGAGCAAGGAAGAGTGGGAGCCAGGTACCCAGACAACAGCCAGCAGCACAGCGTCACAGGGGTCGGGCAAACCATGCCCCCCTGGGCAAACACTCACCCCTCCAAGGATATTCCCACGTTACTGTGCAGGGTCGAGGAGTGTGAGGAGGAGCACAGAAAAGGAGCCAGTCCATCCACAGCTGCAAGGGGGGGGGTAGGTGGCTATTAACAGGCCTCCACACTGGCAGGGCTCAGCAGGCGGGTGTGTGCAGCTAATTTAGGCCCCGGATCTAGTGTAGGCCTCAACTCCCTGAGGCTTCAAAAAGGGCAGCAGACCCCTCGGTTTCCCTATGGAGGGGGTATTTATGTGACAGGGGGGCTCGGGGGGAGCAGGCCAGGCCCGTAGGAGCGGGGGAGTGCAGCCGACCGGCGGGTCGGGTGTAGTAAGATGGCCGCCGCCGGGAGGGGTGCAGGAGCAAGGAGGCCGCAGTCGCGGCTCCGGAGGGCAGGGAGCAGGAGTCTGATCCCCGCCACCATCCCCGATGGTCTGGGGCAGGTGAGGGGCCGTGGATGGGCCGGTTTGGAGGCAGGGGGAAGCCGCCAGGGGTCCCGGTGCGGCCGCGTTCCGGCCCCGGAGCCCGCACCCGGGTAGGCCCCAAACTCAAGGTCCCGGCTTCGGGACAAGACATAGGCCTCAGCTCTAAATCAGTGCCAGGGGGCACCTCTCCAGCCTCCTCGGGTCTCGGACGTGATGGGCACCCGCCAGGGGAGAGAATCAGAGGGGAAAGCCGGAGATAGATCGACATTAAATGCAGGGCCGGCAGGAGCTCATGTAAGGCACGTCTTCTTAGGATGCAGGTCAGGCCACGCCCCTCTTTTTTTTTACTTTCTATCTTCTTTTAATTTTTATTTTTAACTTCTTTTGCAACTGACAAACAATGCGGAGTCACACTTCTTATGTGAATGCAGTGGGTGGGGCCTGCGGAGTCAGTGCAGCACCACTGTGTGATGGAATTAGACTGAGGTGCCTGGATATAGCTTGTGGATGAACACAGCACAGCCACTTGTAGATGGACACAGCACAGCCACATAGATGGACACAACACAGCCACTTCTGGATGGTCACTGCGCAGCCACTTGTAGTAAATGGACACTGCACAGCCACTTAGATGGACACTGCACAGCCACTTAGATGGACACTGCACAGCCACTTAGATGGACACTGCACAGCCACTTAGATGGACACTGCACAGCTACTTAGATGGACACCGCACAGCATCTAAACAATATTTAAGTATAGTAGCTGTACAGTAGCTAGATTTTTTTGGGGTGGGTGTGGTGGTGGGGGGAGGGGTGGACTGCTCACACATAAGAGGTGCTACCTTGCTGAGACTTGTAGTGCCATACAGAGAAAAATAGAAAATGCAGGTGCGTGCCCTAAGAACACTGGTAATCAGAACAATTATAATAAACTCTGCAATTTAACATGGGGTGAAATTAAGGTTCTTAGCGCAATTTTCAGCCAAAAATGTGGGCCCACCTACCACTGCCAGGTGACCTAATCAGGTGAGTCCCTAACATCCCTAGTACTGACATATTACAGGTTGAGTATCCCATATCCAAATATTCCAAAATACGGAATATTCCGAAATACAGACTTTTTTGAGTGAGAGTGAGATAGTGAAACTTTTGTTTTTTGATGGCTCAATGTACACAAACTTTGTTTAATACACAAAGTTATTAAAAATATTGTATTAAATGACCTTCAGGCTGTGTGTATAAGGTGTATATGAAACATAAATGAATTGTGTGAATGTAGACACACTTTCTTTAATGCACAAAGTTATAAAAAATATTGGCTAAAATTACCTTCAGGCTGTGTGTATAAGGTGTAGATGTAACATAAATGCATTCTGTGCTTAGATTTAGGTCCCATCACCATGATATCTCATTATGGTATGCAATTATTCCAAAATACGGAAAAATCCAATATCCAAAATACCTCCGGTCCCAAGCATTTTGGATAAGGGATACTCAACCTGTATATACATTTTATTAAAGTCCAACAGATGTTGTATGTAATGTGGGTCATACATCTACAGACCGATTCCTCATTCTGCCAATCCAACCTGCCGAACAGCAGACATGGATGATCGGTCATCTGCCGAACATCGGCACACAATTGCATGTTAAAAACCGCAGACTCACCAACCCTGATTATTTTTGTTTGGAATCAGTGATTTGAGGATTTCCAGTATGTTGTATTTCCCAGAGCCCCCGACCCAGGCATCAGGAGAATGGGAATTGCTGCGATACTTACTTGATGTATGGGCAAATAATATGGAATGGAAATTAATCCCTTAGTTGGCAGAGTACAGATTCCTGACACTCATTTCCCAATATTGGAGAACAGCATGAATGTAAGAGTGTGATTTGATGCGTGCACCGATACTCATGGTCTCTCGGCAGATGTATTCTTTTGGTAGAATCAATTGCCAATGATCTATGATCAGAGGTGTTTTTTGTCAAACATATTTGTTTACATGTTGCCTCTTCGCTGATATTTCGGAATCACCCAATGTTTACCACTTAATGGGCACACTGTCACATGTTATATATATATATATATATATATATATATATATATATATATAAAACGGAGGTTTCCACACAGGTGGAAGGGGCACTCACAATTAAATAACACATACAAAAAAAAAATTAAATCGCATAAAATATTCATGGTTTAATAGTTGGATAGTCTGTTGCACCAACTCGCCCTTAATCGACGTTTCGACCCCATAACTGGGTCTTTTTCAAGATAGGCAGATTCGGTGAGAGTTCAAGTAACTTTTACAGATGTACACATGATAACAGGCCTGACATTTGTTCCGACAACTAAGCATAATAAGTTCCAAAACACCGTTGAACTATATAGATTTAGTCGTAACCTTAGGTTAAAGGAATTCTTTGGTGTCAGATCATCAGACACCAGTATATCTAAGTTCAAACCAAAGTCACAATTTGATCCTATTTCCTCAAATGCTAGCATTAAAACATTTACACGCATTGTCCAGAAGGACATCAATGATTGTCAGGCACCGAAAATGTACGACAACCTGTCCCCTGATGAACGTAATGCATTGAAGAAATTACGGGATAATCCCTTTATAGTTATCCGCCCGGCGGACAAGGGGGGAGCAGTGGTGGTCCAGAATTGGACTGATTATGACAGTGAAATTCTGTCACAGTTATCAGATTCCAATACTTACCTTAAATTAGATCATAATCCGGTGAAAGAGATTAAATCTCAGGTTGACAGGTCTTTGACACGTGGATTTGAAAGTGGTTGGTTGGACCAGGAGCTATTTTCTTATCTTACAGTTGATTACCCGAAATGCCCTATTATCTACACCCTACCGAAGGTGCATAAAACTCTTGATAAACCTCCGGGGAGGCCTATCATAGCGACAGAAGGGTCTGTGCTTCAGCCATTAGCTATTTATATCGATAGTATACTCCAACCTGTAGTACTGGATAATAAGAGTCATATTCGGGATTCAAATGATTTTCTTGAATTTATCCGGACTATCACCCTGCTAGATGAACCATTGGTATTGGCTACTATGGACGTATGTTCTTTATATACAATTATCCCACATGACCAGGGTCTGGAGGCGGTGGCAACTGCCTTGCGGAGGTCAGTTAATCTCAAACAACCCATTGAATATATTTTGGAGTTGGTTAGGCTGGTCCTAAGTTTAAATCATTTTTCCTATAAGGATTTATTCTTTATGCAGAAATCAGGGACGGCCATGGGCTCAAATCTGGCCCCGTCCTATGCCAACTTATATATGGCACAGTATGAGGAAACAAACATCTACCCGAAGTACGGTAAATTCATACGTTTATACAAACGATTTATTGACGATGTATTTATACTATGGGCGGGCTCTGAGCAGACTTTTGTTAATATGGTGGAGGATTTGAATCAGCTGGCATCTCCGGTTAGGTTTACACACACAGTATCGACCAATGAGATCTGTTTTCTTGACATTAGGATAATAGTCAGAGGGAGGAGATTAGTAACAACCCTCTTTCGGAAGGCTACTGACCGTAATACTACACTTTTGGCCAGTAGCCACCACCCCCCATCGTTAAAAGATAATTTGCCGGTATCTCAATACCTCAGGGTTATGCGTATAAACTCTGAGATGGAGGCAATGGATATACAACTTAACGAGATGACTGCCAGATTTGTTGAACGTGGTTATAAGCGTAGGGTCCTTAAGGGATGCCTAAGGAAAGCCACAAGGATATTTAATGGTGAGGTTAGGGCTAGAAGAGCTAATACTAACAGGATGACATTTTCCACCACATATAACAGGATGTCTGGCTGTGTTCGTAAATCGATCAATAAACATTGGCCTATTGTGACGTCTGATAACACATTACCATTTACAAATATGCCGACACCGATGATGGCGTTTGGTAGGGGACCCAACTTGAAACAGCTTCTGATGCGCCCCACGGTGTATCCGGATGAGGCTCCGGATAAGACCCTTATTATGAAACAGAAACCTGGATGCTTCTCCTGCAGGGGCTGTGTGACCTGTAGATCCATGGTGACGGGTCCCACTGTAATGCATCCTCAAACTGGGAAGAAAATACGAATTACATACCATCTACACTGTCGTTTAGACTATGTTATTTATATACTTATTTGTCCTTGTGGTTTGTATTATGTGGGGCTAACCACTAGGACGTTTAGAGATCGAATGGCCAACCACCGCACGTCTATACGTGCAGCTTTTGAAACCGGAATTACTGATAAACCAGTAGCCCGACATTTTTTCGAAAATAAACATCAGGTGTCGAGCATGAGATGTAAACTGATAGATTGGGTCCCACCCAAACAGGGTGGGGGTGACAGGACGCTCGCGCTTAAACAGCGCGAGAGTTATTGGATTTATACTCTGGACACTGTCGCCCCCAAGGGAATGAATGAATATAACCCATTGAATCTTTTTATCAAACGGTAAATGGTCCCATTTCAGGGTCATCCCTGGCTGATATGTCTCTAAGCTGTGCATAACCAGAGTGTGCATATTGATACCCTAATGAGGGTTTTACTATGTTTTGGTTGGTTAAATATGCCCTTTTGCCTATATGCCGATCGGTTGAAGGTGTCCCTGTCAATAGGGAATCTTCGGTCATGTGTTATGGTCTCGCCAGGCGACTTTTGTCTCCTAGGCCGGACTGCGAGGTCCAGCCCTTGTTCCTATCTTCAACATTAAACCTTAATTGATCAGTGCGGGTATATTGATATTATATCACATTTATGTATTGTTTTATTAGTATTATTATTGTACAATGTCTCTATTCAATTACTGTATACATTATCCTAGTGTCACACCTCCAGGAGTATGTACTGGTTTGTAACACACTATTGATTTGGGGTTGTTCTGTCCCATATGGATTTCTGTGTCTTGACAACATGACCTCCAGACATAACCCTTGGGGGTGTGGAGTTTAATCCTCTATACACTTTTTTATATTTATATTTATTCATTAATATATTTTTTTGTTAATAAAGTGTATTTGTATGATGTATGGTCAGACAATCACATGTTTGAACTGAATCATATGTTTGAACTGTATCATGTAATGTCTGGAATATTGTATTATCTATTATGTATGTAACAATTATCCTGAGGTTTGAAGTATGGACAGTTGGGCTGGACCTATGTGGATTTTGCACCACTATTAGTCCTCAGGTTCCATTGTTGCATTATGTTTTGAATATTCTATTTGAGGAACAGACATATTTATTAACTCCGTGTTATTTGGTGTTACAGGATGGTAAGCCCAGTGGATATAGTGCTCAGGACCTTTTCCTTCTGGTTAACTGCGGGTAGCTATAGATTTACACTGATGGTGCAGTGAGAGGGTGAAGCGAGTATTGACTTGTAGGTAGCGGTGCGTCTCACCTCTACCCGGTGGAACGCATGCTTCCGGTCTATGGAACGCATGACGCGTCCCGGACTCTGTCAGCATATGCGCTTCCGGTCCGTGAGACGCAGAGAACGTCCCGGACCGCTGTGTGTAGTGGCTGTGACTATGATTACTGTTAGGTACCAGGCCCGTGAATATCATCACCAGAAGGTGGGGAGTGTGTGCCCACGTGTGGGTGTTTATACAGTTTTGGATTCTGTGGTCAAACTATGGAGCGGAAGTGACGTCGTGTTCACTTCCGGTCTCCTGGGGTTATATTCACCGGCGTCTAGATAGTGAGTGCAGAACCAGGTGCCCTTTGACAGTGTGACTACGGTTTCTGTAAGTACTTACCACCTCGTGGTTGTGAACATCGTCTTTTTTGACTCCAGGTGACTGATATCTTGATTGCATACTGTTTTTATTTTAGTGACCGTTTTTTGATGTGCTGTGGAATTTATTAAGTGGCCAACCTGGATGCATTCACACTGGGATGATTGCCTGTATATAGTGAGTAGTTAGTGTTTTCTATACTCACACATTGTATCAGTATAGATGTCTACAGTTTTCAGCTTCACCTCCCATTTTTTGTTTATAGGGAGATTAACACGTGAACTACACTATTAGAAATTTTCATGCATTTATCTGTGAAGGCATAGTCGCTGGAGTACGTATATGTGTATTTTTGTGTGACTTTTGAATTAAACAGTATTTGGCCCCTCTTCCATTTATCTAATATATTGTACACATTGGTTTTCTAGGCACTTGAGCTGCATACCAGCTGAGTGGATAGGTGTTGTCTGGACATCTCCCAGAAGTAATTTGCTTATGTAAGCTTTTTTTGTTAATTGGATTCACGCTGGTGGTCACTGTAGCATTAGTTTATCCACTGGGCTTAAGGTATACTTGATGAGTGCACTTTGAGTGCGCCTTGAGTAATTTAGTATTGTGTCTAAGCGCAACAATGGAGCCTGGGAGGCATTAAGTGTGTTCTTATGTTCTATCTCTTTTCTAGATCTCTACCGATGTTATCATGTGTACATCTATAAAAGTTACTTGAACTCTCACCGAATCTGCCTATCTTGAAAAAGACCCAGTTATGGGGTCGAAACGTCGATTAAGGGCGAGTTGGTGCAACAGACTATCCAACTATTAAACCATGAATATTTTATGCGATTTAATTTTTTTTGTATGTGTTATTTAATTGTGAGTGCCCCTTCCACCTGTGTGGAAACCTCCGTTTTGTATTTGTGGCTGACCTGTCAGTTTCACTGGGTGCACCCAAAATATGTGTCTATGCATTTTTTGATGTGAGTGCGGATCTCCAATGATATATATATATATATATATATATATGTATGATATAAAATGTATGTTGATTCATGATTAAATTGTTGCTCTATTTTATGCTATTATAAGTGATCCCACCTATGGACTTTATTTCCTTCTTCTACTAACAATACTATATTCTGTCAAGTCTGGGGAGTACCAACAGTGCGCATCATACTAATACCCCTTTCACACCCCTGTACCCGGTAATTTGCCGTTTTTACTGGCTTCCTAAACGGTTCGAGCTGCGATGTGAAAGGGTCACCTTCAATTTACCGTTTACAAAATACCGGTATTTTGAAACGGTAAAAAAGCAGGGTCCTACCCGTTTCAGACCCGTTTAATTGTGCAGTGTGAAAGGGTCTGAAACGGTATTTGCAAGCCCCAGAAGGTGATAGGCTGTTTCCATGTGTGATCTCACCAGGCAGAAGCAGGAAATAAACATTTAAAATGACAACCACTGTTTTGTATGGGTGAAACGGGTTCAGTGTGAAAGGTACCAAAACGGTAATGAAATGGTAATATACTGGTTACAACATGCGATGTGAAGGGGGTTTAACTGCTCAGACCCGTTTTAAGAACCGTTTAAAGAACCATTTCAAAAGCAGGTTTTGCAATGTGAAAGCAGCATTACAGATTTTGACAGTTATACATTTTCTTGACTTCTGGCTCTTTGTAGAATTGTAGTCTATCCAGTACAGGAGCCTACCGCTACTTTCTTCTAGACTGCAAGATTTAACTTCCGTTTACAAAACATTTAAGATTTTTCCTTTTTGGTTTACAAGATTTCCCTTTGTATTACTTGATTTGTGGGAATTCACTCTGGATTACTAATTTTCAGGATTTCCCTTCGGATTACTTCATTTGATTTTTGTTCGGATTAGAAACATTCCAAGATTCCCCTCTGGTTTACAAAGATTGCAGTGTTTCCCTTTGGATTACAAATCTTGCAAGATTTCCTTTTGGAGTACAAATGTGCAAAATATTGCTTTTGTGATCACCAAGTTTGTTACATTTCCCTTTGGACTACAAAATGTTCAAGATTTTCCTTTGGATTATGACGATTGTCAGATTGACTTTTGGATTAGAAATTTTGTTACATTTTATTTTGGATTAAAATTTACTGTTGAATAATGCAACCACTGAATAATCAGGTGTAACTGCACAGCATTCTGGGATGTTATATCAGGGTATTCTAATTTTGGGTTTGATGCTTTGCTGCTGTATATTTCCCAGTAAATATGAAGTTTATCTACTTCACAAAGAAAAATAACACAGTAAGGTTCTGCATTGATGCAACGCATCTGAGCAAAACTAATTTGTGAACTCGCCATCTTTTGGTAAATGACACGCCATCTTTTGGTAAATGACAAATGTTTGCAAATAAGGCAAAGTTATGCTAAAGTCTCGAATACAGTGGGGCAGTCCTGCTAATTGGACACTGTCCCGCTGTACCTCACATGGGTCGCAGTGGGGTGTGGGGGGCAGATTGGGAAACCCAGTGACCGCAAAGCAGCCAGTGATCACTGAATAGATGCACACGGCTTCTATCAGTGCAGGGAGGGCTAGCCGAGGCTGTCCAGCTGCTCAGGGAGCGCTGGGCACGCCCCCAAAATGACTAAAATGGGTGTTGCAGTGCTAGGCCACACCCTCCTCCTGAGGCCCCACGTACTCATCCTGAGGCCAAACCCCCTTTTAAAAAAAAACATTTGTAGCAGTGGATTCCACCAAAGTCAAGTATTCAGGTAGGTATACATAAAACATTGTGATAAAACCAGTGTGGTTGAATGTTTAAAGCTTCTTGTTGAAAGTGCTGGTTACAATAAATATAATTATTTTTCCTCATCCCAGCATATTTCTAATGTAGTAGGAAAAGTTTCCAAATGTTAATGGTTCCTGTAAGACCTGTTTTGCAAGAAGTGGGTCCATAAGAGTCTATAGCTCCTGCATGCTGTGTTTACCTAATAGTTCCTGGTGGCTGGTAGTGTCAGTGTTTTCTAGGAAGGATGGAAGATGTTTATGCAGATGCTCCCATATGGAGTACATGCTGGGCTGCGGATGTTGTCCCTCTCTGGCTGAGCTCAGACCAGCGTGAGTGACTTCCAGGGGTGCAGCCAGTCCTACATGTTTTATCTGCAGTAATGTCGGATTTCAACAATGACGGTTTTTATCGACCCACTTCTTACAAAATAGGTTTTACATGAATCAATAACATTAGGGACAAGGTAATACCCCTGATACCAGCACATCCCAATGCAAAGATATTCAGCACACTGGATCAAAAGTGTGGATTTTTGCTATCACCTACCCTGGCACCATCATTCCAAAAATATGGCCTAAAGGTTGCAGGATAGAAAACAGAGAGTTGTAGTAAATAGAGTGCATTCACAGGAGGGAAATGTTACCAGTGGACTACCCCAGGGATCTGTACTTGGACCAGTGCTTTTTAATATCTTTATTGGCGACATTGCAAATGGTATTAAAGGGAAAGTATGCCTTTTTACACACAGATACTCAAATGGTTCTGGTCTAAACACAGTCAAGCAAATTCATGATCCAAGATAACAAGGAAAGAAAATTCTGGGTTATACAACAGTGAGGTACAGTAAGCCGTAGAAAGGATAGAAAGTAAACAACTTGAAGAGAAAGAGAACAAAGTAAAGGCAAAGCAAAAAGAGGAGAGAGGAGGGGTCTCTGGGATAGGTCTTCAGGCTAAGAATAGCAGTAAGTCAATACGTATAGATGGCTATCACAAGAAGAAGAAGGGACATTTTGAGAGGCTAACCACAGGCTCCATATTTTGTCAAATGATTTGGAAGAATTATTATTTTATTTATTTATTGCCAGTTATTTATATAGCGCACACATATTACGCAGTGCTTTACAGAGAAAATTTTGTCCATTCACATCTGTCCCTGCTCCAATGGAGCTTACAATCTATATTCCCTACCACATGTACATGCAGACACATTTACGCTGTGGTAAATTATGTTTTTGGAGCCAATTCACCAACCAGTATATTTTTGGAATGTGGGAGGAAACCAGAATACCCAGACGATACCCACGGAAGCACGGAGAGAATATACAAACTCCACACAGGGCCATGGTGGGAACTGAACCATGACATCAGGACTGTGAGGCAGTAATGCTGACCATTACACGTTCCCAAGACGACAAGGCCTCGGGAGCCAGAGGAGAGAGGAAACCGCAGAGAGAGCAATGTTGCTTTTCTGTGACACTGCTAGAAGAACAAGGAGTCCTGAAAATGATGAAATGGCCCCAGGGCCGGATTATGGGAGAGGCGACACGGGCAGTCGTCCCGGGGCCCCCACATGTTAAGGGCCCCCACACATTGCCCCAGACTCCCAAGTGCCACTCACATAAAACTGGAGTACAGCATTTAGCTGTCTCCAGTTTAATGCTCTTTCTAACAGCTGCGCCGAGGAGATTCAATAGATAATGAAGAGCCACCGAGCCAGTATGTGCTCGGATGCATTGCTGGGCGGTGTCTGTGGGGGTCAAGTGTCTCCCGTGAGATCCGGTCAGCATATTGCGCCGGATAATGCCCCTTCACAGCCACGAGCCACCTAAAGCACTACTGCCAGTATGTGCTTGCATGCATTGCTGGGCGGTGTCTGCGGGGATCAAGTGTCTCCCGTGAGATCCGGTCAGCATATCGCACCGGATGCCCGCCCCTTCACAGCCACGAGCCACCTAAAACACTGCTGCTGGGATGCCGGAAGGGTTGGTTCTAAATCGGAGTGGAAGAAGGGACTTTCTGACGTCACTAGGGGAGGAGACACGTCACCAGGGGGAGGAGCTACGGCCGAACAGGTTACCCAAAAAGTACCCTTGCGGGCTCGCTTCGCTCGTCACACTTCGGGCTCGGTGGCTCGCTTCGCTTACACTAAAGGTACAAGTTGGTGGCGTGGATAGTAGAGGAACTATCCCGCTGGCCTAGCCCCTTGTGCCGTGGCTCCTCCCCCTAATGTAAAAGGTCCCTTAGGCCACTTGAATCTAGCATCTACCATGCCGGAAGCCTCACAAAGCCACTGCACATCATGGAAAGACAACGCAGTGGCTCCCACAGGCCTCCAGGTAACTACTCTTCAGGGCACCTGAGTGCAAGCTCTTCTGCCCAGTCTCTCATTATATCTCTCCCACTGCCTGTCTCTTTCCCCCATGTCTGTCTTTTTCCCCCTAAGCCACCTCTCAATGTCTCCTCTCTCTCCCATGCCCCTCTCTCACCCCATGCCCCCTCTCTCTCCCATGACCCTCTCTCTGTCTCTCCCTGCCCCCTCTCCCCCCATATATATGGAACCCCCCTAAAAATCCTGTGTTTGTATGTATATGTGTATATATATATATATATACGTACGTACGTACGTACGTACATATATATATATATATTATATATACTTAGATAATTTTATTTCTCTAACGTCCTAGTGGATGCTGGGAACTCCGTAAGGACCATGGGGAATAGCGGGCTCCGAAGGAGGCTGGGCACTCTAGAAAGATCTTAGACTACCTGGTGTGCACTGGCTCCTCCCACTATGACCCTCCTCCAAGCCTCAGTTAGATTTCGTGCCCGGCCGAGGTTGGATGCACACTAGGGGCTCTCCTGAGCTCTTAGAAAGTTATAGTCTTAGAATTTGTTATTTTCAGTGAGACCTGCTGGCAACAGGCTCACTGCAGCGAGGGACTAAGGGGAGAAGAAGCGAACTCGCCTGCTTGCAGCCGGATTGGGCTTCTTAGGCTACTGGACACCATTAGCTCCAGAGGGATCGACCGCAGGCCCAGCCTTGATGTTCGGTCCCGGAGCCGCGTCGCCGTCCCCCTTACAGAGCCAGAAGCAAGAAGATGGTCCGGAAAATCGGCGGCATGAAGACTCTGTCTTCACCAAGGTAGCGCACAGCACTGCAGCTGTGCGCCATTGCTCCTCTCACACACATCACACTCTGGTCACTGAGGGTGCAGGGCGCTGGGGGGGGCGCCCTGAGGCAGCAATAAAAACACCTTGGCTGGCTAAAATACCTCAATATATGGCCCCAGGGGCTATATATGAGGTAAATACCCCTGCCAGAATTCCATAAAAAACGGGAGAATAGGCCGCGAAAAAGGGGCGGAGCCTATCTCCTCAGCACACTGGCGCCATTTTTCCCTCACAGCTCGGCTGGAGGGAAGCTCCCTGGCTCTTCCCTGCAATTCTACAGTACAGTAAGAGGGAAAAGAGAGGGGGGGCATTAAAATTGGCACTGTATACAGTATATTATATAAAAGCTATTAGGGACATAACTCAGTTAGTCCCTGTATATATATAGCGCTCTGGTGTGTGCTGGCATACTCTTACTCTGTCCCCCCAAAGGGCTTTTGTGGGTCCTGTCCTCGTTTAGAGCATTCCCTGTGTGTCTGCGGTGTGTCGGTACGGCTGTGTCGACATGTTGAATGAGGAGGCTTATATGGTGACTGAACAGAGGCCGATATATGTGATGTCGCCCCCTGTGGGGCCGACACCAGAGTGGATGGATAGGTGAAAGGTATTAACCGACAGTGTCAACTCCTTACATAAAAGGGTGGATGACGTAACAGCTGTGGGACAGCCGGCTTCGCAGCCCGTGCCTGCCCAGGCGTCTCAAAGGCCATCAGGGGCTCAAAAACGCCCGCTCTCTCAGATGGCAGACACAGATGTCGACACGGAGTCTGACTCCAGTGTCGACAAGGTGGAGACATATACACAATCCACTAGGAACATCCGTGACGTGATCCCGGCAATAAAAAATGTGTTATACATTTCTGACTTTAACCCAAGCACCTCTAAAAATGGGTTTTGGGTTTGGGGAGAAAAAACAGGCAGTGTTTTGTTCCCCCATCAGATGAATAAATGAAGTGTGTGAAAGCGTGGGTTCCCCCGTTAAGAAACTGGTAATTTATAAAAAGTTACTGATGGCGTACCCTTTCCCGCCAGGTGGATAAGTTACGCTGGGAGATATCCCCTAGGGGGGATAAGGCGCTCACACGTTTGTCAAAAAAGGTGGCACTGCCGTCTTAGGATACGGCCACTTTAATAGGTACCTGTTGATAAAAAACAGGAGGCTATCCTGAAGTCTGTATTTACACACTCAGGTACTAGACTGAGACCTGCAGATAGTGCTGCTGCAGCGTGGTCGGTGACCCTGTCAAACAGGGATACTAGTTGGCAAACATAAAAACATATTAAAGACGTCGTCTTATATATGGGGGATGCACAGAGGGATATTTTGCCGGCTGGCATCCAAAATAAATGTAATGTCCATTCTGTCAGGAGGGTATTAGAGACCTGTCACTGGACAGGTGATGCTGACTTAAAAAGCGCATAGAGAGCCTTATAAGGGTGAGGAATTATTTGGGGATGGTCTCTGGGACCTCGTATCCACAGCAACTGCTGGGAAGAAATAATTTTACCTCAGGTTTCCTCACAGACAAAGGTACAGTCCTTTCGGCTTCAGAAAAGCAAGCGGGTCAAATGGCGCTTCCTTTCTGTACAGAGACAAGGGTAGAGGGAAAAAAGCTGCACCAGTCAGCCTGTTCCCAGAATCAAGATTCTTCCCCCGCCTCCTGTGAGGCCACACCATGACGCGGGTGCTCCACAGGTGTAGCCAGGTACGGTGGGGGGCCGTCTCAAAAATTTCAGCAATTAGTGGGCTCGCTCACAGGTGGATCCCTGTTTCTTTCAAGTAGTATTTCAGGGGTACAAGCTGGAATTCGAGATGTCTCCCCCCAGCCGTTTCCTAAAATATGCCTTGCTGACAACTCCCTCAGGCAGGGAGGCTGTGCTAGAGGCAATTAATAAGCGGTATTCCCAGCAGGTAATACTCAAGGTGCCCCTACTTCAACAAGGACGGGGTTACTATTCCACACGGGTTGGGGTACCGAAACCGCATGGTTCGGTGTGACCCATTTTATATTTAAAATCCTTGAACACAAAAATTCAAGTTCAAGATGGAATCGCTCAGGGCGGTTATTCCAAGCCTGGACGAGGGGGATTACATGGTATCCTGGGACATCAAGGATGCTTACCTGCATGTCCCCATTTACCATCCTCGCCAGGAGTACCTCAGATTTGTGGTACAGGATTACCATTACCAAGTCCAGACACTGCCGTTTGGACTGTACATGGCACCGAGGGTGTTTTATCAAGGTAATGGCCGAAATGTTGATACTCCTTCAAAAAAAAAAAAAAGGGAGTTGTAATTATCCCGTACTTGGACAATCTCGTTATAAGGGCGAAGTCCAAGGAGCAGTTGGTAGTCGGGGTAGCACTATTTTGGAAAGTGCTGCAACAGCATGGTTGGATTCTAAACAGTCCAAAGTCACAGCTGGTTCCTATGACACGTCTACTGTTCCTGGGGATGGTTCTGGACATAAACCAGAAATAGTGTTTCTCCCGGAGGAGAAAGCCAAGGAGTTGTCATCTCTAGTCAGAGACCTCCTGAAGCCAAAATAGGTAGCGGTGCATCATTGCACGCGAGTCCTGGGAAAAATGGTAGCTTCCTACGAAGCAATCCCATTAGGCAGGTTCCATACAAGAACTTTTCAGAGGGACCTGTTGGACAAGTGGTCCGGATTGCATCTTCCGATGCATAGGCTGATAACCCTGTCTCCAAGGACCAGGGTATCTCTACTGTGGTGGCTGCAGAGTGCCCATCTTCAAGAGGGCCGCAGGTTCGGTATACAGGACTAGGTCCTAGTGACCATGGATTCCAGCCTTTGAGGCTGGGAGGCAGTCACACAGGGAAGAAATTTCCAGGGACTTTGGTCAAGTCAGGTTATTTCCCTACACATAAATATTCTGGACCTGAGGGCCATTTACAATGCCCTGAGGCCGGCAAGGCCTCTGCTTCAAAACCAGCCGGTACTGATCCAATCAGACAACATCACGGCAGTCGCCCATGTAAACCAACAGGGCGGCACAAGAAGCAGGATGGCGATGGCAGAAGCCACAAGGATTCTCCGATATGCGGAAAATCATGTGTTAGCACTGTCAGCAGTGTTCATTCCCGGAGTGGACAACTGGGAAGCAGATCTTCTCAACAGACACGACCTCCACCCGGGAGAATGGGGACTTCCTCCAGAAGTCTTCCAATAGGATTGTACACCATTGGGAAAGGCCACAGGTGGACATGATGGCGTCCCGCCTCAACAAAAAGCTATAAAAGATATTGCACCGGGTCAAGGGACCCTCAGGCGATAGCTATGGACGCTCTGGTAACACCGTGGGTGTACCAGTCGGTTTATGTGTTCTCCCCTCTGCCTCTCATACCAAAGGTACTGAGAATAATAAGAAGGCGAGGAGTAAGAACGATACTCGTGGATGGCCAAGAAGAGCTTGGTACCCAGAACTTCAAGAATTTATATCAGAGGACCCATGGCCTCTGCCACTCAGACAGGACCTGCGGCAGCAGGGGCCCTGTCTTTTCCAAGACTTACCGCGGCTGCGTTTGTCGGCATGGCGGTTGAACGCCGGATCCTGAAGGAAAAGGGCATTCCGGAGGAAGTCATTCCTACGCTTACTAAAGCCAGGAAAGAGGTTACAGCAACTCATTATCACCGCATATGGCGAAAATATGTTGCATGGTGTGAGGCCGAAAGGGCCCCAACAGAGGAATTTCAACTAGGTCGATTTCTGCATTTCCTGCAAGCAGGAGTGACTATGGGCCTTAAATTGGGTTCCATTAAGGTACAGATCTCGGCTCTGTCGATTTTCTTTCAAAAAGAACTAGCTTCAGTACCTGAAGTTCAGACATTTATAAAAGGAGTGCTGCAGAGTCAGCCCCCGTTTGTGCCTCCTGTGGCACCTTGGGATCTCAACGTGGTGTTGAGTTTCTTAAAATCACATTGGTTTGAACCACTAAAAACCGTGGATCTGAAATATCTCACGTGGAAGGTGGTTATGTTATTGGCCTTGGCTTCTGCCAGGCGAGTATCAAAGTTGGCGGCTTTGTCTTGTAAAAGCCCTTATTTGATTTTCCATATGGATAGGGCAGAATTGAGGACTCGTCCCCAGTTTCTCCCAAAGGTGGTGTCAGCGTTTCACCTGAACCAGCCTATTGTGGTGCCTAGGCTACTAGGGACTTGGAGGACTCCAAGTTGCTAGACGTTGTCAGGGCACTGAAAATATATGTTTCCAGAGCGGCTAGAGTCAGAAAATCTGACTCGCTGTTTATCCTATATGCACCTAACAAGCTGGGTGCTCCTGCTTCTAAGCAGACTATTGCTCGTTGGATTTGTAGTACAATTCAGCTTGCACATACTGTGGCAGGCCTGCCACAGCCAAAATCTGTCAATGCCCATTCCACAAGGAAGGTGGGCTCATCTTGGGCGGCTGCCCGAGAGGTCTCGGCTTTACAACTTTGCCGAGCAGCTACTTGGTCAGGGGCAAACACGTTTGCAAAAATTCTACAAATTTGATACCCTGGCTGAGGAGGACCTGGAGTTCTCTCATTCAGTGCTGCAGAGTCATCCGCACTCTCCCGCCCGTTTGGGAGCTTTGGTATAATCCCCATGGTCCTTACGGAGTTCCCAGCATCCACTAGGACGTTAGAGAAAATAAGAATTTACTCACCGGTAATTCTATTTCTCGTAGTCCGTAGTGGATGCTGGGCGCCCATCCCAAGTGCGGTTTATCTGCAATACTTGTACATAGTTATGGTTAACTAAATCGGGTTATTGTTGAGCCATCTGTTGAGAGGCTCTATTGTTTCATACTGTTAACTGTGTTTCATATCACGAGTTGTACGGTGTGATTGGTGTGGCTGGTATGAGTCTTACCCGGGATTCAAAATCCTTCCTTATTGTGTACGCTCGTCCGGGCACAGTACCTAACTGAGGCTTGGAGGAGGGTCATAGTGGGAGGAGCCAGTGCACACCAGGTAGTCTAAGATCTTTCTAGAGTGCCCAGCCTCCTTTGGAGCCCGCTATTCCCCATGGTCCTTACGGAGTTCCCAGCATCCACTACGGACTACGAGAAATAGAATTACCGGAGAGTAAATTCTTATTTTCTAAGGGCCCCCACAAGTTCGTTGCACAGGGCCCCCACAGACCTTAATCCGGCCCTGTATGGTCCCCACAGAGCCCTGATCTCAACATCATCAATTCCGTCTGGGATTACATGAAGAGACAGAAGGATTTGAGCAAGCCTACATCCACAGAAGATCTATGGTTAGTTCTCCAAGATGTTTGGAACAACCTCCCTGCCGAGTTCCTTCAAAAACGGTGTGCAAGTGTACCTAGAAGAATTGATGCTGTTTGGAGGCATAGGATGGTCACACCAAATATTGATTTGATTTACATTTTTCTTCTGTTTCTTCACTTGGCATTTTGTTAATTGGTAAAAAGCCACAGAATATAAATCTGTTCATATTCTATTATACATTTTGTTCTTTATAAGAACCCAAAAATAATAGAGATTAACAAATATTGTTGAAAGGTGAAGGCTTCCTGCAGTAAAACATAAATCTGTTTGAGACAACACAGGGAGTACTACTGATCAGCTCTTACAATGTCAATGTCAACCTTGTGCTGCAAGTGAGGTGGGTTGTGTTCTAAGTGTTTGTTTGCTACCCAGGAGTATATCAATTTGTCTAATCCTTTCCAGCGGCGACACCTGTCGTAGGCATAGACAGCGTGTGACTCAGAAAGCCCAGCATGGTATGACTCAGTAAAATTAACAAATTTAGCCTCTCAGTCCATTTCTTGGTACTCAGCAGGGAGCAGAACATCATTTGGAAAGAAAATGAGGGCCAGCTTTTTGCAGTCAAAATATTAGTCATGATTTTCCCTTAGCTGTCATAAATGAGTCAGCATGTCAGCTACAATGCCTGTGAGTCCCTGCTGGCCTTGGATTGATGAAAGAAATGCTTGGAAATCTGAATACCAAATGTGTTCATTACTTTTCACACTTTATTATTTCATAACGCTGAGCCCGACTGACGTTCTCTGTATTGCAGTATTCATTTTTAAGATCACATTGTTTTATTAAGTCCAAAACTGTATCTGAGCCATATAAAAGTTTTATAATCTATTATCGGCCTTCATACTGTACTGAGACGGCCCGTTATGGAACCTCATGTGTTTACCACAGACAACATCTGTATATCCCGTGCTTTAAGCATGTAGTGTGAGCGAGTGAAAGGAAGATGTAGATGAGAACCATGCACGCTTACCTACTGCTCCTCCCGGGGATCCACGAGGGATCATCATTGCAGCCCCTCCCCCATGATATAATGCCATGATTCGCTGCACTGTGTTTCTGGTGGCGGGGCCATGATGATGCAAATCATGTCATCACATCTCCACCCACTTCATGTACGTAATGGGTGGGATCCAGGGGGGTTGACTACTCTCCTGGTATCCGAGAGTATGTACTCAAATGCTGTAGGTTCCTGTGGGACCATGGGGGTAATTCAGAGTTGATCGCTCGCTAGCTGTTTTTTGCAGTCCAGCGTTCGCATAGTCGCCACCCACAGGGTAGTGTATTTTAGCTGTGCAAGTGTGCGATCACATGTGCAGCCGAGCGGTACAAAAAGATCTTGTGCAGTTTCTGAGTAGCCCACGACTTACTCAGCTGCTGCGATCATTTCAGCCTATCCGGGACTGGAACTGACGTCAGGAACCCTCCCTGCAAACGCTTGGACACGCCTGCATTTTTCCCAAACACTCCCTGAAAACAGTCAGTTGCCACCCACAAACGTCCTCTTCCTGTCAATCACCTTGCGATCGCCCGTGCGAATGGATTCTTTGCACAAACCCATCGCAGAGCAACCCGCGCGACGCGCCTGTGCATTGCGGTGCCTTCACATGCGCAGTTCTGACCTGATCGCAGCACTGCAAAAAACGCTAGCGAGCGATCAGGCCTGAATTACCCCTCATGTCATGCAAAGTTACCTTATCGTATATACATTTGTGTGAGTTGCATAGACTGAGCTTAAAGGAAAGACAAAAATCAACCATAGCTGCCTACTGGAACCAAGTAGACCCTTCGCCAGTCTCATCACTTACAAAGCGTATCTGACCTTGCAGATACTGTACATATGGAAAAAGTGAGGAATTGCCTCTGGCAGACCCGATCTTTCCATCCAGATCTAGTCCCCTTAGTCCTATAGTGAAGAGAAGAACCAGCTCTCCCTCTCCATATAATGCCTATCATTAACTTGGTACCTGTAACCTCAGTCTCAGAATCATGTGTATGGCTTTCCTTAGGCACAACACCTTTACCACGTTTCATTATTTCCACTTTAGATTCCTTTTCTTCCCTTTCTTACTTTCAGTTGCAAATTTGCTTAAATTATACATCATAATGTATACTGATAATTATCTATCTAAATCCCGTAAATCTCATCTAGCAATGAAAAGCTATACACTACTACAATGATGAAAACAATCATTATTCCATGCTGATTTCCACTGTTTGTCCTCTATGTCTGATGAAAAATATAACAAAAAAGCCATCATTTCCAAACCTGTTCTGCAGAGTATTTGCCCGCAGGGCGCAGGCGCATTTGACCACATAAAATGGCACACGTTTTGGCAGCAGAATTTGCCCTAGGTGGAATGTCTCCTATGATTTTTGTTACGGCCGGTAATCACAGACCTTCCCCAATCAGTTTATGTAACTTAGTTCATGTAATATAGAATTTTTTCCACAATATAGGAGTTTACAGGTACAATGTGACATGGCAACTGCTCAGAATGCCAAAAAGAAAGTGGAACTTCACAATAGTATCTTATCTAGAGAAGCACATGGCAACCTGTTACCTGCTGCAGGGTAGAAAGAAAGAGAGAATGTAATTGATGGTATTTACGGTAGTTCATGGAGATTTTTCTGCTCAGTATTACACCAACTTTGATATACTGTGTGCAGGGGAGGTTTCAGAGCAGAGAGGGCCCTTGTGCAGGCTCCACGTGGACCCCTCCACTCTGACAACGCAGTAGACTCTGGCTTTGTGCCAGTCTACTGCGCATGTCCAGGCCTCTGGGAATATAGTTCCAGCGCCTTGTTCCAGGGGACTTCTCTATTGCATCATTTACCTTGTGATTTCTGCTGGCCGATGCAGGACACAGGCGACGGCTGAGATATAAGTATAACTGTATTTGGGTGCATGTATACGGTTGGTGTGTGGCCCCCTAGGACCCAGGGGCCCATGTGAAGTGCACAACCTGCACTCATTATAGATGCGACATTGACTGTATATTAATGTCAAATGTGACTTTGCTTGCTCTTGAAGGGATTTTATCTAGAACATCAAACTGTTGTATATTACATTTTGTTTATTCATGTGCACCTGATTAATTTAGAAAAATACTAACGGCCATTAATTTTTTGTTGCACATTATTTATAATGATCTATAAACAGAGCAATTCTGTGTGGGCTCTGCAATTATGTAGCCACGTCAGTGACATCCCATGATTTTAGAATTCCAACTTGTGTTTCTCTATCGTCCTAAGTGGATGCTGGGGTTCCTGAAAGGACCATGGGGAATAGCGGCTCCGCAGGAGACAGGGCACAAAAAAGTAAAGCTTTTACCAGATCAGGTGGTGTGCACTGGCTCCTCCCCCTATGACCCTCCTCCAGACTCCAGTTAGATTTTGTGCCCGAACGAGAAGGGTGCAATCTAGGTGGCTCTCCTAAAGAGCTGCTTAGAGAAAGTTTAGCTTAGGTTTTTTACTTTACAGTGAGTCCTGCTGGCAACAGGATCACTGCAACGAGGGACTTAGGGGAGAAGTAGTGAACTCACCTGCGTGCAGAGTGGATTTGCTGCTTGGCTACTGGACACTAGCTCCAGAGGGACGATCACAGGTACAGCCTGGATGGTCACCGGAGCCGCGCCGCCGGCCCCCTTGCAGACGCTGAAGAGAGAAGAGGTCCAAAATCGGCGGCTGAAGACTCCTGAGTCTTCATAAAGGTAGCGCACAGCACTGCAGCTGTGCGCCATTTTCCTCTCAGCACACTTCACACAACAGTCACTGAGGGTGCAGAGCGCTGGGGGGGGCGCTCTGAGAGGCAAATAAAAACCTTATTAGAGGCAAAAAATACCTCACATATAGCCCACAGAGGCTATATGGAGATATTTAACCCCTGCCTAACTTCAAAAATAGCGGGAGACGAGCCCGCCGTAAAAGGGGCGGGGCCTATCTCCTCAGCACACAGCGCCATTTTCTCTCACAGAAAAGCTGGAGAGAAGGCTCCCAGGCTCTCCCCTGCACTGCACTACAGAAACAGGGTTAAAACAGAGAGGGGGGGCACTGATTTTGGCGATATTGTATATATATAAAAGATGCTATAAGGGAGAAACACTTATATAAGGTTGTCCCTATATAATTATAGCGTTTTTGGTGTGTGCTGGCAGACTCTCCCTCTGTCTCCCCAAAGGGCTAGTGGGTCCTGTCCTCTGTCAGAGCATTCCCGGTGTGTGTGCTGTGTGTCGGTACGTGTGTGTCGACATGTATGAGGACGATGTTGGTGAGGAGGCGGAGAAATTGCCTGTAATGGTGATGTCACTCTCTAGGGAGTCGACACCGGAATGGATGGCTTATTTAGAGAATTACGTGAGAATGTCAACACGCTGCAAGGTCGGTTGACGACATGAGACGGCCGACAATCTATTAGGACCGGTCCAGGCGTCTCAGAAACACCGTCAGGGGTTTTAAAAACGCCCATTTACCTCAGTCGGTCGACACAGACACAGACACGGACACTGAATACAGTGTCGACGGTGAATAAACAAACGTATTTCTCATTAGGGCCACACGTTAAGGGCAATGAAGGAGGTGTTACGTGTTTCTGATACTACAAGTACCACAAGAAAGGGTATTATGTGGGAGTGGAAAAAACTACCTGTAGTTTTTCCTGAATCAGATAAAATAAAATGAAGTGTGTGATGATGCGTAGGGTTACCCCGATAGCAAATATTGGCGTTATACCCTTTCCCGCCAGAAATTAGGGTACGTTGGGAAACACCCCTTAGGGTGATAAGGCGCTCACACGCTTATCAAGTGGCGTTACCGTCTCCAGATACGGCCGCCCTCAAGGAGCCAGCTGATAGGAAGCTGGAAAAATATCCTAAAAAGTATATACACACATACGGTGGTTATACTGCGACCAGCGATCGCCATCAGCCTGGAGATGCAGTGCTGGGTTGGCTTGGTCGGATTCCCTGACTGAAAATATTTTATTCATGTAGAGCATTTAATAGGATGCATTCTATATATATGTATGTGAGATGCACAGAGGGATATTTGCTCTCTGGCATCAAGATAAGTGCGTTGTCCATATCTCCCAGAAGATGTCAGGGACACGACAGTGGTCAGGTGATACAGATCCCATACGGCAGATGGAAGTATTGCTGTATAAAGGGAAGGAGTTATTTGGGGGTCGGTCCATCGGACCTGGGGACCACAGCAACAGCTGGGAAATCCAACCTTTTTTACCCCAAGTTACATCTCAGCTAAAAAAGACACCGTCTTTTCAGCCTCAATCTTTCCTTTCCCATGAGGGCATGCAGGCAAAAGGCCAGTCATATCTGCCCAGACATAGAGGTAAGGGAAGTAGACTGCAGCAGGCAGCCCTTTCCCAGGAAAAGAAGCCCTCCACCGCGTCTGCCAAGTCCTCAGCATGACGCTGGGGCCGTGCAAGCGGACTCAAGGTGGGGGGGTAGTCTCAAGAGTCTCAGGGCGCAGTGGGATCACTCGCAAGTTGACCCCTAGATCGTACGAGTATTATCCCAGGGGTAAAGATTGGAGAGTCGAGACATCTTCTCCTCGCAGGTTCCTGAAGTCTGCTTTACCAACGGCTCCCTCCGACAGGGAGGCAGCATTGGAAACAATTCACAAGCTGTATATCCAGCAGGTGATAATCAAAGTACCCCTCCTACGACAAGGAAAAGGGTATTATTTTTCCACACTATATTGTGGTACTGAAGCCAGACGGCTTGGTGACACATAGTCTAAATCTAAAATGTTTTGAACACTTACATAAAAGGTTCAAATCGAGATAAAGTCACTCAGAGCAGTGATAGCGAACCGGAAAAAAGGGGACTATATGGTGTCCCTGGACATCAAGGATTACCTCCATGTCCAAATTTTGTCCTTCTCATCAAGGGTACCTCTGGTTCGTGGTACAGAACTGTCAATATCAGTTTCAGACGATGCCGTTTGAATTATCCACGGCACCCCGGGCCTTTTTACCAAGGTAATGGCCGAAAAGATGTTTCTTCAAAGAAAAAAGGCATCTAAATTATCCCTTACTTGCACGACCTAAAAAGGGCAAGTTCCAGAGAACAGTTGGAGGTCGGAAGAGCACTATCTAAAGTAGTTCTTCGACGGCACGACTGGATTCTAAATATTCCAAGAATCGCAGCTGTTTTCCGACGATACGTCTGCTGTTCCTAGGGATGATTCTGGACACGGTTCAGAAAAAGGTTTTTCTTCCCGAGGAAAAAGCCAAGGAGTTATCCGACCTGTCAGGAACCTCCTAAAACCAGGAAAGGTGTCTGTACATCAATGCACAAGAGTCCTGGGAAAAATGGTGGCTTTTTACGAAGCAATTCCATTCGGCAGATTCCATGCAAGAATTTTCCAAAGGGATCTGTTGGACAAATGGTCAGGGTCGCATCCTCAGATGCACCTGCGAATAACCCTGTCGCCAAGGACAAGGGTATATCTTCTGTGGTGGTTGCAAAAGGCTCATCTATTGGAGGGCCGCAGATTCGGCATACAGGATTTGATCCTGGTGACCACGGACGCCAGCCTGAGAGGTTGGGGAGCAGTCACACAAGGAAGAAACTTCCAGGGGGTATGGACGAACCTGGAAAAGTCTCTTCACATAAACATTCTGGTACTAAGAGCAATCTAAAATGCTCTAAGCCAGGCGGAACCACTCCTGCAAGGAAAACCGGTGTTGATTCAGTCGGACAACATCACGGCGGTCGCCCATGTAAACAGACAGGGCGGCACAAGAAGCAGGAGTGCAATGGCAGAAGCTGCCAAGATTCTTCGCTGGGCGGAGAATCACGTAATAGCACTGTCAGCAGTGTTCTTCCCGGGCGTGGACAACTGGGAAGCAGACTTCCTCAGCAGACACGATATTCACCCGGGAGAGGGGGGTCTTCATCCAGAAGTCTTCCACATGCTAATAAACTGTTGGGAAAGACCAATGGTAGACATGATGGCGTCTCGCCTCAACAAGAAACTGGACAAGTATTGCGCCAGGTCAAGAGATCCACAGGCAATAGCTGTGGACGCACTGGTAACACCTTGGGTGTACAAATCAGTATATGTGTTTCCTCCTCTGCCTCTCATACCAAAGGTATTGAAGATTATACGGTGAGGAGGAGTAAGAACAATACTAGTGGCTCCGGATTGGCCAAGAAGGACTTGGTACCCGGAACTTCAAGAGTTGGTCACGGACGACCCGTGCCCTCTACTTCTGAGAAGGGACCTGCTACAACAGGGTGCCTGTCTCTTTCAAGACTTACCGCGGCTGCGTTTGACGGCATGGCGGTTGAACGCCAGATCCTAAAAGGGAAAGGCATTCCAGAAGAAGTCATTCCTACCTTGATTAAGGCAAGGAAGGAAGTCACCGCGAAACATTATCACCGCATTTGGCGAAAATATGTCGCGTGGTGCGAGGATCGGAGTGTTCCGACGGAGGAATTTCAACTGGGTCGTTTCCTACATTTCCTACAATCAGGATTGTCTATGGGTCTCAAATTGAGATCTATTAAGGTTCAAATTTCGGCCCTGTCAATATTCTTCCAAAAAGAATTGGCCTCAGTTCCTGAGGTACAGACTTTTGTTAAAGGAGTACTGCATATACAGCCTCCTGTGGTGCCTCCGGTGGCACCGTGGGATCTAAATGTAGTTTTAGATTTCCTCAAATCCCATTGGTTTGAACCATTGAAAAAGGTGGATTTTAAATATCTCACATGGAAAGTGACTATGTTACTGGCCCTGGCTTCCGCCAGGAGAGTATCTGAATTGGCGGCTTTATCTTATAAAAGCCCTTATCTAATCTTCCATTCGGATAGGGCAGAACTGAGGACTCGTCCGCATTTTCTCCCTAAGGTGGTATCAGCGTTTCACCTGAACCAACCTATTGTGGTGCCTGCGGCCACTGGCGACTTGGAGGACTCCAAGTTGTTGGACGTTGTCAGAGCCTTAAAAATATACATTTCAAGGACGGCTGAAGTCAGAAAATCTGACTCGCTGTTGATACTATATGCACCCAACAAGTTGGGTGCCCCTGCTTCTAAGCAGACGATTGCTCGTTGGATTTGTAACACAATTCAACTTGCTCATTCTGTGGCAGGCCTGCCACAGCCTAAATCTGTTAAGGCCCATTCCACAAGGAAGGTGGGCTCATCTTGGGCGGCTGCCCGAGGGGTCTCGGCATTACAATTCTGTCGAGCAGCTACGTGGTCGGGGGAAAACACGTTTGTAAAATTCTACAAATTTGATACCCTGGCAAAAGAGGACTTGGAATTCTCTCATTCGGTGCTGCAGAGTCATCCGCACTCTCCCGCCCGTTTGGGAGCTTTGGTATAATCCCCATGGTCCTTTCAGGAACCCCAGCATCCACTTAGGACGATAGAGAAAATAAGAATTTACTTACCGATAATTCTATTTCTCGGAGTCCGTAGTGGATGCTGGGCGCCCATCCCAAGTGCGGATTATCTGCAATACTGTACATAGTTATTGTTAACAAATTCGGGTTATATTGTTAAGGAGCCATCTTTAAGAGGCTCTTTCTGTTATCATACTGTTAACTGGGTTTAGATCACAAGTTGTACGGTGTGATTGGTGTGGCTGGTATGAGTCTTACCCGGGATTCAAATTGCCTCCCTTATTGTGTACGCTCGTCCGGGCACAGTACCTAACTGGAGTCTGGAGGAGGGTCATAGGGGGAGGAGCCAGTGCACACCACCTGATCTGGTAAAAGCTTTACTTTTTTGTGCCCTGTCTCCTGCGGAGCCGCTATTCCCCATGGTCCTTTCAGGAACCCCAGCATCCACTACGGACTCCGAGAAATAGAATTATCGGTAAGTAAATTCTTATTTTTTCATATAGAAAGCTTCCTTGTTAACCTATATCATTGTGATGTGTGCCAGCTGCAGACATGTCTGCATTGCACCTACTGTCCAGCTCATGTTACTCTCCTCTGTACTTCTAGAATGCAGAGTTCTGTGAATTTTTACTGACCAAGCTCATCAATGCTGAACATGCCTGCTGCAAGTCTGACAAGTTTGCAAAGCTTGAGGACCGGACGAGAGCTGCTCTCTTGGACAATCTTCATGATGACCTTCATGTGCACACGCAAGCTATGCTTGGCTTGGGCCCAGATGAAGACAAGCTTGAGAATGGAGCTCATGGCGGGTTCTTGGAGTCCTTTAAAGTAAGTGTAGTGGAGTAACCCTAGATGTGGACCCAGCTCCTTGGAAGGGGTCAGCTTAACTGCAGGTGGTTCACCCACTGATTTAGTGTTCCAGTTTCCCTGCCATGTAGATATTGCATAGGTTCTCAAACTCGGTCCTCAGGACCCCACACAGTGCATGTTTTGCAGATAACCCAGCAGGTGCACAGGTGAATTAATTACTCACTGACACATTTTAGAAGGTCCGCAGGTGGAGCTAATTATTTCACATGTGATACTGTGAGGAAACCTGCAAAACATGCACTGTGTGGGGTCCTGAGAACCAAGTTTGAGAACCTGTGAGATATTGCAATAATATCATCACATGACCACTGAAGGATTACACAGTCTTGCGTTCCTGTAGTAGGGTTCATTTCTAGGCTAAAGGAGTATGGAGTATGGAGTCAGTATTTCGACACTGTCAGTGCAGTCATTCAGATTGTTGACAGATGACGTTGACAACTGGAAAATGTCAACATGGACAGAATGTCAACTTATGAAATATCAACTTTGTCAAAATGTGCATTAGTGCAAGGGTTAGGCAGGGACGTATTTGAGAGAGGGAGGGGGCCAGTGTACAGTCTCCCTCCAGGTCCCCTGCACCGATTATGGATATGCCACTTTCGTCAGGGTTACTGTTAGAGTTAGCGATAGACTTAACTAAAGACACATTGTCCACATTCTGACCATGTTGACGTTTAATCAGTGTCGACGTGCTGAATGTCAACATGGCGAATGCTGAAATTATGTTGACAGAACGACCACGTCAACATTAACACATACCTCCCAACTTTTGAATATTTGAGGTTAGGACAAGCTGCGCCAAAGGCACGTCTGGAAAGTGGGCAGTGCCTCAAGCGGAGGGGGCGTGTCCTAACTTTGCAACTCCTGTTTTCGTAATTTTGGGGGCTTGCCCTGCTGGGTAGCCCCCGGCTCCACTCCCTGCACTGATAGATGCCGTGTGTATGCGCACGAAATCTATTCAGTGATCACCGGCTGCTTTGCAGAGTAGAGCAGCGGTGATCACCGGCTCTCCCAGTCTGCCCCCCCACCAATGAGACACTGCTGCCCGCAGGAGGGACAGCGGGACAGTGTCCAATTAGCGGGACGCTGTATTCGGGACAGTTGGAAGGCATGTTCTCATGTGGACATTATTAATGTTGAATGTCTACCTAATGTACAGAACCCTTTACATTTCAGTAGACCAGTGTGTGAAAGGAGCCGGGTAGTGTTCCCGGCATTCTAGGAATGTAAATGCTGACAGCACCATTTATAGTCCTGTTTAGAGACAAAACAGTCCAAGAATCATGCAGTTCAATTCCACTTTTGTGTATAGTGTATGCAAAGTGTATGTACTGTATGGCAGGAACACCGTAGATCTGCGCTATATTATACATTTCTATCCTGTGCTGACTGCAGAGACACAGCTATTGGCAGGGGGAAATATATGGTTACACGTCAATATATTTTCTGTTTAGCCATTTGTAACCCAGCTGTGGCTAATGGGATGTAGTTTATGCTCAGGATCTCAATGGTCAGAATGCTCACAGCGGCATCCTAATGGTATCCTGCCAGATTCCGCCTGTAAGTACGTGTGGTTAAGGCTGGGCTGCGGGAGGGGATGGTTAGGGTTAGTCTGCGGGAGGTTTGAGTTAGGGTTAAGCTTCGGGAGGGTTGGGTTAGATATAGGCTGCAGGCAGGCGTTTTAAGACCAGAGAGAGGCCGCATGCTGCCTTTGTTGCGGGCCGCCATCTCTCTGGCAGAAAGTAGACTCTGACATTTTGCCAGAGTGTACTCCGCATGTGCAGTTCTCCAGGAACATTGTTCTCGGGCACATCTCCAGTGACGTGCGCAAATCACTCAGAAATGGCCGCAGTGGACATTTTCAAAATTTGTACAGTATTTGAGGTGCAGGGCCACCACCGCAAGACTCTGGAGGGGTAAGTATAATATATGGGTATGGGGTGTACCCCATATAGAAACGCCTATGCCTGTGGGAGGAGACAGTTAGGGTAAGGCTGCGAGAGGATCCAGTCTATATACCAGCTGTCGAGATACCGGCGTTCAGGAGACGCTGGAATCCTGACAGCCTGTGACATATCGAAGGTTGGAATCCCGACAATCGCTCAGTATTCCCAGTTGGTTGGTGGGTCCATTGCACCAACTGAGGAGGAATAGAACCTGTGGTGAGCGGAGCGAGCCACTGGGCCCGATGCGTGGTGAGCGCAGCGAGCCTGCAAGGGGATTTGCTGCAGGGATTCCCACTTGCCGGGATATCATATGTATCCCGCTGCGAGAGGTATGGGTAAAGTTTAGGGTTAGCGTTTTAATTACCAAAATCCGTCAGGATTTTGAACATTGGGATCCTGTGCGCTAGAATATCGATACCAATCTACAGTAATTGTTCCTTGTTGTTTTACGCATGCACAGTGTTGTGTTACAGATAAGTGCACCTATCTGGGAAGGCTTGGATTACAGAGCAGTGAGATTACTATAGTTATAAAGCAAATAGAAAGTAAATGATTTATGTATACTGTATAGAAAAAGAGACGTTTGTTTTGACATTTACAGAATAATTGTTATAGTGCTGTATTTATCAATGGAAGAGCTATTTGGAATGTTTAAGAACTTTATTGGTCCAAATTATTTCTTGTTTATTACATTATTTTTTTAGCTACCTTTCTAGTATTCATGTGAATGCCAACAATGTAATAGGGGACTTTTTTTTATTAGTAATGAGATATATTCCTCAAACCCTAAGGTTCCTTATCAGCATCATTTTCTGCAATTAAGGAATTAAGGATCTGGGTTTGTGGCTATTTATCACATACCTGGTGATTTTCTCTTATGTCCTAGTGGATACTGGGGAACTGTACTTTAGTACCATGAGGTATAGGCCCTCATTCTGAGTTGTTCGCTCGCTAGCTGCTTTTAGCAGCAGTGCAAACGCTAAGCCGCCGCCCTCTGGGAGTGTATCTTAGCTTAGCAGAAGTGCGAACGAAAGGATCGCAGCGCTGCTACAAAAAAAGATTGAGCAGTTTCAGAGTAGCTGCAGACCTACTCCTACCTTGCGATCACTTCAGACTATTTAGTTCCTGTTTTGACGTCACAAACTCGCCCTGCGTTCGGCCAGTCACTCCCCCGTTTCTCCAGCCACTCCTGCGTTTTTATCTGGCACGCCTGCGTTTTTACACACACTCCCCGAAAACGGTCAGTTTCCACCCCGAAACACCCACTTCCTGTCAATCACTCAACGATCAGCAGTGCAACTGAAAAGCGTCGCTAGACCTTGTGTAAAACTGCTTCGGCTTTTGTGAAAGTACGTTGCGCGTGCGCAGTGCGCACCATACTCATGCGCAGAAGTGCCGATTTTTAGCCTGATCGCTGTGCTGCGAACGAAAGCAGCTAGTGATCAACTCGGAATGAGGGCCATAGATCGGGTCCACTGGAGCCTGGCACTTTAAAACCTTTAGTGTGTGTATGTGTGTGCTAGCTCCTCCCCTCTATGCCCCTCCTATCAGACTCAGTTTAGAAAAATGTGCCCAAGGAGCCGGGTGCATTTCTCTGGAGCTCCAGAGAGTTTTCTTTATTTTTTATTGTAGTTTTTTATTTTCAGGTAGTACTGGTTGGCAACCAGGCTTCCTGCTTCGTGGGACTTAGAGGGGGGACCGAACCAACCTCCTGAGGGTTAATGGTTCATAATCCCAGCTGACAGGACACTGAGTTCCTGAGGTACTGTTTCACACACCACACTGTGTTCCCACGCCAGCAGCTATACCCCCACCCTCTAACAGATCCCGAAGGGTCGCAGATGCTGTGAGTGTTAACACCGTAGTCCCAGTTAGCGGGTCCCCAGTGCAGTTTGCATGTCACGCGGCTATCACGGGCCACGAGCTGCGGTGCCCACCACAGACTACACTGGCTCAACAGGGCTTTGTGCTCCACACTGTCAGTAGGCATTGTGTGTACTGTGTTTTATCACTTTCAGCCAGTATAAACATCTATGTGGGACCGCGTGCCATTACGGGGGCGGGAAGGTGCCATTTCCTGCTGCTGCAGATCATCAAGGCTGCATGCACGCTGCTTCTCCACGGACCCACACTGTTACAGTCTCTGTACTGGTACCAGGGGGTCATAGCAGGGGGAGAGCACATCAGCAGTAGCGCTGCTGCACATAAATAAGGTGATACACATACTTTTACACATTGCACTGCTGTGTTTTGTGTGCTGGTCTCCGTTTTTCTCTGTGTCACTCCAGGGGCTCTCTAGGGTCTGTGTAGAGGTGTTTTCTGTGTTTTTCGCTGCATTATCATTGTGTACAATATGTCTGTTAACATGGTTATGTGTACAGCTTGTAACTCTACCCCTTCTTCTGCGGGGTCCCTCATGTGTGAACAGTGCTCATTATCTCCACAGGGACACAGTTCACAGGCACCTGACTGGCTAGATACTTTTATGAGCATGATTCACAATGTGATTTCAGAACTAGCTGCAGCTAAGAAAGAGAGACAGATGTTAAAACAGTCTGTTGTTAGTATGTCTAAAGCAGCAGATACCAGAAAGGCTTCTCAGCCCCCTCTGTTGGTTTCACATAAACGCTCACTGCCACATATGCTCCAGTCTGATTCTGATTCTGACCAGTCTGATGTAGATGAGGAGGATATGGATGAGGACAGCTCTCTGTTCCCCGGGGTGGAGGCGCTAATTTATGCTGTAAGAGAGGTTCTTCACGTACCTAATCAGGAGGCAGAACCAGATGAAGAGTTGTACAGTACTTTAATGTAAAACCCAAAACCTCAGTCACATTCCCTGTGTCTAAGGAATTGAACTCCCTGGCCAGGGAGGCATGGGTGAACCCTGACAAAAAATTCAAAACTCCTCAGAGGTTTTTATCTACATTTCTCCTAGAGGATGCTGGGGACTCCGTAAGGACCATGGGGATAGACGGGCTCCGCAGGAGACATGGACACTTTAAGAAAGACTTTGACTCTGGGTGTGCACTGGCTCCTCCCTCTATGCCCCTCCTCCAGACCTCAGTTTGATACTGTGCCCAGTGGAGACTGGGTGCATTTCAGGAGCTCTCCTGAGTTTCCTGTAAAGAAAGCATTTTAGTTAGGTTTTTTATGTTCAGGGAGCCTGCTGGCAACAGACTCCCTGCATCGAGGGACTGAGGAGAGAGAAACAGACCCACTTCTCTGATTTTCAGGGCTCTGTTTCCTAGGCTACGGGACACCATTAGCTCCAGAGGGATCGGTACGCAGGTCTCACCCTAGCCGTCCGTCCCAGAGCCGCGCCGCCGTCCTCCTCGCAGAGCCGGAAGATTGAAGCCGGGTGAGTATTGAGGAACAGAACATCAGAGGCGGCAGAAGACACCTTGATCTTCATAGAGGTAACGCACAGCACTGCAGCTGTGTGCCATTGCTCCCATTCACCTCACACACTCCGGTCACTGTAAGGGTGCAGGGCGCAGGGGGGGCGCCCTGGGCAGCAATATAAACCTCTCCTGTGGCATATATAGATATATACATGTACAGCTGGGCACTGTACATGTATATAAAGAGCCCCCGCCATGTTATTGAGAAATTTGAGCGGGACAGAAGCCCGCTGCTGAGGGGGCGGGGCTTCTCCCTCAGCACTCACCAGCGCCATTTTTCTCCACAGCACCGCTGAGAGGAAGCTCCCCGGACTCCCCCCTGCTTAACAGACGGTGAAAGAAGGGTTTTAAAGTAGAGGGGGGGGGGCACATAATTGGCGCATATACATAACAAAAGCGCTACTGGGTAAACATACTGTGTTTTTTCCTGGGTCATATAGCGCTGGGGTGTGTGCTGGCATACTCTCTCTCTGTCTCTCCAAAGGGCCTGGTGGGGAACCTGTCTTCAGAAAAGAGCTTCCCTGTGTGTGTGTGGTGTGTCGGTACGCGTGTGTCGACATGTCAGAGATTGAAGGCTCACCTAAGGAGGAGGGGGAGTGTATGAATGTTAGGTCTCCGTCGGCAGTGCCGACACCTGACTGGATGGATATGTGGAATGTTTTAAGTGCTAATGTTAATTTATTGCACAAAAGATTAGACAAAGCTGAAGTTGGGGTACAGTCAGGGAGTCAACCCATGCCTGTCCCAATGTCGCCTGGACCTTCGGGGTCTCAGAAATGCCCACTATCCCAAATAGTTGACACAGATACCGACACGGATTCAGACTCCAGTGTCGACTATGATGATGCAAAATTACAGCCAAAGGTGGCTAAATGTATTCGATATATGATTATCGCAATAAAAGATGTTTTGCATATCACTGAGGAACCCCCTGTCCCTGACACGAGGGTACACATGTATAAGGGAAAGAAACCTGAGGTCACCTTTCCCTCATCACATGAGCTGAACGAATTATGCGAAAAAGCGTGGGAAACTCCAGACAAAAAACTGCAGATTCCCAAAAGGATTCTAATAGCGTATCCTTTCCCGTCGTAGGACAGAATCCGGTGGGAATCGTCCCCTAGGGTAGACAAAGCTTTGACGCGCTTATCAAAAAAGATAGCGCTTCCATCCCAAGATACAGCTACCCTCAAGGATCCTGCTGACCGCAAGCAGGAGGTTACCTTGAAGTCCATTTACACACATTCTGGTACGTTACTCAGACCGGCTATTGCGTCGGCCTGGGTTTGTAGTGCTGTAGCAGCATGGACAGATTCCTTATCAGCGGATATTGAGACCCTTGATAAGGATACCATTTTAATGACCCTAGGGCATATAAAAGATGCTGTCTTATATATGAGGGATGCTCAAAGAGCCATTAGTTTACTGGGTTCCAGGATAAACGCTATGTCTATTTCTGCTAGGCGTGTCTCATGGACGCGACAGTGGTCAGGTGATGCCGACTCCAAGAGACATATGGAGTTGTTGCCTTACAAGGGTGAGGAATTGTTTGGAGAGGGCCTCTCGGACCTCGTCTCCACGGCTACGGCAGGTAAATCGAATTTTTTGCCATATATTCCCTCACAATCTAAGAAAGCGCCTCATTATCAAATGCAGTCCTTTCGTTCCAATAAAAGCAAGAGAGTACGTGGATCGTCCTTTCTTGCCAGAGGTAAGGGCAGAGGGAAGAAGCTGCATAACACAGCTAGTTCCCAGGAACAGAAGTCCTCCCCGGCCTCTGCAAAATCCACCGCATGACGCTGGGGCTCCCCTGAGGGAGTCCGCCCCAGTGGGGGCGCGTCTTCGACTGTTCAGCCACATCTGGGTTCACTCACAGGTGGATCCCTGGGCAATAGAAATTGTGTCCCAGGCTTACAAGCTGGAATTCGAAGAGGTGCCTCCTCGCCGGTTTTTCAAATCGGCCCTACCGACTTCCCCCCCGGAAAGGGAGATAGTGTTACATGTGATTCGCAAATTGTGTCTTCAACAAGTGGTGGTAGAGGTTCCCCTGCTTCAAAGAGGGAAGGGGTACTACTCAACTCCATTTGTGGTCCCGAAACCGGACGGTTCGATCAGACCCATTTTGAATTTAAAATCCCTGAACCTTTACTTAAAACGGTTCAAGTTCAAGATGGAATCGCTCAGAGCGGTCATCGCCAGCCTGGAAGGGGGAGATTTTATGGTATCTCTGGACATAAAGGATGCATACCTGCATGTTCCCATATATCCTCATCAGGCGTACCTGAGATTTGCGGTACAGGATTGTCATTACCAATTTCAAACGTTGCCGTTTGGGCTTTCCACGGCCCCGAGAATTTTCACCAAGGTAATGGCGGAAATGATGGTGCTCCTGCGCAAACAGGGTGTCACAATTATCCCGTACTTGGACGATCTCCTCATAAAAGCGAGATCACGGGAGAAGTTGCTGAACAGCATATCACTTTCACTGACTGTGTTACAGCGACACGGCTGGATTATCAATATTTCAAAGTCGCAGCTGAATCCTACAACTCGTCTGCCCTTCTTGGGCATGATTCTGGACACAGACCAGAAGAGGATTTTTCTTCCGACAGAAAAAGCGCAGGAACTCATGACTCTAGTCATGAACCTGTTGAAGCCAAAACAAGTGTCAGTACGTCGTTGCACTCAAGTCCTGAGAAAAATGGTGGCGACATACAAAGCCATTCCCTACGGCAGATTCCATGCAAGGACATTCCAATGGGACCTATTGGACAAATGGTCCGAGTCACATCTGCAAATGCATCAGCGGATCACACTGTCCCCCAGGGCCAGAGTATCTCTCCTGTGGTGGCTGAAAAGTGCTCACCTTCTAGAGGGCCGCAGGTTCGGCATTCAGGACTGGATCCTGGTGACCATGGACGCGAGCCTCCGAGGTTGGGGAGCAGTCACACAGGGAAGAAATTTCCAAGGCCTTTGGTCAAGTCAAGAGACTTGTCTTCACATCAACATCCTGGAACTAAGGGCCATATACAACGCCCTACGTCAAGCGGAGATCTTACTTCGCGATCGACCAGTTCTGATCCAGTCAGACAACGTCACCGCAGTAGCTCATGTAAACCGCCAAGGCGGCACAAGGAGCAGGGTGGCAATGGCGGAAGCCACCAGAATTCTTCGCTGGGCGGAGAATCATGTAAGCGCTCTGTCAGCAGTGTTCATTCCGGGAGTGGACAACTGGGAAGCAGACTTCCTCAGCAGACACGACCTGCATCCGGGAGAGTAGGGACTTCATCAAGAAGTCTTCGCTCAGATTGCAAGTCGGTGGGGACTGCCCCAAATAGACATGATGGCGTCCCGTCTCAACAAAAAGCTACAAAGGTATTGTGCCAGGTCAAGAGACCCTCAGGCGGTAGCTGTGGATGCCCTAGTGACAAAGTGGGTGTTCCAGTCGGTCTATGTGTTTCCTCCTCTTCCTCTCATACCCAAGGTGTTGAGGATAATAAGAAAAAGAGGAGTGAGAACAATACTCATTGTTGCGGATTGGCCACGAAGGACCTGGTATCCGGATCTGCAGGAAATGCTCACAGAAGATCCGTGGCCTCTTCCTCTAAGGCAGGACCTGTTACAACAAGGTCCCTGTCTGTTCCAAGACTTACCGCGGCTGCGTTTGACGGCATGGCGGTTGAACGCCGGATCCTAGCGGATAAAGGTATTCCGGATGAGGTTATTCCTATGTTATTAAAGGCTAGGAAGGACGTGACATCTAAACATTATCACCGAATATGGCGTAAATATGTTTCTTGGTGTGAGGCCAGGAATGCTCCTACGGAAGAATTCCATGTAGGCCGTTTTCTTCACTTCCTACAAACTGGAGTGAATTTGGGCCTAAAATTAGGCTCCATTTAAGTTCAGATTTTGGCCTTAACCATTTTCTTTCAAAAGGAAATGGCCTCTTTACCTGAAGTACAGACTTTTGTGAAGGGAGTACTGCATATTCAGCCTCCTTTTGTACCTCCGGTGGCACCTTGGGACCTTAACGTGGTGTTAAGTTTCCTTAAGTCACATTGGTTTGAACCACTTAAAACAGTGGAGTTGAAATATCTCACTTGGAAGGTTGTCATGTTGTCAGCCTTGGCTTCGGCTAGGCGAGTTTCGGAATTGGCGGCTTTATCACATAAAAGCCCCTATCTGGTTTTCCATATGGATAGAGCGGAATTGCGGACCCGTCCTCAATTCCTACCTAAGGTGGTCTCATCCTTTCATATGAACCAACCTATTGTCGTGCCTGTGGCTACACGTGACTTGGAGGATTCCGAGTACCTGGATGTGGTCAGGGCTTTGAAAATTTACGTGGCCAGAACGGCTAGGATCAGAAAAACAGAAGCACTATTTGTCCTGTATGCAGCCAACAAGGTTGGCGGCCCTGCTTCAAAGCAGACTATTGCTCGCTGGATCTGTAACACGATTCAGCAGGCGCATTCTATGGCAGGATTGACGTTACCGAAATCGGTTAAGGCCCATTCCACTGGGAAGGTGGGCTCGTCTTGGGCGGCTGCCCGAGGGGTCTCGGCACTACAGCTGTGCCGAGCTGCTACTTGGTTGGGGTCAAACACCTTTGCAAAGTTCTATAAGTTTGATACCCTGGCTGAGGAGGACCTCCTGTTTGCTCAATCGGTGCTGCAGAGTCATCCGCACTCTCCCGCCAGTTTGGGAGCTTTGGTATAATCCCCATGGTCCTTACGGAGTCCCCAGCATCCTCTAGGACGTTAGAGAAAATAAGATTTTAAACCTACCGGTAAATCTTTTTCTCGTAGTCCGTAGAGGATGCTGGGCGCTAGAGATGAGCGCCGGAAATTTTTCGGGTTTTGTGTTTTGGTTTTGGGTTCGGTTCCGCGGCCGTGTTTTGGGTTCGACCGCGTTTTGGCAAAACCTAACCGAATTTTTTTTGTCGGATTCGGGTGTGTTTTGGATTCGGGTGTTTTTTTCCAAAAAACCTAAAAAACAGCTTAAATCATAGAATTTGGGGGTCATTTTGATCCCAAAGTATTATTAACCTCAAAAACCATCATTTCCACTCATTTTCAGTCTATTCTGAATACCTCACACCTCACAATATTATTTTTAGTCCTAAAATTTGCACCGAGGTCGCTGGATGACTAAGCTAAGCGACCCTAGTGGCCGACACAAACACCTGGCCCATCTAGGAGTGGCACTGCAGTGTCACGCAGGATGTCCCTTCCAAAAAACCCTCCCCAAACAGCACATGACGCAAAGAAAAAAAGAGGCGCAATGAGGTAGCTGTGTGAGTAAGATAAGCGACCCTAGTGGCCGACACAAACACCGGGCCCATCTAGGAGTGGCACTGCAGTGTCACGCAGGATGTCCCTTCCAAAAAACCCTCCCCAAACAGCACATGACGCAAAGAAAAAAAGAGGCGCAATGAGGTAGCTGTGTGAGTAAGATAAGCGACCCTAGTGGCCGACACAAACACCGGGCCCATCTAGGAGTGGCACTGCAGTGTCACGCAGGATGTCCCTTCCAAAAAAACCTCCCCAAACAGCACATGACGCAAAGAAAAAAAGAGGCGCAATGAGGTAGCTGTGTGAGTAACATAAGCGACCCTAGTGGCCGACACAAACACCGGGCCCATCTAGGAGTGGCACTGCAGTGTCACGCAGGATGTCCCTTCCAAAAAACCCTCCCCAAACAGCACATGACGCAAAGAAAAAAAGAGGCGCAATGAGGTAGCTGTGTGAGTAAGATAAGCGACCCTAGTGGCCGACACAAACACCGGGCCCATCTAGGAGTGGCACTGCAGTGTCACGCAGGATGTCCCTTCCAAAAAAACCCTCCCCAAACAGCACATGACGCAAAGAAAAAAAGAGGCGCAATGAGGTAGCTGTGTGAGTAAGATAAGCGACCCTAGTGGCCGACACAAACACCGGGCCCATCTAGGAGTGGCACTGCAGTGTCACGCAGGATGTCCCTTCCAAAAAAACCCTCCCCAAACAGCACATGACGCAAAGAAAAAAAGAGGCGCAATGAGGTAGCTGTGTGAGTAAGATAAGCGACCCTAGTGGCCGACACAAACACCGGGCCCATCTAGGAGTGGCACTGCAGTGTCACGCAGGATGTCCCTTCCAAAAAACCCTCCCCAAACAGCACATGACGCAAAGAAAAAAAGAGGCGCAATGAGGTAGCTGTGTGAGTAAGATAAGCGACCCTAGTGGCCGACACAAACACCGGGCCCATCTAGGAGTGGCACTGCAGTGTCACGCAGGATGGCCCTTCCAAAAAACCCTCCCCAAACAGCACATGACGCAAAGAAAAATTAAAGAAAAAAGAGGTGCAAGATGGAATTGTCCTTGGGCCCTCCCACCCACCCTTATGTTGTATAAACAGGACATGCACACTTTAACCAACCCATCATTTCAGTGACAGGGTCTGCCACACGACTGTGACTGATATGACGGGTTGGTTTGGACCCCCACCAAAAAAGAAGCAATTAATCTCTCCTTGCACAAACTGGCTCTACAGAGGCAAGATGTCCACCTCATCATCATCCTCCGATATATCACCGTGTACATCCCCCTCCTCACAGATTATCAGTTCGTCCCCACTGGAATCCACCATCTCAGCTCCCTGTGTACTTTGTGGAGGCAATTGCTGCTGGTCAATGTCTCCGCGGAGGAATTGATTATAATTCATTTTAATGAACATCATCTTCTCCACATTTTCTGGATGTAACCTCGTACGCCGATTGCTGACAAGGTGAGCGGCGGCACTAAACACTCTTTCGGAGTACACACTTGTGGGAGGGCAACTTAGGTAGAATAAAGCCAGTTTGTGCAAGGGCCTCCAAATTGCCTCTTTTTCCTGCCAGTATAAGTACGGACTGTGTGACGTGCCTACTTGGATGCGGTCACTCATATAATCCTCCACCATTCTTTCAATGTTGAGAGAATCATATGCAGTGACAGTAGACGACATGTCCGTAATCGTTGTCAGGTCCTTCAGTCCGGACCAGATGTCAGCATCAGCAGTCGCTCCAGACTGCCCTGCATCACCGCCAGCGGGTGGGCTCGGAATTCTGAGCCTTTTCCTCGCACCCCCAGTTGCGGGAGAATGTGAAGGAGGAGATGTTGACAGGTCGCGTTCCGCTTGACTTGACAATTTTCTCACCAGCAGGTCTTTCAACCCCAGCAGACTTGTGTCTGCCGGAAAGAGAGATCCAAGGTAGGCTTTAAATCTAGGATCGAGCACGGTGGCCAAAATGTAGTGCTCTGATTTCAACAGATTGACCACCCGTGAATCCTTGTTAAGCGAATTAAGGGCTCCATCCACAAGTCCCACATGCCTAGCGGAATCGCTCCGTGTTAGCTCCTCCTTCAATGTCTCCAGCTTCTTCTGCAAAAGCCTGATGAGGGGAATGACCTGACTCAGGCTGGCAGTGTCTGAACTGACTTCACGTGTGGCAAGTTCAAAGGGCATCAGAACCTTGCACAACGTTGAAATCATTCTCCACTGCGCTTGAGACAGGTGCATTCCACCTCCTATATCGTGCTCAATTGTATAGGCTTGAATGGCCTTTTGCTGCTCCTCCAACCTCTGAAGCATATAGAGGGTTGAATTCCACCTCGTTACCACTTCTTGCTTCAGATGATGGCAGGGCAGGTTCAGTAGTTTTTGGTGGTGCTCCAGTCTTCTGTACGTGGTGCCTGTACGCCGAAAGTGTCCCGCAATTCTTCTGGCCACCGACAGCATCTCTTGCACGCCCCTGTCGTTTTTAAAAAAATTCTGCACCACCAAATTCAAGGTATGTGCAAAACATGGGACGTGCTGGAATTTGCCCATATTTAATGCACACACAATATTGCTGGCGTTGTCCGATGCCACAAATCCACAGGAGAGTCCAATTGGGGTAAGCCATTCCGCGATGATCTTCCTCAGTTGCCGTAAGAGGTTTTCAGCTGTGTGCGTATTCTGGAAACCGGTGATACAAAGCGTAGCCTGCCTAGGAAAGAGTTGGCGTTTGCGAGATGCTGCTACTGGTGCCGCCGCTGCTGTTCTTGCGGCGGGAGTCCATACATCTACCCAGTGGGCTGTCACAGTCATATAGTCCTGACCCTGCCCTGCTCCACTTGTCCACATGTCCGTGGTTAAGTGGACATTGGGTACAACTGCATTTTTTAGGACACTGGTGAGTCTTTTTCTGACGTCCGTGTACATTCTCGGTATCGCCTGCCTAGAGAAGTGGAACCTAGATGGTATTTGGTAACGGGGGCACACTGCCTCAATAAATTGTCTAGTTCCCTGTGAACTAACAGCGGATACCGGACGCACGTCTAACACCAACATAGTTGTCAAGGCCTCAGTTATCCGCTTTGCAGCAGGATGACTGCTGTGATATTTCATCTTCCTCGCAAAGGACTGTTGAACAGTCAATTGCTTACTGGAAGTAGTACAAGTGGGCTTACGACTTCCCCTCTGGGATGACCATCGACTCCCAGCAGCAACAACAGCAGCGCCAGCAGCAGTAGGCGTTACACGCAAGGATGCATCGGAGGAATCCCAGGCAGGAGAGGACTCGTCAGAATTGCCAGTGACATGGCCTGCAGGACTATTGGCATTCCTGGGGAAGGAGGAAATTGACACTGAGGGAGTTGGTGGGGTGGTTTGCGTGAGCTTGGTTACAAGAGGAAGGGATTTACTGGTCAGTGGACTGCTTCCGCTGTCGCCCAAAGTTTTTGAACTTGTCACTGACTTATTATGAATGCGCTGCAGGTGACGTATAAGGGAGGATGTTCCGAGGTGGTTAACGTCCTTACCCCTACTTATTACAGCTTGACAAAGGCAACACACGGCTTGACACCTGTTGTCCGCATTTCTGTTGAAATACTTCCACACCGAAGAGCTGATTTTTTTGGTATTTTCACAAGGCATGTCAGTGGCCATATTCCTCCCACGGACAACAGGTGTCTCCCCGGGTGCCTGACTTAAACAAACCACCTCACCATCAGAATCCTCCTGGTCAATTTCCTCCCCAGCGCCAGCAACACCCATATCCTCCTCATCCTGGTGTACTTCAACACTGACATCTTCAATCTGACTATCAGGAACTGGACTGCGGGTGCTCCTTCCAGCACTTGCAGGGGGCGTGCAAATGGTGGAAGGCGCATGCTCTTTACGTCCAGTGTTGGGAAGGTCAGGCATCGCAACCGACACAATTGGACTCTCCTTGTGGATTTGGGATTTCGAAGAACGCACAGTTCTTTGCGGTGCTTTTGCCAGCTTGAGTCTTTTCAGTTTTCTAGCGAGAGGCTGAGTGCTTCCATCCTCATGTGAAGCTGAACCACTAGCCATGAACATAGGCCAGGGCCTCAGCCGTTCCTTGCCACTCCGTGTGGTAAATGGCATATTGGCAAGTTTACGCTTCTCCTCCGACAATTTTATTTTAGGTTTTGGAGTCCTTTTTTTACTGATATTTGGTGTTTTGGATTTGACATGCTCTGTACTATGACATTGGGCATCGGCCTTGGCAGACGACGTTGCTGGCATTTCATCGTCTCGGCCATGACTAGTGGCAGCAGCTTCAGCACGAGGTGGAAGTGGATCTTGATCTTTCCCTAATTTTGGAACCTCAACATTTTTGTTCTCCATATTTTAATAGGCACAACTAAAAGGCACCTTAGGTAAACAATGGAGATGGATGGATACTAGTATACAATTATGGATGGACTGCCGAGTGCCGACACAGAGGTAGCTACAGCCGTGGACTACCGTACTGTACTGTGTCTGCTGCTAATATAGACTGGTTGATAATGAGATGTAGTATGTATAAAGAAGAAAGAAAAAAAAAACCACGGGTAGGTGGTATACAATTATGGATGGACTGCCGAGTGCCGACACAGAGGTAGCTACAGCCGTGGACTACCGTACTGTACTGTGTCTGCTGCTAATATAGACTGGTTGATAATGAGATGTAGTATGTATAAAGAAGAAAGAAAAAAAAAACCACGGGTAGGTGGTATACAATTATGGATGGACTGCCGAGTGCCGACACAGAGGTAGCTACAGCCGTGGACTACCGTACTGTACTGTGTCTGCTGCTAATATAGACTGGATGATAATGAGATGTAGTATGTATAAAGAAGAAACAAAAAAAAAAACCACGGGTAGGTGGTATACAATTATGGATGGACTGCCGAGTGCCGACACAGAGGTAGCTACAGCCGTGAACTACCGTACTGTGTCTGCTGCTAATATAGACTGGTTGATAATGAGATGTAGTATGTATAAAGAAGAAAGAAAGAAAAAAAACACGGGTAGGTGGTATACAATTATGGATGGACTGCCGAGTGCCGACACAGAGGTAGCTACAGCCGTGGACTACCGTACTGTACTGTGTCTGCTGCTAATATAGACTGGATGATAATGAGATGTAGTATGTATAAAGAAGAAAGAAAAATAAAAACCACGGGTAGGTGGTATACAATTATGGATGGACTGCCGAGTGCCGACACAGAGGTAGCTACAGCCGTGAACTACCGTACTGTGTCTGCTGCTAATATAGACTGGTTGATAATGAGATGTAGTATGTATAAAGAAGAAAGAAAAAAAAACCCACGGGTAGGTGGTATACAATTATGGATGGACTGCCGAGTGCCGACACAGAGGTAGCTACAGCCGTGGACTACCGTACTGTACTGTGTCTGCTGCTAATATAGACTGGTTGATAATGAGATGTAGTATGTATAAAGAAGAAAGAAAAAAAAAACCACGGGTAGGTGGTATACAATTATGGATGGACTGCCGAGTGCCGACACAGAGATAGCTACAGCCGTGGACTACCGTACTGTACTGTGTCTGCTGCTAACATAGACTGGATGATAATGAGATGTAGTATGTATAAAGAAGAAAGAAAAAAAAACCACGGGTAGGTGGTATACAATTATGGATGGACTGCCGAGTGCCGACACAGAGGTAGCTACAGCCGTGAACTACCGTACTGTGTCTGCTGCTAATATAGACTGGTTGATAATGAGATGTAGTATGTATAAAGAAGAAAGAAAAAAAAAAACACGGGTAGGTGGTATACAATTATGGATGGACTGCCGAGTGCCGACACAGAGGTAGCTACAGCCGTGGACTACCGTACTGTACTGTGTCTGCTGCTAATATAGACTGGATGATAATGAGATGTAGTATGTATAAAGAAGAAAGAAAAATAAAAACCACGGGTAGGTGGTATACAATTATGGATGGACTGCCGAGTGCCGACACAGAGGTAGCTACAGCCATGAACTACCGTACTGTGTCTGCTGCTAATATAGACTGGTTGATAATGAGATGTAGTATGTATAAAGAAGAAAGAAAAAAAAAACCACGGGTAGGTGGTATACAATTATGGATGGACTGCCGAGTGCCGACACAGAGGTAGCTACAGCCGTGGACTACCGTACTGTACTGTGTCTGCTGCTAATATAGACTGGATGATAATGAGATGTAGTACGTATAAAGAAGAAAGAAAAAAAAAACCACGGGTAGGTGGTATACAATTATGGATGGACTGCCGAGTGCCGACACAGAGGTAACTACAGCCGTGGACTACCGTACTGTACTGTGTCTGCTGCTAATATAGACTGGATGATAATGAGATGTAGTATGTATAAAGAAGAAAGAAAAAAAAACCACGGGTAGGTGGTATACAATTATGGATGGACTGCCGAGTGCCGACACAGAGGTAGCTACAGCCGTGAACTACCGTACTGTGTCTGCTGCTAGTATAGACTGGATGATAAATAATGATATAAAAAATATATATATATCACTACTGCAGCCGGACAGGTATATATTATATAATGACGGACCTGCTGGACACTGTCTGTCAGCAGAATGAGTTTTTTAATTTTTATAGAATAAAAAAACACCACACAAGTCACACGACGAGTGTACTTTTTCAGGCAGACTTCAATCACAATATACTATACTGGTGGTCAGTGTGGTCAGGTCACTGGTCACAGTGGTCAGTGGTCAGTCACACTGGCAGTGGCACTCTGGCAGCAAAAGTGTGCACTGTTTAATATGTACTCCTGGCTCCTGCTATAACCTATAACTGCTCCCCAGTCTCCCCCACAATTAAGCTGTGTGAGCACAGTCAGATATTATACATAGATGATGCAGCACACTGGGCTGAGCACAGATATGGTATGTGAGTGTGACTGAGTCACTGTGTATCGTTTTTTTCAGGCAGAGAACAAGAACAGAACGGATTATTAAATAATAATAAATTATAAAACTGCACTGGTGGTCAGGTCACTGGTCATCAGTCACTAGTATAACTCCTCCTAAGCTCCAGTAAGTAAATGAAGTGTCTCACTCTCACTCTCCTATCTATTTTAATTTCTAAACGGAGAGGACGCCAGCCACGTCCTCTCCCTATCAATCTCAATGCACGTGTGAAAATGGCCGCGACGCGCGGCTCCTTATATAGAATCCGAGTCTCGCGATAGAATCCGAGCCTCGCGAGAATCCGACAGCGTGATGATGACGTTCGGGCGCGCTCGGGTTAACCGAGCAAGGCGGGAAGATCCGAGTCGCTCGGACCCGTGTAAAAAAACATGAAGTTCGGGCGGGTTCGGATTCAGAGAAACCGAACCCGCTCATCTCTACTGGGCGCCCGTCCCAAGTGCGGACTACTTCTGCAAGACTTGTATATAGTTATTGCTTACATAAGGGTTATGTTATAGTTTCATCAGTTTTGGACGGATGATATGTTGTTTTTTCATACTGTTAACTAGATAGTATATCACAAATTATACGGTGTGATTGGTGTGGCTGGTATGAATTTTGCCCTTGGATTAACTAAAATCCTTTCCTCGTACTGTCCGTCTCCTCTGGGCACAGTTTCTCTAACTGAGGTCTGGAGGAAGGGCATAGAGGGAGGAGCCAGTGCACACCCAGAGTCAAAGTCTTTCTTAAAGTGCCCATGTCTCCTGCGGAGCCCGTCTATCCCCATGGTCCTTACGGAGTCCCCAGCATTCTCTACGGACTACGAGAAAAAGATTTACCGGTAGGTTTAAAATCTTATTTTTCCCTCCCAGCTGATGACAGGAAGGTATGGGGAAAAAAAACATCTGTCGATACGTCTGTGTCCAGACTGTCTAGAAAATTGGTACTGCCGGTACCAGGGGCTATATCCCTAAATGACCCAGCTGACCGTGAGATTGAGACCAATCTCAAGGTGATATATATACAGCAGCGGGCGTTGCACAGCGCCCCACAATAGTTTGTGGTTGGATTTCAAGGGCAGTAGTCAAGTGGTCTGATAATGTTGTTAATGGATTAGACACTCTGCCTCAGGATGAGGTCATTACTCTACTACAACACATACAGGATGCTGCAAATTTTATGAGCGAAGCTATAAAAGAATTGTGTAAGATAAATTGCCGCACTTCTGCTATGGCAGTTTCGGCCTAAGAACTCTGTGGTTACGTTAATGGTCAGAGGACGCTGACTCCAAAAAGGGTGTTGAAAATCTTCCCTTTACAGGTTATGCCTTGTTTGGAGATGAGTTAAGTAAATTGATCTCTCAGGCAACGGCGGGTAAGTCTACCTATCTTTTGTCGGCTGCACCACCTGCCAGACGTGCTTCCTCAGAATCCTCCTTTCGTGTGGCAAGGTTCAGAGGTGGAGGTCGAGGGGTCTCCACTACTCCTAGAGGATCTCGTGGTAAGTCCCGTAAAACTGCGGCTGCTGCATACCGCGACCAAACCACCGGATCCCCTGCCGCTAAGCCTGCCGCGTGACGGTTGGACCCATCAGCAAGGAGACTTTCAGGTAGGTGTTCGCCTTCAACACTTCGCCCACGTGTGCCGGGATTCTTGGGTGAGGGACCTCATTTCCCAGGTATACTGGTTTGAATTTCAAGCACTTCCTCCTCACAGATTTTTCAATTCGGGCTTACCAGCTTCACCCACAGCAAAAGTTACCTTGCAAGAGGCTATTCAAAAACATTTGCAGATGGGAGTGGTGGTTCCAGTACCTCCTCTGTTACGCAACAGGGTTTTTTTTACTCCAGTCTTTTTGTCGTTCCAAAACCAGACGGTTCAGAGCGACCCATCTTGGACCTGAAGTCCTTAAACCCGTATCTTCGGATATTCAAATTCAAGATGGAATCCCTGTGCGCTGTGGTGTCTGGTCTGGAAGAGGGGGAATTCCTGGTATCTCTAGATGTCATGGATGCTTACTTGCACATTCCCATGTGACCTCCTCATCAGGCTTACCTCAGGTTCGCCATATTGGACAACCGTTTCCAGTTTCAGGCCTTACCCTTTGGCCTCTCCACAGCTCCGAGGGTATTCACAAAGGTCATGGCGGAAATGATGCTGCAACTACGCATGATGGGAGTCAACATAGTCCCCTACTTGGACGATCTCCTGATAAAGGCTGTGTCCAGGGAACGTCTACTGCACAGCATCGATCTGGGTGGGTGGATCTTACATTTTCAGAAATCTCACCTAGAACCGACCCAACAACTTCAGTTCCTGGGAATGATACTGGATACAGTGTCTCAAAAGGTGTTTCTTCCGATGGACAAGGCCTTGACTATCTAAACTATGGTACGCTCAGTACTCGCCCTCACAGGTTATCAATACATCTTTGCATACGCTTGCTGGGCTGGATGGTAGCTGCTTCCAAGGCAATCCAATACGGCAAGTTTCATGCCCGGCCATTTCAACTGGATTTGCTGGACAAATGGTCTGGGTCTCACCTTCACATGCATCAGGAAGTGACCTTATCTCCAAAAGCCCAGATTTCTCTATTGTGGTGGCTACAAGTCCCTCACCTAGTGGACGGCAGGAGTTTCAATATCCACTCATGGATCCTACTACAATGGATGCCAGCCTCCGGGGTTGGGGGGGCTGTGACCCAAGGGGCCCAGTTCCAGGGCATATGGTCAAGACAGGAATCTGCTCTGCCGATAAACATTCTGGAACTCAGGGCAATTTACAATGTTCTTCTGCAAGCTTCTCGTCTCCTGAGGGATCAAGCGATCCAGGTTCAATCGGACAATGCCACGGCAGTGGCGTACATAAATCGACAAGGAGGAACAAAAAGCAGAGCGGCAATGCAAGAAGTTTCAAAGATACTCTTCTGGGTGGAAGCCAACGCAAAGCTATCTCAGCTATATTCATTCCAGGAGGCAACTGGGATGCAGACTTCCTAAGCATGGAACGACCTCCATCCGGGAGAGTGGAGCCTACATCCTCCGGTGTTTCAACAGTTGATTCACCGGTGGGGATGTCCACAGATAGATCTGATGGCTTCTCATCTCAACAAGAAGCTACGCCGTTACTGTTCCAGAATGAGGGATCCGCAGGCTGTAGCAGTGGATGCGCTGACGACGCCATGGATGTACCAGTTTGTGTACCTGTTCCCTCCAATACCGCTAATCCCAAGGGTTCTTAAAAGACTAAGAAGGGAAAGCATTCAAGCAGTTCTAATTGCCCCGGATTGGCCTCGATGGGTGTGGTATTTGGACCTCTTAACTATGGCTCTGGAGGATCCCTGGCGTCTGCCGCTCCAAAAGGATCTGCTTCAGCAGGGTCCATTCGTCTATCCAGACTTATCGCGGCTATGTTTGATGGCTTGGTAGTTGAGAGGGAGATTGTAGCCAGAAAAGGTCTTCCCTCCAGGGTTATTTCCACTATGGTCCAGGCCAGGAAGATGGTTACGTCAAAACATTATCATCATATCTGGAAAAAGTATGTTTCGCGGTGCGAAAGTAGAAAGGTGTCCCCCGTGGAATTTAGAATTGGTCGCTTTCTACTTTTCCTGCAGGCGGGAGTGGATATGGGCCTACGTTCAGGCTCTATAAAATTGCAGATTTCGGCGCTCTCTATTTTCTTCCAGAAGCAACTTGCTCTCTTGTCGGAAGTACAGACTTTCCTGAAAGGGGTTCATTTGCAACCGCCTTTTGTGCCTCCCACGGCTCCATGGGATCTGAATGTGGTTTTGTCCTTCCTTCAGTCGGACTGGTTTGAACCCTTACATAGGGTGGAATTGAAATTTCTTACTTGGAAGGCTGTGATGTTACTAGCATTGGCGTCTGCCAGACGTGTCTCTGAATTGGGGGCCTTGTCCTGTAAGAGCCCTTATTTGATTTTTCATGACGACAGGGCAGAACTCCAGACCCGGCCTCAGTTTTTGCCGAAAGTGGTGTCAGCTTTTCACGTCAATCAACCTATTGTGGTTCCAGTGTTGTCTGACGCTTCCGTTGGCCCAGAGTCCTTGGATGTGGTGAGGACTCTAAAGATTTAGGTCAAAAGGACTGCTCGTCATCAGAAATCTGATTCGCTGTTTGTCCTTTATGATGTCACCAAGATTGGTCAGCTGGCCTCTAAGCAATCTGTTGCTCGTTGGCTCAGGTTGACCATTCAACAAGCCTATGCTTCGGCGGCTCTGCCTTTGCCGATGTCTATTCAGGCTCACTCGACGAGATCAGTGGGCTCTTCCTGGGCAGCTGCCCGGGGTGTCTCGGCCTTACAGTTGTGCCAAGCTGCTACTTGGTCTGGTTCGAACACTTTTGCTAAGTTCTATAGGTTCGACACCTTGGCCAAGGATGACCTTCAGTTTGATCAGGCGGTTTTGCAGGGGTCTCAGCACTCTCCCACCCATTTGGGAGCTTTGGGACTTCCCCATGGTACTAAAGTACAGTTCCCCAGTATCCACTAGGACGTAAGAGAAAATAGGAATTTAATACCTAACGGTAATTCCTTTCCTCGTAGTCCGTAGTGGATACTGGGCGCCCACCTCACTGCTTTAATTTCCAACTTACCTGGGTAAATGTTCGGTTGACCGCCGTTGCGGTCCCCTTATGTTGTTGGGGTAGCTTTGCTATCCTGGTTAGGTTGGCGTTGCTATCCTCTGTTCTGGTTAGCGCCCTCCTTTTTTTCGGTTATGGTTGTGTGTTGGCTTATTGCTTCACCGCTGTTGTATCTGTTTTCTTCTCTCATGGTATGTCCAACTCCTCGGGCACAGTTTCCTAGACTGAGTCTGGTAGGAGGGGCATAGTAGGGGAGGAGCCAGCACACACATACACATACTAAAGGTTTTTAAAGTGCCAAGCTCCAGTGGACCCGATCTATACCCCATGGTACTAAAGTACAGTTCCCCAGTATCCACTGTAGACTACGAGAAAAGGAATTACCGATAGGTATTAAATTCCTATTTTATTTTTATTTTATTAATTTTTTTCTGGTCATTTCACAAGGGTCACCTACTCTTATGGTGGTCCGGAGGATTTCCCAAATTTTGGGAGTCTCCCTGGTGTTTCTTGAGAGTAGCTAAGTATGATTTATCAATACCCCTTCCAAAATGTTTCAAGATAATATCAGCTCTGCGACAATTGACATTGTAGGATTCTGTACTGGCTGCATTACTGTGCATGCATGACTTTAGTATACACATGTGCTCTCTGAGATCTGGATGAATCTAACAGGTCAATCCAATTATATGCGAAGGGTGCGATATGACGTTGCCGTGGTGTTTCAATGCCGGCAATGGCACCCGATCTCACAGCCTTCGAGGGCCCATATCAGCCTGAATTCACAAAATATTGCTCGGAGCCCCAAGGGTAGTGAGCACTTGTGTGTGGGATCGGGGCGCCATAACATGCGGATGCTGCCGCGATTACTCGTACCTTCCATCGTGGCTAATTGGTTTGAGAACTCAATAGGAAAAGTGAGTTAGCATCATCTGAAGATGGCATTAGCTATCAAAGTCTAGGTCCAAAAACATTTGCTCATGACAAATGTGATCGGAATTCTAAAGGCTAAAATTGCCATCTAAAGATGACATTAGCTATTTGGGGCCAAGCCAAGCTTTTTAGAGTTTGATAAATTTAGCAATGTTATGGTCTATATAGAAAACTATGGGAAATGCTTTTTCAATGGAGAATTGGGGGAATGCAATAGAAAAAAAAAATATTCAAGGAAATGTATTTGTTTTGGGTATTTTCTGCAAGTTACGCTTTAATAAATATGCCCTATAAAATATAGTATAAATATAATTGCTTCTCTAGGGTACAGTATTACAGCCCTGATGGCCCTACTGTAGGTAAACAGTAACAGTATAATATTCACTTGAGTAACATACAGTATAAAATAAATAGAAAAGGTATTCTTATCACAAGGTGAATATTTTCTATTCGAGAAAGGGCAAAGCTGCAATCATTAACATGTTAAGAACTAGTAAAGTGAAAATTGCTGCTATTACTAGGCTTGGTAATTACTGCCCATGTCCAAAGTGTTTCCCCTGTTACTATTCTCAATGTGATGCATTATGCACTAAAGGAGATGCGTGTTGTCTTACTACATCGTTTACATACTGGAAACAGTAAGAACTTTGATCCATATTTAAACTTGGATGTATTTTCCACTTGTGATCCATTGTGCTTGGAGGGGTGTACCAAGACCAGAGGCTGGCTGGCAATAATGAGCCTGATTCATGTTTGTAAGTAAAGCAAAAAAAAACAAGCAACTGGGCAAAACCATGTCATCCTGCAGATGGTGCTCATGTGCAGAGAGATTTAGATTTGGGTAGGGTGTGTTCAAACTGAAATCTAACTTGCAGTGTAAAAAATAAAACTGTCTAGTATTTGTGCCTATATGCAAAAGCTGCCAGTATTTACCCTGCACAGAAAAAATATAACCCACCCATATCTAAATCTCTCTGCACATGTTACATCTGCTCATACTTGCCTACTTTTGTTTTCTCCTCTCCGGAAGAAGCCTGGAGAGAGATGCTGCGGGGCACTTCCGGGGACGGGCTCTGACGTCAGCAAGCCCTGCCCCTGCTTCAGCAAAACGCTGCGATTCATAGGTCTGTGGGGAGGGGGCAGGGCTAAATTATGCAATTCGCACCATTTTAGACCTGCCTCCTCTCCTCAGACTCACGATTGCTGGTGATTATCTTTCCATCCAGCCTGCTTCACTGGGATGCGGACGGGCAGGATGCGGTAGATCTGCCTGCTCTTACGGGGGTTCGGGGGACTACTTGAAAATTGGGCAATTTTCTGCGAGTGTAAAGTAGGCAAGTATACATCTGCCCTACTTGCAGTGCAACATGGTTTTGCTGAGTTGCTTTCTTTTTTGCTTTAATTACAAACATGAATCAGGCCCTATGTTAAGGGAAAAGAACATACAGTACAGTAACACTGACCCCTTAAGCAGCGGCCCATCCTTAAAAAGTGTTTTCATGTATAGAACAAAGGGGTGGATTTATCAAAGAACAAAAATCCATTTTGCTGCAGAAAACAGATGTTTCTGCTGGGTTTGTTTTACTTTGTCCTATAAATTAATGGAGATTCCGCTGACATAGTCCACACAGGGACTGCTTATTTCTCAAGGATCAGCTGTTCTTTTAGTGTAATGCTTCATTATTATAATAAAATACAGTATGTTTGTCTGTTTTAAAAAATAATCTTGCAGGTGCACAATAACCTTAGAGGTGCACAATACTAATAGTGATACCCCCATCTTACCCGTTCGTTCCCAGCTTTCCTCTCCACCTCTCTCCCACCCTGCTCCTCAACCACTCCTATCTAGTTTCTATTACCCTCCTCCATTCTTGCATCTCTCTTGGTGTGCATGTTACACCTGATATACACAGCATGAGCAGTGGGAGCTGGGGAGCCTGCCGGCACATTAGTTGTGATCAGAGCCGGCCCTAATCAATATGATGCCCTAGGCAAGATTTTGGTTGGTGCCCCCTAGCACCACCGCTGGTTCCGCCTCTGACCTTGTACCGTTTCCCAGCACCATCACCCCTCACCCATAGCAGTCCTTATTTTGGTGTTTGTACCCCCTATATTTTAAATAGGAACAGTTCGCACATATGGCGCACAGCCCAAAAAGGGGTGTGTTTTTGCTGGCAAGGGGCATGGCCACACAATAACCCCAATTCCAATTATGCCACACAGTACTGCAACATTATTCACATTTGATCATGTGATAGTGTCCATAATTCATATTACATTCCACAGTAGTATCACTTTACCTTATAAATGTTATTCCTCACAGTAGAGCCCCTTATTCACATTATATCACACTGAATTGCTCCTTATTCACATTACACCACATTGCTCTTTATTCACATTAGACGACACAGTAGTGCCCTTTCTATACGCAATGCCACATAGTAGAGCACCTTATACACATAATGCCACACATTAGTAATGCATTTATACACATTCCACACAGTAATGCCCCTTACACATATGAGACACCTTATTAATGTCCTTATAAACATAATGCGCCTTACACATTATGACAACCTTTATTAATGCCCTCTTACACATAATGTCCCTTACACATATGCCGCACATTATTAATGCCCTTATACAGATAATGACACACATAGTGCCCCTACACATTTGCTGCACATTATTAGTGCCCCTATACACATAATGACACACATACAGTAGTACCCTGTTACACGTATGCCGCACATTTTTAATGCCCTTATACACATAATGACACACATAGTGCCCCTTACACATATGTTGCACATTATTAATGCATTTTTACATGACACACATAATGCTCCTTACACATATTCCGAAAACTACTGCACAACCAACCCACTCACATGCACACAGCACTCACACTGCCACTAATACTGTGACCTCTGCCTCTGCTTGGATACAGATGTGTCCTCATAAATCTTGCCTCAATGCTAACGGTGGGCACACCTTTTTTTTTATGAAAATGATTTGCATTGCTATGTGGCTAGGATGCACAAGAAGCTTCTGCTGATAAAAATTATATGCGGCATGCCTATATACTGTGTGAAACTGTAGCTGTATCTGCATATGAAATTCTACACACAGAATATAGGCATGCTGCATATCATTTTAATCAGCAGAAGCTGCTGATGCCCCTAGGCATATCAAATGCCCTAGGCAAGTGCCTTGTTTGCCTATGGCCGGCTCTGGTTGTGATGTGCATAACAACAGTTGGGAAAGGCACTCCCAAATATGTAATTGCTACTTGGCCCGGTGCTCTCTCCCCGCCAGCATGGCGGCTGACCACAAATAATTCAGACAGCTGGGTGGCACTCGTGGCACAGATAAACATGTACACATGTGTGAAGATAACTGGTTCCAAATCACTCAGGCACGGTGGTAGATGAAAAACCAACAGTGGTTTATTGACCAGAATGGGTTATAAACAGCTCAGCATGCCTCTGTAATCCAATTCCACACGCCAATTCCCACCACAAACTCCTGACAGAACATTACTACTTAGTCTTGGAGCAGAGAATCTCTTCAAGCAACACAGAGTCCTAGGTAAACCCAATATAATGGGTCCAACAGCAGATCCCTGGCAGAACATTACTTCTTAGCCTAAGGTCAAAGAATCTCCCTTCAGCTCTCTGGGTAGCTCTACTTATACCTCCAGAAGCTTTATATTACAGGAGTGTGTGTGTCTTAGGATCTTACAGCTTTGGAATACAATAGATATTCTAATCAAGGTGATTACATAAGCCAGAGAGCCATCCTGTCTGATCAGCTCACTTTTGGACAATAGGGAGTAAACAAAAAGGGACAATGGTACCTTATATGACTCAACCTTTAAGTGTCCACTGTGGTGTATGAAAACAATAGGAAACTAGGTCTAACATAAATACATTATCTACAGGGTAACAGATAACATAACACAATTGCATATATTAATAATATTAAGGTTGATTTAAACACAGTATTGGGTGAGCAGCAATGGACATGTTATGGAGAATGAACAAACAGACGAATTGGATGTATATGGATATGGGTATAAAAAGTACATATTTGACACAGGAAATGAGGCATAGCTATATTAATTGTCACAGACCTCATTTCCTCACAACATGTATTATGAAGTATGCACTGATCAAAACTAATGCTGCACTTTTTTGAGTTTTCTGTGATACAGTTGTTTTTCTCTTCCCCTAGTGGGGAATCCACCATAGGCTTTTCTTATACATAAGATTGCTACACGAATAAACAATCCCAGTGTGACAAGACGACAAGACTTTTCATTCAGAGCTATCAGCGTAGCTTTGATGAAATGTTCAACTCAAAGCATATCCATTACTCACCAACTTCATCAATCTTCCGGTGTTGTACTCGGGGTGAAGGTTGGGGTGTCCTTATGGAATACATACAATTTACCGATGGCCGGGATCCCGACTGTTATGATCCTGGCCACCAGTATGCCGGCAGCGGGGTGAGCGCTAGAAAGCCCCTGGCGGGCTCGCTGCGCTCACCACAGGGTTTATTCTCCTTCTACGGGTGTTGTGTACACCCACAGAGGGAGAAAAGCCTGTGGCGCCGGTATTGCAGCGGTATTTCACCATCTGTCGGGATTTCGGCATCGGCATTGGGATCGCCTGGATCCCTGCAGGCGGTCTCCTGATCACCTCCCGTCCTTACAGAGCTCCACTCGCAGTACTTGATGCTGCCACGGGTTGCCTGTAAGATTACATCATTCAGTAAACAAAAGCTTTGTTCATACAGAGATTACATAGACCAGGCCTGGCCAACCTGTTGCTCTCCAGCTGTTGTGAAACTACACATCCCAGCATGCCTTGCCACAGTTTTACCACTCCCCAGTAGCAAAACTGTGGCAGGGCATACTGGGACGTGTAGTTTCACAACAGCTGGAGAGCCACAGGTTGGCCAGGCCTGACATAGACAATGGGAGTCCAGTAGCCTGATTCACTAATGGCCAGGCTAAAGCAATCAATAGGGTATCAGTTCCAAACTTTCCTTTCCCGAACTCCGCTGCCAGAATCCTGATATAGAAGTGCTCTTTCTATTTGAATATACCATCTTATGACCAGATGGTATGTTCAGATCCTGGGATTACTGCCAGTACTGACATTTACTGTGGATACAAACAGCTGTAGAATGGTTAATTAAAGAGTATTGCTCTGATTTTAGCAGTATTTAGATTTCAAAACTCAATCTCTCAGTTTGATCAGCATTTAAACCCCTGGTAGCTGAGCCACTTTGGCAGCTTATGGCTGGCATGGCCGTCTGGCACGGCATTTGACTCGTAATAATATGCTAGATGTTTTTAATTGCTTGGGATTGCAGTCCATGTTACAAGGCCACTTTCAATTATTTTCTAATTTGAGACAAATAGGGTCTTAGGAAGCAATATGTTATTCAGAAAAGTACTGTTACCCCTGCACACTAACTAAAGCAGACCAGTTAAACAATGCACGACTGCCATTAGTAACATAGGGGCTAATTCAGACCTGATCGCTGCTGTGCGTTTTCGCACAGCAGGCGATCAGGTCTGAACTGCGCATGTGCAGGCGCCGCAGTGCGCCGGCGCATGCCAGAGATGCAATCGGCATCTCAGCCCAGCGGCCGTCTCTGCCTTATTGACAGGCAGAGGCGTTCGCTGGGTGGGAGGGGGCGGGCCGGCTGCTTTGGGCCGGCGTTTTGGGGGCGCGGTCTGGCCATCGCAGGCATGCCCGGACCATGCGGGGGCAGGCTGCGGCGGCTGCGTGACGTCACACACAGCCACTGCGACCCGGAGAGCGACGGGTAGCTCCCTGCCAGTGCGCAGGAGCTGTGCTGGTAGGGAGCTACTCTTCAGGTACAAAAGCCAGTGATGCTTTTGTACCTGTGCGGGGGGGGGGGGGGGGGTATAGGGCCTGCCATGCGGGGCAGACTAGCCCTGTGCTGGGCGTCCCCCTGCATGTCTGTGAAAGTGATCGTAGATGTGCTAAATTTAGCACATCTACGATCAAGTCTGAATTACCCCCCATAGTGCTGATAATTTACTATTCAGCACATTAGTACATTTATTACCAGTTTCTTACATAGCGAAGCATATTCCGTTGCACTTTACAATTGGAAACGACAATGACAAAACAAAACTGGGTAATAACAAACAGTCACAGAGGTAGGAGGGGCCTACTTGCAAGCTTACAATGTATTGAAATGATAGGCTATGTAGAGGTGTAGCTAGTAATAAGCTATAGTACAATTCCCAGCATTCCAAAATACCCAAGGAACACAATAAAGATTACTAACACAGAATATTTTTTTTTATATATCTGTTCTATGTCTAAATGTACAGTGGCCTGCTGTGTTTCGTGTTCCGTTCCCTTTATTTCTCATGCAGGGGCTGACTGACAACTTTTAGTCTGGGGGACATTTGATTTTTATGGTCCAGATGTTTATGCTCAAATGCTGAAACCACTACCACAGCTATCCTCCATTAGTCAGTGGTGCCCACAGGAAAAAAAATGCCTTTTATTAAAATTAAGCATTTTTTCCTTTGGATCAGCGAATGATGACACGTCAGATTTGTCATATGGCCAATTGTGATACGCAAACACCAGTGCTGGCCCAAAGTTGCCAGTGAGGGTAGCCTGCAGGGTATATGCTCCCCCTACCTAGTTGTCTTGTTTTTGTGTACTCATTACAGAAATGCAACATTGAAACTTGCAGTAGTCCTATGACGGAGTATGGCGTCCTGTGTGAGCAGTTCAGCAGCTTTGTATTCAACAGCTTTGACTGGCACGCCCATAAGATGCAACGTTTTTGTGTGTGTCTTTTTAACCTCCTGCCTGTTATCTCTGGGTCACTGGTCAGGAATGTCCCTTACATTTCTGATACCGTGTGTCCAAATCTGTACAGCTACTCTGAGACATTATAAAATCATTGCAATCACCGATTTCTCAGTAAGTATTGAATTGCTTCTGATCTAATAAGACAACAAAAAACATACCAAAAAACCCCCAAACAAAATAACTGCATGCATGATGCTTTTCCCAATAATATGGTTTATTATTATTACCAGTTATTTATATAGTGCACGCCGCACACATATTCCACAGCGCTTTACAGAGAATATTTGCCCATTGTCATTAGTCCCTGCTCCAGTGAAGCTTACAATCTATGGGGGTAATTCAGAGTTGATCGCAGCAACAAATTTGTTAACAGTTGGGCAAAACCAAGGGGGTCATTCCGAGTTGTTCGCTTGTTGCCGATTTTCGCAACGGAGCGATTAAGGCAAAAATGCGCATGCGTATGGTACGCAGTGCGCATGCGGTTAGTATTTTAGCACAAAACTCAGTAGATTTACCCACGTCCGAACTAAGAATTTTCATCGTTGAAGTGATCGGAGTGTGATTGACAGGAAGTGGGTGTTTCTGGGCGGAAACTGACCGTTTTCTGGGAGTCTGCTGAAAAACGCAGGCATGCCAGAATAAAATTATTCTTTAATAAAAATAAAATTTAGATTTCAGTTTGAACACACCCCACCCAAATCTAACTCTCTCTGCACATGTTATACCTGCCCCCCCCTGCAGTGCACATGGTTTTGCCCAACTGCTAACAAATTTTCTGCTGTGATCAACTCTGAATTAGGCCCTATATTCCCTACCACATGTACACACACATTCATGCTAGGGTTAACTTTTGTTAGGAGCCTAATAACCTACCAGTATATTTTTGGATTGTGGGAGGAAACTGGAGTACCCGGAGGAAACCCACGCAAGTACGGGGAGAATATACAAACTCCACACCGTTAGGGCCATGGTGGGAATCAAACCCATGACCTCAGTGCTGTGAGGCAGTAATGCTAACCATTACACCGTCCGTGATGAAAGAACATTAGAAGTTTCAGCGACTGGCGCCACATCCATGTGCTATTCTATTATTACTGTATTCAATGCTAACATTATATGTTCCTACATTCCTAATTGTGTTCATTTATATTATCACACCATCACTCTATCAACTCATTAGTAACATATTCCCTCCGATTATCTTTGTAGTAACAGGACCCCCCAGTCAGTGGTGTATGTATAATGGATGCAGTGTGTGTGGTGCACACATGCCTTTCAGTGAAGGGGAGCCCTGCACCAAGAACAGACTCTTACTATGTTACTGGGCTGCCGGCGGCGCTATATTTCCAGTGATGTCTTCGTGAATCTGGTCCCGGCCAGAGTCTTTGCTTTCTTCTGCGCGAGTGCAATATTCGAGAAGACATCACCGGAACTGTATTTTAAATCCGATACTTTGTATATGTATATTAGATCTTCAGTACAATATATGCAATTATTGGTTTCTTTATTTTTAGTTCTTATTTTGTCGATACGTGAGTCAGAATCAGATAGGTGGGCCTTTGTGTACAAGATATAGGCATTCTACTATGCCCTTTATCTGCAGATGTTTTGAGGTATTTGTTCTCACCGGTCTCTTTCTTTTTCCTAAGAGAGCAATCCGAGTGCGTAGCCACTCAATGGAAACCATGGTGGGAAGTCAGAAAAAGCATCAATCAGCAGGAATATCTGGAAGCTTGAGTGGGGGCATTGTGCATACAACTGCGGAGATCACAAAGACCACCTTCTCTGTAAGTATTGTAACGGTTCCCATGTGCCGTTCACTGCATGGTGGATGCACATGACAGTGAATGAATACAACTGCACCTCTATCATATCACGCTCAGTAACATTTAGATTATACGGGGACAGGGGCGGATACAGAACAAAATGACAGGGGACACACCATGGTGAGAGGGGGGGGGGGGGCTTGTGCGTGCCGAAGGCATAACAAATCAAATAATATTTAGAATGAGCCAGTGGGTGACAGGAAAGGGTTATGAGGAGAGAGAGGCAGTAAGTGACGGGGAGAGGAAGAGGGTGACAGGTAGAGGCAGTGGGTGATGCCAGGTAAATGTGACAGGGAGAGGCAGTGGGTGAGGTATAGGGGGCACTGGACGGGATGTGGGGAACACTAGGCTGGAGAAGGGGGTACACTGGGCTTATTGAGGGGGTGACACTGTAACTGGACTGGCTGGAGGGTTCTTGTTAGATGTGGTAGTGGGCTGGTTGGGAAAGGGAAGGGGAAATACACTGAGCTGGCAGGGTGGGAGACACTAGGATGGGGGGGTCAGTGAGATGGAGGGGGACACTGGGCAGGATGGAAAGGGGGCTGTGGGATAGAGGTGGGAGGAGGAAAACTTGGCTGAATGGAGGATATCACTGTGACTGGCTGGCTGGGGGTGGGGGTGTTTCTAGGTGGGGGGCAGTGGGATGGGCGCAATGGGCTGGTGGGGTACACAGGGAATTATTATTACTCACTGATTTACCACCCCTATACCCAGACACTACAGTGGTGACTTCCCCTCTCTCAGCTGTTGCTCTGCACTGAGGATGATTCCCTGCACTAAGGCTGCCCTGCCATGCTAACTGCTTCCTGGCACACGGGCGGCCACAAGGTTCCGGGGATGGAGAATGGGGAGCGGACACTTTATGTACGGAGATCCAGGTACATGCAGGGAGCAGCAAGGCGTTGGTCGCAGACTCTTAGGTAGGAGCAGGGGTAGGATGGGAGAGCCGAGCAAGCACATGCAGGAAGCACCTGAGCGCTACAGGACTGCACCCTCTCACCCCACTGCAAGGTTCAGAGATGTTGGACTCAGGGCATCCTTTTATCCACATCATGGGTGCAGTGCCTGTGATCATCATCATCCCCCCCGAATCTGCCATTGTGACCGTAGGAAATAATATTCAAATGATTGAAAATGACTATTTGTAAGGTCGTCAGTCTGTGGATTCATTATTCATCACCAGTGCTTAAAGTGGTCCTAGAGAGGTGGTGGAACTCAACCCCCACCCCCCCACCCATTGGAGCCACACCCTAGCCACTCCCACCTGGCAGATGACACACCACTTAGACGGGGCGCATAGCACACTTCTCCTTCATGGGGGGAAGTGGCATCAGCGCACATAACGTCTAATCTTACATCTACCCCAAAACTCCTTGTGGCGTGCAAATTAAAATAGAAAACACACATTTTAAAACATGTTCACAAAACTAGAAACCCCTGATCATTTCGCAGGATCAGCCTCTGATGAGATTCTCAAATGTGGAGGGAAATTTCAGAGCTTTCCATCCCAACTATCCACTGGATCATTTGCCATAACGCGGCAGCTAATAGTGACGTTACCAGCCTGAGGTCTCACATTACAGCACTGGAAGTACAGTTTGCAAGTGTGGAGCTTATTGGAGCAAATAAGGTTTGAGGTAAAAATATGGTAAAAAAAAAAGTGGCAGACTACATGCACCAAGTGGTCTTATCTGCCGTCACATTTTATGTTTCTATTGTGTACTACAGTATATTACAGGTTATACTGTACTTTCAGCCATTTCACAGACACAACAGACAGCAATTAGGCATTTGTAGAGAATGGTCTAGTGAGGGCTCTGAATAAATAGGGGGTCTCGGGTACCACCAGCAACTTCTGCCTTGTGTCTGTCACTCACTACCTGCATGCGCAGTAGTTCGATAATCACCCGCTGTGTGAAAACGCACCGCAGCGATGAGGTCTGAATCGGGCCCAATATTGGGTGGAAGAGAGCAATGTAGCATCACTCACTCTGCCATATATGATATACTGTAGCATTAATCACCAACAGAGTCATGTCAATGTTATGTCCAAATATCTGTGTATTTACATAGACAGCTGAGAGTGAAATACATAAATATTGCATTGCAATTGCATGGTGTTTTTTTTTTTTTTTAATTCTTTACATGTGTGATTGAGGGAGTCTCAGTCTCTGTCCAAGCCCTCAACGTCCGCGTCGCTGGGAACCCAGTCAGGGCGGCTCCTCTCTGTCCTCTCTGCTCCCTGCAGACGCGCGATGACTTAATTCTCTCCCTCCGATGGCACAGGCTCTGGAGGAGGCGGGGCGGGTTAAATCAATCATTCCTGCCCGCGCCGCCCCAGTGTGAGTGACAGCTTGCAGAACAATAGATGTTGTGGGCAGGCAGCGGAGCCGGGGCAGCAGTCTGATTATAGTGTTCTCTCTATTCCGATTCCTGACTAGTACTTAATAGGCTGCCTGTGTGTAGTTAAGTTGGGCTGGAATGCAGTTCCGGCCCACTTTAATCACAGCAGCTATCCTCACAAATGTCAGGCATTCGACAGCATGGCCCTCGCTAGCGATGTCTTCCGTCGGCCCTGCATGTAGGGCTGATGGAGGTTGTCGCTGATGACCCATGGGAGAGCTTATCGTTAGCAACATAATGAGTACACACTTGACGTTGGTCCAATCTGCTGAATCGGACAACATATCGTCTAGTGTGTATACCCAGCTTTACTCTCAGGAGTAACCTCTGCAATCTAGAAGAGCAGCTTGGCATGTAGAGGGCAGGAACAGGAGACACGTTGTGTTTGTGTCACACTGTAAATATCACACTGACGTCCATCCTCAGACCACTTGGTAGATGCTAGAATCAAGTGGCCTAAAGGACCTATGACGCCTGGGGGAGGAGCCATGTCACCAGGGGGAGGAGTTAGGCCAGCGGAATAGTCTTCTACTATCCACGCCACCAACTACTACCTTTAGTAACCTGGTGGCGAGGGTACATTCCGGGTACCCTGTTCGGGCATGGCCCCTCCCCCTGGTGACGTGGTTCCTCCCCATGGTGACATCAGAGGTCACTTACCCAACTTGGATTTAGAACTAACCCAGACCACTTTACTTCCACTACTCTCATTAAAATATACTTTTCAGTTTTGTAATGTAAAATACTAGTTTAGGTTTCGCCAAGACCGGTGCTATCCACTCAGTAGAGTTTGCAAAGCAGGGAGATGCCGTGCTGGAGAGGCGCACTCCCTGCTCTGCTGCTGATGCTGCGCCTGTCACACTGTATGACAGGCAGCGGCACCGGCAGGGGGGAGGGGGGCATAGATGACTGAGAGTGCAGCAGCAGGGGAGGTCCCCTATAACTCACTGTGGTGCTGAGTCTCTCCTCCCTGATCTCAGCATGAGTGTCAGAAGAGCATGTGCCGAGCTGTGATTGGAGGAGCTCGGCACATACTGATTAGAAGAGCCTGTCACATGCTCCTCTGACCCCTGGAGTACGGAGAATCTTACAGCATGGCCCCTGTCTGTGAGTATTAAGCTTGGCTCTGTCTCCACAGCAACTGATCCTGTCAGCCTATCTCTGCCACCTCTCTATGCAGCTTCTGTCTCTCTCTGACTGCTGCATGTTTTATTCTGTCTCTGTATAGTCTGTGCTTAATATCTGTCCCCCCTCTCTCTGCCCATCTGTGCCCACCTCTCTCCCCAGCATCTGCCCCCCCCCTCTCTGACCAGCACCTGCCCCCTCTCTCTACCCATCATTTGACCCCCTCCCCAGCATCTGTCCCCCCTCTCTCCGCCCTTCAGGTGCCCCCCTCTCTTTCCAGCATCTGCCCCCCATCCAGCATCTGTCCCCCTCCCTCTCTCCTCATAATCTGCCCCCCCCCTCTCTGTCCAGCATCTGCTCCCTCCTCTCCCTCCCCAGCATCTGCCTTCCCTCCCCTATCTGTGTAGCATCTGCCCACCTCCTCTTGCTGCCAACATCTGCCCCCCCCCCTCTCCCGAGCATTTTCACCCCCTTTCTCTCTCCTCAGCATCAACATCTGCCCCCTCCCCAGAGTCTGCCTCCCATCTATGCCCAGCATCTGTCCCCCTCCTCCCCAGCATCTGCCTCCCCACCTCTCTCTACCCAGCATCTGCCTCTCCTCCTCTCTCTGCCCAGCACCTGTTCCATCCTCTCCCCAGCATCTGCCTCCCCTCCTCTCTCTACCCAGCATCTGCCTCTCCTCCTCTCTCTGCCCAGCATCTGCCTCCCCCCTCTCTCTGCCCAGCACCTGCCCCATCCTCTCTCTGCGCAGCATCTGCCTTCCCTCCTCTTTTTGCCTAGCATCTGCCTCTCCTTTCCCCAGCATCTGTCATCCCCTGTCAGCATCTGTCCCCCCTCTCTCCCCAGCATCTGCCCCCCCTCTCTCCCCAGCATCTGCCCCCCACCTCTCTCCCCAGCACCTGCCCCCCCTTCCCTTTCTGCCCAGAATCTGATTGCTTTCCCATTTCATTGTCCAGCATCTGCCCCCTCTCTGCCCATCGTCTGTCTCCCCCCTCTCTCTGCCTAGAATCTGGGTGCTAGCTGTCCTACCCTCTCCTCCTCTCTCTGCTCAGCATCTGCCTCCCCCCCCTCTCTGCCCAGCACCTGCCCCATCCTCTCCCCAGCATCTGCATCCCCTTTCTCTCTGTCCAGCCTCTGCCCCCCTTCCTCTCTCTGCCCAGCATCTGCCTCCCCTCCTCTCTCTGCCCAGCATCTGCCTCCCCTCCTCTCTCTGCCCAGCATCTGCCTCTCCTCCTCTCTCTGCCCAGCACCTGCCCCATCCTCTCTCTGCGCAGCATCTGCCTTCCCTCCTCTCTCTGCCCAGCATCTGCCTCTCCTCCTCTCTCTGCCCAGCATCTGCCTCTCCTCCTCTCTCTGCCCAGCACCTGCCCCATCCTCTCTCTGCGCAGCATCTGCCTTCCCTCCTCTCTCTGCCCAGCATCTGCCTCTCCTCCTCTCTCTGCCCAGCATCTGCCTCTCCTCCTCTCTCTGCCCAGCATCTGCCTCTCCTCCTCTCTCTGCCCAGAATCTGCCTCTCCTCCTCTCTCTGCCCAGCATCTGCCTCTCCTCCTCTCTCTGCCCAGAATCTGCCTCTCCTCCTCTCTCTGCCCAGCATCTGCCTCCCCTCCTCTCTCTGCGCAGCATCTGCCTTCCCTCCTCTTTTTGCCTAGCATCTGCCCCCCCTTTTCCCAGCATCTGTCATCCCCTGTCAGCATCTGTCCCCCTTCTCTCCCCAGCATCTGCACCCCCTCTCTCCCCAGCATCTGCCCCCCTCTCTCCCCAGCACCTGCCCCCCCCCCCCTTTCTGCCCAGAATCTGGTTGCTTTCCCATTTTTTTGTCCAGCATCTGCCCCGTCTCTGCCCATCGTCTGTCTCTCCCCTCTCTCTGCCCAGAATCTGGGTGCTAGCTGTCCTACCCTCTCCTCCTCTCTCTGACCAGCATCTGCCTCCCCCCCCTCTCTGCCCAGCACCTGCCCCATCCTCTCCCCAGCATCTGCATCCCCTTTCTCTCTGTCCAGCCTCTGCCCCCCTTCCTCTCTCTGCCCAGCATCTGCCTCCCCTCCTCTCTCTACCCAGCATCTGCCTCTCCTCCTCTCTCTGCCCAGCATCTGCCTCCCCCCTCTGTCTACCCAGCATCTGCCTTCCCTCCTCTCTCTGCCCAGCATCTGCCTCCCCTCCTCTCTCTGCGCAGCATCTGCCTTCCCTCCTCTTTTTGCCTAGCATCTGCCCCCCCTTTCCCCAGCATCTGTAATCCCCTGTCAGCATCTGTCCCCCTTCTCTGCCCAGCATCTGCACCCCCTCTCTCCCCAGCATCTGCCCCCCTCTCTCCCCAGCACCTGCCCCCCCCTTACTGCCCAGAATCTGGTTGCTTTCCCATTTCTTTGTCCAGCATCTGCCCCCTCTCTGCCCATCGTCTGTCTCTCCCCTCTCTCTGCCCAGAATCTGGGTGCTAGCTGTCCTACCCTCTGCTCCTCTCTCTGCCCAGCATCTGCCTCCCCCCCCTCTCTGCCCAGCACCTGCCCCATCCTCTCCCCAGCATCTGCATCCCCTTTCTCTCTGTCCAGCCTCTGCCCCCCTTCCTCTCTCTGCCCAGCATCTGCCTCCCCTCCTCTCTCTACCCAGCATCTGCCTCTCCTCCTCTCTCTACCCAGCATCTGCCTCTCCTCCTCTCTCTGCCCAGCATCTGCCTCTCCTCCTCTTTTTGCCCAGCATCTGCCTCCCCCCCTCTCTCTGCCCAGCACCTGCCCCATCCTCTCCCCAGCATCTGCATCCCCTTTCTCTCTGTCCAGCCTCTGCCCCCTTCCTCTCTCTGACCAGCATCTGCCTCCCCTCCTCTCCCTACCCAACATCTGCCCCCCCCCCCCCGAGCATTTTCACCCCCTTTCTCTCTCAGCATCAACATCTGCCCCCCTCCCCAGAGTCTGCCTCCCATCTATGCCCAGCATCTGTCCCCCTCCTCCCCAGCATCTGCCTACCCCCCTCTCTCTGCCCAGCACCTGCCCCATCCTCTCCCCAGCATCTGCACCCCCTTTCTCTCTGTCCAGCCTCTGCCCCCCTTCCTCTCTCTGCCCAGCATCTGCCTCCCCTCCTCTCTCTACCCAGCATCTGCTTCTCCTCCTCTCTCTGCCCAGAATCTGCCTCTCCTCCTCTCTCTGCGCAGCATCTGCCTTCCCTCCTCTTTTTGCCTAGCATCTGCCCCCCCTCTCTCCCCAGCATCTGCCCCCCCTCTCTCCCCAGCATCTGCCCCCCTCTCTCCCCAGCACCTGCCCCCCCCCTTTCTGCCCAGAATCTGGTTGCTTTCCCATTTTTTTGTCCAGCATCTGCCCCCTCTCTGCCCATCGTCTGTCTCTCCCCTCTCTCTGCCCAGAATCTGGGTGCTAGCTGTCCTACCCTCTCCTCCTCTCTCTGACCAGCATCTGCCTCCCCCCCCTCTCTGCCCAGCACCTGCCCCATCCTCTCCCCAGCATCTGCATCCCCTTTCTCTCTGTCCAGCCTCTGCCCCCCTTCCTCTCTCTGCCCAGCATCTGCCTCCCCTCCTCTCTCTACCCAGCATCTGCCTCTCCTCCTCTCTCTGCCCAGCATCTGCCTCCCCCCTCTGTCTACCCAGCATCTGCCTTCCCTCCTCTCTCTGCCCAGCATCTGCCTCCCCTCCTCTCTCTGCGCAGCATCTGCCTTCCCTCCTCTTTTTGCCTAGCATCTGCCCCCCCTTTCCCCAGCATCTGTAATCCCCTGTCAGCATCTGTCCCCCTTCTCTGCCCAGCATCTGCACCCCCTCTCTCCCCAGCATCTGCCCCCCTCTCTTCCCAGCACCTGCCCCCCCCCCTTTCTGCCCAGAATCTGGTTGCTTTCCCATTTCTTTGTCCAGCATCTGCCCCCTCTCTGCCCATCGTCTGTCTCTCCCCTCTCTCTGCCCAGAATCTGGGTGCTAGCTGTCCTACCCTCTCCTCCTCTCTCTGCCCAGCATCTGCCCCCCCCCCCTCTCTGCCCAGCACCTGCCCCATCCTCTCCCCAGCATCTGCATCCCCTTTCTCTCTGTCCAGCCTCTGCCCCCCTTCCTCTCTCTGCCCAGCATCTGCCTCCCCTCCTCTCTCTACCCAGCATCTGCCTCTCCTCCTCTCTCTACCCAGCATCTGCCTCTCCTCCTCTCTCTGCCCAGCATCTGCCTCTCCTCCTCTTTTTGCCCAGCATCTGCCTCCCCCCCTCTCTCTGCCCAGCACCTGCCCCATCCTCTCCCCAGCATCTGCATCCCCTTTCTCTCTGTCCAGCCTCTGCCCCCTTCCTCTCTCTGACCAGCATCTGCCTCCCCTCCTCTCCCTACCCAACATCTGCCCCCCCCCCCCCCCCGAGCATTTTCACCCCCTTTCTCTCTCAGCATCAACATCTGCCCCCCTCCCCAGAGTCTGCCTCCCATCTATGCCCAGCATCTGTCCCCCTCCTCCCCAGCATCTGCCTACCCCCCTCTCTCTGCCCAGCACCTGCCCCATCCTCTCCCCAGCATCTGCACCCCCTTTCTCTCTGTCTAGCCTCTGCCCCCCTTCCTCTCTCTGCCCAGCATCTGCCTCCTCTCCTCTCTATACCCAGCATCTGCTTCTCCTCCTCTCTCTGCGCAGCATCTGCCTTCCCTCCTCTTTTTGCCTAGCATCTGCCCCCCCCTCTCTCCCCAGCATCTGCCCCCCTCTCTCCCCAGCACCTGCCCCCCCCCCTTTCTGCCCAGAATCTGGTTGCTTTCCCATTTCTTTGTCCAGCATCTGCCCCCTCTCTGCCCATCGTCTGTCTCTCCCCTCTCTCTGCCCAGAATCTGGGTGCTAGCTGTCCTACCCTTTATTTAAACACAATATGCCCCTCTCTCCCCAACATCTGCACCCCCTTTCTCTCTGTTCAGCATCTGTCCCCCTCCTCTCCCTGACCAGCATCTGTCTGCCCCCTCTCCCCAGCATTTGTCTTCACCTGTCCAGCATCTGTCCCCCTTCTCTCACCAGCGTCTGCCCCCGTCTCTCCCCAGCATCTGTCCCCCTCTCTCCCCTGCGTCTGCCTCCCGCATAGAGAGCAAAGGTGCTTTGCTCCACTACCGCTGCGCTCGACACAGTTTACCGTTCCCAATCGTAGTCCACGTGGATCATAAAGTATGAAAAGTAAAAAAATAGAAAAGTAATGGTCGTGTCGACCTATTTCTAGTGTCAACCTATTCACTGTCGACCTATGGGTGTCGACCTAAGTGGTGTCGACCCAGAGTTCGGATACCCATCTGGCTACCTCTCTCCTCTCTAAGGGGTATAATCAATTGAAGTCGAAAGCTGCCGTCTGTCGAAAAGACGTCAGTTTTCGACTTTTTTAGGTCGGAAGGGGTTCCGACCTATTCAATATAACCCCAAATTATTTGACAAGTCGAGGAATTCGACTTGTCAAAAAGCACGTGGATCGGCGGAATAGCTGCCGATCCGTGTGATTGTGTCGAAAACGGTTTTGGACCCCTTTTTGACCATCTCAATTCGACTTTAAAAAAGACGAATTAAGATGCGGGAGCAGAGACGGGGGAGAGGAGGTGACGGGGGGAGATGGGGGAGAGCCGCGGGCAGCCGGGGGAGCAGCGCTACAGCAGCGGCATAGCAGCGTAGCTGGAGGATGTGTCACAGCCGCTGCTCACAGCAGCGTCCACCCGGCTCCAGCAAGCAAGACCTCGCTTGCTGTAGCCGGGTGGACGCTGCCGTGAGCGGCGCCTGTGACACCGGCTGTGACACATCCTCCAACTACGCTGCTATGCCGCTGCTGTAGCGCTGCTCTCCCCTGTCTGCCCGCGGCTCTCCCCCGTCTCCCCTCCCGCATCTCAATTCGACTTTTTTAAAAGTCGAATTGAGATGGCATTGAATAGCCCAAGTCGGATCCATTCCGACAAATGAATGTCGGAATGGATCCGAATTCAATTGAATATACCCCTAAGTCTCCTTGTACCCCATCTATCATGTCTTTACTCCATTTTTCTTCCACCATTTTCCAACAACACCTGCTTTTCCCTTGTTCCCCTCACAACACACTGTTCCTCTTACCTTTCACCTTCTTCTGTCTCCCCTTTCTTATTCCTCTTCTGCTCTTTTCACATCTTATGTCACTACTACTGTGGGCATTATGTGTAAAAGGGGCACTACTTTGGGCTTGGTGTATACGGGGCACAAATGTGTGTCGTAACGTGAATAAGGGACACTACTATGTAGTGTAATGTGAATCGGGGGCACTACGTGTGGTGTAATGTGAATAAGATTGTACTTCTGTGTGGTATACTCAAATCTGTACTATTCTGTGACCACGCCCCTTCCTTGTGAGACCACAACCCTTATTTGCATCGCATGCCTTCAGCGTGCATTGTCACTTTTTTAAATATGGTAGGGAGGGCACAAATTTATAGTTTGCAGGAAGGCTCTAAACACCCTAGCACCAGCCCTGGGTTTAGCCTTATTGATTAGAGTAAGGGGACATCAGGACTGCCCTTATTGCATGTATCACATTTGTATTTGAATGTTTCTATTATGGTGGTCAAAATACACCTAGATATGTGCAGTTTTTACTATAATTCTCATTGTTGCAAGCTAATATGCCTTTTCATTGTAAATGTGTATTACAGCCTCCTGCAGTAGTGACCAAGACACAGTCTAAGAGCCCAATAAAGCGGAGATCAGGTCTCTTCCCTCGGCTGCACACAGGAACCGAAACCCAGCCAGACGGCCGACCACGCTGGTATAAACCATATAGTGCTATAGAACTGTATTACATGGAATGTGCTGCATATCCTTTGTTTCATTCATTTCACCAAATGGCCATTGAGAAAAAAGTGTTTTGGCTGTACCACAATGAGTGCACAGCAACGAGTATACAGAACAGCGGAACTGGTTCATTTCCGCAGCAGGGCTGCCTCTCCATTTCTGTATCTCAATATAATATAGCAGTAATGTTCCTGTTTTGGGAAACTAAAGTTTAAAAATATGACTTCTTATTTATATTTAGTGAGCGGTGAATTCATCAATTTTATTTGGGGCACAGTGATGTCACCTGTGTCACATGATATCTGCTGAAAGTGTCCATGATGGAATAAATAACTCTCAGCGGAGAATAAACTCACCTGGATATGGGGATCTTGCAGTATATAAATTTAATGGCATGTTCCATATTGAAATGCATATTATAAGACATAAAGTACATCAATTGTAACATTAAGGATATTAAAAATCACCTCAAAGTTCCCTGACCTCTATAAAAGTGGGAGGCAGCCTGGAACCTACATGTAATGAGTTTCTGCAGGACTTATAATGTCCATATATAATTTATAGTATCCCATATATCATTTTATATGCAAAATAACAATTAACCAGTAAATGTACAGTATAATACCACTTTCATACCGCACAAATAACCCGGTATCGGTTCGGCGTGAAAGGGCCATGGTCGAATTCCCGGTTCACAGTATTATTCCCGGGTTGAATACCGGGTCAGTGGCGGTGTGAACGGGTTTGGGACCTGTTCACTACAATAGGGAGCGGCGGCGCGGAGATGAGCCCTCTGCCGCTATGACATCCAACCCGGCAAATTGCCGGGATGGTATGCCTGCTGTTAGGGTCCAATGCCGGATCCCACCCTGGAAGGACCCGTTTCCAATTCTCGGGTGGGATCCGGCATTGGCGGTGTGAAAGGGGTATTAATGTATTTTTCATACATTTATTTTGCACATTAACAGTAAAGAGTGGGGTAAAGATAAATGAAAATTAATAACAATATTTGTAATATAAAAATTTAGTTTATAAGGACATTCGAAGGTAATAAACAGCTGTATAAATAAAATATTAACTTCTCAGTGACTTCTGATATCCAAATAATCTACATTAACATCAACAGTGGCATAACGGGGTAGATGTGATGTGATGACTTTGATGTAATCACTGTGATATTTAGTAGGACTCCTATTGCAAATCTTGGGGAATATTTACTAAGGTGCGGGTTTACAAAAGTGGAGATGTTGCCCATCGTAAACTGTATACATACTATGGGGTCTATTTACTAAGCCGTGGATGGAGATAAACAACCAGCCAATCAGCTCCTAACTGCCATGTTACAGGCTGGGTTTGAAAAACGACAGTTAGGAGCTGGTTGGTTGGGATTTTAACTCCAGCCACTCTATCTCCATCCAAGGCTTAGTAAATAGACCCCTATGTTTTCTACTGATATGGACTATATAGTCCATATCGGTAGTTCATATCGCTCCGTGTGTATGCCCCGTTACTGAAGACACTAAATTCATTCATTGTGTGCACCTGCTCTACTGACTACTCTATGTGAATCCATTAAAGTTGTGGGTATGAGTTGATCCTAATTGATTACTGTATATACATATTTTAGTGGAACAATTATAAAAGCAAAGACAAGTATATTTATCTGTGTTTTGAGTATATACAAATTACAGATGCATAGACTGAGCAGAAAAGTCTCCATATACTGTAAGTGACTTTGGATGAGGCTACAATGCAAGAAAGATGCTAAATTCAGAGATAAGTAGGAAAGTCCCATTACAGAGCATGGCACAGCATATAGTATACATAGGGCAGGTGTATGAGGACACATACATTGGCTCACATGCCACTGGCACTGTATGCAAATGAGAGAGGCGACAAATAGATTCTGGATTATACCCACAGATTGAACAGCCAATAAAAATAAAGCATAGAGATTGCTTATCCCTATATACATACATGTGATCTGCCCCTTCTGCTTCTTTATATCTTGATTTGAGCAAGCCTTCCGGGTGACATGTAACATAGGGCGGATACGCTAATGTGGACAGATCTAAATAGCTTAGGTAGAAAAACAACCCCCTACCTATGTACTGCACCTGACAGAAAAGAGGGAACTGCTAAATATATCTACTTACACACAAATCCATGATACACGTTCTTATTCTCTAAGGCTTTAATTAATAAAGCAATGAAGGGCTTAGATAAGGTGTTCCTGCGCTCCTGTGCCTCCTGCCAGCAGGACTGAGGGGCATGTCCTGTCCTCTTACTTTTCCTGGTGTTCACCAGGCTCATCCATTTCTTACTTAGTGACAGGATGGCGATCCTGGCCCCTCCTTGTATTCTTGGACAAGGGTGTCTTGTGGCCTTTTCCAGCTCTTTCCAGAGATCTTTCACATCCATATCAGAAAGTTCGTAGTTAGAGATAAACTCTTTCACCGTTGTTATCACACTCACAAGTGCTGCAGTGTCCTGATACATCTGCAGGCCTTTCACAGCCTGGAATAGGAGTTTCTTCAAGCACTGCCTCCTTGCCAGGGTGTGATAGATGACCTCCTGGTATTTCGGGTCACTGCAGGCCAGCGCCGTCCTTAGTCCAAGGCAGCAGTGGAGAGTGACAGCTGCAGCATCGGATATTTGCTGGTTATTGCAGTGCAGTGAGACAAGCAATGGCAGCAGCTGTCCTTTAATAACCGTCCAGATGTAGCAGCCCGGGAACTGTCTGTAACGCCTTACAAGGTTCCCAAATAGGCTGATGGCAGAAAGCTGCACTGTTTCATCTGGAGACTTCAGGTACACCAGGATATGATGCAGGATCACATCATATTTGTGGAAGCTCTTATTATCATCCTTCTGGACTATATCCTCCAATGTCTTCAGCAGCACCGGCACAATCTCTGTTGGCGCTTCTTTCAGATCTTGAAGCAGACTTTTGGAGAGGACGTCCATTGAAAGATTAAATCGGAATAAACAAAACAATTTGAAGCTCTGTTCAACTCGCTATGACCAGTAGTCACAATATGAGGCTACCAGTGGCTAGCCCCCTACATACATAGGCATGTGAGGCTTTATGACATCACTCCCATGTCACTGATGATGGGTCTCAAGACAAGCATATGTTGAATATACACATCTGGCCCCAAATACATTAAGCCTTAACAATTGCTAAAGTGGAGATGGATAAAGAGTGATAAAGTACCAGCCAACCAGCTCCTAACTGTCATTTCTCTAACGTCCTAAGTGGATGCTGGGGACTCCGTAAGGACCATGGGGAATAGCGGCTCCGCAGGAGACTGGGCACAACTAAAGAAAGCTTTAGGACTACCTGGTGTGCACTGGCTCCTCCCACTATGACCCTCCTCCAGACCTCAGTTAGAATCTTGTGCCCGGCTGAGCTGGATGCACACTAGGGGCTCTCCTGAGCTCCTAGAAAGAAAGTATATTTAGGTTTTTTATTTTCAGTGAGATCTGCTGGCAACAGACTCACTGCAGCGAGGGACTAAGGGGAGAAGAAGCGAACCTACCTAACAGGTGGTAGTTTGGGCTTCTTAGGCTACTGGACACCAGTAGCTCCAGAGGGATCGACCGCAGGACCCGACCTTGGTGTTCGTTCCCGGAGCCGCGCCGCCGTCCCCCTTACAGAGCCAGAAGAGTGAAGAGGTCCGGAAAATCGGCGGCAGAAGACTTCGGTCTTCACCAAAGTAGCGCACAGCACTGCAGCTGTGCGCCATTGCTCCTCATGTACACCTCACACTCCGGTCACTGATGGGTGCAGGGCGCTGGGGGGGGGGGGGGGGGGGGGGGCGCCCTGAGGGCAATATAAGACACCTTGGCTGGCAAATCTACATCATATATAGTCCTAGAGGCTATATAGATGTAAAAATACCCCTGCCAGTATTCCAGAAAAAGCGGGAGAAGTCAGCCGAAAAAGGGGCGGGGCTATCTCCCTCAGCACACTGGCGCCATTTTATCTTCACAGTCTAGCTGGAAGATAGCTCCCCAGGCTCTCTCCTTTAGTTTTCAGGCTCAAAGGGTTAAAAAGAGAGGGGGGGCACTAAATTTAGGCGCAATATATGTATACAAGCAGCTATTGGGGGAAAAATTACTCAGTTATAGTGTTAATCCCTGCATTATATAGCGCTCTGGTGTGTGCTGGCATACTCTCTCTCTGTCTCCCCAAAGGACTTTGTGGGGTCCTGTCCTCAGTCAGAGCATTCCCTGTGTGTGTACGGCTGTGTCGACATGTTGGATGAGGAAGGTTACGTGGAGGCGGAGCAGAGGCCGATAAATGGGATGTCGTCCCCTGTGGGGCCGACACCAGAGTGGATGGATAGGTGGAAGGTATTAACCGACAATGTCAACTCCTTACATAAAAGGCTGGATGACGTAACAGCTGTGGGACAGCCGGCTTTTCAGCCCGCGCCTGCCCAGGCGTCTCAAAGGCCATCAGGGGCTCAAAAAACGCCCGTTACCTCAGATGGCAGACACAGATGTCGACACGGAGTCTGACTCCAGTGTCGACGAGGTTGAGATATATATACACAATCCACTAGGAACATCCGTTACATGATCTCGGCAATGATAAATGTGTTACGCATTTCTGACATGAACCCAAGTACCACATAAAAGGGGTTTTATTTTTGGGGAGAAAAAGCAGCCAGTGTTTTGTTCCCCCATCAGATGAGTGAATGAAGTGTGTAAAGAAGCGTGAGTTCCCCCGATAAGAAACTGGTGATTTCTAATAAGTTACTGATGGCGTACCCTTTCCCGCCAGAGGATAGGTCACGTTGGGAGATATCCCCTAGGGTGGATAAGGCGCTCACACGTTTGTAAAAAAAAAAAAAAGGTGGCACTGCCGTCTTAGGATACGGCCACCTTGAAGGAGCCTGCTGATAAAAAGCAGGAGGCTATCCTGAAGTCTGTATATACACACTCAGGTACTATACTGAGACCTAAAATTGCCTCAGCATAAATAGTGCTGCTGCAGCGTGGTCTGATACCCTGTCAGATAATATTAATACCCTAGACAGGGATAATATTTTGCTAACATAGAGCATATTAAAGACGTCGTCTTATATGAAGGATGCACAGGGGGATATTTGCCGGCTGGCATCCAGAATTAATGCAATGTCCATTCTGCCAGGAGGGTATTAGAGACCCGGCAGTGGACAGGTGATGCTGCCTTAAAAGGCACATGGAGATTCTGCCTTATAAGGGTGAGGAATTGTTTGGGGATGGTCTCTGGGACCTCGTATCCACAGCAACAGCTGGGAAGAAAAATTTTTACCTCAGGTTTCCTCACAGCCTAAGAAAGCACCGTATTTTCAGGTACAGTCCTTTCGGCTTCAGAAAAGCAAGCGGGTCAAAGGCGCTTCCTTTCTGCACAGAGACAAGGGAAGAAGGAAAAAGCTGCACCAGACAGCCAATTCCCAAGATCAAAAATCTTCCCCCGCTTCCTGAGTCCACCGCATGACGCTGGGGCTCCACAGGTGGAGACAGGTGCGGTGGGGGCGCGTCTCGGGAACTTCAGGGACCAGTGGGCTTGCCCACAGGTGGATCCCTAGGTTCTGCAAGTAGTATCACAGGGATACAAGCTGGAGTTCGAGGCGACTCCCCCTCGCCGTTACCTCACATTAGCCTTGCCTGCTGCCCTTGGAGAAAGGGAGGTAGTACTGGCGGCAATTCACAAGCTGTACTTCCAGCATGTGAAATCAAGGTAACCCTCCGTCAACAAGGCCGGGGTTACTATTCCAAAATGTTTGTGGTACCGAAACCAGACGGTTCGGTGAGACCCATTCTAAAATTGAAATCCTTGAACACTTATATACGAAGGTTCAAGTTCAAAATGGAATCACTCAGGGCGATTATTGCAAGCCTGGAGAATTTCATGGTATCACTGGACATCAAGGATGCTTACCTGCATGTCCCTATTTACCTTCTTCACCAGGTGTACCTCAAAATTGTGGTACAGGATTGTCATTACCAATTCCAGACGTTGCCGTTGGTCTGTCCCCGGCACCGAGGGTATTTACCAAGGTAATGGCCGAAGTACTTATCCCGTACTTGGACGATCTCCTTATAAAGGCGAGGTCCAGGGAGCAGTTGTTCGTCGGAGTAGCACTATCTCGGGAAGTGCTACAACAGCACGGCTGGATTCTGAATATTCCAAAGTCGCAGCTGGTTCCTACGACGCGTCTACTGTTCCTGGGTATGGTTCTGGACACAGAACAGGATAAAAAGGGTTTCTCCCGGAGGAGAAGTCCAAGGAGTTGGCGTCTCTAGACAGAGACCTCCTAATACAAATACAGGTGTCGGTGCATCAATGCACGCGAGCCTTGGAAAAGATGGTAGCTTCTTACGAAGAAATTCCATTCACCAGGTCCCATGCAAGGATCTTCCAGTGGGATCTGTTGGACAAGTGGTCCGGGTCGCATCTTCAGATGCATCGGCGGATAACCCTGTCTCCAAGGGCCAGGGTGTCGCTGTGGTGGTGACTGCAGAGTGCTCATCTTCTAGGGGGCCGCAGATTCGGCATACAGGACTGGGTCCTGGTGACCACGGATGCCAGCCTTCAAGGCTGGGGGGCAGTCACACAGGGAAGAAACTTCCAAGGCCTATGGAAAAGTCAGGAGACTTCCCTACACATAAATGTTCTGGAACTATGGGCCATTTACAATGCCCTAAGTCAGGCTAGACCCCTGCTTCAACACCGGCCGGTGCTGATCCAGTCAGACAACATCACGGCGGTCGCTCATGTAAACCGACAGGGCGGCACAAGAAGCAGGATGGCGATGGCAGAAGCCACAAGGATTCTCCGATGGGCGGAAAATCATGTGTTAGCACTGTCAGCAGTGTTCATTCCCGGAGTGGAAAACTGAGAAGCAGACTTTCTCAGCAGACACGACCTCCACCCGGGAGAGTGGGGACTTCATCCAGAAGTCTTCCAAATGATTGTACACCGTTGGGAAAGGCCACAGGTGGACATGATGGCGTCCCGCCTCAACAAAAAGCTACAAAGATATTGCGCCAGGTCAAGGGACCCTCAGGCGATAGCTGTGGACGCTCTGGTAACACCGAGGGTGTACCAGTCGGTGTATGTGTTCCCTTCTCTGCCTCTCATACCCAGGGTAATGAGAATAATAAGAAGGAGAGGAGTAAGAACTATACTCATTGTTCCGGGTTGGCCAAGAAGAGCTTGGTACCCAGAACTCCAAGAAATATTCTCAGAGGACCCATGGCCTCTGCCGCTCAGACAGGACCTGCTGCAGCAGGGGGCCTGTCTGTTCCAAGACGTACCGCGGCTGCGTTTGACGGCATGGCGGTTGAACGCCGGATCCTGAAGGAAAAGGGCATTCCGGAGGAAGTTATCCCTACGCTATTTAAAGCTAGGAAAGAAGTGAACGCAAACCATTATCACCGCATATGGCGGAAATATGTTGTGTGCTGTGAGGCCAGTAAGGCCCCAAAGGAGGAATTTCAGCTAGGTCGATTTCTGCACTTCCTACAAGTCAGAGGTTACTATGGGCCTAAAATTGGGTTCCATTAAGGTCCAGATTTCGGCTCTATCGATTTTCTTCCAAAATAGAACTGGCTTCACTGCCTGAAGTTCAGACTTTTGTTAAGGGAGTGCTGCATAGTCAGCCCCCGTTTGTGCCTCCAGTGGCACCGTGGGATCTCAACGTAGTGTTGGATTTCCTGAAGTCGCATTGAGTTGAGCCACTTAAATCCGTGGAGCTACAATACCTCACGTGGAAAGTGGTCATGCTGTGGGCCTGGGCGTCGGCCAGGCGTGTATCAGAATTGGCGGCTTTGTCATGCAAAAGCCGTTATCTGTATTTTATGTGGATAAGGCGGAATTGAGGACTCGTTCCCAATTCCTTCCTAAGGTGGTATCAGTTTTTCATGTGAACCAACCTATTGTGGTGCCTGTGGCTACTTGGGACTTGGAGGATTCCAAGTTTCTGGACGTAGTCAGGGCCCTGAAAAGTATATGTTTCCAGGACGGCTGGAGTCAGGAAAACTGACTCGCTATTTATCCTGTTTGCACCCAACAAGCTGGGTGCTCCTGCTTCTAAGCAGACTATTGCTCGCTGGATCTGTAGCACGATTCAACTTGCACATTCTGCGGCTGGACTGCCGCACCCTAAATCTGTAAAAGCCCATTCCACGAGGAAAGTGGGCTCTTCTTGGGCGGCTGCCCGAGGGGTCTCGGCTTTACAAATTTGCCAAGCTGTTACTTGGTCGGGTTCAAACACTTTTGCAAGAGTCTACAAGTTTGATACCCTGGCTGAGGAGGACCTAGAGTCTGCTCATTCGGTGCTGCAGAGTCATCCGCACTCTCCCGCCCGTTTGGGAGCTTTGGTATAATCCCCATGGTCCTTACGGAGTCCCCAGCATCCACTTAGGACGTTAGAGAAAATAAGATTTGACTCACCGGTAAATCTATTTCTCGTAGTCCGTAGTGGATGCTGGGCGCCCATCCCGAGTGCGGATTGTCTGCAATACTTGTATATAGTTATTGCCTAACTAAAGGTTTTTGTTGAGCCATCTGTTGAGAGACTCAGTTGTTATCATACTGTTAACTGGGTATTGTATCACGAGTTATACGGTGTGATTGGTGTGGCTGGTATGAGTCTTACCCGGGATTCAAAATCCTTCCTTATTGTGTCAGCTCTTCCGGGCACAGTATCCTAACTGAGGTCTGGAGGAGGGTCATAGTGGGAGGAGCCAGTGCACACCAGGTAGTCCTAAAGCTTTCTTTAGTTGTGCCCAGTCTCCTGCGGAGCCGCTATTCCCCATGGTCCTTACGGAGTCCCAGCATCCACTACGGACTACGAGAAATAGAATTACCGGTGAGTAAAATCTTATTTTTTCAAACACAGCCTGTGACATGGCAGTTAGGAGCTGATTGGCTGGTGCTTTATCTGCGTCCACTTTATCTCTTGTTAAGGCTTAATACATTTGGGCCATAGATCTGTACACGTAAAGTGGAAGCAATTGTGGCTGACTTGTCATCAACTTTATGTCAGCCCCTCTCTGTGTCAAAGATAGAGAAACGTTATAAATATTATTTGATACGCCTCAGTAAACTGCATGTTATCATCTTCCAGCTACGTCTCAGTGCTGCTCTTTTCAGTGACATTTTCAAATGTTATATTATTCAGAAAATAAATTTTCCAAGCTTTAAAAGATTCTTGTTCTTTCATAAAGCTCCACAACTCCTGTTGATCATCACCCCAATGGGGCACATGTCAGGGTAGAGACTCATTTGGTAAAAAGTTGAACATGAAAATAAACATCCATTGGAGAGAAAGTATTATCTAGTTAGAACGAAGTACAGCATCAATCCACCAAGGGGCATTTACAGACATTGTTAGTGTGCCCCCCACAGCGAATGGGTCATATTGGTGTAACTAGTTTAGTTGCATGTGATGTGCATGGGTCTGTATGTAATGATTGTGAGGGGTGAAATATTTCACATATTCGTATCGGAGGAGCCAGTGGCGTCACAAGGGGGCTGCGGCCCGCTCCCGGGTGTCACCCGCTGAGGGGTGACACCAAAATGCCGGCTCCTGCACAGTGACAGGAGCCGAGTGCTGCACTGTTATATTATGTGCAGCACTCGACTCCTGTCACTGTGTAGGAGCCATCACTGCAGGGACAGCACCCCTGGAAGTCAGCCCTCACCTCCCACACCCCCCAGTGACAAAAAAAAGGGTGTCGGGACGTGAAGCCCCGCCCCCTCCCGCAAAGCCCCACCCCTTTTTGTGCCTGAAATAAGCTATAAACGGGTGCCGCCCGGGAAGCCCCACCCCTCTATTTAAGCCCCACTCATTCATGTTAAGCCCCGTCCCTTTTTCCTCGCTGCTGCACTGGGTGTTACAGAGGTGAGTGACGCCTCTGGGAGGAGCTAAGTGGTTTGGAGAATATCCAACTTTATTAGGAGTCTATTTACTAAGCCTTAGACGGAGATAAAGTGGACAAAGATAAAGCACCAGTTAATCACCTAACTGTCATTTTTTACACCCAGCCTGTGACATGGCAGTTAGGTGCTGATTGGCTGATACTTTCTTTCCGTTCAAGGCTTAGTAAATAGACCCCTTAATTCAGATTGGACACACCCGTGTACTTAGAATTGCACTCATATGATGAAAACATTTATTGTATTGTTATACAGGATGAGATATTTAGTAAGATTTCAGGTATGGAGAAGGCACATACTGTATATGGGTATGTGTTAGCATTATCATCATGCTGAAAGTAGAGATGAGCGGGTTCGGATTTTACTCTGTTCTCAAAACAGAATCTTATTGGCTATCCAAAACACGAGACATCCGTGAGCCAATAAGATGCCGCTTTGAGAACCGAGTAAATCCGAACCCACTCATCTCTAGCTTAAAGTTAAATTGACAAAACAGTTAAAATGCTTTAATTAGCATTAGTACGGCGCAGACATTATACCGTCAGACTTATACTGTCCTCATAGTAATTGACCACATTGTTAACGCCAATAAATCATTCCAGACCCAGCAGATAACATTGATAATCCTTTTATGGGGAAAGACTAGTTTATTAATATAGTAGAGAGCAATATTACTTTATTATATTAAGGGAACAATAATAAATAGGTGTTTAAAAAGGTTTCTGTGTCAGGAGAAATGTTTTTATGATGTGGGCAACATTTACATAGCCATAAAATAATAAATGTTGCTCCAGTTCTAAAAACTATTTTTAAACACCAATGTTCATTCACTTAATATTACCCTTTTAATATAATTAATAAATATTGCTCTCTTAATAAAAGTAAAGATATTATTTACCTGCTCGCTCAATTTATAATGATTGCCCCCAGTGGCGTAAGCTTGTCCCAGTTGCCCGCAGGCAAGAAAAATATTGGTGACCCCCCCCCATATATATATATATATATATATATATATATATATATTTATTATATTTGCTCCTGCATAGCAAGCCTGCAGATTCTAACTATATGAAGCTACTACAAAACCGTTGCAACTAGGCAGATCTATGTAGGGGTCTAGCCACACACTAGATAGATCTGCTCAGTCACTCACAATGCTGATTATTTCTCTGACAATTAATTTGCAAGTGTCATATCCAGGATTAGAACCCACAACCTATTACACTGGAAGCAGGCACCTTACTGATGGAGATATTGCTCTTGCATAGGAAGTATGAGAATTCTAACTATATGAAGTTACTTGTAATTATTATTATCATTTATTTATATGGCGCCACAAGGGTTCCGCAGCACCCAATTACAGAATACATAAACAATCAAACAGGAAAACAGCAACTTACAGTTGGCTACAATATAGGACAAGTACAGGGTAAATAAACATAGCTACATCAGCAGATGACACTGGAATAAGTATCAGGTGGCAGAAGACTGCTGGATTTGGTGCAGTTGAAGATTATTAAAGTAAGAAAGGATAAGCACATGAGGGAAGAGGGCCCTGCTCGTGAGAGCTTACATTCTAAAGGGTAGGGGTAGACAGACAGGGGTGACACAGATGGGGTACATAGAGAGCGTTGAACAGAGGGTTAGGATGAGATTTGGCTGGGTTTGGTGAAGAAGTGGGTCTTGAGAGATCGTTTGAAGTTTTGTAGAGAGGTTGAGAGTCTGAGGGGGAGAGGTAGGGAATTCCAAAGAAGTGGTGCAGCACGTGAAAAATCTTGGAGGTAGCAGTGGGAGGAAGTAATCCGTAGGCAGGAGAGTCGGCGTGCATTAGCAGAGCGAAGAGGACGGGTGGGAGTGTAAAGGGAGATAAGGTCAGAGATGTAGATGGGAGAGGAGTGGGTGAGGGCTTTGTAAGCGAGTGTGAGAAGCTTGAAATGGATTCTGAAAGGGAAGGGGAGCCAGTGAAGGTCTAGTAAGAGAGGAGAGGTGGACGTAGTGCGTTTGGTGAGGAAGATGAGCCGGGCAGCAGCATTGAGGATAGATTGGAGTGGATAGAGGTATTTGTCAGGAATGCCAGTAAGGAGCAGATTACAGTAGTCCAGTCTGGAGATGACCAGTGAGTGGATAAGAGTCTTAGTAGCATCCTGGGTCAGAAAGGGTCTGATCCTGGAAATATTTTTTAGATGAAAATGGCAGGTTTGTGAGAGGTGCTGAATATGTGGTTTTAAGGAGAGGGAGGAGTCAAGGATTACTCCAAGACAGCGCACTTGGGGGCTAGAGGAGATAGTAGTGCCATTAATAGATAATGAGATTGTAGGAGGTGAGGTTAATTGTCAGAGAAATACCTTCATATAGTTAGAATTCTCATGCTACCTTTATAGGAGCAAATAGCTTCATCGGTAAGGTGTCTGCTTCCAGTGTATCTATAATAAAGAGGGTGTGATTTGTAAGGTGTAGTGACTAGTGAGGAAGTCGGCTACGGAAGAGATACTGCTGTCAATTAACTTAATTGATTAATGTCGCTGAATACGCAGAACCAGAGGAGAAGTGCCCCCCTTCAAAGTAGGAGCCCGGTGGCAGTTGACTCCGTTGCCTCCCAGAGTTCTGCCTTTGATTGCCCTCATTATTATACTGTAAATGTATTGGGATTCTCCTCCTCCTGATTGGCCAGATAGATGCAGTTGTTTTATGGCAGTTTTGATGTGGGGTTTTTTTTCAAGGGGTTTTGACTATGGTGGCCAATCCTGGGATCGGGATCGGCGGGATCCTGGGATTCCGGCCTAAAATTGTCCGTGATTCAATCCCGGGGATTTCTGGATTAGCCACCACTTTACTTTTTTCTATGCCGGGCAGCACTGAGCGTCCTCAGGAGACTCAGACGCTGCCCGGCTTGCCTTGCTCAGCTCCCCCTGTCCCCGTTTGTGCGCACTGTGCAGCGCGGCGTGAAGTCAGAGGTCACGCTGCACATCCGCCCGCCAGCCGGACCTCACCTCCTGCACTGCCCCGCATCTCACCTCCTCCAGCAAGTGGCCCACCCATCCTCCGATCCAGGTTACGGTGAGTTTTGTGGACTGGGCAGGGCAAGGGGGTTGGCACATTGAAGAGAATCCAATCCCGATGCCCGGGATTAAAAAAATGGCCCGGGATTGGCTACCCTAGTTTTGTCCAAGTGGTTTGGGCAAAACTCCAGGAAAAAAATCACCACATAGCAGCTGGGAAACAGACGGCCATTGATGGCTGCTTACAAAACGCCATCAAACATCTGAACAGAAAAAGTGGTTTGGTGCTTCGCTTGCCGGCGGTGTTCAGGTGTTTCAAATCCGCAAGCAAAACTTGCATATACTAAATATACCCCTTGAGTGCCAGGAGGAAGTTTGGCCTACTGTAATCCATATTTATATGCAAGCTCCAGCCACAAACATTGCTAAATATTCCACATCTATGCTGCTAGACAAAAATTGTATGCTGTGGTCATTCATTTGTTTTCTCTTTAATAATGTTAACAATTGTTTTCTGATTTGAAGTGATAGCATGTCCGCCATGCAGAAAATCCCTGATGGTGCGCATTCGTCACAGGATGTAATATCTGAAACCTCATCGAATCCCAGTTCCCCAGAGATATGTCCTAACAAAGAGAGGTAATGATGAATGCGGACTCCATGTAGCAGAAGCACATGGGATTGATGCAGCACACCTGCCAATGTTGTCTTATTATTCTTCTCAGGATGGTTTATGGATTATACTGTCTGCGTAGACTAAGACTCACAAACAGATGTACAAATAGAAATGATAATTCCTGCACAGTATTTCATTATAATACATGAGTAATGTTAATACTGTTATTATGTACGGTAAGCAATAAAGCTTGTAGTGATACAGTTACATCAGTATTCAGCATTAGAAAGCTTTACAGTAAATTGCATTGTTTCACATAACATAATAAGGGAATTACCACAGAGATCAAAACCCTCTTTAAAGATATGGGGGAGAAGTATCAAACCTAGGAGCGAGATAAAATGGAGAGAGTTAAAGTACCAACCAATCAGCTTCTGACATTTTTCAAATACAGCCTGTAACTTGGCAGTTGGAAGTTGATTAGTTGGTACTTTATCTCTCTCCATGTTGTCTCTCTCCAAGATTTGATACATCTTCCTCATAGAGAGTGTCTGCTTTGTGATCGCAGAATACCATAGTGACCTGCATGATGCATTTAACACATGAAACATTTCCATTGTCAGATGTGTGATTGTTATTAATATGTTGTGCAATTTGTTCATTTAGAGAAGGGATGGGCTCCTCCAGCTGTTGTTGAACTACACTTCTCAGCATGCCCTTCAACAGTTTTAGCATTGCAAAATAGCAAAACTGTAGCAAGGCATGCTGGTATGTGTAATTCAACAACAGCTGGAGGGCCAAAGGTTCCTCACCCCTGATTTAGAGAATAAAGAGATTTAATAGACTTGAAAATGTAAATAAAAGAGATAAACAGAACAAGTAGAATATAAAATGCAAAGTCTTTGATTGTAACAGCTGAGATAATATGACAAATTTGTCTCATCATTTGCATATATAAATATTGGTTAGGTGTTCAGAATTCCCCATCAGGTTCTATTCTTTTGACACAAGCAAGTAGTATTGCTTGCTGCGTCCTGTGATTACAAGGGGTATTGTTGCATGTCATTTTTGCCTTAAAAATATTGATTTTATAAAACCACATATAAAACAGTAAAATATGCAGACCGTCATGTACATACAGGTATATCACTTACTGGATCTAGTTCAGGACTAAGGGATTTATTAATATTTGCGGGGCATCCCCTGAAAATACCCAATTTTGGGTGATAACCTCAAAAAATAAGCACTCTCCTAATATATGCACAGGGGCGGCATAATAAAGTACATCTACTGTGGTCCTCCATTGTGGACCACGATAGCAGCCCCCATAGGTTTCTATGAGGGCTGCTTTCTTCTCAAACTTACCAAGCTTGGCCCCAGTAGCTAGCGCCATATTTAGATGGTATTAGCCATTGCAGCCTACAGGCTAATTTTGTGTTTAGCAGACTGCACGTGCAATAACACATTGCGGTCCTGAAGAAGTGATCACTTTTAACACATTGTAGAAATTGCTGAAATAAGAAATTATAATTATCGGGTTCTAGAAGCTGATACTAATAAATCTGCCATTAATTAGTAAGGTCATATACTGTATAAGGCCATACTGATGAGTTGTATTCTGTCATTTGTATCATATAGATATATAGGGTGAGATTCAATTGCTTCCCCCGCAGCTACCACTATTGTTGCTCCGATTAGACGCCCAGTAGTCGCGGTGGTGACATTTCTTCTTGCAGCATCCTGAGGTGCGAGAAGCAATGTGTGCAGACTTGGTACTTTGGGCATCCTTTTCTCCCACAAATTGCTATTTTTCTCAACAGTGCATATGCATGGATTCTTATGCCTATAAAGGATGTCTTATGCATCCTTTAATCTCTGTAAAGCGCTGATTAATATGTGTGCACTATATAAATAACTGGTATTAATAATAATCCTTAGCCATGCTGATAAAGACACATTTTGCCCTTATAAACCCTTGTGTTTAGGGAGGCAGAATGGAAGTTGGCAGGGCATGTATTGTATGTGTGGCTGAGGAACAGTAAGTACAGTATGAATTGTGTACTGTACGTTTAGCATGTACTACCAATACTATGACACCAAACCTCCTGGCATATAACGGTTTTCTTGGACTCAGTATGAGCACCACTGTGCTTGAGATAATATTTTGATTATTGTGGAGTTTTTTTCTTACACGAAAGCTGGGTTTCTGTTACTTAGCTCATTCGAGAACAATGCAGCTAGCCACTTTTAGCCATCGTTTGCTGATAATTTAGTTATGCGGGCCATACATCCGCACCGCAATTCCCTGACTGATCCACAGACATAGATGATTGTTGATCTGTCTGAGAATTAGGGAAATTTAGCATGTTAAAAAAAACAACTCATCTATCACAGACATATTGTGGTCAGAATCAGCGAATCTGGGATCTCCAAAATGTTGGCTTTCCCCAACCCTGACATCGGCAGAACTAGAAATTGAGCCAGTCAATCGCAGCTGTATGGGCCCCATAATATATTACAGTGCGTCCGGAAATTCACAGCGCTTCACTTTTTCCACATTTTGTTATGTTACAGCCTTATTCCAAAATGGAATAAATTATTTTTTTCCATCAAAATTCTACACCCAATACCCCATAATGACAACATGAAAAAAGTTTTTTTGAGATTTTTGCAAATTTATTAAAAATACATAACTAAGAAATCACATGTACATAAGTATTCACAGCCTTTGCTCAATACTTTGTTGATGCACCTTTGGCAGCAAATACAGCCTTATGTCTTTTTGAATATTATGTCACAAGCTTGGCACACCTATCTTTGGGCAGTTTCGCCCATTCCTCTTTGCAGCACCTCTCAAGCTCTATCAGGTTAAATGGGAAGCGTCAGTGCACAGCCGTTTTCAGATCTCTCCAGAGATGTTCAATTGGATTCAAGTCTGGGCTCTGGCTGGGCCACTCAAGGACATTCACAGAGTTGTCCTGAAGCCACTCCTTTGATACCTTGGCTGTGTGCTTAGGGTCGTTGTCCTGCTGAAAGATGAACCGTTGTCCCAGTCTGAGGTCACGAGCGCTCTGGAGTTGGTTTTCATACAGGATGTCTCTGTACATTGCTGCATTAATCTTTCCCTCTATCCTGACTAGTCTCCCAGATCCTGCCGCTGGATAACATCCCCACAGCATGATGCTGCCACCACCATGCTTCACTGTAGGGATGGCATTGGCCTGGTGATCAGCAGTGCCTCCAAATATGATGCCTGGCATTCACGGCAAAAAGTTCAATCTTTGTCTCATCAGACCAGATAATTTTGTTCTCATGGTCTGAGAGTCCTTCTGGTGCATTTTGGCAAACTCCAGGTAGGCTGCCATTTGCTTTTTACTAAGGAGTGGCTTCAGTCTGGCCACTCTACAATACAGCCCTCATTGGTGGATTACTGCAGAGATGGTCGTCTTTCTGGAAGTTTCTCCTCTCTCCACAGAGGAATGCTGTAGCTATGACAGAGGGACCATCGGGTTCTTGGTCACCTCCCTGACAAGGGCCTTTCTCCCCTGATCGCTCAGTTTAGACCAGGCATGTCCAAACTGCGGCCCTCCAGCTGTTGTGAAACTACATATCCCAGCATGCCCTGACACAGTTTTGCTGTCAGAGAATGCTAAAGTTGTGTCAGGGCATGCTGGGATGTGTAGTTTCTCAACAGCTGGAGGGCCGCAGTTTGGACATGCCTGGTTTAGACGGTCAGCCAGCTCTAGGAAGAGTCCTACTGTTTCCGAATTTCTTCGATTTACGGATGATGGAGGCCACTGGGAACTTCAAAGCAGCAGATATTTTTCTGTACCCTTCCCCAGATTTGTGCCTCGAGACAATCCTGTCTCGAAGGTTTACAGACAATTCCTTTTGACTTCATGCTTGGTTTGTGCTCAGACATGCACTGTCAAGCGTGGGATCATATATAAATAGGTGTGTGCCTTTCCAAATCATGTCCAATCAACTGAATTTACCACAGGTGGACTCAAATTAAGCTGTAGGAACATCTCAAGGGTTATCAGTGGAAACAGGATGCACCTGAGCTCAATTTTGAGCTTGATGGCAAAGGCTGTGAATACTTATGTACATGTGATTTCGTAGTTTTTTATTTTTAATACATTTGCAGAAATCTAAAAAAACAACTTTTTTTAATGGTGTCATAAATGGGTATTGTGTGTAGAAATTGGAGAGGAAAAATGAATTTATTCCATTTTGGAATAAGGCTGCAACATAACAAAATGTGGAAAAAGTGAAGCGCTGTGAATACTTTCCGGATGCACTGTACACTCAGACAAAACGCAGACAGTGGAAATAAGGTGAAGTAAAACATCTCAAGAGTCTATACAACATACCTATTTTATATTTATGTGTTTGCCAAATCGTAACAATATACAATGCTGCAGAAGTTCACTTGGGATAGGGTCAGGATTGCAACAGTCAGATTACCGACAGTGGGATCCAGACTGTCAGGATTCTGCTGGTTAGTACTGGGGGTTAGGGCTAGATACCAGGAGGAGGGTTGGAGATCGGCTGTGGGGGTGGTGGAGCTTAGGGTTAGGCTGCGAGGGTGGTTGTTAGGGTTAGGCTGCGAGGGTGATGGAGGGTAGGGTTAGGCTGTGAGGGTGGTGGAGGTCAGGGTTAGGCTGTGAGGGTGGTGGAGGTCAGGGTTAGGCTGTGAGGGTGGTGGAGGTTAGGGTTAGGCTGCAAGGGTGGTGGAGGTTAGGGTTAAGCTGCGAGGGTGGTGGAGGTTAGGGTTAGGCTGTGAGGGTGGTGGAGGCTAGGGTTAGGCTGTGAGGGTGGTGAAGGTTAGGGTTTAGGCTGCAAGGGTGGTGGATGGTGGAGGTTAGGGTTAGGCTGTGAAGGTGGTGGAGGTTAGGGTTAGGCTGCGAGGGTGGTGGAGGTTAGGGTTAGGCTGTGAGGGTGGTGAAGGTTAGGGTTAGGCTGTGAGGGTGGTGGAGGTTAGGGTGAGGGTGGTGGAGGTTAGGGTTAGGCTGCGAGGGTGGTGGAGGTTAGGGTTAGGCTGCATGAGGGATGGGTTAGGGGTAGGGTTTAAATAGTTACTGGGATCCGTCAGGATTTTGACTGTTGGGATGCTGCTGTCAGCATCCTGACCATCGGGATACTGAATGCCAGGATTTCATACCCACTTACATTATGATGTCATTTTTCACAGTGTACCATTGAGCAATGTTTCACAATGTACAATTTGGCTGACAGAGACCAGAATAATTTAAACAATATTTGTAATTTCAGGATTTCTACTTAATAAACGTTTTCCTTTAACCACTGTGTCTTCCAGACCGTACATTAAACTTAAAGAAAATGGGCGGTCCAATATTTCCCGCTCTTCGTCCAGTACGAGCAGTTTCAGCAGCACAGCTGGAGAGAGTGAAGCCATAGAGGAATATGAGAGTGTGGTGCGTATATTAAACATCATACACAGAAGTGTTAATACATTTTGAGATCAAAACGTTTGGTAAAATCCAATGTTTTCAATATTGCCACCCTGACTTTTAGCCTTGCAGAGTGCGAGTTGTATCATGCAGTTGTTTTACACATTGGTGAGTAGTAAGGAAATAAAAAAAATGCATGTGCTTTAGGGGTAATGAACCTGCCACACAGAGGTACAATTGTCGGCAATGTACGTCAATTAGAAAGCTACCTAAGAAAACTCTTCTAATTAAGTAATGTTTTTCCATCTCATTAACAGTTTTGTGTGTTTGAACTTATTCTAAGAGGAAGCAAATCTCTATTTTCTGAAGTCCATGTAGTTGATGTTTTTATTGAATATAATAAAGTACTGTATATCCTAATGATCAAAAAGTAGATTTGCCCTAGGCAGATGGATATAGGTGGAGCTCAATGTTCTGGAATTTTGGACAGTAGGTTAAATATCGCTGATCAAAGGGAAACTGTCTCACCTGAAGACATTTGTAGAGCTCTCAGCTGGAAATATAAGACCACTTTCAGGGATGTGGTGTCATTGTCATTAATATCCTTTAGCATATGTACCTTTCCATGTTTTGTCCTTTTCTGCATCAGTATAATAGTTAGTTTGATCTAGTAGGCCTTGTTGTAGTGGTCTATTTGTGGTACTAAAATGCATGTGAATAGTTTTGAGTATTGGAGAAATGATAGAACAAGTCTATGGTTTTCTCTTGACCACATAAAATATGGTAAAGATAGTGCCTTATTGTAATGAGTTAGGGATTGTTTCGAAATATATAACAGAGGATTAGTAAGGACCACACCGCACATCCTGCACCCATTATTTTTAATATGTCTCCTCCAGAGTCCCGCGGCACCATTTTTCCAGTGTTTCACGCATGCGCAGTAGTAAAATCACTGGGAAAATGGCCGCCACTTTATTTTCCAGAAATCTGCGCATGTGCTCTAGGACAGTGCTAGGGTCCCTTAGTGTCCAGAACTGCAGTGCTGCCGGCTAGACAGGTGGGGGCCTAGACAGAGCCTGCAAATGGGCCTCCTCCTCTCTAGATACGCCCCTGGTTACTATTTATTGTTATATTACTGTGTGCCATTAACAGGATATCATTGGTGAATGTTGCATTACTGGATGGAGAACATATAGGGAACTTACCAGTATGATATCATTAGTGAATGTTGCATTACTGTATGGAGAGCATGTTGGGAACTTTATCAGGATATCATTGGTTAATGTTGCATTACTGCATGAAGAGCAGGTACTAAACTTATCTTTATTGGGATATCATTGGTTAATGTTGCAATACTGTATGCAGGGTTGTACGATTTAAATCAAATGATTAAATCAACTATTTAAATCAAATGATTAAATCATGATTAAAATCAAAACAGTAAAAAACTACAACTTTTGCTTAGAAAGAGATAGACATGTAGATTAAGCCCAGTTGGGGAGAATAATGGATGGTGTATAGGAGATTCTTTCAAGTATATACTACCAAGTGACGTGCGCTGGAATACTATGGCAGACTGTTTGGAGTCCTTTCTGAAAAACTAGCCCATTCTTGTTAGAGTATGTGATGAAAACAAAGATGATATCCCAGAAGACATTAACAAAGTTAATAACTTTGGTATGAAGCGGAGTGCTGAAGATTATTTGGCTCTGGATCGTGCACAAAGACACAACTGCACAATCAGTGAGGTCGTACAAGTGTGGAAGAAGCTGTTAGAAGATCTTGAAGAGATTGGACACTACAGCAATGTAGTAAATATGGCAAAGGCAAGAGCTGAAATTGCACTCACAGATGCCCACTTGCTGGCTACTCTACTTGATCCTAGGTACAGGGGGAAAAAAGCTTAGTCCTGCTGAAATTGAGACTGCTATAGAGTTTGCTCATGTCAATAATCTGCAAATTATGCCGGTCATCATCAACTTTCGTACAGCCATGAAACCATTTGCACCATACAGTACATGTTTGAAGTGGACACTTTACGCCAAGTATTTCCTCTAGCCTGGTGGATGTCCTACGCAGCTCAACTTCAGTTAGACACTTCTGTAGTAAATCTTCTGAAGCAGATGTTCACCGCAGTTACATCAAGTGCAGGAATTGAAAGGATTTTTTCAACGTACGGTTTTGTACAATCCAAATCACGCAACAGATTGGGAAATGAAAAAGCAGATAAGCTGGTTGCATGCTACAGAGCCTTTTCTGTTGAGGACAAACGTGAGGACGTGGACAAAGACATGCACATGTTTGACTCAGACTCAAACAACTGATTAAGTGAAATTAAGAGCCTAATTGTACTTCTTGATGCAACTGTTTAGTGTGTATTTATTCTATTACTGTGTTCATTTTGTTACTGTTCTCACTTCAAAAATTGTTCATGTATTACTTAAGCAAGGTGTAAACATCTAAAATTAAACACTTTACTTAAAAAAACAAGTTAATAAAAAAAATCCTAATTAAATCTCAAAAAGCTGATTTAAATCAAATAAATCCAATTATTTATTTTTTTAAATTTTTTATTAAAATACCCAGATTTTTATGCAACCCTGACTGTATGGAGAGCAGGTGCGGAACTTATCTTTATCAGGATATCATTGGTTCATGTTGCATTACTGTATGGAGAGCATGAAGGGAACTTACCTTTATTGGGATATCATTGGTTAATGTTGCATTACGGTATGGAGAGAATGTTCAGAACTTACCCGTATCAGCATAGTGGTGAAGTGTCATAGTTTATGCATTTTGTTTAATCTTTTACCCTGGAAATCTGGGTTAGGCTTAATCATTGTTGCTGAGGATTCCACACCAAAGCATAGATTAGAGGTAAGAAAGTGCACCCCTGCTGTGTGTCAGTAGTAACAACTGTAGGCAGTGACGGGCTGGGGCTGCTTGACAGTCCTGGCATTTCGGCGTGTGCGTGTACAATGAGGGGTGCGGCTACGGCTCACAGGGACATGCCATGAGTCTTTGGGAGAGGAGGGGGCCACTTGCCTTGTGGCATGCCCCATATATTTCTGTGTGCCATAATAAACAGGCTGGGGGCAAGCAAAAAGAGCGCCGGAAGGCTGCATTGCACTCTGCCAGGCAAGCTCTTTGTGTGGCCGGACTGACCCAACAGGCCACCTGCCCTTCTGCCATTTGCGAGAAGTGCCCGATGGCCAGTCCAACGCTGACTGTAGGAGATAAAGTTTCCAGTATATAGGACTAAAATATGAGCATACTTTGGGGTATTTGCCAGAATCATGACTGGCATCAGCTTGGGCTTGGAGCGTAACGATTTATTTATATGCTCTGGACTGGGTTGGTTTATCAGCAGTGTTCTTCTCTTGTGTATAATTGGCTCTGATTTGTTATATATGTTCAGTATACTATGGGTTTTTTTTTTGTTTGTTTTTTTAAACTGTATAGTTTATTGATTCATATTTGTTATTAGAGTATTTCTGTTGTGGGGATATAATGGATCTTTTATTATAAAAAAGTTCAATGGAATTGAATTGCTTTTTAAGTTCAGGGTTTTTGCATTTATTAGCACAGTGCTATGGGAGAGGAATGTCACCTCTGCATTGCCATGTTATAGGGGAAAAGTAGCACTTTAGGTTTTCCAAATATTACAGCATATTCCGAGAAAGGATTTCCTGTAATGGAGTACAAAACAAAAGCTATTTAGTAGAAAACGAAATGTCAAAATAAAGTGTTATAAAATACAGCTTTATTATAAGTACATCCTTGTAATAAAGGATACGATTGATATTTACACAGATGTATGTAGGTAAGCATGTCCATGAGAATCTGGGAAAGAGTGAGCAATCCTGCCCCTGAGAGAGTAACTTTGCACAGATTTGTTTGTTTCCACGACAACTGAATGCTTGCTGTTATTATAAGGATGTGGTGTTCACGGTACTGTTTCTATGAATGAACATACCCAATGTTGTGAACATCAGTTTACAGAAACCGGATAAACTTTCACGCTGCTCCACCAAATCCTATTATTAGGAGTGGTGAACGACTGTATTAAATGAGGCTTAAATTACGCTGTCCACTTTAATCTACAAAGGCACTATTCAGTGCTAGTGAATAAGACCGCATGGCTCTCCTCTTGTGCTGAGAATGCTGAGCAATCTTTCTCATCTCATACATACAGTTTATACGTTTCTTTTTATGTAACTGTGGTGACGTAGTTTGGAAGGTAACTTTTTTTTGCATGTTTGTGCATTTTTTTTAATTTAACCGGGATAGGGCTTTCATTTGTTAGTGTAATTAAGATTTTAGTTTTTGGGCATTAGCAAAGAACAGACAGCCTCTGATATAGGTTAATGCAAGCCCAGTAAGTTATAGCAAAATGTTATTGTCTAGTTCTCTGGAATATAGGATGAGATGAATGAAACATTCTAATGAGTGGAGAATGAACAAGTAGAGAAGCTTCTACCTATCATTTTATAGGGGGCAATTTAGTTGTACATGATGGGTACAATGTGCCATTCCAAGAGAGAGGAAAGGGAACATAGTGGCAGGACAGACAGGATGGGTCCCAGGAAAGAGAAGAGAGGGAACAAGGTGACAGGACAGACAGGGTGGGTCCCCGGAAAGAGAAGAGAGGGAACAAGGTGACAGGATGGGTCCCAGGAAAGAGAAGAGAGGGAACAAGGTGGCAGGACAGAGAGGGTGGGTCCCAGGAAAGAGAAGAGAGGGAACAAGGTGACAGGACAGACAGGATAGGTCCCAGGAAAGAGAAGAGAGGGAACAAGGTGGCAGGACAGACAGGATGGGTCCCAGGAAAGAGAAGAGAGGGAACAAGGTGGCAGGACAGAGAGGGTGGGTCCCAGGAAAGAGAAGAGAGGGAACAAGGTGACAGGACAGACAGGATGGGTCCCAGGAAAGAGAAGAGAGGGAACAAGGTGGCAGTACAAAGAGGGTGGGTCCCAGGAAAGAGAAGAGAGGGAACAAGGTGACAGGACAGACAGGATGGGTCCCAGGAAAGAGAAGAGAGGGAACAAGGTGGCAGGACAGAGAGGGTGGGTCCCAGGAAAGAGAAGAGAGGGAACAAGGTGACAGGACAGAGAGGGTGGGTCCCAGGAAAGAGAAGAGAGGGAACAAGGTGACAGGACAGACAGGATGGGTCCCAGGAAAGAGAAGAGAGGGAACAAGGTGACAGGACAGACAGGATGGGTCCCAGGAAAGAGAAGAGAGGGAACAAGGTGGCAGGACAGAGAGGGTGGGTCCCAGGAAAGAGAAGAGAGGGAACAAGGTGACAGGACAGACAGGATGGGTCCCAGGAAAGAGAAGAGAGGGAACAAGGTGACAGGACAGACAGGATGGGTCCCAGGAAAGAGAAGAGAGGGAACAAGGTGGCAGGACAGAGAGGGTGGGTCCCAGGAAAGAGAAGAGAGGGAACAAGGTGGCAGGACAGAGAGGGTGGGTCCCAGGAAAGAGAAGAGAGGGAACAAGGTGACAGGACAGACAGGATGGGTCCCAGGAAAGAGAAGAGAGGGAACAAGGTGGCAGGACAGAGAGGGTGGGTCCCCTGCACAATTCACTCACAAGAAGCCACTTGTAGTTCAGCATATAATGATAGGCTTGCACAGATCTCTGGAACATCCCTCATGGGCTTTTATTGAAGTCTCCAAAAACATATGAAAGGTAAAGCTATTTATTCATAAAAACATGAAGCCAAACAGGTGGTTTTTCATACCCAAGGAAACACAAAGTATCTCCATAACAGATGGTGAAACCGTGCACATCAATTGGTTTATTATTAATAGGGATGTCTATAAAGACTGTATTTTACATGGGTGCGGGATGATAGACAGTGTCTAGTTAGACAGTCAATAGATAGACATCACATGTTAGACAGACATTAGGTCGACAGGGTCAAAAGGTCAACATGAAAAAGGAAGACAGTACAAAAGGTCGCCAGGATCAATAGGTCGACATGAAAATGGTCGACACAAAAAAAAAGGTAGACACCATTTTTATTGCATTTTTGTGGTTTGTGTGGATAGTTTAGTCATCTGGGAACCCCAATTGTAGAATAGCAACCGCTCGCCATGCTTCGGGCTTGCTGCGCTCGCCACAAGGTTTATAACCAACTCTATGCTGACATGGATAGAGAAGGTATGAAATAGTTGAAAAACATGTACTTTTTTCTTTCTCATCTCATACATACAGTTTATACGTTTCTTTTTATGTAACTGTGGTGACGTAGTTTGGAAGGTAACTTTTTTTTGCATGTTTGTGCATTTTTTTTAATTTAACCGGGATAGGGCTTTCATTTGTTAGTGTAATTAAGATTTTAGTTTTTGGGCATTAGCAAAGAACAGACAGCCTCTGATATAGGTTAATGCAAGCCCAGTAAGTTATAGCAAAATGTTATTGTCTAGTTCTCTGGAATATAGGATGAGATGAATGAAACATTCTAATGAGTGGAGAATGAACAAGTAGAGAAGCTTCTACCTATCATTTTATAGGGGGCAATTTAGTTGTACATGATGGGTACAATGTGCCATTCCAAGAGAGAGGAAAGAGAACATAGTGGCAGGACAGACAGGATGGGTCCCAGGAAAGAGAAGAGAGGGAACAAGGTGACAGGACAGACAGGGTGGGTCCCCGGAAAGAGAAGAGAGGGAACAAGGTGACAGGATGGGTCCCAGGAAAGAGAAGAGAGGGAACAAGGTGGCAGGACAGAGAGGGTGGGTCCCAGGAAAGAGAAGAGAGGGAACAAGGTGACAGGACAGACAGGATAGGTCCCAGGAAAGAGAAGAGAGGGAACAAGGTGGCAGGACAGACAGGATGGGTCCCAGGAAAGAGAAGAGAGGGAACAAGGTGGCAGGACAGAGAGGGTGGGTCCCAGGAAAGAGAAGAGAGGGAACAAGGTGACAGGACAGACAGGATGGGTCCCAGGAAAGAGAAGAGAGGGAACAAGGTGGCAGTACAAAGAGGGTGGGTCCCAGGAAAGAGAAGAGAGGGAACAAGGTGACAGGACAGACAGGATGGGTCCCAGGAAAGAGAAGAGAGGGAACAAGGTGGCAGGACAGAGAGGGTGGGTCCCAGGAAAGAGAAGAGAGGGAACAAGGTGACAGGACAGAGAGGGTGGGTCCCAGGAAAGAGAAGAGAGGGAACAAGGTGACAGGACAGACAGGATGGGTCCCAGGAAAGAGAAGAGAGGGAACAAGGTGACAGGACAGACAGGATGGGTCCCAGGAAAGAGAAGAGAGGGAACAAGGTGGCAGGACAGAGAGGGTGGGTCCCAGGAAAGAGAAGAGAGGGAACAAGGTGACAGGACAGACAGGATGGGTCCCAGGAAAGAGAAGAGAGGGAACAAGGTGACAGGACAGACAGGATGGGTCCCAGGAAAGAGAAGAGAGGGAACAAGGTGGCAGGACAGAGAGGGTGGGTCCCAGGAAAGAGAAGAGAGGGAACATGTACTTTTTTCTTTTAAAGTGTCTACCTTTTTCATGTTGACCTTTTGACCCTGTCGACCTAAAGTCTGTCTAATATGTGGTGTCTATCTATTGACTGTCTAATTAGACACTGTCTATCATTTGGTTACCATTTTACATTAATATTGCAATGTGTTGGAAACCTGCATGGCACTGGAAAAGTTAGTAAATTCTTACTGGGACTTTTATGACGCATATAATCTGCTACAACATTGTTTACATGGAACTCAAGTGGCAATAGTCACATGGCAAGTTATGTTTAAGGTTCTGTGTTACCATATGACAAATGAGCAAACATCCTTGCATGTAGGTTTGTAAGGAGGTGGTTCTTCATGAACAAATGTGCAATATGGCTTAACTGGAGAAAGCCTATCTTTTAAGTGTAATTAAAAGTATATCCAAGCAATATTATTATCAGGAGATCACAAAAGATTTTTCTCATCTGTGACATATGATGGGTACACACTTGGCGATATACCACTCGTACAACCGACGAATTATATATTGTCCATGGACCATTGGCTTGTGAGTACAACCAATACATCCTGTGAACGTTGTTCTTCATAGACATATCATGAAGGCTGTGCAGCATGGCAGCTGTGGATATACAGTATCTTGCAGATATATCAATACATCTAACTGTATGTATGGGCAACTTGCCGACCAATCCAATCCAGCCACAGGAACCGCTGACAATGACGTCATTACCAGTTCCTGTGGCCAGGCATGTCTGGCTGTGGATTGGTAAGTGTGTATGCACAAGATTGTTTGTGCATAAACCTTGCCAATCGTTAGACCTGTCGGCCAAGTGTGTACCCAGCTATACATGTCTATGAACATAGAATAAAATTTTTCTTTCCAATTAGTACCACAATTTATGTGAAATGCCTCATGCTGCATGTCGTGCCTTTGAGGTCACTGGTGTAGTACATAACACTGGGGTTATTTAATACAATGATGTAATGACCACGTGTTCTGTATTCAGTAGCAACCAACCATACAGTATACAGTATTTTAATTTACTTTACAGCAGTAGCTGGTTGAAATGGAGTACTGAACATTTTCTGCACATTTCCTAATTCATACCTCTAAACAAAGGGCAATGGCAATTTCAGGATGACTGGGATGAGGGCTTGGCTAAAACATGATGGGGAGTGACTCTCATTGTGGGTGTGTTCATGCCCTTAGAGCTTTTTTCACACTAAAACACAAGTTTATAGTGATTTTAGGGAAATATCTCTCAGCCTACTGTCTATCGCTCTGAACGTCTTGACCACAATCCAGTGCCCTGAAATTGGCACTTAATGACGGACAATTGTTTATTTCTGCACAAGCTAAATGTAGTAGTATTTAACAAAGGATCTAAATTTATTTTTACAAACATTTTCCACAGGGCAGCCAACCACTGACCGCATCACCCAACAAACAGGAAGTTTTTGTCTACAGTTCGTCTCCTACGCTCGAGAACCATACTTCCACTACCCCTGTAATCATGTGCAGGAGTCCCACAGGTGCTTCCCTTATTACACTATGTCTATGACACTAAGTACTAGAGACCAGTTTGTATTTACTGAGCTGTTTCGTACACTGTTTCACATACATAGAAACAGGACAGTATTTCAATGTGGGCAGGAGCCATACCAACAAATGTTGCATGATATCATTTCAGCACAAATAAGAACCATTATAAAGTTACTTTTTTGCCTCACTTTGAATCTTCTTAGATTACTTCACCCAACAGAACAAGCACTGTGGCCCTGAACACCACCAGTCACCAAGAGGCAAGGCATCATCCCTAATGTTATTATGAGTTGTTCTGCAAGCCTGTTGAGACATGAATAGAAATAGAAGATTTTTCCCTTACAATAATACCTGGCTTCATGAATGCATCACTGCCAAGGCTGTCAAATGCCGGTCTACTAGAGTACCATTAAGATCTTAATCATTAGGTTTTACCCATATTTGTCAAATCAATCCTTTTTCGCAGCTCAGCTCTTGGTTGAGGAGGCATGCCGGTCCACCAGTAATCCAAAAGCAATCCTTTGTTTGTACATCTTGATAAAAATGCACCTCTCAGACTGGCCGTAGGCACTGCCCCAGGGCTACTGCTTAGTGGAACAGTTGGGTAACTGCCTACTGCCTATCTGTTCAGTGCATCATTATAATGAGTTAGAAAAGTAACAAAATAGAAATACAGGTGGGTGCTCCTAGTTTGCCTCAGTGCTTTGCATATACCCTATTAGAATATAGCGGAAAGAAACCCAGAGATGCCCAGAGCAATACAAAATACTAGTACATTTGATATCTATTCAGAGATAATTAAATATAGAGCTTTGAGTACAATAAGATGGCTTATTTATCCTTTCATCTGCCTTTTGCTATTTATAAGAAGTTCAATGATTAAAGTACCCAGTCAAGTGCACATCTGATCATTTTTCCTTCTCGCAGATATAAAGAGTAGAAATTCCCCAAGATCCAACCTCAAATTTCGTTTTGATAAACTCAGCCAGTCAAGTTCCGGCTCAAGTACAGTAAGTAGCTTTGTCTGCAGGAGTCCAAGTCAGCCCTAGGTAGTGTGCGCTAGGGGAACTAATGTGTAATATAAGCTCCATTGTGAATATACAGTATTGAGTAACAAAGACAAAACAGGTCTAACATTTTTGTTTGATTCTTCTGGAGATCATTTTCAAAGTATATTGCAGCAGAGTATTGTGTTATTGGCACAGTTTGGACACCCATTTATGATTATGTGTTCAGTTATCAAAATAATTTATATGACCTCTCCCATCTTTCAGCCAATGCAGTTTTTAAAAATTCCTGGCAGTCTGATTTATAGCTTAAAGACGCTTGCATTGCTTTATAGGATTGCTATTTAGTTCTCTTTTTTTTTTATAACTAAATTGGCAACTTACAAAAGCCTAGAAGTAAAATACTACACCAGTTGAAATCATTTATGTATTTATCATTTATTATAGCAAGTCAGAATTTAACAGAATCTCGTGTTTGTATATGGCATATTCTCCACCTACGTTTCTGCTAAATTGCTTTATTTTAAAGTAATTCAAACTTTTGGTTAATAAGTTTGTATTAACTTTTGCAAAGAACAATTTCAAATGGCAGCTAAGTGTGAGATGGTAATTCAACTCCTCCTAGACTAGGGGTCATTTCAATTATATGAGACTTAGTAAGTGCGTCTGCAAACAAAAATCCACAAATCTGGGGTGAGGTTGGGCCATGAGGGGGTTTGACTTGCGGGACCAGTGGTGGGGACAACTCACCCCCTAGTGTCTATCTGAATTGATTAAGGTGTATAACTAATGCTATACCTTAATGGACAGGGTCTGCAGGCTATCCAGACAAGAGAAACGTTGTTACACACCACTTGTTTATAGCACAGAATGCTGTGGACTGCATTGATACTTCAGAACTAGAAGTGTGTCCAGCTCCTCATCCCTTGACTGTGACAGCAAACAAGTTACAGTAGAGTGCAGGTCCGAATTGGGGGTCATTAATACTGTAATGAGTCACTCATGAAAGAAAACGGCTTTTCCAAAGTAGATTTTCCTTTTAAGAAAATAAATGTAAATATTAAGGGGTATATTCAATTAGCATCGGATCCATTCCGACATGCATTTGTCGGAATGGAGCAGACAACCCCTCTTAAATCTCATCTCAATTCGACTTTTTCAAGTCGAATTGAGATGAGGGACCCAGAGGAGGAGAGGGGGGGCGAGCCGCGGGGAGACCAGCAGGGACAGCCGCCGGCAGACGGAGGAGATCAGCACTACAGTAGCGCTGCAGGAGGATGTCACACAGCCGCCCGACCTCACGGCAGTGTCCACCCGGCTCCAGCAAGCGTGACTTGCTGGAGCCGTGTGGAAGCTGCCGTGAGCGGCGCGGCTGTGTGACATCCTGCTGCAGCGCTGATCTCCCCTATATGCCCGCAGCTGTCCCCGTCTCCCTGTGGCTCTCCCCCCTCTCCTCCTCCCACATCTCAGTCCGACATTTTTTTATGTCGGACTGAGATGGTCGAAAAGGGGGCTGCCCTGTTTTCGACACAAGCACGTAGATTGGCAGCTATTCCACCGATCCACGTGCTTTTCGACAAGTCGAAATTCATCGACTTATCGAAAAATTTTGGGTTATATTGAATAGGTCGAATCACGATTCGACCTTAAAAAGTCGAAAACTGCCGTCTTTTCGACAGACGGTAGCTTTCGACTTCAATTGAATATAGCCCTTAGTTGCAATTTTACTGATTTAAGAATACTCCAACATCTTGTTCATTATGACATCTGCTTAGTTATCTCTGGAATGTGTTTGGAAGTTGGACACTTCAATATACACAAAAATTAAATGCTGAATTAAATCTACTAAAAAGTATAAACCTTTTATAAATAACTCTGCATTTCTGTGCTGTGTCATTACTAGGGTTACATTTTGAATTTTCGCAATATATTTTTTTTATGATACCATCATTTTCAGTTTAGAACTTGGAAGCAGAGAATAGCAAAACATTTCCACCATCTGACTAGAAGCCACTGAGCTCTGTAGCAAAACAATATTAACCTTACACATTACTCATTGTCATATGGTGCCACGTTCCTTGTGCATGAAAATGGCAATATGAGCCACCTAAATGATCCGGTGCGTGAGAGCTTTTCAACACATTAAAGGATTTTGAGGTCATGAATTCCAGCTTTCCGATATGTTGTTTTGACACAAACTCATTTTCATATTTGCAGCAAGGCAAAGCTGAGCTAATGTTCAGTAAGCAGTGTTATAACGGTAATGACCCTCTGAGTTCTTCTAATGACTGGCATGGCTAGCTGACTGATTTCTGCCTGGTGTCTCAACATCATCAGCAAATGGTTTGGGAACGTGAAGATGCAAATACAGGATGCATGGAGTTGGGTACTTCAGTGTGGAAATGATTGACTTGGAAAAAGTGAAATTTTTGATTTATTTAGTTGGAAAAAAAAATATTTACAGGTTAAATAGTACTGCAGAAGGGCTATGGTCCTCATTCCGAGTTGATCGCTCGCTAGCTGCTTTTAGCAGCAATGCAAACGCTAGGTCGCCGCCCTCTGGGAGTGTATCTTAGCTTAGCAGAAGTGCGACCGAAAGGTTAGCAGTTCTGCTACTTAAAAATTTCATGCAGTTTCAGAGTGGCTCAAGACGTACTCCTAGCTTGCGATGACTGCAGTCTGTTTTGTTCATGGTTTGACGTCATAAACACGCCCTGCGTTCGGCCAGCCACTCCCCCGTTTCTCTAGCCACTCCTGCGTTTTTTACCTGGCATGCCTGCGTTTTTTAGCACACTCCCTGAAAACGCTGAATTGCCGCCCAGAAACACCCACTTCCTGTCAATCAAACAACGAACACTCGAGCCGCTGAAAAGCGTCGCTCGAGCTTGTGTAAAACTACAAAGTTTTGTGTGAAAGTACTTAGCGCATGTGCGCTGCGTACCATGCGCAGAATTGCCGTTTTTCCACCTGATCGCTGCGCTGCGAAAATCGGCAGCGAGCGATCAACTCGGAATGAGGGCCTATGTGACATAATGGAAGATGCCTGCTGACCTCCGTAACAATTCATAGGACATATTGATATATAGTTTGTGCTTTGGGTAAACAGTAGTATTGCTTTACTTACAGCAGTGATGGGCATCAGACGGGCCTCTGAACCTTCATTTGCAGCCCCTTCCCGCTTTATTATTATGTTTGCTTGTTTTAGCTTGCAACGCGCCTGCAAATATGTTAGTACAGATCAGTGTCTCAGTTGATGATTTAGGAGCTTATTTATTGAATCCTCACAGTGCTATTTACTTAACCAATTTCAACAACATTTAAGTAGTTAACAAAAGCCACTGTCCCCTATATCTTTAGGGACTGCACATGCATGCAATTTATCAAGCTTAGCTTTTCAGTGCTTGTTCCCATTAGTATAGAAAAAAGTGTGGAAGCGCCTTTTCCAACCTAGAATGGTATCAACTCAGTTTTTTAAATTTAAACAGGTTTATTGCTTAAATACATTAAGCATATAAATATACAAATACAATACAATCAAATACACCGTGTGTCTGTTCTGCATAAGCTAGATTCAATCAGAAATCTTCACAAACAGGGTTTTTACCTTCAGCAGAGGCCTCTCACTTTGACGGCCACCAGTGGACCACCTGGGGCATTATAGGATATTTATTATACTTATTGTATTTATGCAATAAACCTATTTAAATTTAAAACGAAGTTGGATACCATTCTTGTTTGGAAAAGGCGCTTACCACACTTCTTTCTATTATACGGTTTTGAAGTATTTGCCTTAAAGGGGAATTAGTTAAACTCCTGGTTAGCTACCTTTCTATTCCCTGGTAATCACTGGGAATGTACAGAATATTTCTTCTTGTTCCCAGTAGTAGCTGTCCTATTTAAATTGTGTTAGCTACAATGCACCATTAGTGAAACTCTAGATATACTGATTTTTATCATTTATGAATGCAAAAATATTCCTCCAGCACACTGAAAAAGATCAGCATGCGATTTGAATACTACATGATAATAGAAATACAGAGATCTCATTTTGCATATACAGTTTGCAAAGATATGATTAAGCTGCCAGGCCATGTAAAGGCATCTGTTTCTGGGAGTACCTAACACTATGTAAACTAGCACACACTCTAGGTTATATGATTGCATAATGTTATGCAACATAGTAATAGCACATACATAAATATCTAAATTGAAAGCCACCTGGAAGAACCCCAATATCCTCCAAATGCTGATTCCATCCATACCTCTCAGAATAGTAATATAAAATAGTGGCTGCTCAATCAATTTAATAATCTTTCTCTGGTGCATATTAGGGAGGGGATATTCTAGTCAGGAAAAAAACAGAAAAAACTATTCCCCCAGCACACTGCAAAGGATCAGCAAAGAAATTTGAATACTACATGATGATAGAAAAACATCTCAGTTTGCATATATTTGCACAGATATAAGTAAACTGCCAATGTGCTGGTTGAATATTTTTCCTTTTTTCTTGTCCAGAATAACCTCTCCCTTTCATGCGCCTGTGACGGACTATTAAATTGATTGAGCAGCCACCATTTTATATTCATTTACGAATGCGCAATCAGGCAGGGCCAAAACTAGGATTTTCATCACCCGGGGCAAGGCAATAGTTTGCGTCCCCCCTCCCCCCCCCCCCAAACAAAAGTAAAACAAACTCTGTCAGACTAAAATGTCAGATAACCAGTAAATTTTAAAAAAGGGGATACAATATTCCCCTATGTGCCTCAAATGCTCTACAGTATGCATCACATGCCCCGCCTGTGTGTTCAACTACATGCTCCACTGTATCTATATTGCACTATATCATAACACTTCGTCACTGCACTACATCACTATACTACAACCCCTACACGCTGAATTACATCACTACACTACATGCCCCTATGCACTGCACTACATACCCTATATGCTACACTACATCACTACTCTACATCCCCTTATATGCTACACCACATCAGTGCACTACATGCCCCTATATACTGCAATACATCACTACACTACATGCCCCTATGCACTGCACTACATACCCTATATGCTACACTACATCACTACAATGCCCCTATATACTGCAATACATTACTACACTACATACCCTATATGGTACACTACATCACTACAATGCCCCTATATACTGCAATACATTACTACACTACATACCCTATATGCTACACTACATCACTACAATGCCCCTATATACTGCAATACATTACTACACTACATACCCTATATGGTACACTACATCCCCCTATAAGCTACACCAAATCCCCCCATCTGGGAGGCAAAGCGGAGCTTGATACTGCTAACTGAGAGCACAGTGCGCTTCTATAGCTTGTACGGTGCATTGCACGCTAGTCGCAGCACTGTGTGGCAAAGAAGAGAGTTTAAGACAGTAGCCGGCAAAGGAGAGATCCCAGGTACTGGAGCTCACCCATACAGCGTTGGAGCCAGCTGTGGGAAGACAGGTGGGTCAGAGACATTGCCAAGGGTGCTGTCTACTGCCTCACAGCACAGCACTGCCAGTAAAAAACAAAACAAAAAAAAAATGTTCCTCTGTAACTTCTTGGCGCCCCCTCAAATCCGGCACCCAGGGCGCATGCCCCCTTAGCCTCTTCCTAGTTACGGACCTGAATCAGGGAGTGAAGTCTGTTGCTTCAGCTATTAGATAAATAATGCAAAATGAATTGTTATTTATTGTGGAAAAATCAGATACATGTACATATGAAGAGCAGAGTGCAGCCCATTTGAAGGTTAGAGGACTACTTTGCCCATGAAGTGTATCAGGCTGCCTGCCACTGCTTTAGAGAGTGAAATCATAACCTAAGCATATGCACCGTTGTATGTAGTGTTGCACGAAGTAGGAAGGGTTGAAGGCATTTCTGTATCCGGGAATGACGTGCTTTAACTGTCTTGCACTGAATACAGGTAAATTGCTTTTAAAATGACATGCAAATACTATTGTGCTGCATTTGCTGCCGACTGCTTGCTGTATGCGCCAGGTTGTTACTGCCTTTTCATGTTTCTAAAAGTCATTTACAAACTGCATACCCTGCAATGTTCCTTTATGTGCAGTTTTTCAAGGTTCACACCCACATCATGTTTGTGACTGGCGTTCTGTGATGGTATATAAACCTCCCTTAAAACAAAATACTGCTCCGTACAAATGTACTTATCTCTCAAATGAATCATGAAAGGGGACATCAGGAGTGCCTTAATTACATGTGACACTTGCAAATGACTGATTAGTACATTACTTACAGTAGAGAAATGTGCTTTCCTGCAGAATGTGTGTCCCGTATAATAGTGGGAAGGAGACCCTATTTCTAGCATCTCTGAGGTGGTGAAAATAACATTTTAGAACTTGGGAATCTGCCCTGTAAATGTGCCGTCTCCACTGCTTTGTCTCATTTAAATAATCCTGTCCTGCAAAATGACATCTCCTTTTAGCACTCCGGTGCAAAAGTCAAAACGCTTGCAACTTAACAAGGAATGTCCTCAATGAATCTTATCCCTCCCATTAGTCAGCACAACATATCCTTCCTACCAGTGTCGGACTGGGACATGAAGGGCCCACCGGGGGAATGCAGTAATAGGGGCCCATACTTAACGGTGTGGCCAGGCTACAAAGGGGGTGTGGCCAGCCTCTACAGAGGCTTGAAATACACAATAGTCTAGTGCAGTGTAATGCAACATATCTACCATGTATAATACAAGTGCACAGTCTGGAACCTGATCCCTAGAGGAAGGAGTGGGCACTCAGGCAGTGGGGCCTACCGGTGGTTTCCCTGGTACCCCTGTGGGCCAGTCTGACCCTGCTTCCTACCGTATGCCACCGTCTTGGCTCATGGGTCTCTGCGCTTCTGTGATTGTCTGCCAGTTTGTAAATGACTTTTTTCCCCCATCTAGTAATATGTGCCTTGGAGCATGCTCTTATTATGGTCATCACAATACTGGGCTTCTCACTCAGTGCTATGCTTCAGCATGATTTTGTAGACGTAACCCGCCATCACTTTATTATCTTCATACTGACGGCTTTTTCATTTGTTTTGCAGTGAGCTGATGTCCCATTGAACTGGAACAACCAACTTTAAAACTGGCCTGTGAGGGTATATTCACTCCACGAAGTTACTGCCACAATGCATTCATGGAAATGTTTAATTCCCAAGCTGTTCCCCGCAAATCAACGAACGAACTGCGATCTTAGTGCACTCCTTGTGTCCTGTGACACTTGTCTTGTGAACGGAGTCCATCTTATGACTGGTCTTGTCCGATAGTGGAATTAACGCTTCCCTGATTTCTTTCGTTTTTATCTACCTGAGACATCCTACTTGCAAGCTCTTTCTACGCTACAGCACCTGATCACCGAGTGCCAAGTTTGTTGTAATCATGATTGAACTTCAATGGAAATCTTACCACAATTCTGGGCATTCTACCTAGGTGGTGCTTAACGTTTCATACAGTGATATGACCAAATGCTGCTGTTCCATCCACCCAGATTGTACCTGGAGATCTTCCCATGACAACATCTGTCTCGTGTCTGCTGTACCATCATGCCAGTTGACGTGTAGATGTCATGGTTTCCACTCACAACATGGCTGCATGTACGTCATTTTATGCAATGTATGCACTCAGATGTAAGTGAATGTTGTATTAGTATGAAAAGTGAAAATAGCTTTGTGAAATAATCCCAAACGCCAATGTCCTTTGATCTTAGAAATTTGACACAAGCAATTATCATCTATTAATACACAATACTCTGTTAAAGCATAGATCAGAGATTTCAATGCCTGTTGCCTCTTTACCACGTTGAGCAGTCTCCTTGAATGAGTAGGAATTAAGTACAGTAATACCAATCAGTATAGCTTTGTCTGCCCCTAATTTCATAGAATACGGAACCACCTCTCTTTCTGTCTGTCATATTTAAAGTGTAAGATTATATAACAGTGGGAAGTGCTTGTTTATAAAGATTAGGTCCAGACATATGGATTGAGAAAGGAACATTAAATGGTAAATACATACTGAGCAGATCTGAAGGTACAGTATGAGAGCAAATTATGGTACAGCACTTTTTCTACCTCTATAAGTAGTTCTGACATTGGGGCCGATTCATACCTGATCGCTGCTGTGCGTTTTCGCACAGCCGGCGATCAGACACAAACTGCACATGCGTATGCACCACAATACGCAGGGGCATCGCACAGCTACAAAGCAGATCGCTGCTTAGCGATGGGTGTTTGCAAAAGATCCATTTGAACTCTCCAGAAAAGTTTTGGGTGGTGCTGCTCACTATGCCAAGACAAAATGCAGAGTTCTACTTACCGGGAGAGTTCCACTTCTCTGATCAGTGGATGTGCCCAAAGTCATCGATTGGCCAGTGCTTATCTTTATACTACGATAACTGGCCTGTTTCACACAGGCACTTTTGCTTTGTCAATGCTTTCACTTGTGAACTTCTGATTTACATCAGTTGTTTAAGACTTAAGGCTGGTATACACGGGAGAGATGTGTGCTGAGCGAACCGCTCAGCACACATCTCTCCCGCCGCTCAACACAGCGCGATGTGTGCTGAGCGATGCAGGGGAGGACGGGGGGCTGCTCATTTCACCCAGTGGGTGAAATGAGCGACCGGCGATAGCGATGTGCGGGGCTGCGCATCGCTATCGCTGTGGGGGGTACACACGAGTGATTTGTGCTTAAAATCTAAGTAATCTAGTCAGATTGCTTAGATTTTAAGCAGCAATCGCTCCGTGAGTACCCCCCTTTAGGGCACCCCTGCAGATCAGGTGAATGGTGCATTCCTGGTAAGTAAAATCTTATTTTATCTTAATATAGTGAACTCCACCCAAAGCCACATTGTATGTTTTGGAAGAAGTTCTACTTAATACAATGGAAAGAACATTGTAACAGTGTGAGTTTCTGCCAGGTAACATAAGTAATGGCCCCCATACATCTGCAGCCCCGTTTCCCCAATCTGCCGCCACCACAATCCACAGTCCGCATCCACCGATCGGCGGCTAGAGATGATCAGTGATCCATCGGGAATCAGGGAAATGAAACATGTTTAATATTCCTGATTCCCCAACCTGACCATTGGGGTAGTGGGACAGTTGCCCCTTTATATGTTGAATGTATGGGGGCCATAACTTGAATAATACATAGACATGCTTACTAAGATAAGCGGTTTCTCTCAGTTTGCAGGTCCTACACTCTCTTTCCTCTATATTTCCCTTCACCATTGCAGGTCTTTCCTTCACTTGGTAAATAATACATAGTAAGTACGGTACTTTGCAAGGTAGCCATTATAAAAATACCTGGCATTGATGAATAGGCTCTTTGGTATGGCAGTCTTTTCAGTTCAGATGAAGATGGCAGGAACTATCTATTTCATGTGATCGGAGGTTCCAATCCTTGGCCTAACTGCAAGAGACAACCTGTACAAGATGATCGGTGGTGTTATTTTCCGCCCCCATAGAATACAGTGTATTTGTAACTTGACCCAAATGGTTTCTTCTATCAGTTATGAAATAGCTGATGTACAGCAGTGATATGGGATGAAAGATACTGCATGTACTGTAGTACCTAAGCTGACAGCTATACTGATTTATAGCTCCTCTGAAGAAAACAGGAGCTACCCTATTCGCCTAGACAGTGACGCACTGTTCCTTTTCTGGTACTAAATTATTTAAAATGTATCTCTGTACATTGATAATATAACCCATTAGTATTAGTTCTCATTAACAATGCAATCTCTTTATAAAGCCAAGTTAATCACTTGCAAATACTTAAGCAGGAAAGGAGACCCAATATATTTTGTTGTTGTTGAGCGCCCTCTTCTGGTGGTGGGAAGAAGTGGAAGCATCGGAATACACATCTGATTTTTTTATACTATTGCAATGCACAAGTGATCTTAATATTAATATATGTATAAACTCCTGTAAATAATATGTATAAACAGCTAGTTCTGATGTCATCACTTCAGTGCTCATTAGGAAACTTGTATATTATAATGAATAATGCACCCCTTATTTTAAATTATATTGGATATAAAAAGTCAACACTGATTTTGTGACATGTTTAAAAGGATTCAGCCTACAGTCTCATGCTTTTATATGGCCAGAGAACTTCTCTGTGTCTAATATCTATATAACTTATAGTAGTGAATGCATCATTTCATAATGATTGTCCTATATTCTACTACCGAATATATGGCATTAATTCCATACATCTGCTGCCAGCTGGTTTCTTCTGTACTGATGTGACAACCTGATTCTATAGTACCTACACTTCATGTGTCTTATAGAGGTGAACAGTGCAGGTTTCTGCCTCAGTTGTCATGTATGGTGTGAGTACCTGCAATGACTCCATTTGTCTGTGTGACATATTATTCGTATTTACTGTATATTACAGAAGTGACTAGATTTTCATTTGTATATTAATTACACAGGTTATGTGGCTGGCTAGCTTCAAGACTCCATTTCACCTGGTTTTAATCAGCCACAGAACCTGTGTAATTAATGTGTCCTGAATTAAAGGGATGAGGTGGTAACCCTAACAGTAAGTCATTATATCTGTCATAAGATTATTATTAGGCTAGCAGGACATACTCCGTTTTCTCACCCTTTTTAATTGGCATCAAAAGTCCGTACCAAAGACTTGTGTGTCCCATGCATATGTGTACTATAACATCATTAAATGGAAGCAAGCTTAGCCTGTTTAATGCATTGTTGTTTTCAGATTTCTAACCACCGAAAACATTGATAATTAAAAAAAAACATTAATATAATTAACTACAGTAGAATGCGGATTATTCCAATTGATTGGGGCTGAGGTTTGCTCACATAATCAGTGGTGGCACCAGGGTGTGAATACTGACCATGTCACATCCATGGCAGGTCTTCTTGTACGCTCCGAAGGCACACTTGTGTTTTGCCTCTTTCCCACAAAGCCATGCCGCCCTAGTGTCACACTGGGGGCTTGACAATGGCTCTGGGCGACTGCTGGGCATCCCTAGCCTCTCCCCGGTCACACTGCTGCTCGGTGACACCAAAATAGAAGAGTAGCTCTGGTAATTTGGTGTCACCCCTAGTAACGCCGCTGCAAACAATACGATTGTTCCTAGAAGATGACATGTATTAAACTATTTATGTTTTTGTTTTCATAATTTAATAATACAATTAAGCTTTTATAGCTTATATACCATCAAATATTATTTGTTCATATTAGGATAACTGGTGGCAGATAATCGGCATTCTACTGTTATATCATAAGTTCTAAAAATTGTTTTAAATGTTATACAGTAGGAGCTTGTCAGAATTGAAGATATATGAATTTATTTTTATAAGGGTTAATAATTTAAATGCTCACTCTGAAAAAAGAATAGATGCACGCTCAAAGCCATGAGTAGAAACAAAGCATACAAGTGGTGAGAGTAAGGACTTCAGTATGAGATACCGGCGGTTGGAATGGCGTCCGTATGCAGACAAAGGCATTCTGGCAGTCAGGATGCCGTCAGCGGGCGAGCGCAGAGTCCCCTTGCGGGCTCGCCATGCTGCAGGCTCGGTGGCCCGCCACAGGTTCTCTTCCCACTCTATGGGTGTCGTGGATGGGATTCCGGCTGTCTGTATTGTCAGCAATCGGGATTCTCTGTGTCGGTATCCTGACAGCCAGGATCCCGACAGCCGGCACAAGAACTGCATCCCTTCAGTCTGTCCTGGATGGAAGTTACATATACTGCATAGTAAATGTTAATATCTGATTTCCCTTTAGCTTAAATGTATGTTCTCCCTGTATTTGGGTGAGTTTTATCCAGGTGCCCTGGTTTCCTCCCAAAATCATTCTTCTGACGGTACTGGCACTAAGGTGTGTCTGGCAATATGTGTGTGTATCAGCATGTACGTGTGTGTGTGTGCGCAAATTTGTATGTCTGTGATAGAGAGATTGTACGTTCCATAGAGGCATTATCCAAAGTAAAAGATGAAACATTCTCTGATTGTAAAGTACTTAGTAAATCGCTATAAATGTTAATAAGAATATTATTAAAAAAAAGGGCCTCTAACATGATCTACCAGGTTCATAGGGGTGTGGTATGCGTGACCAGTGGGCAGGAGAGCGCATATCAGCATACCGACGCCGGGATCCTGGCAGCGGAATCCCGGCGGGGGTGGCAAGTGCAGCAAGCCCCTTGCAGGCTTGGTGGCGACCTACGGTCCCCACGGGTTCTATTCCTGCTCTGTGGGTGTCGTGGACACCCACAAGTGGGAATAGTCCCCGTTGGTCGGCATGCCAACTGTCAGGAATGTGAAGGGGCGGGATGTAGGGGGAGGTCATGTGACCGTTGGTCTCCTGACCACCAGTCACATAACTACATTCCGGTTCATTGTGCTCTACTGAAATTCCTATTGTGTCTACTGTACCTGTTTTTAAATAATTAATTCATAAATTATGAAGAGTATTTTTGTAATATTAATGACTTCAGCCTATGTTTCTGAAGATGTTGTGAAAACAGGGCCTGACCCTATTTTACCAAGTGGAAGAGGGAACTATAGACGGGTCTGTAGTAACAAAAAATTATTAAAATAATAATAATAGTAAAAATAATAGTTACAACAGTCATCTGGGCTTCTGCTGTTCAGTAAAGACATAAAACGTATGAAGAAAACTTGTCATGTCATGGACACTCTGAGAATATAAGACAATACCACAGGGGTAAAGTGCTTCTGATGTAGGTGAGCTCTGAAATACGTCATGTTCTAAAAAGTATCAGCTTTTCCACTCTTGTGTCTCCGGTTTTACTAGAACCTGCAGACACAACATTTATTGCTGATCTAGATTACTCCTAGAAGGTAGGTTCCATCATCCGTTATACCATTGGCATAGAAGAGGTCACTAAATGACGACCTCCGCTGAATTGCACTACACCACGTTACTTGTACAATGTTGTCATAAATTCAGTGAAAAACTGAATTAACAATATTTAGGGAATCATTAATTACACGACATGACAAGTCTTTACCCAGATCACAGCCTGTACTTTATTACACTATCCGGAATATCACTTATCAGGAAATCAGAGACACTGTACAGCACTGTCAAATATTATTTAATTTTTTTAGCAAGCGACTGGGATTTGACATTAGTACCACTGGGAGACTTTGTACTTTTCTGTTTGTTTTTGTCATATGACAGAACATGCATCTACTGATATTACTAAATGCATATAGCAAGGGAAATGTTATATACCAGACCTCCGAGTCCCACCCGTCACAATATTTGACAGGACAGTCCCACATATCAGGCAAAGTCCTGCCCGCCATCCACAGTGTCCACCGGGTGGGGGACGACAGATCTTCCTCAGAGCAGAGGTGATTGGATGCCCAGTAGAGAGAGAGAGAGAGAAAGCGACTGGGGGCAGATCAGCAAACGCTGGCTCGGGGTGAGGGAAGAACATCTTTATTACTTACAGTAAAAAAAATCTACTGTATTCAACACTTACAGTGACCAGACAAACATCACTTTTAACATTTTATTAAATTGCACAAATGTATAAAAATATATAACTGAATCTACTAACAGTATGACAGTATGCTGGATAAGGTTGGGATCGTGATCCCGGCGGCCGGCATACCGACCCCGGGATCCTGGCAGCAGAATGCCGGTGGTAGGGGGGCGAGTGCAACAAAGCTTGCCACAGGTTCTATTTCCACTCCATGGGTGTCGTGGACACCCATGAGTGGGAATAGACCCTGTAGGTCAGCATTCCGTCGGCCGGCATTTTGAGCGCTCAGGATCCCGGCGTCGGCATAGTGACCGCCGGGAGCCCGAACACTGGTCACATGACTGCATCCCGCTGGATATACTTATCAATCATGTCTTTGGAGAGTAGTTCTATATATTGGTACATAATGGATTCATTTACCTGCGAGTTTATTTTTGGAGTGGTGGTTTTCATTATCATCTCTTATCTAAGCCGACGTGGTGGTATACTGTATACTGTATGAAGGAAATTTCCTTTATGTAAAGGACATGCAAACAACAACTTCTACAAGTCTGAAATAGAGGCCTAACTGTAATACCCTAGGAGTTGCAGGAATTGTCATCAAACTATGTTTGGCAACTGTTATAATTAACAATTTTGAAATTGCTAAAGTATGTCCAGCATAAGCATCAACGTTTCCAGGTTCAAACAGAGATAACTTGAAAATAGACCAAACGCCTCTGTGTACCGGGCTGGGCAGCGGACATTGCACATCTGTGGATTATGCAGATAAACTCGATTGTTTACAATATGTTATTCAGCATTTCAGACAGGAATCTGATTATCTAGCCAAAGGTTACAGAGACCTGACTTTCCGTCTCAACAGCGGTCTCTCTTGTGCAGCGATCATTCTGCTTTGCTTTGTCCCAAACATGATAAATTTATACTTTTTATTTACCAAAAGGATGAAGTCAACAGGGTTATATAGCTGAAAGGAAAAACATCATGAAAAAGCTTTGTTTCGGAAGTGTTAAAGGACTAAAATTGAATAGAAACCAGTGGATATAAATTTAATTTATGGTACTGTACATATTGCGACTGTGTAGTAACAGTGCGACTCCTAGTAATGCACTGTAACTAGTAGCAACCAATCAGATTCTAGGTACTTTTTATTTACTAGCAGTTTAGAGTGTTAAATCAGATTGGTTGCACCGGATTACAGCACATCTGTTCACATTACACTGTGTATTGATATAAGCTCCAGAATTATTTTGCCTATGGCTTTAAGACAATTGTGTATTAATACATAGAGCCCCCCCCTTCCAAAAAAAAAAAAAAAAAATCCTCAAGACTCCCACATTGTTTGTTCTACTTAGGGACATCACCTGAAATGGCTTTTCAGCCTCTTGGGAATCAGGTTATATGTTCCATCCCATTCTAATGTCAGCGGCCATTTTATAATCCAGCATTTGATGTTCTCCAAAACACCCGTCTGTATACGAGATATTGATGTGTGTCCGTTCCATGGGACTCTGTTTAATGGTTCATTTATTTCAAGCTTATCGTCAGAAATGTTTTGTTTCATTTGCAGGTAAAAATCTACAAGAGAATTGTGTACATAAAGAGCATGCTGATAAATATATATATCATTTCTACCTAAATGTAGCACTAGACAAAATGCAAAGAAATAAGCAGAATTGGTTTCTAATTTTAGAGTATAAATAATTTTGTGGATTGATTAAAGAGGAAACTGTCCATCTATTTGTATTCTTTTTAGATAGATGTAAATTGTTGTAAGTCTCCGGTGACCTCTGTATGTAAATAGTGTACATTTAATTTATTGCTCTGGTCCAGTAATACATAGAATGAAATCTAAAGTTCACAAATGTATATTTTGTTGCTTAAATGTGTCTTTGCAAAATTCACAATAAATGAACTATTTTATGTCCACAAAATGTATGGACTTGTCTCTGGGTGTTTCTACGGGAAGCAGTTACCTAACCGAGGGACAGCATACTGGCGGTCGCTATACCGACCAAGGGAGGGTTAGGGTCAGGGGGCTTACTGGGGTGCTGTTGGTATTATGGTGGATGGGATGCCACTGTCGGTACGATGACCACCGGCATACCGTCCATTGGCCATTCATTCTGATCCCGTATCTACTATAGGATTTACAGTATTACAATATGGACAAAGCTCATTGGATGCACAGCGTAGATATGGACCAATGGTGACCCTGGAATGTTGCTACATTGAAATGTATTTAGAGAGGCAGAAACATCTGCAGAAATGTATAAATATCACATCCCACCACCCCTCATTACACCAACTCCAAACCTAACATCTTAACCTGTTTAGCTTCATATATGGCTTAAATTAATCATGAGACATGAAGTTAGTAGTATAGGACAGGATATATGATCTTTTCATATCAGAGATGGAGAAATGAAAGTCCTTTAATGCATGAGAAATGGCTATGTGCACACACAGTAAGGAGGACCCCTAAGCATGTGCCTTTTCCATCCCTTCACCCGATTCAGTAATCACACTTTGCTAAAGGGAAATCTGGAGTTACACTGCTCCACATGTACTCTGTAAGGTATGCGGTGACTCAGCCAAGCTCCTCCCATCGCCTGATGTAACCGAGGGCTCCACCGCAAACACTGCCACCGTACTCGGCAAACACATGCATTTGGGTGACACTGATATACACATACATTTTGCACTCCTGCCTCTATGTCGAGGTTCGGGATGAGGCCGACCATTCAATTGTACCGATTTTGGCAAGACCATCCTGACTTAGGGTTGGGTACAAAAAGGTCACCAGTGATAAAATGTCCACTTGTTAGAATGTTGACATATCATCCCTGGTAGCCCAGTGGTAACTAACCTTCTCCTGGGCGACTTCAGCAGCGGCTTCTGGGTCATTCCTCTAATGCTTCAGTGGTCTGGTAAGTATTTGTACCCTATTGCTAACCCACCCTCTAGTACCTACCCATAACCCTCCCCTACAGCCTAACCCTAGCACTCCTGCCTACAGTCTAACTCGCAAGTTGATATTCTGACAGTGTTGACATTCCACCTGCCGACACTGTTAATGTGCATGCCACCATTGTTAATGACAATGCGGTAACGCTCCGTTTCCAGGGTGGAGACGGAGCATTGCGGAAGCGGCCAAACGGGGGAAAGTGCGGTGTGAACAGGGGGAACAGGTAAGCTGCGCCGACAGGAGGCATCCCTAATTTCTTCGATGAAGCAGAAATTGCGATACGATCGCAATTTCTGCTTAATCAAGGGGGGAAAGGCGGCGGTCAGCATGCTGAGCGGCCTTGCACTGCGATGGGCGGCCCCCAGCATGCTAATAAAAGGATTGCCAATTCTGCTAATTATCAGAATTTGCAATCTTTACTGAATCGGTCCCTTGAAGCAGATTTATCCCCTACTCTCAGTGGGATGCTGTTACTTTGTTCTCGACTCCAATATTCAAATACCCACAACAGGTTTTGTTTTACGTTTTTTGCCTGCAGAAACAGGTGAAACAATTAGTGACCACACAAACTAGATTAACTCACATGTGCATGAAATCCTGAAAACATGACCTGTTGGCTGTACTTAAGTATTGCAGTTTAGAGGCCCTAGTTTAAAAATAAGATTTTACTCACCGGTAAATCTATTTCTCGTAGTCCGTAGTGGATGCTAGGGACTCCGTAAGGACCATGGGGAATAGACGGGCTCCGCAGGAGACTGGGCACTCTAAGAAAGATTTAGTACTACTGGTGTGCACTGGCTCCTCCCTCTATGCCCCTCCTCCAGACCTCAGTTAAGGAAACTGTGCCCGGAAGAGCTGACATTACAAGGAAAGGATTTTGGAATCCAGGGTAAGACTCATACCAGCCACACCAATCACACCGTACAACTTGTGATAACCTTACCCAGTTAACAGTGTGAACAACAACAAAGCATCAACCACAAATGCCAACATAACATAACCCTTTATTAAGCAATAACTATATACACATATTGCAGAAAGTCCGCACTTGGGACGGGCGCCCAGCATCCACTACGGACTACGAGAAATAGATTTACCGGTGAGTAAAATCTTATTTTCTCTAATGTCCTAGTGGATGCTGGGGACTCCGTAAGGACCATGGGGATTATACCAAAGCTCCCAAACGGGCGGGAGAGTGCGTATGACTCTGCAGCACCGAATGGGCAAACACAAGGTCCTCCTCAGCCAGGGTATCAAACTTGTAGAACTTTGCAAAAGTGTTTGAACCCGACCAAGTAGCTGCTCGGCAAAGCTGTAATGCCGAGACCCCTCGGGCAGCCGCCCAAGAAGAGCCCACCTTCCTTGTGGAATGGGCTTTTATCGATTTTGGATGCGGCAATCCAGCCGCAGAATGAGCCTGCTGAATCGTGTTACAGATCCAGCGAGCAATAGTTTGCTTTGAAGCAGGAACACCCAGCTTGTTGGATGCATACAGGATAAACAGCGAGTCAATTTTCCTGACTCCAGCCGTTCTGGCCACATAAATCTTCAAAGCCCTGACTACATCAAGCAACTTGGAATCCTCCAAGTCACGAGTAGCCGTAGGCACCACAATAGGTTGGTTCAAATGAAAAGATGACACCACCTTCGGCAGAAATTGTGGACGAGTCCGCAATTCTGCCCTGTCCACATGGAAAACCAGATAGGGGCTTTTACATGACAAAGCCGCCAATTCTGACACACGCCTAGCCGAAGCTAAGGCCAATAGCATGACCACCTTCCACGTGAGATACTTTAGCTCCACGGTCTTAAGTGGCTTAAACCAGTGGGATTTCAGGAAACCCAACACCACGTTGAGATCCCAAGGTGCCACTGGTGGCACAAAAGGGGGCTGAATATGCAGCACTCCCTTAACAAACGTCTGAACCTCAGGAAGAGAAACCAGTTCTTTTTGAAAGAAAATGGATAGGGACGAAATCTGGACCTTTATTGATCCCAACTTCAAGCCCATAGTCACCTCAGACTGTAGGAAGTGCAGGAACCGGCCCAGCTGGAATTCCTCTGTAGGGGCCTCGCTGGCCTCACACCAGGCAACATATTTTCACCATATATGGTGATAGTGTTTTGCGGTCACGTCCTTCCTAGCCTTTATTAGCGTAGGAATAACTTCATCCGGAATGCCTTTTTCCGCTAGGATCCGGCGTCCAACCGCCATGCCGTCAAACGCAGCCGCGGTAAGTCTTGGAACAGACAGGGCCCCTGTTGCAGCAGGTCCTGTCTGAGAGGCAGAGGCCATGGGTCCTCTGTGAGCATTTCTTGCAGTTCCGGGTACCAAGTCCTTCTTGGCCAATCCGGAACAATGAGTATTGTTCTCACTCCTCTTTTTCTTACGATTCTCAGCACCTTGGGTATGAGAGGAAGAGGAGGAAATACATAGACCGACTGGAACACCCACGGTGTCACTAGTGCGTCACAGCTATCGCCTGAGGGTCCCTTGACCTGGCGCAATACCTTTTTAGCTTTTTGTTGAGGCGGGATGCCATCATGTCCATCTGTGGCAATTCCCATCGATTTGTAATCTGCGTGAAGACTTCTTGATGAAGTCCCCACTCTCCCGGGTGGAGGTCGTGCCTGCTGAGGAAGTCTGCTTCCCAGTTGTCCACTCCCGGAATGAACACTGCTGACAGTGCTTGCACGTGATTCTCGGCCCAACAAAGAATCCTGGTGGCTTCCGCCATCGCCACCCTGCTTCTTGTGCCGCCCTGGCGGTTTACATGAGCCACTGCGGTGATGTTGTTTGACTGAATCAGCACCCGTTGGTTGCGAAGCAGAGGCTCCGCTTGACTCAATGCGTTGTATATGGCCCTTAGTTCCAGGATATTTATGTGCAGACAAGCCTCCTGACTTGACCACAACCCTTGGAAGTTTCTTCCCTGAGTGACTGCCCCCCATCCTCGGAGGCTCGCATCCGTGGTCACCAGGACCCAGTCCTGTATGCCGAACCTGCGGCCCTCGAGAAGGTGAGCACTCTGCAGCCACCACAGAAGAGGCACCCTGGCCCTGGGGGACAGGGTGATCAGCCGATGCATCTGAAGATGCGATCCGGACCACTTGTCCAACAGATCCCACTGAAAGAAACTTGCATGGAACCTGCCGAAGGGAATGGCTTCGTATGATGCCACCATCTTTCCCAGGATTCGCGTGCAGTGATGCACCGACACCTGTTTCGGTTTTAAGAGGTCTCTGACTAGAGTCACGAGCTCCTGAGCCTTCTCCGCCGGGAGAAACACCTTCTTCTGGTCTGTGTCCAGAATCATGCCCAGAAAGGGCAGACGCGTCATAGGAATCAGCTGCGACTTTGGGATATTCAGAATCCAGCCGTGCTGTTGCAACACTTCCTGAGAGTGTGCTACTCTGATCATCAACTGCTCTCTGGACCTCGCCTTTATGAGGAGATCGTCCAAGTATGGGATAATTGTGACTCCTTGCTTTCTCAGGAGCACCATCATTTCCGCCATTACCTTGGTAAATATTCTCGGTGCCGTGGAGAGCCCAAACGGCAATGTCTGGAATTGGTAATGACAGTCCTGTACCACAAATCTGAGGTACTCCTGATGAGGTGGATAAATGGGGACATGCAAGTAAGCGTCCTTGATGTCCAGAGACACCATAAAATCCCCCTCCTCCAGGCTTGCAATGACCGCTCTGAGCGATACCATTTTGAACTTGAATCTTTTCAGATAAATGTTCAGGGACTTTAAATTCAATATGGGTCTGACCGAACCGTCCGGTTTCGGTACCACAAACATTGTGGAATAGTATCCCCTTCCCTGTTGAAGGAGGGGAACCTTTACCACCACCTGCTGGAGATATAACTTGTGAATTGCCGCTAACACTACCTCCCTTTCCATGGGGGAAGCTGGCAGGGCCGATTTGAGGTAACGGTGAGGGGACATCACTTCGAATTCCAGCTTGTATCCCTGAGACTTAATCTGTATAGCCCAGGGATCCACCTGTGAGCGAACCCACTGGTGGCTGAAATTTCGGAAACGCGCCCCCACCGCTCCTGGCTCCACCTGTGGAGCCCCAGCGTCATGCGGTGGATTTAGTGGAAGCCGGGGAGGACTTCTGTTCTGGGAACTAGCTGTATGGTGCAGCTTCTTTCCTCTACCCCTGCCTCTGGCAAGAAAGGATGCACCTCTGACTTTCTTGCTTCTTTGTGATCGAAAGGACTGCATTTGGTAATACGGTGCTTTCTTAGGCTGTGAGGGAATATATGGCAAAAAATTTGACTTCCCAGCCGTAGCTGTGGAAACTAGGTCCGAGAGACCGTCCCCAAACAATTTCTCACCCGTGTAAGGTAAAACCTCCATGTGCTTTTTGGAGTCGGCATCACCTGTCCATTGCCGAGTCCACAGGACCCTTCTGGCAGAAATTGACATTGCATTTATTCCAAAGCCCAGTAGGCAAATGTCCCTCTGGGCATCCCTCATATATAGGACAGCGTCTTTTATATGCCCCAGGGTCAGTAAAATAGTATCCTTGTCTAAGGTATCCAGTTCCTCAGACAGATAATCTGTCCATGCTGCTACAGCACTACACATCCAGGCCGACGCAATTGCCAGCCTCAGTAGAGTACCTGAATGTGTATAAACAGACTTCAGGATATTTTCCTGCTTCCTATCCGCAGGATCCTTTAGGGAGGCCGTATCCTGTGACGGCAGGGCCACCTTCTTAGATAAGCGTGTCAGAGCTTTGTCTACCCTAGGGGAGGATTCCCAGCGCTTCCTGTCCGTTGGCGGGAAAGGATACGCCATAAGTAACCTTTTGGAAATCAGCACTTTCCTATCGGGGGAATCCCACGCTTTTTCACATAACTCATGTGAAGGGGGAAAAGTCACCTCTTGCTTTTTCTCCCCATACATATAAACCCTCTTGTCAGGAACAGGGTTTACCTCTGCTATGTGCAATACATCCTTCATAGCTACAATCATGTAGCGGATGGCTTTAGCCATTTTAGGCTGCAATTTTGCATTATCGTCATCGACACTGGAGTCAGAATCCATGTCGATATCTGTGTCAACAATTTGGGATAGTGGGCGCTTCTGAGACCCTGACGGCCTCTGCGCTGTAGGATCAGGCATGGGCTGAGACCCCGACTGTCCCAAGGTTTCAGCTTTATCCAACCTTTTATGCAAGGAGTTTACATTATCATTTAACACCTTTCACATATCCATCCAATCAGCGCCGTCGGCGGAGACACGTCATTCATCTGCACCTGCTCTGCCTCCACATAGCCCTACTCATCAAACATGTCGACACAAGCGTACCGACACACCACACACACAGGGGATGCTCTATATGAGGACAGGACCCCCACAAGGCCTTTTGGAGAGACAGAGAGAGAGAGTATGCCAGCACACACCCCAGCGCTATATGACCCAGGAATCACACAGTAACTTAGTGTTTACCCAGTAGCTGCTGTATATATGATTAATGCGCTAAATTTATGTGCCCCCCCTCTCTTTTTACCCTCTTTCTACCGTGAGTCTGCAGAGGAGAGCCTGGGGAGCTTCCTCTCAGCGGAGCTGTGGAGAGAAAATGGCGCTGGTGAGTGCTAAGGAAGAAGGCCCTGCCCCCTCAGCGGCGGGCTTCTGTCCCGCGATTTTGTGTAAAAATAATAGCGGGGGCTCATGCATATTACAGTGCCCAGCTGTATATATGCTGCTTTTTTTGCCAGGAGGTACTCAATTGCTGCCCAGGGCGCCCCCCCCCCTGCGCCCTACAGTGACCGGAGTGTGTGGGTTAGTGTGGGAGCAATGGCGCACAGCTGCAGTGCTGTGCGCTACCTCATATGAAGACAGGAGTCTCCTGCCACCGATTTTGACGTCTTCTTGCTTCAACCCGCCGGTTTCTGTCTTCTGGCTCTGCGAGGGGGACGGCGGTGCGGCTCCGGGAACGGACGACCAAGTTTAAGTTCCTGTGTTCGATCCCTCTGGAGCTAATGGTGTCCAGTAGCCTAAGAAGCGCAACCTAGCCGCAGTTAGTAGGTTTGCTTCTCTCCCCTCAGTCCCACGTAGCAGAGAGTCTGTTGCCAGCAGAAGCTCTCTGAAAATAAAAAACCTAACTAAAATACTTTCTTATTAGCAAGCTCAGGAGAGCTCACTAAAATGCACCCAGCTCCTTCCGGGCACAGATTCTAACTGAGGTCTGGAGGAGGGGCATAGAGGGAGGAGCCAGTGCACACCAGTAGTACTAAATCTTTCTTAGAGTGCCCAGTCTCCTGCGGAGCCCGTCTGTTCCCCATGGTCCTTACGGAGTCCCCAGCATCCACTAGGACGTTAGAGAAATAAGGTATACAGGGGCAGATTTATTAAGCTCGGTGAAGTGATAAAGTGCACGGTGATAAAGTACCAGCCAGTCAGATCCTAACGACCATGTCACAGGCTGGGTTTGAAAAATGACAGTTAGGAGCTGACTGTCTAGTCCTTTATCACCTTTCACTTTATCACTTCACTGAGCTTAATAAATCTGCCCCACAGTAACAGAAGTACAGTATGCACTCATTTTATTTGATAGGCACATGTATACTAAGGTTATTTAAAACAAATATAATAAGCAGTCCTGATATATTTATATTTCATTAGGACTTCATAAGGCTAATAAGAGTCAAACAAGCAGTTTATTGGGAAACAATGTTATAATGTGAACATACTGTAGTGCAGGGTAGACCAAAACGTAATATTAGGAAATGTTTGGGGCAGACCTTCACACTTTTATGACACATATTTTATTCCAGGCAACAAATATGGAAAGGCTGTGCAAAGCACCTGACCACATGAGAATGTGCAACCTACTCAGTGTGCGAGCTGCAGTATTCATGTGAAACAGGCACATATGCATATCATAAAGGGCAACAAGTCTGAATTGCTGCACAAACAAGAAAAAGCCACTTACCTGTATTATATTAATTTCGCCACTTCTTAGTATAACTTTGACTAAACAGAAACAAAGAAAATACTTTTCAGCATAACTGAGATCTCATCACTATTTCTTTAATAATTTAACACTTTTGTCATCTTTTACAAATGATGCCTTTATTCAAACACTATAGAAATCTCTATGTACGAGTATATCTATATAGTTTAGAATGGCTAATTATTTACAAAACGGGAACTGTTTAGGGGCTTTGCCAGCTATAAATAAAGATTCTGGGAGAACCAGGCTGTTGCACTATCCACCATCAGATAAGCTCTGCCCAGATCCGCTAAGCCACGTCATGGAGACGCACCCACATTCAGATGGGACAAACTACTTTGTGGCTGCAAAATCAGTACAGGCAACTTTTAGCCTTGGGGGCAAATGCAATGAAGTGGCCCCGGCTTCTCTACCAGCGCACGGCAAAGGCAAAATGGATGTGACCAAAAAATGCCAGAAGTGGTTTATCCAATGGGGATGCAGTCTAAATGTGCAGTGAAATATCTGAAAAATCATTATGTCTAAGAACAATCATCAAATCCATCACCTACCAGCCCTGTCTGACATAGAAACTATTCTAGTGACTGATGTAAAACATAGGAAACAAGGGGCCTAATTCAGATGTGGATGGAGTGGCTGTCACTTCCTTGGGAGCAGCAGTGATAGCGCTGTATGGTGATGCAACAGGGGGAGTCTATTACAAACAGAAGACTCCTGCTGAAGTAGTGATCTGACCTGCGTCCTGGGATGCAGTCATCGGATCACTTACTCCCCATTGGGCGGCTTGCAGCACTCAGGGAGATGTGCAGAGGCCAGGAATCCTCTGCCCAATGATGGAGATCTCTGCCCCCCCTCCCCCCTCCAAACAGCGGCGACATGCTCAGTTTTGGAAAACTGAGGGCATTGCCAGCCCTCCCCGCCCCAAAATGGCATTAGACTGTCTTTCCCTGACAATCTGTTGCCACTTCTTACATCGCAGGACACGTACTCAGTGGGTCCTGCGCATGAGCACAGTACCGATAATCTGTACTTTACAGCATAAGTAGCAGCAACAACTGGACCAGAATGAGATCCAATATACTGTGCAATAACCACCTCACATCACCTCCCTCAGCTCCTTCAATCTCCAAATTACATAAAATGTCTAGCAGGACAAAAAAAGTAAGAAGGTGCAGAATAAAACAAATACATTTACAACACTGAGGCGTCTGAATAAGCAGTTATTAACAATAAACCATTAACATCACTGTCCCAGGAGCATACAGATGACACAGTGCTGTAACTCATCTCAGCAGCAACATGTACACAGAGTAAGCATCAGGTTATAGTTATGGAGGTAATGCAAGTACACAAATGTTATTTTTGCCAAAAAACTATAGCACCTGCTGATGCTCAGGTGGTACTGTACGGTGTCAGTGGGCACAGGTGGGCTGCATAGTACCAGTGTACACAGGGTGGGAACACAGGGGGCATGCATAGTACCAGTGTACACAGGGTGGGGACACAAGGGGGGGTGCATGGAGTCAGTGGGCACAGGTGGGCTGCATAGTACCAGTGTACACAGGGTGGAAACACGGGGGGCATGCATAGTACCAGTGTACACAGGGTGGGGACACAAGGGGGGTGCATGGAGTCAGTGGGCACAGGTGGGCTGCATAGTACCAGTGTACACAGGGTGGGAACACAGGGGGCAGGCATAGTACCAGTGTACACAGGGTGGGAACACAGGGGGCATGCATAGTACCAGTGTACACAGGGTGGGAACACAGGGGGCATGCATAGTACCAGTGTACACAGGGTGGGAACACAGGGGGCATGCATAGTACCAGTGTACACAGGGTGGGAACACAGGGGGCATGCATAGTACCAGTGTACACAGGGTGGGGACACAAGGGGGGGGGGTGCATGGAGTCAGTGGGCACAGGTGGGCTGCATAGTACCAGTGTACGCAGGGTGGGAACACAGGTGGGCTGCATAGTACCAGTGTACACAGGGTGGGAACACGGGCGGCATGCATAGTACCAGTGTACACAGGGTGGGGACACAAGGGGGGGTGCATGGAGTCAGTGTACACAGGGGGCATGCATAGTACCAGTGTACACAGGGTGGGAACACAGGGGGCATGCATAGTACCAGTGTACACAGGGTGGGGACACAAGGGGGGGTGCATGGAGTCAGTGGGCACAGGTGGGCTGCATAGTACCAGTGTACACAGGGTGGGAACACAGGGGGCATGCATAGTACCAGTGTACACAGGGTGGGGACACAAGGGGGGTGCATGGAGTCAGTGGGCACAGGTGGGCTGCATAGTACCAGAGTACACAGGGTGGGAACACAGGGGGCATGCATAGTACCAGTGTACACAGGGTGGGAACACAGGGGGCATGCATAGTACCAGTGTACACAGGGTGGGGACACAAGGGGGGGTGCATGGAGTCAGTGGGCACAGGTGGGCTGCATAGTACCAGTGTACACAGGGTGGGAACACAGGGGGCATGCATAGTACCAGTATACACAGGGTGGGAACACAGGAGGCATGCATAGTACCAGTGTACACAGTGTGGGAACACAGGGGGCATGCATAATACCAGTGTACACAGGGTGGGAACACAGGGGGCATGCATAGTACCAGTGTACACAGGGTGGGAACACAGGGGGCATGCATAGTACCAGTGTACACAGGGTGGGGACACAAGGGGGGGTGCATGGAGTCAGTGGGCACAGGTGGGCTGCATAGTACCAGTGTACACAGGGTGGGAACACGGGGGGCATGCATAGTACCAGTGTACACAGGGTGGGGACACAAGGGGGGGTGCATGGAGTCAGTGGGCACAGGTGGGCTGCATAGTACCAGTGTACACAGGGTGGGAACACAGGGGGCATGCATAGTACCAGTGTACACAGGGTGGGGACACAAGGGGGGTGCATGGAGTCAGTGGGCACAGGTGGGCTGCATAGTACCAGTGTACACAGGGTGGGAACACAGGGGGCATGCATAGTACCAGTGTACACAGTGTGGGAACACAGGGGGCATGCATAATACCAGTGTACACAGGGTGGGAACACAGGGGGCATGCATAGTACCAGTGTACACAGGGTGGGAACACAGGGGGCATGCATAGTACCAGTGTACACAGGGTGGGAACACAGGGGGCATGCATAGTACCAGTGTACACAGGGTGGGGACACAAGGGGGGGGGGGGTGCATGGAGTCAGTGGGCACAGGTGGGCTGCATAGTGCCAGTGTACACAGGGTGGGAACACAGGTGGGCTGCATAGTACCAGTGTACACAGGGTGGGGGCATAGGGGGGATGCATGGAGTCAGTGGGCACAGGTGGGCTGCATAGTACCAGTGTACACAGGGTGGGAACACAGGGGGCATGCATAGTACCAGTGTACACAGGGTGGGAACACAGGGGGCATGCATAGTACCAGTGTACACAGGGTGGGAACACAGGGGGCATGCATAGTACCAGTGTTCACAGGGTGGGGACACAAGGGGGGGGGGGGGGTGCATGGAGTCAGTGGGCACAGGTGGGCTGCATAGTACCAGTGTACGCAGGGTGGGAACACAGGTGGGCTGCATAGTACCAGTGTACACAGGGTGGGAACACGGGGGGCATGCATAGTACCAGTGTACACAGGGTGGGGACACGAGGGGGGGTGCATGGAGTCAGTGGGCACAGGTGGGCTGCATAGTACCAGTGTACACAGGGTGGGAACACAGGGGGCATGCATAGTACCAGTGTACACAGGGTGGGGACACAAGGGGGGTGCATGGAGTCAGTGGGCACAGGTGGGCTGCATAGTACCAGTGTACACAGGGTGGGAACACAGGGGGCATGCATAGTACCAGTGTACACAGGGTGGGAACACAGGGGGCATGCATAGTACCAGTGTACACAGGGTGGGGACACAAGGGGGGGTGCATGGAGTCAGTGGGCACAGGTGGGCTGCATAGTACCAGTGTACACAGGGTGGGAACACAGGGGGCATGCATAGTACCAGTATACACAGGGTGGGAACACAGGAGGCATGCATAGTACCAGTGTACACAGTGTGGGAACACAGGGGGCATGCATAATACCAGTGTACACAGGGTGGGAACACAGGGGGCATGCATAGTACCAGTGTACACAGGGTGGGGACACAAGGGGGGGTGCATGGAGTCAGTGGGCACAGGTGGGCTGCTTAGTACCAGTGTACACAGGGTGGGAACACAGGGGGCATGCATAGTACCGGTGTACACAGGGTGGGGACACAAGGGGGGGTGCATGGAGTCAGTGGGCACAGGTGGGCTGCATAGTACCAGTGTACACAGGGTGGGAACACAGGGGGCATGCATAGTACCAGTGTACACAGGGTGGGGACACAAGGGGGGTGCATGGAGTCAGTGGGCACAGGTGGGCTGCATAGTACCAGTGTACACAGGGTGGGAACACAGGGGGCATGCATAGTACCAGTGTACACAGGGTGGGAACACAGGGGGCATGCATAGTACCAGTGTACACAGGGTGGGGACACAAGGGGGGGACACAAGGGGGGGTGCATGGAGTCAGTGGGCACAGGTGGGCTGCATAGTACCAGTGTACACAGGGTGGGAACACAGGGGGCATGCATAATACCAGTATACACAGGGTGGGAACACAGGAGGCATGCATAGTACCAGTGTACACAGTGTGGGAACACAGGGGGCATGCATAATACCAGTGTACACAGGGTGGGAACACAGGGGGCATGCATAGTACCAGTGTACACAGGGTGGGAACACAGGGGGCATGCATAGTACCAGTGTACACAGGGTGGGGACACAAGGGGGGGTGCATGGAGTCAGTGGGCACAGGTGGGCTGCATAGTACCAGTGTACACAGGGTGGGAACACAGGGGGCATGCATAGTACCAGTGTACACAGGGTGGGAACACAGGGGGCATGCATAGTACCAGTGTACACAGGGTGGGAAAACAGGGGGCATGCATGGTACCAGTGTACACAGGGTGGGGACACAAGGGGGGGGGGGGGTGCATGGAGTCAGTGGGCACAGGTGGGCTGCATAGTACCAGTGTACGCAGGGTGGGAACACAGGTGGGCTGCATAGTACCAGTGTACACAGGGTGGGGGCATAGGGGGGATGCATGGAGTCAGTGGGCACAGGTGGGATGCATAGTACAGGTTGAGTATCCCTTATCCAAAATGCTTGGGACCAGAGGTATTTTGGATATCGGATTTTTCCGTATTTTGGAATAATTGCATACCATAATGAGATATCATGGCAATGGGACCTAAATTTAAGCACAGAATGCATTTATGTTTTATATGCACCTTATACACACAGCCTGAAGGTAATTTTAGCCAATATTTTTTATAACTTTGTGCATTAAACAAAGTGTGTCTACATTCACACAATTCATTTATGTTTCATATACACCTTATATACACAGTCTGAAGGTCATTTAATACAATATTTTTAATAACTGTATGTATTAAACAAAGTTTGTGTACATTGAGCCATCAGAAAACAAAAGTTTCACTATCTCAGTCTCGCTCAAAAAAGTCCGTATTTCGGAATATTCCGTATTTCGGATATTTGGATATGGGATACTCAACCTGTACCAGTTTACACAGTATGGGGGCACAAGGGGGATGCATGGTGTTAGTGTACACAGGGTGGGGGCATGGTGATAGTGGGCACAGGTGGGGCTGCATAGTACCAGTGTACACAGGGTGGGAACACAGGGGGCATGCATAGTACCAGTGTACACAGGGTGGGAACACAGGGGGCATGTATAATACCAGTGTAAACAGGGTGGGAACACAGGGGGCATGCATAGTACCAGTGTACACAGGGTGGGAACACAGGGGGCATGCATAGTACCAGTGTACACAGGGTGGGAACACAGGGGGCATGCATAGTACCAGTGTACACAGGGTGGGGACACAAGGGGGGGTGCATGGAGTCAGTGGGCACAGGTGGGCTGCATAGTACCAGTGTACACAGGGGGCATGCATAGTACCAGTGTACACAGGGTGGGAACACAGGGGGCATGCATAGTACCAGTGTACACAGGGTGGGGACACAAGGGGGGGTGCATGGAGTCAGTGGGCACAGGTGGGCTGCATAGTACCAGTGTACACAGGGTGGGAACACAGGGGGCATGCATAGTACCAGTGTACACAGGGTGGGAACACAGGGGGCATGCATAGTACCAGTGTACACAGGGTGGGGACACAAGGGGGGGTGCATAGTACCAGTGTACACAGGGTGGGGACACAAGGGGGGGGGGTGCATGGAGTCAGTGGGCACAGGTGGGCTGCATAGTACCAGTGTAGACAGGGTGGGAACACAGGTGGGCCGCATAGTACCAGTGTACACAGGGTGGGGGCATAGGGGGGATACATGGAGTCAGTGGGCACAGGTGGGATGCATAGTACCAGTTTACACAGTATGGGGGCACAAGGGGGATGCATGGTGTTAGTGTACACAGGGTGGGGGCATGGTGTTAGTGGGCACAGGTGGGGCTGCATAGTACCAGTGTACACAGGGTGGGAACACAGGGGGCATGCATAGTACCAGTGTACACAGGGTGGGAACACAGGGGGCATGCATAGTACCAGTGTACAAAGGGTGGGGGACACAAGGGGGGGTGCATGGAGTCAGTGGGCACAGGTGGGCTGCATAGTACCAGTGTACACAGGGGGCATGCATAGTACCAGTGTACACAGGGTGGGAACACAGGGGGCATGCATAGTACCAGTGTACACAGGGTGGGGGACACAAGGGGGGGTGCATAGAGTCAGTGGGCACAGGTGGGCTGCATAGTACCAGTGTACACAGGGGGCATGCATAGTACCAGTGTACACAGGGTGGGAACACAGGGGGCATGCATAGTACCAGTGTACACAGGGTGGGGACACAGGGGGCATGCATAGTACCAGTGTACACAGGGTGGGGACACAAGGGGGGGTGCATGGAGTCAGTGGGCACAGGTGGGCTGCATAGTACCAGTGTACACAGGGTGGGAACACAGGGGGCATGCATAGTACCAGTGTACACAGGGTGGGGACACAAGGGGGGGTGCATGGAGTCAGTGGGCACAGGTGGGCTGCATAGTACCAGTGTACACAGGGTGTGAACACAGGGGGCATGCATAGTACCAGTGTACACAGGGTGGGGACACAAGGGGGGGTGCATAGTACCAGTGTACACAGGGTGGGGACACAAGGGGGGGGGGATGCATGGAGTCAGTGGGCACAGGTGGGCTGCATAGTACCAGTGTAGACAGGGTGGGAACACAGGTGGGCTGCATAGTACCAGTGTACACAGGGTGGGGGCATAGGGGGGATACATGGAGTCAGTGGGCACAGGTGGGCTGCATAGTACCAGTGTACACAGGGGGCATGCATAGTACCAGTTTACACAGTATGGGGGCACAAGGGGGCTGCATGGTGTTAGTGTACACAGGGTGGGGGCATGGTGTTAGTGGGCACAGGTGGGGCATGCATAGTACCAGTGTACACAGGGTGGGAACACAGGGGGCATGCATAGTAACAGTGTACACAGGGTGGGAACACAGGGGGCATGCATAGTACCAGTGTACACAGGGTGGGGACACAGGGGGCATGCATAGTACCAGTGTACACAGGGTGGGGACACAAGGGGGGGTGCATAGTACCAGTGTACACAGGGTGGGGACACAAGGGGGGGGGGATGCATGGAGTCAGTGGGCACAGGTGGGCTGCATAGTACCAGTGTAGACAGGGTGGGAACACAGGTGGGCTGCATAGTACCAGTGTACACAGGGTGGGGGCATAGGGGGGATACATGGAGTCAGTGGGCACAGGTGGGCTGCATAGTACCAGTGTACACAGGGGGCATGCATAGTACCAGTTTACACAGTATGGGGGCACAAGGGGGCTGCATGGTGTTAGTGTACACAGGGTGGGGGCATGGTGTTAGTGGGCACAGGTGGGGCATGCATAGTACCAGTGTACACAGGGTGGGAACACAGGGGGCATGCATAGTAACAGTGTACACAGGGTGGGAACACAGGGGGCATGCATAGTACCAGTGTACACAGGGTGGGGACACAAGGGGGGGGTGCATGGAGTCAGTGGGCTGCATAGTACCAGTGTACACAGGGTGGGAACACAGGTGGGCTGCATAGTACCAGTGTACACAGGGTGGGAACACAGGTGGGCTGCATAGTACCAGTGTACACAGGGTGGGGGCATAGGGGGGATGCATGGAGTCAGTGGGCACAGGTGGGATGCATAGTACCAGTTTACACAGTATGGGGGCACAAGGGGGATGCATGGTGTTAGTGTACACAGGGTGGGGGCATGGTGTTAGTGGGCACAGGTGGGGCTGCATAGTACCAGTGTACACAGGGTGGGAACACAGGGGGCATGCATAGTACCAGTGTACACAGGGTGGGAACACTGGGGGCATGCATAATACCAGTGTACACAGGGTGGGAACACAGGGGGCATGCATAGTACCAGTGTACACAGGGTGGGAACACAGGGGGCATGCATAGTACCAGTGTACACAGGGTGGGAACACAGGGGGCATACATAGTACCAGTGTACACAGGGTGGGAACACAGGGGGCATGCATAGTACCAGTGTACACAGGGTGGGAACACAGGGGGCATGCATAGTACCAGTGTACACAGGGTGGGAACACAGGGGGCATGCATAGTACCAGTGTACACAGGGTGGGAACACAGGGGGCATGCATAGTACCAGTGTACACAGGGTGGGAACACAGGGGGCATGCATAGTACCAGTGTACACAGGGTGGGGACACAAGGGGGGGTGCATGGAGTCAGTGGGCACAGGTGGGCTGCATAGTACCAGTGTACACAGGGTGGGAACACAGGGGGCATGCATAGTACCAGTGTACACAGGGTGGGAACACAGGGGGCATACATAGTACCAGTGTACACAGGGTGGGGACACAAGGGGGGTGCATGGAGTCAGTGGGCACAGGTGGGCTGCATAGTACCAGTGTACACAGGGTGGGAACACAGGGGGCATGCATAGTACCAGTGTACACAGGGTGGGAACACAGGGGGCATGCATAGTACCAGTGTACACAGGGTGGGAACACAGGGGGCATGCATAGTACCAGTGTACACAGGGTGGGAACACAGGGGGCATGCATAGTACCAGTGTACACAGGGTGGGGACACAAGGGGGGGGGGGGGGTGCATGGAGTCAGTGGGCACAGGTGGGCTGCATAGTGCCAGTGTACACAGGGTGGGAACACAGGTGGGCTGCATAGTACCAGTGTACACAGGGTGGGAACACAGGTGGGCTGCATAGTACCAGTGTACACAGGGTGGGGGCATAGGGGGGATGCATGGAGTCAGTGGGCACAGGTGGGCTGCATAGTACCAGTTTACACAGTATGGGGGCACAAGGGGGATGCATGGTGTTAGTGTACACAGGGTGGGGGCATGGTGTTAGTGGGCACAGGTGGGGCTGCATAGTACCAGTGTACACAGGGTGGGGGCACAAGTGGGATGCATGGCATCAGTGGGTACAGGTGGGATGCATAGTACCAGTGTACACAGGATGGGGGCACAAGGGGGATGCATGGTGTTAGTGTACACAGGGTGGGGGCATGGTGTTAGTGGTCACAGGTGGGCTGCATAGTACCAGTGTACACAGGATGGGGGCACAAGGGGGATGCATGGTGTTAGTGTACACAGGGTGGGGGAATGGTGTTAGTGGTCACAGGTGGGCTGCATAGTACCAGTGTACACAGGATGGGGGCACAAGGGGGATGCATGGTGTTAGTGTACACAGGGTGGGGGCATGGTGTTAGTGGTCACAGGTGGGCTGCATAGTACCAGTGTACACAGGATGGGGGCATAGGGGGGATGCATGGCGTCAGTGGGCACAGGTGGGATGCATAGTATCCGTTTACACAGTGTGGGGGCACAAGGCAGATGCATGGTGTTAGTGTACACAGGGTGGGTGCATTGTGTTAGTGGGCACAGGTGGGGCTGCATAGTACCAGTGTACACAGGGTGGGGGCACAAGGGGGATGCATGGTGTTAGTGTACACAGGGTGGGGGCATGGTGTTAGTGGGCACAGGTGTGCTGCATAGTACCAGTGTATACAGGGTGGGGGCATGGTGCTAGTGGGCACAGGTGGGGCTGCATAATACCAGTGTACACAGGGTGAGGGCACAGGGGAGATGCACGGTGTTAGTGGGCACAGGTGGGCTGTATAGTGCCAGTGTACACAGGGTGGGGTCAGAGGGGGGCTGCACAGTGACAGAGTAAACACAGTGGGTGCACAGGTGGGCAGCACAGTGGCAGTGTCTACAAAGTGGGGGCAGAGGTGGAGCTATCTTTTTACTTACTCCAGTTTGCAGACAGCTGTTGACTCCAAATGCAAACAATACAAGTTTATTCTTTATGCAGGGAGTTCACATAGCTTTATTCTAGGCTGCTCCTAACTGCACTGGCCTCTGCCATCCTGCTCCGACCCCCTTTTATCCACTCTCCATCTCCTAGGGTCCTGGGAAAGGACACCTGGCTCCCCATTGGTCAGCGGTGCCCATTTTCTTATAGCCTGCTATGGGGGCAGCCATTTTCTGCTAGCCCCTGAAGGTCAGCAGCCAGGCAGGGGGGTTAAATGTTAACTCAGAGCAGCGGACAGCAGGAGAACATCTGTTTGCCTCTTGCAGCCAGGAAGCCCTAGATCACTTAAATTTTACTGGCCGGAGGGCAGATGGCACCCTGCCCCCATTGCCAGCCAGCCTCTGATTGGCAGTTAACTTTTATCTTATTGGATAACTTAAGGCATTGGTTTCCAAACTCGGTGCCATGGGTTGGTGATCCATTACCAAATTAAATAATTTTATGGTCAATGTGATAGGCAAAACCAGTGCTGGTGGCTGGCAATCATTAGATACATGGACAACCAGGAGCCCTGTCCACCACCTAGTTACTGAACCTAAGGATGACAGGCTAGCACAATTTACTTCATTTGATAATTTTTGCAGAATTTCTCAAGAAACCTTTGGCCTTGGGGTGCAGTAAAAAATGCTGATACTGTACAGTGCTGTAATTCAAGAATGTTTGGCAACCACTACCTTAAGATAAGTACAATATGGGTTGTATTTTATGGCATGAACCAACTTCAAATGGGTTTCTGTTTTTTCACAATGATCAGAGGCCAATCTAGATGTTGAGCACAGTATACATATGTATACATACGTAGAATGCCCACAGGATTCCCATAAGAGTAAGCTCATGTATCTTAAATACTGTCATTTGATCCATATAAATAGAGACAACAATCGGAGACATATGAAAACTCACCTTACTGTCGCTTCCTCCTGTTTAAAAAAATAAACAAAACAATAAACACAACTGAATGAGATTTGGAAATGTCTTATACTTGATATTTAATATGCTGAAATATGATGCCTAAACTTAGGTCATTTATGTATTTCCAAATATGCAGTCTAGTCCCCTACAACATAATAGCACAAATGAGACCGTTTCCCCATCTCATGGATACAAGCACAGTTTTAATTAATACCCCTTAATTACAGTACTTATGAGGATGATCTTCTTCCTATAGTACTGCATGTTACAGCCTCATTATATATTACCTTTATTGTGACAGTGAAGATGATCTTGATTACATATGTTACGTTTTATTATATGGGATTTGTGTGCTTAATAATTTACTCAGCTGTCTCAACGGAATGCATATGTTTTACCGGCGGCCGGGATCGGTCATGATCCCTACAGCGGGAACCCGGCCACCAGTATGCTGGCAACGGGGCGAGCGATAGAAAGCCCCTTGCAGACTCGCCATGCTGTGGGCACGTTGGCTTGCCACAGGATATATTCTCCCTCTATGGGTGTCCACGGAGGAAGAAAAGCCTGTGGTGCCGGTATTCTGTAGGCGGCATTTCACCACCTGTTGCGATTCCAGCGTCGCACTGTGACCGCCGGGATCCCGACAGGCGGTCTCGTGGTTGCTTCCCATCTCAACCCCAGGATACTGGTGGCTCATGAACATCAGTCAGGCCCTGAAGCCACTCACTAACCAGAGAATTTCCCTTACATGTCTCCTTTCTACCTCAATGTGATTAAAAGACTTTCTTTTCCTCCAAAAATAGTTTTTGCATGTGTGTGTAATTTACGGCACATTAACTGACTTTTCTTTGCATTAACTGTCAACTTCCTGATGCATCCTGCTTCTCCTATTAGAATATCTTATAGGAATGGCAAATACATGAGGGACAAAACAATGTACTTCATACGTAAATGTTTCTGCGATTTGGAGCAATAGTACTGAACAGTATGGCAGATGCTACCTCAGGACTCCTAGGATGCCAGGGTATAAGGAGCATCTAAAGCACTGGCCACCGACATGAATGGCCAGCAGTCGGCAGCTTCTTACCTATAAACATACTTACCGACTTTATGGCTGCTCTCTGAGGGAGAGAGAAGCCAGGGCGGCTCAGCAGGGGGCGGGCAGGGTAATGACGAGCAGAGGGGGGTGGGGCAGAGGCGGATCAAGGGTGGGGTGGAGGTGTGGTTGAGGTGTGTCATTTAAGCCACGCCCACCACTGTGTAATGCTGCTATTACCGACATTATACCGCAGGGGGCGTGGCTCTGATAATGCGATTCAACAAGAATCGCATCATCGACTGCCTGGACCGCCCACTTTACTCACTAAGTGGGCAGCCGGGCAGGGGGGACCACAGAAATCGGGAGACCTGCCTGCTCTTCCAGGGGGCCGGCAGGGTCCCCCGATTTTCGGGAGCCTCCCGGCCATTCCGGGAGAGTAGGCAAGTATGCCTATAAACAGTTGGTTACTCTTCCATCATTTTTGTAAAGAGCAGGGACTGTGGAACTGGGATATAATGGGGTAAATTTACAAAGATGGGAGTTCTATTTAAGATGGGAGGATTAGGTGAGGTTCTGTATTAGGTATACAACAAAATCTTTAGTTGCAAATTCATATACTGTAAATAGAAAATCCTCTTAATATTACCAAATTCTATTATGTTTATAAAAGTAATGTAGGATCGGTCTGTGCTAACCATCCATGAAGTGTTCAAAGTCTAAGCCTTCCAGCTTTTATGAAGCTCATGTAGATGAATTACCTGTGCAATATATTTTCACCAGGAATAGCAGTATCCCTACAAGGATAATGACAATGATCAGGATCAGGGTATTGGTAAGACAATCTGTTTCATCCAAGTTCCATTCTGTGGATTCTGTCAGGAAACAACATTTTAATGTTACGAGAGAGATCTGTGAAATCTGCAAATAGACCTGTGCAGAGAGGAGGACAGCGGATACTGCTGCTCGGTGCAGGACGCTGGGTAAGATGAGACATTTCAACAGAAATTCACAATTTTAAATGACTGCTTGATTCATTTAAATCACAAATGGAAAACATTGCATTCTCCTCCTTCCCAGACAAAATAACATGGGTAATATCTGCAGTGGTGTAATATTATTTCCTATGAAATAAACTCTAATACTAAGCAGAAAGATTATTGCGATCAGCACTAAAACAAATATACTGCAAATCTGTGTGTGTCTATCAAATAAATACATGGGGATTTTGGGGGTCATTCCGAGTTGATCGCTCGCTAGCAGTTTTTAGCAGCCGTGCAAACACATAGTCGCCGCCCATAGGGGAGTGTATTTTCGCTTTGCGGAAGTGCGAACGCCTGTGCAGCAGAGCGCCTACACACACATTTTGTGCAAAACAAGACCAGCCCTGTAGTTACTTATCCTGTGCGATGATTGCTGCGACGCGTCACACGGTAATGATGTCAGATAACCAGCCAGCAAACACCCGACCACGCCTGCGTTTTTCCAAACACTCCCAGAAAACGGTAAGTTGACACCCAGAAACGCCCTCTTTCTGTCAATCTCCTTGCGTTCGGCTGTGCGATTGGAATCGTCGCTAGAACCAGTGCAAAACCACAATGGACTTTTTACCCGTACGACGCGTGTGCGCATTGCGGTGCATGCGCAGATTAGCCATTTTTTTCACTGATCGCTACGCAGCGAACAACGGCAGCTAGCGATCAACTCGGAATGACCCCCTTTGTTCATATTTTGATGAAAACATTCATACTTGCAGCATGTTGTCAAGGGACCCCTATATTCTCTGCAAGTCCCTACACTATCATATATGCCCAATACACTATTGAGATACAGCTAAATGCACTCACCTCTCAGGTACAGAGGGCAACATCTATACAGAGCTGGCTTGTGAGCCGCACCCAACTGGGCATATTAGAGCCTTGAAAGCTGCCATGATAGCACTAGGCAACATTTTGAAACAAAGCAGAAAAGAAATTGCCCATTTTTTTTCCATATTCTACATGGTACCAACCGCATGGCAGATATTAATGCCATATATGTACAGTATACAAAACAGAAACCCTTTTTCTACTGTAATACTACTGTATATGTATCGGTGTGTGATGCCTTTACGCGTGGCAACTTAACTATAAATATAATAATATAAATCAGCAATGGCGAATGTTCTTAAGTAGCTTCTGGTCTGACATGATTGCAGCATTCAACCTCTTTTACAAAGAAAAGGACTACGGTTGATGAAGAGTTGGACGCATTTCACGTTGAATAAAAAGATGAAAAATATATTATAATGCATGTATGTAATATGCTGAAGATGAGCACAGATATGTACATTTATGTCAGGAGGCATCAGGTATGTGTTAGGAAAAAGACAGTAGTATATGTGCCCGGTTTACACTAGGATACTGCTGATATCACAAATGGGAAGAAACGCGCTGCATCTACATACTTCAGTATTACCGCTCTTGTATGTATGTGTACCTGATTACCCCCTATCCACCCAATACTGTATATATAGTGATGGGCAATGTTCTGTGGAAAAGTTGTTTTAGAACAGGGGTGTCTAACTCGTGACCCTCCAGCTGTTGTGGAACTACACATGCCTTGCCATACAATTTGTATTAGGGACCGCTGCAACTGTGTCAGGGCAAGCTGGGATGTGTAGTTCCACAACAGCTGGCGGTAAGCAAATTTGACACCCCTGATCAAGATTGCAGTGGTAGGACAGAGCATCCATTCTACGGGGTAAATTTACTAAAGCTTCAAAAAGTTAAAAGAGGTGATGTTGGCCATAGCAACCAATCAGCTTCGATCTATTATTTTCTAGGATGCAACAGAGAAATGATAGCCAGAATCTGATTGGTTGCTACGGGCAACATCACCTCTTAATGTTTAGAAGCTTTAGTATATTTACACCTACATTTCGTGAAATGAGAAGATGCAAACGCCAGCCAGTCCAGTATAGGTAACCTTCTCATACCTCTAGTACCTTCTATTCCAGATTGTTTGATAATATATCATTCAATAAAATGTGTGTACTGTATTCTGATTTGAACAAATAACATTAATTTGTCAGTATTACGTACCTAAAACGGTTACTCTCACACTCTTCTTTAGTGGTTGCTTGAGACTTTCATGTTCCACACGACAGGTGTATGTTACACCATTGTCTCGGAGAGAGGCTCTGTACAGGAAGAACCCAGACAGGCTGTAGGTACCGTCACGGTAGTTCTTGTGGGTGCTGTAGATAACATGCGACACTAAGGTTGGCAAAAGTCTGCTATATTTGTCCTCTCGCAGCCATTCAATGTTGACATCCAATGGATAGTAATTGGAGGCATCACAAACAAACTTCTGTTCTTGCCCTTCTTTTAGTGACACTGAATCCACATTTGTAGTGACCCTGGGACTTTCTGTAGGGACAGAGATTATTCAGTTCTGCTGTGTTACACAGAGTAATGTGGGCCATACGTCAGTGCCACGATACCCCATAGCCTATCTGATTCGCTGATCGAAACCGCCATTCAGTGGCCATCGATAACTGGTGAGTATCGATGGTACGGGAAAAACAGCATGTTTGTTAATCCCAATCATTTCTTAGCCTGGGATTGGTGAACATGTTGGAATTTCACAATTCCCCGACCCCGGGGTCAGCAGAATGGGGAATTGGGGAAATCCATATCAGCGCTCACCTTGTGTGTATGAATGTGTATATGGAGATCGACACTACGTGTATGGATTAAATAATTTTATTTGTACAATATTAAAATATAATCAATTCACAAGCTGACAAGGAAAGTACAGTGGTATGCACACATAGGTACACGGTGTTTATACAATGCACAGTGTTGCTTCAGTGTAAATGCAAGTGAGCGGATGCATCAGATGATAAAAGTTCTAAGGTTAAGAAAGTAAGTTTAGTCAGTTGGTATAGAACCAGTGAATAGTACTCCAGCGCTTGCATGCTGTTGTAAGAAAAACCAGTTGTTGTGCTAGACACAGAGCCGGCCATAACCAATATGATGCCCTAAGCAAGATTTTGGCTGGTGCCCCCTAGCTCCGCCGCTAGTTCCGCCTCTGATCCTACACCCCTTTCCCAGCACTATCACCCCTCAACCATAGCAGTCCTCATTTTGGTGCAAAACCCAAATAGGGGTGTGTTCTTGCTGGGAAGGGGCATGGCCACACAATAGTACCCCCAATTCAAATTAGGCCACACCGTAGTGCAACTTTATTCACATTTTATCATGCAATAGTGTCCCTAATTCACATTACATCACACATTAGTACCACTTTACCTGATAAACGTTACTCCTCACAGTAGTGCCCCTTATCCACATTACACAACACCATATTGCTCTTTATTCACATAAAACCACAGTACTGCCCTTTCTATATGTTACGCCACACAGTAGAGCACTTTATACACGAGCCACACATTAGTAACACATTTATACACATAATACCACACAGTAACGCCCCTTACACATTATGCCAACCTTTATTAATGCCCTTATACACATAATGTCCCTTACACATATGCTGCACATTCTTAATGCCCTTATACACATAAATGCACACACAATGTCCCTTTCACACGCCGCACATTATTAGTGCACTTATACACATAAATACACACATAGTGCCCCTAACACATTTGCCACACATTATTAATGCATTTATACACAACACACATAATGCCACTTACACATATGCCGAACTCTACTACACAATCAACCCACCCGCACACAGCACTCACATGGCCGCTAACACTGTTACCTCTGCCTCTGCTTGGATGCAGATGTGTCCTCATATATCTTGCCTCAATTTGCCATGCAGCAGGAGATGCATGGTGGGAGTCAACTGGCAGCTCTGCTAACCTTTTTTTGATGAAAATGCATCTTATTTGCATAACTATGTGGCAAGGGTGCACAAGCAGCTTCTGCTGATTAAAATGATATGCGGCATACCTATATTCTGTGTCCGACTGTGAGTGTATCAGAATAGAAAATGCTACGTTACACTGATTTCCAGGAATACACTTTAACGTAGCATTTCGTATGCAGATACAGCCGCAGTCACACACAGAATATAGGCATGCTGCATATAATTTTTTTCAGCAGATGCTGCTTGTGCCCCTAGGCATACCAAATGCCCTAGGCATTTGCCTAGTTTGCCTATGCCTAGGGCCAGCTCTGGCTAGACAGGTTAGAAATGCTCCAGTGCGTGCGTGGTGCTGGAACTTGTAGTCCGAGGTTGTGATTGGATGGCCAGCGTCCCGTACCCACCAGTTACACTAACTTACCCTTCTGATGTCACCCGAGGGGTGATCGTCCTTGTGGGATCCCTGGTGCTGCTGTGGTCTGCCGTCCCCGCTGGTTCCTATGGTGACGCGTCTGTTTTTGGTGTCTTGCATCTGGTAGCTGTCACGTGAGGTTGTGCAGCTCAAGGTACTCAGCAGTGATTCCACAACCCCCGACTACAATTTCCAGCAGCATGCAAGCACTGGAGCATTTCTAACCTGTCTAGCACAGTAACGGGTTTATCTTACAGCATCATGCAAGCGCTGGAGTAGTATTGACTGGTTCTATACAAACTGACTAAACTTACTTTCTTAACCTTAGAACTTTTATCATCTGATGCATCCGCTCATTTACTTTTACACTGAAGCAACACTGTGCATTGTATAAACACCGTGTACCTATGTGTGCATACCACTGTACTTTCCTTGTCAGCTTGTGAATTGATTTTATTGAATTCAAATGTTTGAAAAGTCGGTTGGGTGTCTGTTTTTTCCTATTAGATAGGAAAAAGCAGATACCCAATTGACATTTCAAACAATTGAATCTCCCCCATAGTGTCAATCTCCATATACATATTCATACACACAAAGTGAGCGCTCAAACCAACCCCCCCCTCGCTATTACTGTTAAAACAAATATACGGTTGGCTAACCTATAGGGATATCAGCTCCCAAGACACCCCCCCAACTCTTCCTAAAATGCAATTTTGAGTGTTTGGGTGAAATTTAAATGTTATTCCCGCAGGCAGCCACTAGATGGTGTCAAACGGAGCTATTCAATTTTAACTCCGTTCGGGCGTGATGGCTGCCGGCACTGATATTTCTGGGGGTTGGGATTTGAAATGTGTGAAAAGTGACCTGCTGAAACGGTACTTTACCTGATCAAGCCCATTACTTTAGTAGGGTTTAGCCATTTTACAAGGCTAAAACCAACACTAATGGGCGTGATTAGCTCATTAGGGGGCATCAGTTGAATATCGCCCCTGCGATCTCCCATCACTTTAGACAGGAGATCAGGGGGCGATAACAACTGAATTCCCCCATGTAAGTCTAAAGACCTCCTTTGAAGACAATGTGGCATTTGGCATTTGACACCAAGCACGCAATCACACCATAGACCTAGTGGGAGACCTGCATTCTTATATTCATAGAAAGATGATGGTGGGTGAGACATTATAGCAATGCACTAGGCGACATTTCTGCAGTCTATGTGAATCACCTGCATTACACCCAGTGCTTTATTTCTGATGGTACTTAGTGGTACGTACTGTATACCGCCACCTCTTTTTTTTGGGGGTGTAGTTTTTCATTCCCCTAACTAGTTTTGGAAACCGAAAAAAAAAAAAAGTGAAATAATTACCGAAAATGAATAAAACTACAATCTTAATTATTTTCCAGCGTATGGAAGCTACCACACATACTGTAGGTGACTCTACAATAGGTGCAGGGTGTCTGGTGCACATGAGCCCTAGGGTTCCACTATGTAGTGTAATGGTGATGCCATCTTTCAAGTGACATCTTCGGAAAGATGGCACCGCACAGTGAAAGCAGACTCTGGCACTGTGCCAGAACCTTTGTTATCTTCTGCACATGCACCAACTTCACAAATATCGCTGCCTATATGTAACTAGCCACAGACGGAAGGGGCACAACATGGAGGAGTTGGGGCTACTGCCCACGGGACCCTGCCAGGAGTTCATGCCCCTGCTACTGTAAATAACATATCAACTTGTAACATTTCACAGAAATAAAACACAGCAGTGTAAATACCTCTGATTTTGAGACGAATTTGTTGGTCCGCAAAGAGAGAGGCCACAGATATAGTGCAGGTGAACAGTCCTTCATTCTCCATAGTTAAATTGCTCACAAGAAGAGACGCATTTCCATTTTGTAATCCAGCCATCTGCATCAGAACTTCCTTGCTGTTGTATTGTAGCTTTTTTGTGGATGCATTGTAAGAAAGTAATTTTACATCTCTCCTTCCTTTACCCTGGTAACTCCAAGTGACAGACACATCCGTCCGATGATCCACAGTGAATACGCAGTCCAACAACACATTCTGCTTCAACCTTCCGTAGACTTTAGGGGTTTGGGTACGAACCATAAAAGTAGCTGAAGAGGAAATTCAGGTTATCCATGTAAGATGTTTATTTATTTCACAAATTCTAGAAATTTATAACAGTATTTTCTACGACAACCTATATTCTGTTTCATTTCATTTCATAAGAGTAGAGATGTGCGCGGACCCTGTATTTTTGGTTTTGTCAAAACCACCCTCATATTTTGTTTTTGTTGTCCAGTTTTGGCAAAAACACCTTTTTTTTTAATTGCTAAAAATCATGTAATTTGGGTCTGTTTTTGTTCCTACAGTATTATTAACCCCAATAAACATTTATATTCAGTCAGTTTTAACCACCTCACAACATTATCCACCAATATTGGCCAAAGGCAGGCTGGCTAGCTAAATTAGGCACAAACACACTGCAGTTATTTCTGTTTAAAAATGTGTTGAAAATTACAAATGTAGTAAATAACCAAGAAAAATGTTTGTCTATGCAAAAAAGTCTGTCAATGTCCTTGAAAAATACAGTCCATGATGAAAAGAAAAGTGGTGCAAAATGGAATTGGGCCCTCCCGCCCACCTTTTAGTTGTATATGAAAAAGAACATGCACAGTTTAACAAACCAAGCACTTCAGCGACAGTGACTGCTATTTTTGTGGCTGAGGTGCTTGGTTTGTTTTAGCCTCCATAAACACATTTTTTGTAAGGTCTACCACCAATCATTATTGAGGAGGTTGATGATGAGAGTGTTGGTGGTGGAGACTGCATGTGCTGGTCAAAACTGCTGGTAACTGATACTGAACTGCTTGGTAATATTTTACAGGATTTTTTTAGATTTTGATAAATAACATGCACGAACTTGCTGCAAATGACGTAACAGGGAGGCGATTCTAAGATGGTTAACATACCTACCTCTACTTACTTTGGCTTCATAAACGGTACAGATGTTGTCAGGGTTTGGGTAAAAATAATTCCACACAAAATATGTGGCTTTTTTGGTCTTATACCGAGGTATGACAATGGACTTCTTCTCAAGAACTGTTGCCACTGGTGGCTGACTTACTTCGACACAAACAGCATCCTCATCATCAACATCCTCATTCGTGACAGATACACAAATATACCCCTCATCATGTTGCATTTCCACAGTAGCATCCTCAATTTCTAGGTCACCATCTTTACTTGTACTGTTCATCCTTACATTACAGAGGGTGAAAAATGGTGAAAGGAGGCTTCTCTATGAGTACAGTGTCAGAAATGTCACACTCACACATAGCTAATATGGAAACCCCTAGACTCTCCTTAGGGATTTGTGAACACACAGTTTGTTCTTTAGCCTTAGTGTTCTTTTTTGGGCACTGATTTGTCTGATTTAAAGGTGACACCTCTACTAGACTCAGAGTGAGAAGGTGTTGCCAGACTGTGTTTGGCCCCTAGCAACAGCCACAGCACTAGTACTGGGTTGCTGCTCCTGTTCTTCTATAGACTGATCCACATACATAATCTTCATGCTAGGCTGTTTTAACAGGGCACCTAGCCCTGCACAATTTTTAAAGGGCAAAATGTTCCCTGCTCCATGCTAAAACAGTCTGCCCATTGCATTGCTGCCACCCCGTGAATAGATGCCATGTGCCCGCAGATGGCATCAATTCACATTAAAGGAAGAGCTTGGGGAACTCTGCAACAAAGGTGAGGTTGTGGAAGACAGTTTCATGTCAAAGACCATGGCAAGATTGGGCACCGCAACAAGACACAAGGTAGTTACAGTAGTTATACTGCATCAGCAAGGTCTCTCCCAGGCAAAGATTTCAAAAGAGACTGGGCTTTCAAGATGTACTGTCCAAGCTCTTTTGAAGAAGCACAAAAAAGGGCAACCTTGAAAACTGTAGACACAGTGGTCAGCCAAGGAAAAAGTGCATCAGATGAAAGACACATCATGCTTATTTCCATTCGAAATCAGAAGATGTCTACCAGTGCCATCAGCTCAGAACTGGCAGAAACCAGTGGGACCCAGATACACCCATCTACTGTTCGGAGAAGTCTGTCCAGAAGTGGTCTTCATGGAAGATTTGTACAAAAAAGCCATACTTCATCATAGTAAATACTCCTAGTACATGTATGATAATTTTACCAGATTATTAACACCAATGCACTGTAGAAAATAGACCATAGTCATGTGCAGTATATTGTAACATATGTAGAATGTATCATTCAAATGCATAGTCAGGTAGTGGAGCTCACCGGGGTTTCCCCTGTACCACTGTGGGCCAGTCCAACCCTGCCTCCACACCCTAACCCTCTGGCGTCCTATGTGAAATGGAGCCCAAATCTCAGAGGGAGGGGCCTTTTACAGAATCCAAAACATGCAAGATCTGACACCAAGATGACATTTTGCCTCGTCTGGGTTCAGTCACAGAAAGCCAAACCCGCACATCTCTACAAAAGAGTAATACACTGTATAATATTTTGCCCTCCATATCAACTATAATTTTAAAGATGCCTGATACAGATGTATGAAGTCTGAAACAATTAAGCAGAAGCAGCTGACTTATAGATTGTGATACAACTCCAATGCTTGCGCACTACTCGTTGGCCTTCCCTCCCACCTAGAATATGCTAAAAAGGAGAGTGCTTAGCTTACCGCTGTTTGTCACTGTACTGCTTTGCAATCTATAGGGTTAGCAACACAGGCGCTTTAAGAGAAGAGGGGGTTCATGTCCAGTCTCCAATTGAGCCCCCTCCTCTCTTGCGGGCATTGTGCCTGAGTCTACTTCGCATGTGCACGTCTTTGGGAAGATGGCGCCTGCTCCGTGTTCCCGGGGACATCTGTATTGCGCATGCAGAAAATAGTCACGGTGCCCATTTTCGGTGTGATTTTTACTGCTCTGCAGCAAGAGCCGGGTCGACAGAGAAGTGAATATAGTTAAATGGGTGCAGGGTTTTCAGTGTGTGAGTCTACCTGGTCCCACGTGCACCGCACACCTTGCACCTATTATAGATACGCCAGTGGCTAGCAATATGGTCCTCACGCTTTAATTCCCCCAAGGTGGAAAAGCAGTGCACATGCACAGACAGACGTTGGAGATATCTGCTGTGGACCACAGCAGATATTTGGGGGTCCCATAATATTTGCGGGTACCAAAAATGGCTGTGTTTGTGTAATTTCTCACAAATATTACTTGATAAATAGGCCCCTAGGGGTGAATTCCGGTTTTCACAATAAAAACAGGGCTTTTATTGCAACCCACAATAATAAGAATTTACTCACCGGTAATTCTATTTCTCGTAGTCCGCAGTGGATGCTGGGAACTCCGTAAGGACCATGGGGAATAGACGGGCTCCGCAGGAGACTGGGCACTCTAAAAGAAAGATTAGGTACTATCTGGTGTGCACTGGCTCCTCCCTCTATGCCCCTCCTCCAGACCTCAGTTAAGGAAACTGTGCCCGGAAGAGCTGACACAACAAGGAAAGGATTTGGAATCCAGGGTAAGACTCATACCAGCCACACCAATCACACTGTACAACTTGTGATAACCATACCCAGTTAACAGTATGAACAACAACTGAGCCTCAGTAACAGATGGCTCATAACAATAACCCTTTAGTTAAGCAATAACTATATACATGTATTGCAGAGAGTCCGCACTTGGGACGGGCGCCCAGCATCCACTACGGACTACGAGAAATAGAATTACCGGTGAGTAAATTCTTATTTTCTCCGACGTCCTAGTGGATGTTGGGAACTCCGTAAGGACAATGGGGATTATACCAAAGCTCCCAAACGGGCGGGAGAGTGCGGATGACTCTGCAGCACCGAATGAGCAAAGGCAAGGTCCTCCTCAGCCAGGGTATCAAACTTGTAGAACTTAGTAAATGTGTTTGAACCTGACCAAGTAGCAGCTCGGCAAAGCTGTAAAGCCGAGACCCCTCGGGCAGCCGCCCAAGAAGAGCCCACCTTCCTTGTTGAATGGGCTTTTACTGATTTAGGATGCGCCAATCCTGCCGCAGAATGAGCTTGCTGAATCGTGTTACAGATCCAGCGCGCAATAGTTTGCTTTGAAGCAGGAGCACCCAGCTTGTTGGGTGCATGCAGGATAAACAGCGAGTCAGTTTTCCTGACTCCAGCCGTCCTGGCTACATAGATTTTCAAAGCCCTGACTACATCTAGTAACTTGGAGTCCTCCAAGCCCCGAGTAGCCGCAGGCACCACAATAGGTTGGTTCAAATGAAACGCTGATACCACCTTAGGGAGAAATTGGGGACGAGTCCTCAATTCTGCCCTGTCCATATGGAAGATCAGATAAGGGCTTTTACATGACAAAGCCGCCAATTCTGACACACGCCTAGCCGAAGCTAAGGCCAATAGCATGACCACTTTCCACGTGAGATATTTTAGCTCCACGGTCTTAAGTGGCTCAAACCAGTGGGATTTCAGGAAATCCAACACAACGTTAAGATCCCAAGGTGCCACTGGAGGCACAAAAGGGGGCTGAATATGCAGCACTCCCTTAACAAACGTCTGAACTTCAGGCAGTGAAGCCAGTTCTTTTTGAAAGAAAATAGATAGGGCCGAAATCTGGACCTTAATGGATCCTAATTTTAGGCCCATAGTCACTCCTGACTGTAGGAAGTGCACGAAATCGACCCAGCTGGAATTCCTCTGTAGGGGCCTTCCTAGCCTCACACCAAGCAACATATTTTCGCCATATACGGTGATAATGTTGTGCTGTCACGTCTTTCCTAGCCTTTATCAGCGTAGGAATCACTTCATCCGGAATGCCCTTTTCCGTTAGGATCCGGCGTTCAACCGCCATGCCGTCAAACGCAGCCGCGGTAAGTCTTGGAACAGACAGGGCCCCTGCTGTAACAGGTCCTGTCTGAGAGGCAGAGGCCATGGGTCCTCTGAGATCATTTCTTGTAGTTCTGGGTACCAAGTTCTTCTTGGCCAATCCGGAACGATGAGTATAGTTCTTACTCCTCTCTTTCTTACTATCCTCAGTACCTTGGGTATGAGAGGAAGAGGAGGGAACACATAAACCGTCTGGAACACCCACGGTGTCACTAGTGCGTCCACAGCTATCGCCTGAGGGTCCCTTGACCTGGCGCAATATTTTTTTAGCTTTTTGTTGAGGCGGGACGCCATCATGTCCACCTGCGGCTGTTCCCAATGGTTTACAATCTGCGTGAAGACTTCTGGATAAAGTCCCCACTCTCCCGGGTGGAGGTCGTGCCTGCTGAGGAAGTCTGCTTCCCAGTTGTCCACTCCCGGACTGAACACTGCTGACAGTGCTAGCACGTGATTTTCCGCCCATCGGAGAATCCTTGTGACTTCTGCCATCGCCATCCTGCTTCTTGTGCCGCCCTGGCGGTTTACATGGGCGACCGCCGTGATGTTGTCTGATTGAATCAGCACTGGTTGGTGTTGAAGCAGGGGCTCTGCTCGACTCAGGGCGTTGTAAATGGCCCTTAGTTCCAGTATATTTATGTGTAGTGTAGTGAAGTCTCCTGACTTGACCACTGTCCTTGGAAGTTCCTTCCCTGAGTGACTGCCCCCCATCCTCGGAGGCTTGCGTCCGTGGTCACCAGGACCCAGTCCTGTATGCCGAATCTGCGGCCCTCGAGAAGATGAGCACTCTGCAGCCACCACAGCAGAGACACCCTGGCCCTTGGGGACAGGGTGATCAACCGATGCATCTGAAGATGCGATCCGGACCATTTGTCTAACAGATCCCACTGAAAGATCCTTGCATGGAACCTGCCGAAGGGAATTGCTTCGTAAGAAGCCACCATCTTTCCCAGGACTCGCGTGCAGTGATGCACCGACACCTGTTTTGGTTTTAGGAGGTCCCTGACCAGAGATGACAATTCCTGGGCCTTCTCCACCGGGAGAAATACCTTCTTCTGTTCTGTGTCCAGAATCATGCCCAGGAAGAGCAGACGCGTCGCAGGAATCAGCTGCGACTTTGGGATATTCAGAATCCAGCCGTGCTGTTGCAACACTTCCCGAGAGAGTGCTACGCTGACTAACAACTGCTCTCTGGACCTCGCCTTTATAAGGAGATCGTCCAAGTACGGGATAATTATAACTCCCTTCTTCCGAAGGAGTATCATCATTTCGGCCATTACCTTGGTAAATACTCTCGGTGCCGTGGACAGACCAAACGGCAACGTCTGGAATTGGTAATGACAATCCTGTACCACAAACCTGAGGTACTCCTGGTGAGGTGGGTAAACGGGGACATGCAAGTAAGCATCCTTGATGTCCAGTGACACCATAAAATCCCCCTCTTCCAGGCTTTCAATAACCGCCCTGAGCGATTCCATTTTGAACTTGAACTTCCTTATATAAGTGTTCAAGGATTTTAAATTCAGAATGGGTCTCACCGAACCGTCTGGTTTCGGTACCACAAACATTGTGGAATAGTAACCCCGTCCCTGTTGAAGGAGGGGAACCTTGATTATCACCTGCTGGAGGTACAGCTTGTGAATTGCCGCCAGTACTACCTCCCTTTCCCTGGCAGCAGCTGGCAAGGCTGATTTGAGGTAACGGCGAGGGGGAGTCGCCTCGAACTCCAGCTTGTATCCCTGAGATACAATTTGTACAGCCCAGAAATCCACTTGTGAGCGAACCCACTGGTTGCTGAAGTTTCGGAGACGCGCCCCCACCGCACTCGGCTCTGCCTGTGGAGCCCCAGCGTCATGCGGTGGACTTAGAGGAAGCGGGGGAGGATTTTTGTTCTTGGGAACTGGCTGCCTGGTGCAGCTTCTTTCCTCTACCCCTGCCTCTGGGCAGAAAGGATGCGCCTCTGACCCGCTTGCCTTTCTGAGGCCGAAAGGACTGTACATGATAATACGGTGCTTTCTTAGGCTGTGAGGGAACCTGAGGTAAAAAAGTTGACTTCCCGGCTGTTGCCGTGGATACGAGGTCCGAGAGACCGTCCCCAAACAATTCCTCACCCTTATAAGGCAAAACCTCCATGTGTCTTTTAGAATCAGCATCACCTGTCCACTGCCGAGTCCATAATACTCTCCTGGCAGAAATGGACATTGCATTAATTCTAGATGCCAGCAGGCAAATGTCCCTCTGTGCATCCCGCATATATAAGACGACGTCTTTTATATGTTCTATGGTTAGCAAAATAGCATCCCTGTCGAGGGAATCAATGTTGTCTGACAGGGTATCAGACCATGCGGCTGCAGCACTACACATCCATGCTGAAGCAATAGCAGGTCTCAGTATAGTACCTGAGTGTGTATACACAGACTTCAGGATAGCTTCCTGCTTTCTATCCGCAGGCTCCTTTAAGGCGGCCGTATCCTGAGACGGCAGTGCCACCTTTTTTGATAAGCGTGTGAGCGCCTTGTCCACCCTAGGGGATGTTTCCCAACGTAACCTGTCCGTTGGCGGGAAAGGGTACGCCATCAGTAACCTCTTAGAAATCACTAGTTTCTTATCGGGGGAACTCCACGCTTCCTCACACAATTCATTTAATTCATCAGATGGGGGAAAAGTCACTGGCTGCTTTTTCTCCCCAAACATAATACCCTTCTTGGTAGTAACCGGGTTAATATCAGAAATGTGCAATACATTTTTCATTGCAGTAATCATGCATCGGATGGCTTTTGTAGACTGTGCATTTGTCTCATCCTCATCTACACTGGAGTCAGACTCCGTGTCGACATCTGTGTCTACCATCTGAGCTAACGGGCGTTTATGAGCCCCTGATGGCCTCTGAGACGCCTGGGCAGGCGCGGGCTGAGATCCCGGCTGTCCCAAGGCTGCTGCGTCATCGAACCTTTTACGTAAGGAGTTGACACTGTCTGTTAAGACCTTCCACATATCCATCCAATCCGGTGTCGGCCCCGTCGGGGGCGACACCACACTTATCTGCCCTTGCTCCGCCTCCACGTAACCCTCATCAAACATGTCGACACAGCCGTACCGACACACCACACACACACACACAGGGAATGCTCTGACTGAGGACAGGACCCCACAAAGTCCTTTGGGGAGACAGAGAGAGAGTATGCCAGCACACAGCGCTATATAACACAGGGATTTACACTATAATGAGTGATTTTTCCCAATAGCTGCTTATTATCTTATTTGCGCCTAAATTTATGTGCCCCCCCTCTCTTTTTTACCCTTCTTGTACAGGATACTGCAGGGGAGCGTCCTTCCAGCGGAGCTGTGAAGAGAAAATGGCGCTGGTGTGCTGAGGAAGAAGGCCCCGCCCCCTCAGCGGCGGGCTTCTCCCGCGTTTTGTATATCTTAATGGCGGGGTTTTTTGCACATATACAGTTTTCCAGACTGTATTGTGCATAATGTGCCAAAAGGTATTCTTATTGCTGCCCAGGGCGCCCCCCCCCCCAGCGCCCTGCACCCTACAGTGACCGGAGTGTGTGGTGTGCAGTGGGAGCAATGGCGCACAGCTGCAGTGCTGTGCGCTACCTTAATGAAGACCGGAGTCTTCTGCCGCCGATTCCATCTCCTTCTTCTGTCTTCTGGCTCTGCAAGGGGGACGGCGGCGCGGCTCCGGGAACGGACGATCGAGGTCAGACCCTGTGTTCGAACCCTCTGGAGCTAATGGTGTCCAGTAGCCTAAGAAGCACAAGCTAGCTGCACGCAGGTAGGTTTGCTTCTCTCCCCTCAGTCCCACGTAGCAGTGAGTCTGTTGCCAGCAGATCTCACTGAAAATAAAAAACCTAACAAATACTTTCTTTACTAGCAAGCTCAGGAGAGCCCACTAGGTGCATCCAGCTCTGGCCGGGCACAGATTCTAACTGAGGTCTGGAGGAGGGGCATAGAGGGAGGAGCCAGTGCACACCAGATAGTACCTAATCTTTCTTTTAGAGTGCCCAGTCTCCTGCGGAGCCCGTCTATTCCCCATGGTCCTTACGGAGTTCCCAGCATCCACTAGGACGTCAGAGAAAAGCTGCTACTCAATTGTCCACGATAAAATTTCAACAATAATCCTCCATAGATTTACCTAAAATTTTACTTCACCACCTCTGAGCAGGTGATAATCTTGGGAAAATACCTATTTTAAGGTAAAAATTTCAGGATTTGGTTCAGAAACCCTGAAACACCCCCCTGAATGACTATTTAGGCACTTAGCACTGTTTAATTATTTTTAACTGGCCAATACTGATGTGTAATGATGGAAATTGGGGTACATATACAGTAACAGCCATTTGACACAATTTAAGTATGGCAAACCTTTTTTTATGAACACTAATAGTCTTCTATACTATTTTCCTATATTGTTTGGCTTTTTTTGGGGGGTACAGCCAGATTTCCCCATTTTCTCTTACATTTTTCTTTGTCTTTGATGACAAGAATTATCCCAAAAATCCTGTTTTCACAACTTGCAATTGAATAGGGTGAATCGCAGGAGCACAAAAGCACACAATAAGCCGATTTTGCAGTCATTTCACTATGTAGTGCCTGTGAAAAGTCTGAGATCAGTCAAATTCCGCGTTATTGTGACAAATTGAATTCCCCCCACAGACAGTTAGTAACCCAATGAACGTCAGTTTCTCTATACCAAATACGTGGCACTGGTGAGAAGATTGGTGTTCAACAGACAATCATAAACACAGATTCCAAGACACTAGACCAGTGGTTCCCAAACTGTGTGCCTAGGCATTCTGGGGTGCCTCAGGACACTTGCAGGGGTACCTTGGATTGGTGATCCAGGACCAATTTGAATTATTAATGATCAATGTAAAAGGCAAAACCAGTGTTGGTGGCTGCCAATCATAAAATACAGGTTGAGTCTCCCTTATCCAAAATGCTTGGGACCAGAGGTATTTTGGATATCGGATTTTTCCGTATTTTGGAATAATTGCATACCATAATGAGATATCATGGCAATGGGACCTAAATCTAAGCACAGAATGCATTTATGTTACATATACACCTTATACACACAGCCTGAAGGTCATTTTAGCCAATATTTTTTTATAACTTTGTGCATTAAACAAAGTATGTCTACATTCACACAATTCATTTATGTTTCATATACACCTTATATACAAAGTCTGAAGGTCATTTAATACAATATTTTTAATAACTGTGTGTATTAAACAAAGTTTGTGTACATTGAGCCATCAGAAAACAAAAGTTTCACTATCTCACTCTCGCTCAAAAAAGTCCGTATTTCGGAATATTCCGTATTTCGGATATTTGGATATGGGATACTCAACCTGTATATGGACAAACAGAAGCAATTCCTGTCCCACACCACACAATTCAACCTAAGGATGACATATAACCACAATTTGCTTAATTTAACATTTACTCTAAATATCTCAATAAAAAACTTTTGGCCTAGGGGTGCCGTGAAAATTTTTTCTGATACTCTAGGGCGTCGTGATTCAAAAAATTTGGGAACCACTGCACTAGACAATGGAATGGCTCATTAAGATGAACGAAAATTAATTTCCCAAGTAAAACAAAATCTGGCCCAATACTTTAGGATTGTGCAACACAAATGATCAAAAGCCACCATGATAGATCAGATACTTACGTGAACTGTATTTACAATCAGTAATGACTGGTTTTGCATGTGAAAGGGCTACAACTGTTGTTTCAAGGTGAAAATTATGCTGATCAGCAGGGCCGGATTAAGGTCTGTGGGGGCCCCTTGGCAACAAATTTGTGGGGCCCCCACACACTGTCCTCACAACTGCAAAAAAACACATTGGAGTAGGAGGACAGCATTTACCCGTCTCCTCTCTGTCCTCCTCGGCAGCTGAGACGTTCCATTACAGCTGTGGCCGCTGAGGAGCTTCACTCACAGAAGTCTCGCCAGATAATGTCAAATCTCGCGAGACTTCACACTGCAGTGAGTGAAGCTCCTCGGCGGCCGCAGCTGTAATGGAACGTCTCAGCTGCCGAGGGGGATGGAGAGGAGACAGGAAAATGCTGTACTCCTACTCCAATGTTTTTTTGCAGTTGTGAGGACAGTATGTGGGGGCCCTGGGACGACCGCCCCATCGTAAATCCGGCTCTGCTAATCAGTTTTATTAATACCCCTTTCCCACAAAGTATAAACACCTTTTTATTTATCCTTCAGCTTGCTTTGTTTTTCTTTGTGATTACCTAGCACAGGGCGTGTGTCATCTTCTTTCTCTTCTACCGATGGGGTCTCAGAAAGTCTGGTGAAAAATGCTGTGATGTGAAACTTGTCACCCCTGTGCTGTACTCTTCCGATGTACCAAGAGTCCAGGGTGTTGCCTCTGGTTGGTACCCCTGGCCACAGGATCTGTGTGTTGTCTGTGAAATAGGATTTGATCTCACAATGTAGATCTTCTGAATCCTCCTTTAAAAAGGGCATCAAATTCACTGGTGAGTCTGCAAGAAAAAAATAAATAAAATCATGTTACATTGAAAAGACATTAATAATAGTCAAAATTACTTTAAGCAGTACAACATAACACACAGGGGGAAAACAGGATTTTAATACCTACCGGTAAATCCTTTTCTCCTAGTCCGTAGAGGATGCTGGGGTTCACTTCAGTACCATGGGGTATAGACTGTTCCGCAGGAGCCATTGGCATTTTAAGACTTTTTCAGGGTGTGAACTGGCTCCTCCCTCTATGCCCCTCCTCCAGACCTCAGTATAGGAACTGTGCCCAGGGAGACGGACATTTCGAGAGAAGGATTTACTTTTAAGTTAATGATGAGATTCATACCAGCTCACACTTCAACCATGCCGCACACATGGCATTTAACAAAACACACGCCAACAGGCATGAACCTTACAGCAACTTGCTGAAACATTTTTAACATAACAACTGCAGGTAAAGTACGCACTGGGCTGGGTGCCCAGCATCCTCTACGGACTAGGAGAAAAGGATTTACCGGTAGGTATTAAAATCCTGTTTTCTCATACGTCCTAGAGGATGCTGGGGTCCACTTCGGTACCATGGGGTTATACCAAAACTCCAATACGGGTGGGAGAGTGCGGATGACCCTGCAGCACCGATTGACCAAACTGTAGGTCCTCATCGGCCAAGGTGTCAAATTTGTAAAACTTAGCAAACGTGTTTGCCCCTGACCAAGTAGCTGCTCGGCAAAGTTGAAATGCAGAGACCCCCCGGGCAGCCGCCCAGGATGAGCCCACCTTTCTAGTAGAATGGGCATTCACAGAATTCGGTATCGGCAATCCTGCCGTGGAATGACTTAACTCAGCCCCATCTTCATGCAAAACAAAGTAAGGGCTCTTGTGAGACAAGGCCCCTAACTCAGACACCCTTCTTGCGGATGCAAAGGCCAACAGCATGACCACTTTCCAAGTGAGAAATTTCAACTCTATCTTCTGGAGAGGTTCAAACCAATCCGATTGAAGGAATCGCAACTCCACGTTAAGATCCCATGGTGCCACAGGAGGCACAAATGGAGGTTGGATGTGTAACACCCCTTTCACGAATGTCTGAACTTCTGGAAGGGAGGCCAACTGTTTCTGAAAGAAAACAGACAAGGCCGAAATATGGACCGTGATTGAACCCAATCGTAGGCCCGCATCCACACCCGCCTGGAGAAAATGGAGAAAACGTCCTAACTGAAACTCTTCCGTTGGAGTCTTCTTGGTTTCACACCAAGACACATATCTTCTCCAAATACGGTGGTGATGTTTAGACGTTACTCCTTTCCTGGCCTGAATAAGAGTGAAAATTACTTCTTTGGGAATACCCTTTCGGGCTAGGATCCGGCGCTCAACAGCCATGCCGTCAAACGTAGCCGCGGTAAGTCTTGATACACGCACGGCCCCTGCTGCAGCAGGTCCTCGCGAAGAGGAAGAGGCCGAGGATCTTTTATGAGCAACTCCTGAAGATCTGGATACCAAGCCCTCCTTGGCTAGTCTGGGGCAATGAGGATCGCTCGAACTCCCGTTCTTCTTATGATTTTGAGAACTTTTGGTATCAGTGGAAGTGGAGGGAAACATATACCGACCGAAACACCCACTGGGTCACCAGTGCATCCACTGCAATTGCTTGAGGGTCTCTTGACCTGGAACAATATCTCTGAAGCTTCTTGTTGTGACGAGACGCCATCATGTCTATTTGAGGAATTCCCCAAAGACCTGTCAACTCTGCGAAGACTTCTTGGTGGAGTCCCCATTCTCCTGGATGGAGATCGTGTCTGCTGAGGAAGTCTGCTTCCCAGTTGTCCACTCCCGGAATGAAAATTGCAGACAGAGCTTTTGCATGTCTTTCTGCCCAGAGGAGGATCTTTGACACCTCTGCCATTGCCGCTCTGCTTTTTGTTCCGCCCTGACTGTTTATGTACGCGACTGCTGTTACATTGTCCGACTGGATCTGTACGGGTTGATCTTGAAGAAGGTGCACAGCTTGTAGAAGGCCGTTGTAAATGGCTCTCAACTCCAGAACGTTTATGTGAAGACAAGTTTCTCGACTTGACCATCTTCCTTGGAAGCTCTCCCCCTGTGTGACTGCTCCCCAGCCTCGGAGACTTGCATCCGTGGTCACCGGGATCCAGTCTTGAATCCCGAACCTGCGTCCCTCTAGGAGGTGAGAACTGTGTAGCCACCACAGGAGTGAATTATATTGACTCCTTGCTGTCGAAGGAGGACCATCATCTCCGCCATCAACTTGGTGAACACCCTCGGTGCCGTGGAGAGTCCGAACGGCAACATCTGAAATTGGTAATGACAATCCTGCACTGCGAATCTCAGATAAGTTTGATGCGGAGGATAAATGGAAACATGTAAGTAGGCATCCTTTATGTCCACTGACACCATGAATTCCCCCTCCTCCAGACTGGAAATCACTGCCCTCAGAGATTCCATCTTGAACTTGAACCTTTGCAGGTAGAGATTCAGATTTTTCAGGTTTAGAATTGGTCTGACTGAGCCATCCGGCTTCGGAACTACAAATAGGCTTGAATAAAACCCTTCTCCTTGTTGTAACAAGGGAAACAGGACAATGACTTGTTCCTGACACAATTCTTGTATTGCTGTTGCTACCACTTCCCTGTCCGGGACAGAAGCTGGTAAGGACGATTTGAAAAATCGGCATGGGGGAATGTCTTGAAACTCCAGTTTGTACCCTTGGGACACTATTTGTACGACCCACGGGTCTAGGCCAGATTGAACCCATAAGTGACTGAAAAGTTTCAGACGTGCCCCCACCTGAGCGGACTCCCGCAAGGGAGCCCCAGCGTCATGCTGCAGGTTTGGCAGAAGCAGAGGTTGATTTCTGCTCCTGTGATCCTGGAGACACTGTGGGCTTTTTTCCTTTTCCCCTTCCTCTACCCGCAAAGAAAGGGGAACCTTTACCCTTTTTGTATCTATTGGGCCGAAAGGACTGCATCTGACAGTGATGTGTCTTTTTCGCTGGTGCAGGAGCATAAGGCAAGAATGTTGACTTACCTGCGGTAGCCGCAGAAACTAAGGCATCCAGCCCATCTCCAAACAAGGCCTCACCTTTATATGGGAGAGCCTCCATATTCCTTTTGGAATCTGCGTCAGCATTCCATTGGCTAATCCACAACGCCCTCCGTGCGGAGATTGCCATGGTAGCGGCTTTTGATCCCAAGAGACCAATATCTTTCATGGCTTCTAGCATATACGCAGCAGAGTCTTTGATATGACCTAACATGAGGAGTATCTCGTCTCTATCTATTGTGTCAATTTCTGATGACAAGTTCTCTGACCACTTTTCAATAGCATTACTCACCCACGCACAGGCAATGGTAGGCCTGAGTAATGTCCCATTGGCCACATAAATAGATTTTAATGTATTCTCTAACTTGCGGTCCGCCGGCTCTTTTAGTGAAGCCGTCCCAGGCGCAGGGAGAATCACCTTTTTTGTTAACCGTGACAGGGCACTGTCTAAAACAGGGGGTGACTCCCACCTTTTCCTGTCCTCTGCAGGGAAAGGGTACGCTACCTGAATTCTTTTTGGAATCTGAAACTTCCTTTTCAGGGTTTACCCAGACTCCCTCAAATAAACTGTTCAGTTCATGAGATGGAGGGAAAGTTACATTAAGCTTCTTTTCTTTATAAAAGTAAGCCTTCTCCTGTGGTAAAGGAGGTGGCTCCGTAACTTCTAAGACCTCCTTTATAGCCACAATCATGTATTGAAGGTTTTTCACTAATTTTGGATCTATTCCCCTGGAATCACTAGTGTCGACATAGGAATCAGTGTCCGTGTCGGTATCAGTTTCTACTATTTGTGCAAATGACCTTTTATGTGACCCAGATGGATTCCCTGTGGATGAAAAAGCAGAACTACTAAAAATCACATCTTCCACGGATTTTCTCCAGGTTTCTGCATGAGACTCAGACTTATCCAATCTCTTACTTATATGATTCACACTATCACGTAATTCTTTCACCCATTCAGGCTCATGGTGTGCCGGCAGCGCCACCACATTACAACTCTGTGTCCCTAAAATGGCTCCCTCAGGGGAAGAGCTCCCTGCCTCAGACATGTCACACACGTGCACAATCACACCACAGACACTCCGGGGCTTATAGGGGACAGACCCACAGTAAAATCTGTCAGAGGACACAGATAGGGACTTGCCAGTTCACAACTCAGCGCCAGTGACTAAAATCCCTGTGTCATGTAAAATGTCTACAGAGACCTTTAGCGCTTTTACAATGCCAAATAGTATAATTGAGCACTAATATACACTCTGCCCCCCGTTTTTTTCACCCTGATACTTGATTCAGAAGTGGAGGACCAGCGTTTCTTCCCCTGCAGCCTGCCTGGAGAAAATGGCGCTGAGCAGTGTGCTGGCTGACTGAGGAGGAAGCCCCGCCGCCTGTAATGGCGCATTTCTCCTCAGAAATTATCACAATATTTTTTATACTGGCGGGGGCGTAGGACTGTGCCACGGCATCATATGCTACATTTTGCCAGTTAAAGAGTAGGTTTCATGCTGCCCCTCCCCCCCTGCTGTGCCTGTGTTATGGAAAGCATGTTCGCGCAGCGTTCCCACCCGCTGCGTGGTACCTTGAGCCGTCACGATGACTGGAGGTCCCTCTCTGCAGAACTCCGGTAATACTACTCACCCGTCTTCTGACTTCTGGCTCTGTTAGGGGGTTGACGGCGTGCTGTGGGAGTGAGCGCATAGCCGCAGCTAGTGTTCAGTACCCTTCAGGAGCGAATGGTGTCCTGTCAGCAAGAAGCAGAGCCATGAAACTATTCAGGAAGTTGGTTCCTACTTCTTCCCTCTAAGTCCCACGAAGCAGGGAGACTGTTGCCAGCAGCTTCCCTGTAAAATAAAAAACCTAACAAAGTCTTTTTAGTGAAACTCAGTAGAGCTCCACTAGAGTGCGACCAGTCTGCCTGGGCACATTTTCTAAACTGAGGTCTGGAGGAGGGGCATAGAGGGAGGAGCCAGTTCACACTCTGAAAAAGTCTTAAAGTGCCCATGGCTCCTGCGGAACCATCTATACCCCATGGTACTGAAGTGGACCCCAGCATCCTCTAGGACGTATGAGAAATTCAAATGTTTGAAAAGTCGGTTGGGTGTCTGTTATTTCCTGTCTATTAGATAGGAAAAAACAGACACCAAACTGAGGGGCAGATTTATTAAGCCTGGTTAAGTGATAAAGTGGAAGGTGATAACGCTCTAGCCAGTCAGCTCCTAACTGTCATTTTTCAAACCCAGCCTGTGACATGGAAGTTAGGAGCTGATTGGCTGGTACTTTATCACTGTGCAATTTATCACTTCACCAGGCTTAATAAATCTACCCCTGTACATTTGAATCTCCACCACAAAACATTTACACAGGAAATACATCAGTAATGAATTCTATTGGGCTTATACAGTAAATGTGCTCTGCAAAGGCTCATGCTCCTACACCTTCCCATAAAAAAGGGGCAAACTTAAAGTATTTGTTACATTGACTTCAATGTAATGTTTGTGCTGCTTTATTACGTTTTCACCAGCAACTTTTACACCAAGAAATGTCTGTGCACGCCCTTTTATGGAGGGTTTTCCAGAGAACAATAAGAGGCCAACTGCTAACATACCGTCATATCTGCTTAACAAGCCATCATTCGCAATAACACGTATAAAACCAGCAGCATGCGCCTGCATTTCCATCTCTTAATACTACTTTTAAAATAACATTTGAACACCACCTGGGGATAAATTTATTAAACAGCATCTTTTCCAAACAGCCTTCTCCACGGTTCCGGACATGCGGTTTAGAACCAGGAGCTTATTGCATTCAATATTACAGTCATTTTAAGTCCAGCAGCCAGGACTGCTAAGAAGCAGGTTCTTAGTAAATATACACAGAATCCCCCCCCCCCCCACACACACACAAAAAAAAGTCCCTAGTTCTGGGGAGCACAGCCAATGGATGATCGCACATGGCTACTCCCCATAGTGGTGCACAATCCTATGATGGACCCCTTGTGTATCCCCCCCCCCCCCCCACCAGTGGATGCTTTGACCGGGTGTCCTCTCTTTCCCCTCTGTGTGTACAAGACTGCCCTTACTCAGTCCCAGCATTGGTAATATCCATTAAGCATTATATGTACTTCCTCTGAGAAACCAACAATCGAAGGGGGTAATTCAGAGTTGATCGTAGCAGCAAATTTGTTAGCAGTTGGGCAAAACCATGTGCACTGCAGGGGGGCAGATATAACATGTGCAGAGAGAGTTAGATTTGGGTGGGTTATTTTGTTTCTGTGCAGGGTAAATACTGGCTGCTTTATTTTTACACTGCAGTTTAAATTTCAGTTTGAACACACCGCACCCAAATCTAACTCTTTCTGCACATGTTATATCTGCCCCACCTTCAGTGCACATGGTTTTGCCCAACTGCTAACAAATTTGCTGCTGCGATCAACTCTGAATTAGGCCCTAAGTGAGAATATAACAGACTTGCAGTGAAAGTGAATGTGGATCCTATCTACCGATTTCTGTGACTAATGCAGTGTACATGTGCAGAATGTTATGTTACACAGCAATTCATTACAGCACCAAAGGACACTCTGGCTGGAGTCCTAAAGACAATCTAGCTGTTAACACTCCACAAGACTTTGCAATATACAGGTATATTCAATTGAAGTCGGATCCACTCCGACGGAGAGGATCCGACATGTCACTATTCAATAGCGGGCCATTTCCCCTCCCATTCCGACCATTCATTGCTGCCCTCTCGTATGGGCGAAAATGGGTGCTCGCCAGCGGTGGGGTCGAAAACACATGAATGAGCAGAGATTCCGCTCATGCATGTGTTTTTCGACTTGTCAGAATTTCCGACAGGGCGGAAGAACGGCGCTTCAGTTGAATATTGAAGTGTTGGAAAGTTCCAATTATCAGCGGAAAGTGCAGTCTTTCTGCCCTGTCGTAACTTCCGACCATTATTGAATACTCCCCTTAGTGTGTTTTGTACTGTACATACACTAAATAGAGTTACCGGTATATAAGGACAGTCTTTGGAATCTACAATGGTCATATATGGGATTATTTCTATGCAATTGCAGTAGTTTTATTATTCATTTTTTTCAATTATATTGTGTGTGTAAAAAAAAAAAAAAGTTTTAGATGTTATATTGTTTATGGTTGACACTTTATGCTAACGATGCACCCCTCTAGTGAGGTTACTCACATTACATCTTGCCCATTTTAAATATTTTGGTAATTCAGTGTTACCAGTAGGAAGCGTCATTTTAATATCTGTAAGATTTATAATTTTTGCGCTCTGTATATTCTTTAGGTGTATTTGTCTAGCTTGCTTATACCTAGGGCCGACTCTGCCTCTCAGCACCTCCGGACAGGAGATCTAGCGGCCGTGATGCTGGCTGCCAATATGCCGACAGCTGCATCCAGACCACCCGTCTGCCGGTAGCGGGGCGAGGGCCAAGAGTCCCCTTGTGGGCTCACTACACTCGCCACACTGCTCACCCCATAAACTATTCCCATTCTATGGGTGTTGTGGACACCCAGGAGTGGGAGTAGTCCTGTAGCGCCGGTACTCCATCTGGCGGCATTGCCGGCTGTTGGGATTCTAGTGTCGGTATCCTTAACATTGATTTATTTATTCTGGAAACAGAGTATACCACCTAGACGTTTTATTCCACATGATTGGGGCCGTTAAAAAACATTCTATAAGTACAATGAAATAGAAGTAATTAAATTGATGCATGGTGTTATTCTGCCATCTGCTGGATGTAGTTCAGTAGTACACATCTAAAGCAACCCTTATGTATAACAGCTATCTGATTTTGGAAGTGGTTTTAGAATATATTGTCATTTATAGAATGCAGTAATTACACGATAGTGCTCTTACTGTAACATGATAACTCCAAGTAGAGCACTATTGGGCAGATTTATTAAGCCTGATGAAGTGATAAAGTGCAAGGTGATAACGCAGCAGCCAATCAGCTCTTAACTTTCATGTTACAGGCTGGGTTTGAAAAATGACAGTTAGGAGTTGACTGGCTGGTGCGTTATCACCTTCCACTTTATCACTTCACCAGGCTTAATAAATCTGCCCCTCAGTTATTCCAGTTCAGCTATTGTAAACTGGACACATACTATGGCCTTTATTTGTAATGAATGCATAGTGACAACTGGAGACATGCAGGATCCATCTGAGCTACTTGCACTGCAGTATGTATATATTATAAGTATTTACTCTTAAACATGGACATAACTAAACTATTGCATGCCCATAGCAAACTTTTTAAGGGCCCTAACTAACTCATACTGTACCTCCTAACTGTCCCTATTTCAGCGGGACAGTCCTGCTATTCAGACACTGTCCCTGGTGTCCCCCCTGCAGGCCACAATGTCCCATGGTGAGGAGGGGAGCCTTTGACCAACGCTGCTAGTGATCACTTAATAGATGCCATGTGTATGTGCAGGGTGGCGAGTCTAGGGGCTGCCCAGCTGCTCGAGGAGAGCTGGGCACGCCCCATAAATGACAAACATGGGGGACGTGCCACTAAGCCACTCTCACCCAAGTTCTCGTCCCCACCCCACCGAGGCTATGCCCCCTGAGCGCGTCTATGGCATTCTAATCATGATATGTTGAGAGGTATGTTAACATACTGTAATGGTCAGCAAAGAGTAACAAAATAATAAAGGAAAATAGTTCAGTATATGATGTAACACACCAGCTAGAAGATATTATCCAAATAACAGCATATTAAACAGCACCATGTGTCCAGCATATTACACTGCAAACGTCTGTCAGACATCTGATGTAGTAGTTTAGCCGATTGCACCGATTTATTGTCCCCCAGGCTAGAACATAACTACTTTTACGGTCTCCTCTCCAGGAGAAGGCCGGAGAGAAGAAACTGCAGGGTGCAGGGCCAGGCTGTCTTGTCGCTAAGCTCCGGGCTAAATTATGCGCCATTTAGCCTTCTCCCCTTTATACAGAGCGCGAAACCCAGTTATCTTCTCATCCATCCACTTTACTAGGAAGTGGGCAGGATGCGGGAGATTTGCCACTCTTCCGTGGGTACAAAGGACTGCCCGAAAAATGGTGAGTCTCCCACAACTTGCAGGAGAGTAGGCAAGTATGCCCTAGGACCAGAGAGCCCACTTCTTGTTGCTGACACAAACATAGAAACATAGAATTTGACGCAGATAACCACTTGGCCCATCTAGTCTGCCCCCTTTTTAACCATATTGTTACCTCAAACCCTGGGGCAGATGTATTAACCTGGAGAAGGCATAAGGAAGTGATAAACCAGTGATATGTGCAAGGTGATAAAGGCACCAGCCAATCAGATCCTAACTGTTAATTTACATATTGGAACTGATTGGCTGGTGCCTTTATCACCTTGCACATATCACTGGTTTATCACTTCCTTATGCCTTCTAAAGGTTAATACATCTGCTCCGCTATTTGATCTGTATTTCTTTGTAAGGATATCCTTGTATCCAAGGACAGGCTGGGGCTTCTTTTTAGCCCTGGCATCCGTGTGCACACGCAACATGAAAGGGGTGCGCAGACACTGCTCACAGAGGGCGTGCCACAAGCCAGGGAGGCGTGGACCCGCAGCACGCCCCCATATTTCTTAGAAATGGGCACTTTGGGATAAACCTGCACCCACTGTACTTACGCCTTTTCTCTTACATATTTGACCTGAGAACCCTACACATTGTTGCTAGCCCAAAGCCTCATAATAATATTCTGTAAACTGTTTTTCAACTCGGCAAGCATTGTTTTTTTTCATCCAAGTGCCTATCACTTTTTTAAATTATACTAGAACTACATAAGAAACTTGTAGTCTCACCTTTAAAAATAAATTTAACACCTTCAAAATCAAGATGCTCTACATCAAGTTCTTGATTACTTCTTAGTACAAGCAAAGCTTTGTTTGGGGGAAGAGTAGGGTCCGCCAGCCACTGATCACCAGTAAACTTTTCATACAAACATGGAAGTTTTAAGAATGCCCCCTCTTCAGTGGACCAGTTTCCTGCAAAAGAAAAATTACTTATTTAAGAATATTTACATATTATACTAAAAATAAAAAAAATGAGATTTTAATTACCTACCAGTAAATTTTTTCTCGTAGTCCATAAGGGATATTGGGGAGACTTCGTATGATGGGTATAGACGGGGTCCAAAGGAGCCGGTGCACTTTAAGTTTCTTCACTGTGTGTGCTGGCTCCTCCACCCCTATACCCCCCTCCCACAGGCAGTTATAGGTAAAACAGTGCCCGAAGGAGAAAGGACATATATGAGAGAAGGAACATGATCACAAAGAGTGGTGAGATTTAATACCAGCGCACCACAAACATATTGTTACCAGTCGTTGCCGGTTGTTATAACAGCAACAGCTGAACAGGTAACCAAATAACAGAGACCCTGCAGAAAAGTCCTTATGGACTATGAGAAAAGGATTTACCGGTAGGTAATTAAAATCCTATTTTCTCTAGCATCCATAAGGGATATTGGGGAGACTTAGGTGGTCATTCCGAGTTGTATGCTAGCTGCATTTGTTCGCTGTGCAGGGATGAGGCAAAAAAAACGGCACTTCTGCGCATGCGGCACAATGCGCACGCGCGGCATACTATTACAACAACGTAGTTTTACACAGAGTCTAGCGATGCTTTTCTGTCGCACAGGCAGCCACAGAGTGATTGACAGGAAGAGGGCGTTTCTGGGTGTTAACTGACCATTTTCAGGGAGTGTTCGGAAAAACGCAGGCGTGGCAGGGCGAACGCAGGGCGTGTTTGTGACGTCAAATCAGGAACTGAATGGCCTGAAGTGATCGTAAGCGCTGAGTAGGTTTGAAGCTACTCTGAAACTGCACAAAATTATTTTGTAGCCACTCTGCGATCCCTTCGTTCGCACTTCTGCTAAGCTAAAATACACTCCCAGTGGGTGGCGGCATAGCGTTTGCATGGCTGCTAAAAACTGCTAGCGAGCGAACAACTCAGAATGACCCCCTTAGTACGATGCAGACGTCCCAAAGCTTCCAGAACGGGCAGGAATATGCAGAGACTGCTGCAGCACCACCTGCCCAAACTGGGTATCCTCTTTGGCCAGGGTATCAAACTTGTAGAACTTCACAAAGGTGTTCTTCCCCGACCAGGTAGCGGCTCGGCATAGTTGCAAGGCAGAGACTCCTCGGGCAGCCGCCCAGGAAGAGCCCACAGATCTTGTAGAGTGGGCCTTCAGAGACTGTGGAACAGGTAAGGCTGCTGACACATAGGCCTGTTGGTTAGTGAGCCTAAGCCAACGAGCAATGGACTGCTTCGAAGCAGGACAACCCTTTTTTTGCGCAACACAGAGCACGAACAAGGAATGAGTCTTTCTGATCCGAGCCGTTCGCTTGACATAGCAGGAAGCAGGACAACCCTTTTTTGCGCATCACAGAGCACGAACAAGGAATCAGTCTTTCTGATCTGAGTCGTTCGCTTGACATAGATCAAGGCTCGCACAGCATTCAATGCCTCCGGTGGAGCAGAAGTGTCAGAACTGGACAGAACCACAATAGGTTGATTCAGGTGAAATGCAGAGACAAACTTCAGCAGGAACTGCTGCCTAATCCTGAGCTCCGCTCTGTCCTCGTAAAAGACCAAGTATGGTCTTTTACACGATAACATCACTGTCTTCCATGTGAGGTACTTGTCATCAGAGGTTCAAACCAGGAGGACTGTCTAAAATTCAACACCACATTCAAATCCCAAGGTGCCGTGGGCGGCACAAACTGAGGTTGTATGTGGAGTACCCCTTGCAAGGAGGTCTGAACTTCTGGCAACAGTGCCAATTTCTTCTGAAAGAAAATGGAGAGTGCTGAAATCTGGACATTAATGGAACCCAGACGCAAGCCCTTATCCATACCAGCCTGCAGGAAACGTAAGAAACGTTCCAAGTGGAACTCTGCAGGTGGATACGTGCATTCCTCGCACCAAGAGACATATCTTCTCCAGATATGATGATAGTGTTTTGACGTCACAGGTTTCCTGGCCTGAACCATGGTAGCAATAAACTTTTTGGAAAGGCCCTTGTGAGCTAGGATGTTCCGCTCAACCTCCATGCTGTCAAACGAAGTAGCCATAAGTCCGGGTAGACGAATGGTCCTTGTTGAAGATCGCTTCTTAGTGGTAGAGGCCAAGGGTCTTTGACAGACATGTCCAGAAGATCCGCATACCACGCCCTCCGAGGCCAATCTGGGGAAGTCCGAATTGCCTGGACTCCTTGATTTCTGATTCGCTTGAGCAACGGAATCGGAGGAAACCGGAAGACCAGCCGGTAAGGCCAAGGTGACGTCAGTGCGTCCACTGCCCTCGCCTGAGGGTCCCTGGTTCGAAAGCAATACCAGTGAAGCTTTTGTTGAGACGAGAAGCCATCATGTCTATCTGCGGGCAGCCACTCCGGTGGATGATCTGACATTGCTCTTGCATTTGTTTCCGCCCAGAGGAGTATCTGACACCTCTCGCATGCAAGCTCTGCTTTTTGTCCTTCCTTGCCGACTGATGTACGCCATTGCCGTGGCGTTGTCCGGCTGAACTTGAATCGTGTGATTCGTGAGCAGAGGAGAGGCCTGGATCAGAGCATTGTAGATCGCCAGAAGTTCCAGAATGTTGATCGGAAGGAGGGCTCATGGGCTGACCACCTGCCCTGGAACTGTGCCCCTTGGGTGAGAGCACCCAATCCTCACAGACTCGCATCCGTCGTGAGGAGGGTCCAATCCTGAATACCGAAACTCTGGCCTTACAGGAGATTGGAGGATTGCAGCCACCATAGGAGGGAAATCCTGGCCTGAGGTGACAGCCGAATCATCCGATGCATCTGTAGATGTGATCTGGACCACTTGCTCAGGAGATTCTATTGAAATGTTCTGGCATGGAACCTACTATATTTGATCACCTCGAAGGAGGCAACCATCTTCCCCAACAATCTGATGCAAAGATGGATAAACGAGCAGGTCGGAGAACCATGTGGACCATCTCCTGAACTGTTCTCGCCTTGTCCTCTGGGAGGAACACCTTCTGGACAACCGTATCCAGTAACATCCCCAAGAACAGGAGCCGCAGAGTCGGTTCCAGGTAAGACTTCTGTAGATTGAGAATCCACTCATGGGGTGACAGAAATTGGATAGTGTGGTCGATATGGAGCAATAAAAGCTCCCTGGATCTTGCTTTTATCAGAAGATCGTCCAGATAAAGGACAACATTGACCCCCTGGACCCGGAGTTGGAACATCATCTCCGCCATCACCTCTGTGAATACCCTCGGAGCTGTGGACAGGCCAAAGGGTAGTGCCTGGAACTGGTAGTGATCGTCCAGTACGGCAAACCTCAGATAGGCCTGATGAGGTGGCCAAATTGGAATATGAAGGTAGGCGTCCTTGATATCCAGGGAAACCAGGAATTCCTGTTCTTCCAGATCCGCAATCACTCCCCTCAGGGATTCCATTTTGAACTTGAAAACCTTTAGGTAAGGATTCAAGGACTTTAGATTCAAAATGGGCAGTACCGAGCCGTCCGGCTTTGGTACCACAAACAGGTTGGAGTAATAACCTCTGCCTCATTGTGGTATCAGTACTGGAACTATGACGTGGGACTGGACCAACTTTCGGATGGGCTGTTGCAATGTAACTTGCGTATCCTCCATAGCTGGTAAGCTTGATTTGAAAAATCGTTGAGGAGGAGCACCATCGAACTCCAGCTTGTAGCCCTGAGAAATTAGGTCCCTAATTTGTAACATCTGCTCTAGTAGCTAAGTCTGCAACAGCCTGTTGTAGTAGCTGAGTTTTCTGAACACTAGCAGTGAGTTGTGATGACATATCAGACACCATAGTTTTAAGAGCCCCTAGCTAGGAGGCCTCTGGACCGCCTCCCCCAGCCCCTTCACTGATTTGTGAAAATTGGCTGCATTGTTCACATGACTCAGAATCAGTAGATAAGGGAGAGAATCTAGTGTGGCATACACTACAGAGTGATTACAGTAATCACAATAACATACACTCAGACAGTATATTGAGATCAAGTCTGCCCTACTGTATGTGAGAGGAGAGAGAGAGAGAGAGAGAGAGAGAGAGAGAGAGAGAGAGACACCAGCACACCCATAGTGAGGCTGTCAGCTAACTATAACACAGTGAAACCTACTGATTTTTGTCCTATATAGGACAGATTGTGTACAATAGTGGCTCTCCCCCTTTGCTACACCCTGTACCAGTTTTCCAGCGTGTCCGAGGAGTCAGGAAGCACTGTGTGTGCTGTTTGCTGCTGCATTAAGCAGAGGAAGGTGCCAAAATGCCCCTGGTCCCGCTCTGAGGTAGCTCCGCCCCCACAATGGCGCCGGAGCTACAGAGTTTTTTTATACTGGTAATGTCTCCTATTATGCTTAAAAACATCACAAAAGTGCTAGTTTAAGCCATTTTGAGCCAGTTCACACGGGGGGCTCTTGCGGGTCTCCCCTGCGTTCAGTCGCACTTTGAACCGGGGCCCCCGGTTTGTACTCACCACAGATGTCACCTTCAGGCATATGTTAGGGGTGTGCGGCATGCTGCGATTGCGACAGCCAAGGCGCAGTGCCCCGCTGAACAAACAAACTCTCAGGACAGTGGTCCTGCAGCTTGGAAGCGGTATACCGAAAAATAATAAAAGTTTAAAATAAATTGATGAAATCTCTCTGGAGCTGCAGAGATGTGCATCTTCTCCTGAGGGCACTTTTTTTTTATAAAACTGTCTGTGGGATGGGGCATAGAGGGGAGGAGGCAGCACACCCAGTGAAGAAATTTAAAGTGCACTGGCTCCTTTGGACCCCGTCTATACCCATCGTACCAAGTCTCCCCAATATCCCTTATGGATGCTAGAGAAATGCTAGTTTTTATCTACTGGTATTTTTTTCTTGCAATCTTTTATTCACAGACCAAGGCCTTTATTTATTAAAAGCCACCGCTTGCCAGTGGGTTGGAGCCTGGAAGTGAAATTTTAAGAGAGACTGGGGTAAATTTACTAAGATCAATCTCGGCTGACATCGGCCGTTTGATTTACAACTTTTTGGAAAAAACAAACATGGTAATTTACTAAACTACCGTGCTTTTGCAATTCAAGTTTACCAATGTTGTTGTCATTTGTATTGTCAGGCAGTGTTTTACAGGGTAATTTAGTAAAACACTACTGGACATGACACAATGAAGCCCGGCTGGATCAGCAAGCTCTGTGCAGGGCTTCATTGTGTACAGCCTTTAACTAGTTAAAAATTAAAATTATGTGGGGTCCCCCCTCCTGAATATAACCAGCCCTATGCTCTTTGAGCCGGTCCTGGTTAATAAAATACCGGGGGCAAAATTGCGTACTGGTTCCCAGTGTTTTAAAAACCAGCACCGGGCTCTTGGACCGGCCCTGGTTCCAAAAATACAGGGGAAAAAGTACAAGGTGGTCACCCGCATTTTTTAAATGAGCATCGGGCTCCACTAGTCACGGAGATAATTCTTGCTATGAGCTCCACTTGGTCAAGAACCAGCCCTGGACATAAGTAAGGCAAGTAGCGTGGAGCAGGGCAAACAAGGCAGTCAGTGAGAGATCCATCAGCAATGAGAAGAACATCAGCGGTCTAGAGCTTATGGTACTTATTCATAGCATTCCTAGTGGTATATAGGGGGTCACTCCGACACAATCGCACGCTGCAGTTTTTTGCAGCTGTGCGATCGGGTCACAATAGCGCATGCGTGCGGGCCACAATGCACAGGTGCGTCGCTGCCTGGCGACGGTCGTCGCCAGGCAGCAATGAGAAGAACGAAGAGAGTTCACAGCGGCGAACGCAAGAAGATTGACAGGAAGAGGCCGGCCGGGGGTGTCAACTCACCGTTTTCTGGGAGTGTCGAAGAAAATGCAGGCGTGCTCGGACGTTTGCAGGGAGGGATCCTGACATCAGCTCCAGGAAGGATCATCGCAGCGGCTGAGTATGTCTTGAGCTGTGCAGAGACTGGACAAACTTTTTGCTTGTGCAGCTCTATGCACAGCCGATCGCAGCCCTGCACAGCGTTTACCCCCTCCCCTGTAGACGGAGATTACCTGGTCGCAGCATTGCAAAAAATAGCCTGCATGCGACCAGGTCGGGATGACCCCCATAGATAGTGTACACAGTCTGCTGCTGTATCATTAACCAGTGCCCTCCATTGAAAAAATATCCAGATATTCCAGAACTTACACAAGAGTTGGTATTTCTAACAGAACTTAAAACCTACCCCCGCTCTTCGTCAGTAAGAACACCAAGATCAACTTCCCACTTTTAAGAGGGAGACATGAGTCTCGAAAAAGACGGAGCAATTCCAGCAGACTCAAATATTGATAGTACCTGTATTGGAGTTAATGGAGACCCTGTCTCCTCATTGAGGAAGCCAGGCAGTGTGGTATGCCTTCAGTTCTCCACCAAGCCCACTAAATGAGTGAGCTAAGAGGTCATATAGTAAAGGCAAAAGTTTTTTAGGGCTAGACTCCCAGCGGTCTTAGACCTACACAAAGTGTGACCCACTAGCTTTGTTCTCACCCCATACGAAGGGGGAATGAACAGTATTAATGGCAGTAAATACTTTTTAGGAATGCTAGAATATGTACTGTATGACTGGATGACAATCTTAAAAAGTTTAATGAAACCAGTAACTGAAAGAAGCTTTTTTTCCCAGGCGTGAACCTTCAGTTTGAAATGTGGCGGGACAGCATCAACAATATGCATCACAGGAGCCACCCAAAGCCCCAGCTAACGAAACATCAGGGTCTACTGCAGTGGACAAGAGATAGGCAAGTGGGAAGAGAGGGTACCAGAAAGGGGGGAAATACTGGCAAAAAAATGTACCAAAGGTGTCAACCGCACAAAGACTATCAACTGTGTCATCCACATCAGTCAGGAACAGAAGCATGTCTTCAGAATAGACAGCTATAGTGTCTACAACAGCTCTGGCCTGTAGACAAGAAATGCCAGGATCCAATCTCACTAAACAGGACAGTGGTTTAATGGTCAACCTGAACAGCAGAGAGGAAAGCAGGCAACCCTTTTGGGTGCACTTACACAATCCAAATGGAAATGTGCTATGGCCATTTACAGAGACCCGAGCAGCCAGAGAAGAATATAACAGCCAAACCCTGTGGATAAACTTAGAACCCATGCAAACTCTTTACCAAAATCTCCTGAAAGAAGTCAACAGCTTTGGCAATGTCAGGAGACACCACCAATGCCCCCAATCTACACCCCACGGGACATTTGGAGGTGATGGAAGGGGGAGAAATTATATTTTTTGTGGTGTTTTATATCATTGCATGAAGTAGGTCATTGTGCAACAAAAGCAAACCTTAGAAACAGCGGAGTCCCTTTACATGAAGGGTGCCCCACAAGTGCATGTGCCATTATAGGGTGAGTGGATACTGTCATGACTGGTTTTTTGTGAACCCAGAGTCTATGTGAAGTCTGTGAGGGTAACTGGAGGACTGTGTGTGGAATTGGCTGGTCTGAGGGAAACAGTGAGAGGAAGAGGTAAAGAGCAATCCCTAATCGAAAGTCGAACCTGGGCCTCGGCAGAGCCGAAACACCGGGGACTTGGTGTTGATAACAGGATGGTGAATGTACTGTAGCAGGGAGGAGTGTAGCAGAGGATTAACCAGCTAAGAACTGGATGGGTATTGTGACTAATAGCATTACACTCTCCTTACTTGGTGAGAACGGCTGGAGATACACGGTCGACCGGACTGGCTACCAGCTGAGGAAGAACTGGAACGGACTGGCTACTGGTTGAAGATGAACTGGACCAGACTGGCTAGAGGCAGAGGATGAGCTGGACCGGACTGGCTAGAGGCCGAGGATGAGTTTGACCGGACTGGCTAGGGACAGAGGATGAGCTGGACCGGACTGGGTACCGGCCGAGGATGAGCTGGACCGAATTGGCTACCGGCCGAGGATGAGCTGGACCAGACTGGCTACCGGCCGAAGATGAGCTGGACCAGACTGGCTACCGGCCGAAGATGAGCTGGACCAGACTGGAACTGGACTTGAGAGCAACCACACTGGAAACAGACTGGATAGCAAAAGAACAGAGGCTTGCAGGTACTAAGGTAGTAGGTGTAACCTCTAGGGAGCTCAGCTACTAGGCTCACACTGATCTGTGTAACTCAAGAAACGGCAGCTTCTGAAACTCAGGTCTCTCTGTACCTCTTGATGCTTGGTGAATAGTCAGGTGATTCAGAGAGTCTCAGGCTGGCACAGGATTGGATAGCTCATGATCAGGTGATCAGACCCTGTCACGTCAGTACTCCAGCTTAAGCTCTGAGTAGCAGGCCGGGAAAACACTGAAGCTTAAATTTCTTAAAATGAGAAAAAAAAGAAAAAAAAAAAGAAAAAGAAAAGAAGGACGCTGGCTTTTAGGCCCAAATACAAGAAAGCTGAGCACAGTGACAGTGGAGAATTAAATGGTGCACACAGGATCTTGCTGATTACTTACAGAGGAATTCCTACTCAGGTGGCTAATCAAGAGTAAGTAAAACAGATTGCAGTTTGCATGCTGAGCTGAAGCAGATGCAGGTTATAGGATATGCAGAGGCAAGCCACAGAACATGAGAAATACAGTCAGGATTGTGACAGATACATTTAGTGCCCTCCCTCTCTGTGGGAAACAAGTTTTCTATAGTCCTGGTTAGTACTGCCTTGCAATCACAGTGGCCAGATTATTTAAAGAAGGGAGTCCCCTCTATCAAATGTTGATGCCTCTGAACTTATGAACGTTAGTATGGGGAGATCCTCATTATTTCTCTGCATTGTAGGGAGGTTATTGTTTGGTGTCCACCTTTTTCAAACATGGGTGCCCTTTGCTTTGCAGGTGCTAGGATGGAGAATATCGGGGACTAAGGGATATACACAATAAACACAGTAAACATTGGCTTTTCAAAGTTACCGATAACCTGCAGCTTTCTCCAATGGATTTCAAAGAGCAAAAGTAATTAATGCTAAATCAGGCTTGTTTAATTACTATTGCTGTTTGAAATAAATAGGTAAAAGTAGACAATCATCAGGAGCAGAAGGCTAGATCTACATCCCCCCCCTCAACAATAACAGACTTATATATTTTTTCTGTTGTAAATTCTCTCTCTTATACTTGGAGCCCGTCACTAAAGACATATAGTGGGACACATTGGGGTATATTTACTAAGACGGGAGTTCTATTTAAGATGGGATGTTGCCCGCAGCAACCAATCAGATGCTACTTCTCATTTATCTAGCACCTTCTAAAAGATAATACCTGGAACCTGATTGGTTGCTATGGGCAACATCACATCTTAAACAGAACTCCTATCTTCGTAAATTTACCCCATTGTCTGCCGTTTTAACGTATATGCAGGTGACTAGTACCACTCATTGGGGGTAATTCAGAGTTGATTGCAGCAGGAAATTTGTTAGCAGTTCGGCAAAACCATAGTGGTCATTCAGAGTTGTTCGCTCGGTAATTTTTTTCGCATCGCAGCGATTTTCCGCTTATTGCGCATGCGCAATGTTCGCACTGCGACTGCGCCAAGTAAATTTGCTATGAAGATTGGTATTTTACTCACGGCATTACGAGTTTTTTTCTTCGTTCTGGTGATCGTAATGTGATTGACAGGAAGTGGGTGTTTCTGGGCGGAAACTGGCCGTTTTATGGGTGTGTGTGAAAAAACGCTACCGTTTCTGGGAAAAACGCGGGAGTGGCTGGAGAAACGGAGGAGTGTCTGGGCGAACGCTGGGTGTGTTTGTGACGTCAAACCAGGAACGAAACTGACTAAACTGATTGCAGTGGCAGAGTAAGTCTCGAGCTACTCAGAAACTGCAAAGAAATTTCTATTCGCAATTTTGAGAATCTTTCGTTCGCAATTTTGATAAGCTAAGATTCACTCCCAGTAGGCGGCGGCTTAGCGTGTGCAATGCTGCTAAAAGCAGCTTGCGAGCGAACAACTCGGAATGAGGGCCCATGTGCAGTGCAGGTGTGGCAGATATAACATGTGCAGAGAGAGTTAGATTTGGGTGGGTTATTTTGTTTCTGTGCAGGGTAAATACTGGCTGCTTTATTTTTAAACTGCAATTTAGTTTCAGTTTAAACACACCCCACCCAAATCTAACTCTCTCTGGACATGTTATATCTGCCCCCCTGCAGTGCACATGGTTTTGCCCAACTGCTAACAAATTTGCTGCTGTGATCAACTCTGAATTAGGCCCATTGGGGGTCATTCCGAGTTGATCGCTCGCTAGCAACTTTTTGCAGCACAGCGATAATCTCAACCGCGGCTAAACTGCGCATGCACCGCAATGCGCAGGCGCATCGTACGAGTACAAAGCGGTTCGTTGCTGAGCGATGGATTTAACGAAGAATCCATTTGCACAGCCGAACGCACGGTGATTGACAGGAAGAGGGCGTTTATGGGTGTCAACTGACCGTTTTCAGGGAGTTGATGGAAAAACGCAGGCGTGTCCAGGTGTTTGCAGGGCGGGTGTCTGATGTCAAATCCGGACCAGACACACTGAAATGATCGCAAGGGCTGAGTAAGTCTAGAGCTACTTAGAAACTGCACAAATTTGTTTCGGCCCGCTCGGCAGCACAAGCGTTCACACACTTGCAAAGCAAAAATACACTCACCCCTAGGCGGCGACTATTTGATAGTAAGCCAGCAAAAAGTTGCTAGCGAGCGATCAACTCGGAATGACCCCCATTGTCTGTAGGAATGGGATTAAAGGACAACCTGATAAAATGTTTTACTTTGCTTGATACATAGTTAATCTCTGTGCCTGCCTATAAAACTAACCTATACTATACAACTCTGTGTGCATGATGTATATTATCTACATTTAATATTATATCATAATTTTTCTGCTAAAATATCAATGCATAATTGCAGCATTCTGAATAATTCCCAGGGAACCACTGCTGCCTTGCAGGGGCATGTATGCATGTAGTGAGTCAGAAGACTTTCCACTGCAATCCCCACCATAAAAGGATTAAGAAACTAACTACTGTGTAATGCATATTAAAGGTTCAAATATATCTTGTCCATGTAATAAGAATAGATTGCATAATAACACAAAATAAGAAAAGCTGTGCCCAGCACTTGGTCAGAACGAAAAATTGGGGAGGATTCCAGAGACAAATCTTTAATAAGACCTCAGTCTGTCCTATGAATTTAGGGATAATTGGCAACAAGGACAATGTTCTGCAGGCCTTCACAGAAGCTATGAAAAACATAGTTCTGCAATGCAGGTGCATAAAAGTAATACAAGTTAGTGGATGCTATAAAAAGTAAATGTAGATAAATATAGTGATTTCAGCAATCAAGTCCACTGCCATCCATGTGAGCAAACAGACAGGCAGCATAGGTATTTAGAAGAAGCCACTCACCAGATATTAGTAGTGCACATAGTATAATGGATACAGTACGACTGGAGGAGTCCATTGCAGTGTGTAAATACTGCTTCTGCCTTCATCTAATTATGCTGCTTTTACTTTCGTTTCTCATTATGTTGCTGTTACTTTCGTTTTTATAGAACGTATTAAGCAAAAACAGGCGTTACCTCGGCTGTAGTGTAGATTAACTCATACACTGCTGTTTTACAGAGTAGCTAGGGAGGGGCACACCTATAGCTGCCAGTAATGTGAGGTGCTACCTACTGAGACTTGTAGTTCTACAGAAGAAAAAAGGGGGGTGTTGTAGGTGCACTGTCTCTAGCATTACTGATATCATACAGCTTAGCATATAATAAATAGTGGAGTTTAGTTATGAATTGATCAATGCATGAAGCTGCAGCCCCGCGGCAAGGGACTCCACTCTGCTGCAGTACCTAACACTATAGGGGTTCAAACCTAGGGCACGGGACCCCCCAAAAAACCACAGCCAAGCAACCCCAGGGCATCACAGGGAATAATTATGTGTAGTGAGAAGGATTAAGGGATAGGTGAGAGAAAAAAGGGTGTTATGGGGTGAATTAATATAAGTGGAAAAAATGTGTAACATGTATAATAAACAAACGGTGAAAGTGCCAAATTAAATGTAATGCTGCGATGCCCTGTTGTCGCCCAGCCACGGCAGTCCAGGAGGCCCCGTACCCCAGGAGCCACCCCATTTCTGACCTATTGTTCTGAATAATTGGACTTACCTAGAATTGTGCCATATTCACAAGTGCAGTCATGCTAGGTACCCTAGTTAAAATAAATGAGGGTCAGGTGCGGGTGGGTGTAAGTCTAAGAATGAAGGTGTCTCACTCCTTCAGGTGTGTCTATACAAAACACTTTTAGTTTAACTAGGGTACCTAGCATGACTGCACTTGTGAATATGGCACAATTCTAGGTAAGTCCAATTATTCAGAACAATAGGTCAGAAATGGGGTGGCTCCTGGGGTACGGGGCCTCCTGGACTGCCGTGGCTGGGCGACAACAGGGCATCGCAGCATTACATTTAATTTGGCACTTTCACCGTTTGTTTATTATACATGTTACACATTTTTTCCACTTATATTAATTCACCCCATAACACCCTTTTTTTTCTCACCTATCCCTTAATCCTTCTCACTACACATAATTATTCCCTGCGATGCCCTGGGGTTGCTTGGCTGTGGTTTTTTTGGGGGTCCCGTGCCCTAGGTTTGAACCCCTATAGTGTTAGGTACTGCAGCAGAGTGGAGTCCCTTGCCGCGGGGCTGCAGCTTCATGCATTGATCAATTCATAACTAAACTCCACTATTTATTATATGCTAAGCTGTATGATATCAGTAATGCTAGAGACAGTGCACCTACAACACCCCCCTTTTTTCTTCTGTAGTTTTACAGAGTAGAGCTGATATACTGTATTCTGCAGGAAGATTACCAACCTAGATGCAGGCTGAAAAGTATACTCAAAAGTAAACTCACACAATGCCACAGCCTTACTGTATAGCTGTTGAAATAAATAGCTTAATGTAAAAGGTTGACAAGAATACTAATAGCATCACCCTAAGAAAAAAATAATAATACATGCGTATAGAAAGGTTAGTGTATAGTGTCCCATTAGGATTGTCATCTTTTCTGTAAACTTCACACGCACTACAGTATATTATATTATGGATGAACAGGAATTGGGGGGAGGTGAGAGTTAGAAGGGCACAAAAAGCACATTATAATAATCATTTATGAATGTGCAAAGAGCGTTTACATTTTTTTGGGATGTCAAGATTTCATTTTTGCACATATTACCCCATTTACAAAGAAATAGTTCCACAGTACTCAAGGAAATTAACAGGACTACAAGAAAGATGAGGCTTTTATTTTTAATTGTTCTCAATGCATATTGTTCTAGGATTTAGATATAAATATTTAACAAACAATAAGTGTCTGCAAAAGATTATAAAATGTTATTGTTTAGGAACCATGACTCCCAATTAAGGTGTAAATTTACTAAGGTCTGAGTTGTTTTTTTTAGAACTGGCAATGTTGCTCATAGCAATCTAATTCTACTTAACATTTATCTAGCTGCATCTGGAAAATAATAAATAAAATCTGATTGGTTGCTATGGCCAACAACACCAGTTCTAAAAAAAAACACCCACCTTAGTAAATTTACCACCAAGTGTTGCTCTACAAATGTAATACGATTTCACAGGGAATAAGGGACATTACACGGAGAACGGTCATATAATTATACTGTTGTTGTATTAGAATTTTGCAGATCTAGTACTTAACGCCATGCGTCCCACCAGACACGTTTGTTCTGCATACGCATCTTATTTGCATCTCTAATGAAGCTAAAATACAATGCACAAGTGCCATGGACAATGGTGCTGTCACTGCATGCAACTGCTGTGTGCACTCATACGCTAACCTGGGTAAGGAAAACAAAAGACAGGACAGATACAAATTACAAAAATACTAGGACAGGGCAATTCAAACCAAAAGAGGACATGGGTCATGAAAAAAAAATGTTGGAATATTAAAAAAATTAATTTTCCAGTGCACCAGTCAGTCTATAGTAGTTAAAAAATGGGTTGGTTATACCCCTTTCACATCGCACAAATAATAAGATTTTACTCACCGGTAAATCTATTTCTCGTAGTCCGTAGTGGATGCTGGGAACTCTGAAAGGACCATGGGGAATAGCGGCTCCGCAGGAGTTTGGGCACAACTAAAAGAAAGCTTTTAGACTACCTGGTGTGCACTGGCTCCTCCCACTATGACCCTCCTCCAAGCCTCAGTTAGGATACTGTGCCCGGAAGAGCTGACACAATAAGGAAGGATTTTGAATCCCGGGTAAGACTCATACCAGCCACACCAATCACACCGTATAACACGTGATACCATATCCAGTTAACAGTATGAAACATAACTGAGCTTCTCAACAGATGGCTCATAACAATAACCCGTTAGTGAACAAAAACTATGTACAATTACTGCATACAATCCGCACTTGGGACGGGCGCCCAGCATCCACTACGGACTACGAGAAATAGATTTACCGGTGAGTAAAATCTTATTTTCTCTGACGTCCTAGTGGATGCTGGGAACTCCGAAAGGACCATGGGGATTATACCAAAGCTCCCAAACGGGCGGGAGAGTGCGGATGACTCTGCAGCACCGAATGAGAGAACTCAAGGTCCTCCTCAGCCAGGGTATCAAATTTGTAGAATTTTGCAAACGTGTTTGCCCCTGACCAAGTAGCAGCTCGGCAAAGTTGTAAAGCCGAGACCCCTCGGGCAGCCGCCCAAGATGAGCCCACCTTCCTTGTAGAATGGGCTTTAACTGATTTAGGATGTGGCAGTCCAGCCGCAGAATGCGCCAGCTGAATTGTGCTACAAATCCAGCGAGCAATAGTCTGCTTAGAAGCAGGATCACCCAGTTTGTTGGGTGCATACAGGATAAATAGCGAGTCAGTTTTCCTGACTCCAGCCGTCCTGGAAACATACATTTTCAAGGCCCTGACTACGTCCAGCAACTTGGAATCCTCCAAGTCGCTAGTAGCCGCAGGCACTACAATAGGTTGGTTCAAGTGAAAAGCTGATACCACCTTAGGGAGAAACTGGGGACGAGTCCTCAATTCTGCCCTATCCATATGGAAAATCAGATAAGGGCTTTTAAATGACAAAGCCGCCAATTCTGATACACGCCTGGCCGAAGCCAAGGCCAATAACATGACCACTTTCCACGTGAGATATTTTAGATCCACGGTCTTTAGTGGCTCAAACCAATGTGATTTTAGGAAATTCAACACCACGTTGAGATCCCAGGGTGCCACTGGAGGTACAAAAGGGGGCTGAATATGCAGCACTCCTTTTACAAATGTCTGAACTTCAGGTAGTGAAGCTAGTTCTTTTTGGAAGAAAATCGACAGAGCCGATATCTGCACCTTAATGGAGCCTAATTTTAGGCCCATAGTCACTCCTGCCTGTAGGAAGTGCAGAAATCGACCCAGCTGAAATTCCTCTGTTGGGGCCTTATTGGCCTCACACCAAGCAACATATTTCCGCCATATGCGGTGATAATGCTTTACAGTTACATCTTTCCTGGCTTTAATCAGCGTAGGAATGACATCCTCCGGAATGCCCTTTTCCTTTAGGATCCGGTGTTCAACCGCCATGCCGTCAAACGCAGCCGCGGTAAGTCTTGGAACAGACAGGGCCCCTGCTGCAGCAGGTCCTGTCTGAGCGGCAGAGGCCATGGGTCCTCTGAGATCATCTCTTGAAGTTCCGGGTACCACGCTCTTCTTGGCCAATCCGGAACCACGAGTATTGTCCTTACTCCTCATTTTCTTATTATTCTCAATACCTTTGGTATGAGAGGCAGAGTAGGGAACACATAAACCGACTGGTACACCCAAGGTGTCACTAGAGCGTCCACCGCTATCGCCTGAGGGTCCCTTGACCTGGCGCAATATCTCTCTAGTTTTTTGTTTAGGCGGGACGCCATCATGTCCACCTGTGGTTTTTCCCACTGGTTTACAATCATTTGAAAGACTTCTGGATGAAGTCCCCACTCTCCCGGGTGGAAGTCGTGCCTGCTGAGGAAGTCTGCTTCCCAGTTGTCCACTCCCGGAATGAACACTGCTGACAGTGCTAGCACATGATTTTCCGCCCATCGGAGAATCCTTGTGGCTTCTGCCATTGCCGTCCTGCTTCTTGTGCCGCCCTGTCGGTTTACATGGGCGACCGCCGTGATGTTGTCTGACTGGATCAGTACCGGCTGGTGTAGAAGCAGGGGTTTTGCCTGACTTAGGGCATTGTAAATGGCCCTCAGTTCTAGAATATTTATGTGTAGGGAAGTCTCCTGACTCGACCATAGTCCTTGGAAGTTTCTTCCCTGTGTGACTGCCCCCCAGCCTCGAAGGCTGGCATCCGTGGTCACCAGGACCCAGTCCTGTATGCCGAATCTGCGGCCCTCTAGAAGATGAGCACTCTGCAGCCACCACAGCAGAGACACCCTGGTTCTTGGAGACAGGGTTATTAGCCGATGCAACTGAAGATGCGATCCGGACCATTGGTCCAACAGGTCCCACTGAAAGATTCTGGCATGGAACCTGCCGAAAGGAATTGCTTCGTAAGAAGCCACCATCTTTCCCAGGACTCGCGTGCAGTGATGCACCGACACCTGTTTTGGTTTCAGGAGGTTTCTGACTAGAGACGACAGCTCCATGGCTTTTTCCTCTGGGAGAAACACTTTTTTCTGGACTGTGTCCAGAATCATTCCCAGGAACAGTAGACGTGTCTTCGGAACCAGCTGTGACTTTGGAATATTTAGAATCCAACCGTGCTGGTGTAGCACCTCCTGAGATAGTGCTACTCCTACCAACAACTGCTCCTTGGATCTCGCCTTTATTAGGAGATCGTCCAAGTATGGGATAATTAAAACTCCCTTTTTTCGAAGGAGTATCATCATTTCCGCCATTACCTTGGTAAACACCCTCGGTGCCGTGGACAGACCAAACCAGGAATTGGTAATGGCAATTCTGTACCGCAAATCTGAGGTACTCCTGGTGAGGATGGTAAATGGGGACATGCAGGTAAGCATCCTTGATGTCCAGGGATACCATGTAATCCCCCTCATCTAGACTTGCAATAACCGCCCTGAGCGATTCCATCTTGAACTTGAATTTTTTTATGTATGTGTTCAAGGATTTCAAATTTAAAATGGGTCTCACCGAACCGTCCGGTTTCGGTACCACAAACAGTGTGGAATAGTAACCCCGTCCTTGTTGAAGTAGGGGCACCTTGACTATCACGCGCTGGGAATACAGCTTGTGAATTGCCTCTAGCACAGCCTCCCTGTCCGAGGGAGTTGCTGGCAAGGCTGATTTGAGGAAACGGCGGGGGGGAGACGCCTCGAATTCCAGCTTGTACCCCTAAGATACTACTTGAAAGATCCAGGGATCCACCTGTGAGCGAGCCCACTGATCGCTGAAATTTTGGAGGCGGCCCCCACCGTACCTGGCTCCGCCTGTGGAGCCCCACCGTCATGCGGCGGACTTGGAAGAAGCGGGGGAGGACTTTTGCTCCTGGGAACTAGCTGTTTGTTGCAGCCTTTTTCCCCTACCTCTGCCTCTGGACAGAAAGGACCCGCCTTTTCCTCGCCTGTTTTTCTGGGTCCGAAAGGACTGTACCTGATAAAACGGCGCTTTTTTAGGCTATGAGGGAACATGGGGTAAAAATGCTGACTTCCCAGCTGTCGCTGTGGAAACGAGGTCCGAGAGACCATCCCCGAATAACTCCTCACCCTTATAAGGCAAAACTTCCATGTGCCTTTTGGAATCTGCATCCCCTGTCCACTGCCGGGTCCATAAGCCTCTCCTAGCAGAAATGGACAATGCACTTATTTTAGATGCCAGCCGGCAGACCTCCCTCTGTGCATCTCTCATGTATAAGACTGAGTCTTTTATATGCTCTATGGTTAGCAGAATAGTGTCCCTGTCAAGGGTGTCAATATTTTCTGACAGGGATTCTGACCACGCAGCGGCAGCACTGCACATCCATGCTGACGCAATAGCTGGCCTAAGTATAATGCCTGTGTGTGTATATATAGACTTCAGGATCGCCTCCTGTTTTCTATCCGCAGGCTCCTTCAGGGCGGCCGTATCCGGAGACGGAAGTGCCACCTTTTTAGACAAACGTGTGAGCGCTTTATCCACCCTAGGAGGTGTTTCCCAACGTGCCCTATCCTCTGGCGGGAAAGGGAACGCCATTAGTAATTTTTTTGAGATTATCAATCTTTTATCAGGGAAAGCCCACGCTTCTTCACACACTTCATTTAATTCTTCAGATGGGGGAAAAACTACGGGTAGTTTTTTCTCCCCAAACATAATACCCTTTTTTGTGGTACCTGGGTTTAAATCTGAAATGTGTAACACCTCTTTCATTGCCTCAATCATGCAGCAAATGGCCTTAGTGGACATTAGATTAGACTCATCGTCGTCGACACTGGTATCAGTATCCGTGTCGACAACTGGGTCTGCCATCTGAGGTAGCGGGCGTTTTAGAGCCCCTGATGGCCTTTGAGACACCTGGGCAGGCACAAGCTGAGAAGCCGGCTGTCCCGCATTTGACATGTCGTCAAATTTTGTGTGTAAGGAGTCGACACTTGCACGTAATTCCTTCCATAAAACCATCCACTCAGGTGTCTGCCCCGCAGGGGGTGACATCACTTCTACAGGCATCTGCTCCGCCTCCACATAATTTTCCTCCTCAAACATGTCGACACAGCCATACCGACACACCGCACACACACCGGGAATGCTCTAAACAGAGGACAGGACCCCACAGAAGCCCTTTGGGGAGACAGAGAGAGAGTATGCCAGCACACACCAGAGCGCTATATACTGCAGGGACTAACTGAATTATGTCCCGTATAGCTGCTATAATATTTACTGCGCCTAAATTTAGTGCCCCCCCTCTTTTTTACCCTTTTTCTGTAGTGTAGACTGCAGGGGAGAGCCAGGGAGCTTCCTTCCAGCGGAACTGTGAGGGAAAAATGGCGCCAGTGTGCTGAGGGGGATAGCTCCGCCCCTTTTTCGCAGACTATTCTCCCGCTTTTTTAAGGATTCTGGCAGGGGTAATTATCACATATATAGCCTCTGGGGCTATATATTGTGATTGTTTTGCCAGCCAAGGTGTTTTTATTGCTGCTCAGGGCGCCCCCCCCCAGCGCCCTGCACCCTCAGTGACCGGAGTGTGAAGTGTGTATGAGAAGCAATGGCGCACAGCTGCAGTGCTGTGCGCTACCTTGGAGAAGACAGAAGTCTTCATGCCGCCGATTTTCCGGACTTCTTCTTGCTTCTGGCTCTGTAAGGGGGACGGCGGCGCGGCTCCGGGACCGAACACCAAGGCCAGTTCCATGCGGTCGGTCCCTCTGGAGCTAATGGTGTCCAGTAGCCTAAGAAGCCCAAGCTAGCTGCAAGCAGGTAGGTTCGCTTCTTCTCCCCTTAGTCCCTCGTTGCAGTGAGCCTGTTGCCAGCAGGTCTCACTGTAAAATAAAAAACCTAAAATATACTTTCTTCTAAGAGCTCAGGAGAGCCCCTAGTGTGCATCCAGCTCGGCCGGGCACAAAAATCTAACTGAGGCTTGGAGGAGGGTCATAGTGGGAGGAGCCAGTGCACACCAGGTAGTCTAAAAGCTTTCTTTTAGTTGTGCCCAGACTCCTGCGGAGCCGCTATTCCCCATGGTCCTTTCGGAGTTCCCAGCATCCACTAGGACGTTAGAGAAAACCCGGTATCGACACGGCATATTGCCGTGTCAACACGGGTCAGTGTGCGATGTGAAAGCACTTTTGGCGAAATAGCGGGTCGCCTGACCCGGTAATTCAACCTGGTATGAAAGAAGGATTATACCCGGGTTGAATACCGGGTCAGGTGCAGTGTGAATGGGAGCCGCGTCGATGCGACACGGTTCCCATTCACAGCATAGGGAGAGGCGGCGCAGGAGATGAGCTCATCTCCCAGCGCCGCCTCCACCCCCGCCCCTGCTGCGCCCCCCCGCTGCTATGACAACCGACCCGGTATATTGCCGGGTCGGAAAGCCAGCAGAGGGGAGCAAATGCAGGATCCCACCCGGTAAGGACACATTTCTTTTACCGGGTGGTATCCGGCATTTGCGATCTGAATGCGGTATAAGTGTGTCACATGACATGCTGCCATTTTGTCTTATTTCAGTAATGGCTACCAGGCATCAGGCAGACACTGTCTGTGACGTCTGATTATCTATTGCTGTTTTCTGAAAACAAAGGTAAAAAACTTGGATTATTGTAGTCTATAACAAAAGTTGAGGACATGTACTGTCAGAAATTATATGTTGATAATCAGTGTTTCATTTTATATTAGTGAAAGAGTTAAAACAAAGATGATGAGATATGGTACCCACCTGAAAACATTGTTAGAAATGTAAATGACCCTGTACCAGTTAATTCAAGGGGCCTTTTTTCATTTCCTGATTAATGTATTTTGATGGTTACGTCCGTGATGATTTTCGGGTTACGTCCATTACACATACATTCCATTAAATATTGTCAAGGTAATAAGAATGACTTTCCTGAAAATTGTACTAAAACAATCTGTGTGGTTTAAGCTTTATTGTAAAAAAAGTATATAGAAGACATGTATTTTATGTCAGAAATTACCATGTCCTATACCGGCTACATCCTTTACAGTTAAACAATGTATTTATTTACAGCAGACAACAATGGTGAGGCTTGTACACACTTCATATTTTTATTCACCAGTGGTAGATACAATTTGCTTCTTTTTGTGCATTTTAAATTTGAAGCAATCCAGATGTTTATTTAAAAAAACTTTACAACAATATTATTGGAGACATACAAAATATGAAAAAATAAATACATATATATTGAATTTATCTAAAAGCACAAAAAATTATGAATACATTACAGCAGTGGTTTCCAGTCTTGGTCCTCAAGGAACCGTAATGGTTCATGTTTTAAGGACATCCCATGCTTGAGCACAGAATGAAAGAGGTACTAAAAAAAGTCACCTGTGCTCAAGCATGGAGATCCTTAAAACCTGGACCGTTAGGGTGCCTTGAGGACAGAGCTTGGGAACCACTGCACAAGAGACTAGAAATGTAAGGAACTATATGAAAATATAGTAGTAACTTATAAAAATATAAGACAATACATAATATGGACCAGTGGCTCCTAATCGGTGCCTCACTGCACTTGCAGGGGTGCCCTGGGTTGGTGGTCCAGGACCAATTCAAATTATTTATAGTTAATGTAATAGGCAATACCAGTGCTTGTGGCTTCCAATTATAAAACATGTGGACAAACAGAAGTGAATCTTGTCCCTTACCATATCACTGAACCCAAAGATGACATAATTATTTACTTAATTTAATATATTTTTCTGAATTTCTCAATATAAAATGGTTGGCCTGAGGGTGCAGTAAAAAAAATTATAGGGTGCAGTGATTCAAAAAGTTTGGGATCCACTGATATAGACCATACAGCTAAAAACAGGATTTTGGTACTTGCCAGATAAATACTTTCCTTTGAATCCACATGGGGCATGGAGTACTCTTCGGATATGGATGGGGCGTTAGCAGGGATAGGCACATTTAAATATTTAAATTAGTAACCCTCCACCTCCCCCATGCTCCCAAGATACCTCAGAGTTTTATTTACCGAGCTAAACAGGAGCGAAAGAGAGGATGTACAATGGAGAATTACATATAACATTACGGACAACTACAAAGTTGACACGACAATAGAGAACAATCACCTTAACATCTGAACAAGTCGGTGAGAATGTGTTACCATATGATTTACTGAATTTACCACAAGTTAGGTGAAACTGCTCTGGGTGGGCGTCCAGTGCCCCCTGTGGATTCAAAGAAAAGGATTTATCTGGTAAATACCAAAATCCTATTTTCATTTTCATCCATTAGGGGTCACTGGCGTACTCTTGGGACGTACCAAAGAGTCCCCCCTGGGCGGGAGAGCTGGTTGGAACCTGTAACACCAGACGGCTAAAGCTAGATGCTGATGCCGCAAACGTATCAAACTTGTAAAAGCGCACAAACGTGTGCTCTGATGACAATGTAGCGCTGTGTCGTACAAGCTTCACGACCTGCTGTCCATGACGTTCCCACAGAACGTCTGGAATGTGCTGAAACAGATGCAGGTGGTTGTAGACTAGAATGAAAGTAAGCTTGACGAATGGTCAGCTTAATCCATCTAGCCAAGGTCTGTTTGGAAGCTGGCCATCCTATCTTGACTGCATCACAGAGAACAATGTATACGTTTTACGTACTGTTGATGTTCGGGCTACATAAACGCAAAGTGCGCGCACCACAACAAAAGTAGCCGGAGTTCCTGAACCTTCTTAAAAAACAGGAACTACGATTGGTTGATTGATATGAAAAGAAGATACTACCTTTCGTCCGAAGTTCCGCTCTGTCATCATGAAACACCAGACACTGTGGTTGCATGACAACGCACCTAACTCTGAAACATGTCTTGCCGAAGCTAAGGCTAAAAGAAAAACTGTTTTCCAAGTTAGAAACTTAACATCCACTTGTTGTAAGAATTCAAAAACTGAAGACAGCAAAAAATGTAAAACTAGATTCAAGTCCCATTGAGCTGTAGGTGGTATAAATGGAGGTTGAACTCTAAGGACACCTTGCAGGAAAGTGTGAACTGTTGGCAAAAGAGCTAAATGCCTTTGAAAGAATATTGACAAGGCAGAGACCTACACCTTTAGTGTAGTTAAACGTAGTCCTCCATCTAACCCCGTCTGTAAAAATAGCAAAAGACGGGATAACTTGAAAGAAGATGTCGGAAACTTCCAAGCTTCACACCAACCTATATAAGATCGCCAAATCCTGTGATAATGAGCTGCTGTAACTGGCTTCCTAGCACATTAACATGGTTGGTATAACCGACTCTGGAATGCCCTCTCATCTTAAGAGAGCGGTTTCAACACCCAGTCAAATGCAGCTGCGCTAAAATCGGGGTAAAGGAACGGACCCTGTTGTAGTAGGTATGGACGTAGTGGAAGTGCCACGGATCATCCGCGAGTAGACTGTAGAGAACCGAGAACCACGCTCTCCGAGGTCAATGAGGCGCCACTAGTATGACGGTCGTGGATTCTCTTTTGATACGCTTTAGCAACCGAGGAAGCGGTGGAAACAGATACATGAGGATGTACGGCCACGCTATTGTGAGAGCATCCACTGCCACTGCCTTTGGATCTCGTTCTGGACACATACTGGGGCGTTTGATGATTTTGGCGAGATACCATTAGATCCAACTGTGGGTAACCCCACCGCTGGACCAACATTTGGAACACCTCTGGATTTAAACCCTTTTCTCCTGGATTAAAATCCTGAAGGCCGAGATGATCTTTTTCCCAGCTCTCCACTCCTGGAATGAACACTGCCAACAATATCACTTGGTGATGCTCATCCAAATTCAGGATTCAATAAACTTCTTGCATGGCCATGCGACTTCAAGTCCCTCCTTGTTTGTTGATGTATGCGACTGCTGTCGCATTGTCTGACTGAACCTGAACAGTCAGACTGGAGCAAGTGAACTGTCTGTTGCAGCACGTTGTAAATTGACCTGAGTTCCAGGACATTTATTGACCGTAATCTCTCTCGGTCTGACCATAGACCCTGAAGCTGACAATGAAGGACTACTGCTCCTTAACCTCTGAGACTTGCGTCCGTCATCAAAATGATCCAATTCCAGACTCTGAACCTTTTTCCTGTGGTGATATTGTGTATGTGGAGCCACCAGAGTAGTGATACTCTGGCCCTTGGAGACAACCGCACCATCTGATGAATTTGTAGATGAGAGCCTGACCACTGTGCGAGAAGATCCAGTTGAAAAGGATGTGAGTGAAATCTTTCGACCTGGAGTGCTTCGAAAGACGCCACCGTCTTTCCTAAAAGTCGAATGCACAAATTCACAGAGACTGTCCGTGGTTTGAGCACTAACTGTACCAGATGACAAATACTTTGTGCTATCTGTTCTGGCAGGTAAATTTATTGATCCACCATATCCAGAACCATTCCTTGGAATTGAATTAATTGACACGGAACCAGGCTTGATTTCTTGAAGTTGACAATCCCACCATACTGAACTAGTACATTGTACGTTAGTAAGGCATGTTGAAGGAGTATTTGTTGAGACGGAGCTTAATGAGGTCGTCTAAGTACGGAACTATTATCACTCCCAGGGATCTGAGATGAGCTATCATCACAGACATCACCTTTGTGAATACCCGAGGCACTGATGAGAGGCTAAACGGTAGTGCCTGAAATTGATAATGGTTTTGTTGTACTGCAAACCTAAAAGTACACCTGAAGCGGCGGCCAAATTGTAATGTGCAAGTACGCATCCTTGAGATCTAGCGAAACCATGAATTCCTGTGGTTCTAAACCTGCAATCACTGACCGCAGGGATTCCATCTAGAATCTGTAGTAAGTGACGTACTGATTGAGCCCCATTAGGTTTAATTTCAGTCTGACCGAGCCGTCCGGCTTTGGTACTACAAAAAGATTGGAATAATAACCTTGACCCTGTTGGTGAACTGGAACTTGAATCAAAACTGCTGAATCTACGAGAGCTTGAATCACAGTCTGCAGAACCACCTTTTTGTCTCCTGACACAGGCAGACCTGTCTTGAAAAACCGCATTGGTGGTAGACAATCGAACTCTATTTTGTAACCTGTGAACACTAAATTGCAGATCCACCCATCTGTGGATGTGTGAAACCATGCCAAGTGAAACGTTTGAAGGCGTGCTCCCACAACTGAAGATCCGAGATGGCCTGAAAGCCCGTCATGCCACTGGCTTGTAGCGGACTTAGTGTCCTGACGACGGTTAGTGGTTTGTTGAAAACCACGTCCTCTACCACGTCTACTCTGTATGGTTGTTCCTCTAGCACTGCCTCGAAAGGACTAAGGTCTAAAATATTTGAAAGCTGGTCCAGTGTATTTCCTTTTAGGAATTAGTGCGGGCAATGGCAGGAAAACAGACTTTCCCCCAGTAGCCTGAGAAATCCATTTGTCCAATTCAGGACCAAATAACATATCGCCAGTGTAAGGCAGCAACGCTTCTATTCCTCGTTTTGACTCTGCCTCGGCCTGCCAAGAACGCAGCCAAAGCGCCTGTCGGGCCGCAACTAGTGAAGCTGAAAGCCGAGAACTAACCTGGCCGACGCCCATAGAAGCCGTACCTAAATACTCAGCCGATTCACAGATGTGATCAGCAAGAAGTACAAGCTGGTCTAAGGGAAGATCCTGTTGAAGGCCCAACTCGAGCTGTGTTGCCCATGCAACTACAGCCTTGTTAACCCAAACTCCAACTAAAGCAGGTATAAGCAACACCCCTACTGCTGTATACATTAACTTTAGTATAGCTTCTAGCTTACGCGCTAACAGGTCTTTAAGCGTCGTTGCAGCTGGGACTGGAATGGTTAACTTCTTTGAAAGTTTTGAAACTGAAGAATCCACTGTTGGTGGATTTTCCCATTTAGTTGTCATAGACTCTGGGAACGGGTAGTTAGACAGAAACCGCCAAGGCATAGAAAACAGTTTATCTCGATTTTTCCATGCTTCAGTTAACTGCTTATTAAGAGAATCTGAATAAGGAAAAAACACAGTTGCCCTGTTTTTTTAGCAAATAAAACCTCATCATTTGATAGAGGTTCCTCAGTCTCAGTAAACTTTTTGCACCTGGTGTACTACCCTGATGAGATTATCAATGGCCGGGCTATCAATAACCTCACTATCTGTCTCCTGGCCCAATTCACCTGCCTCTTGTTCTTCCTGAGACAGAAGGTCTGGCATTGAATCGTCAGAATACAACACTGCTGAAACCGGTAAATTATGAGACAAACGATGACTACCGTTAGGAACGGAGCTATACCTGGACTTTTGCAAACTCTGCAAAGTCCTTGACATACAGTATCCTGAGCCAACTCTGGCAGCTCAGGCGATATTAACCTAGAATCAGACCTACCCACCTTAGATTTTCACGCAGCGGCCAGCTCTGGTTTTAACTCAGTCATCACACCTGCCATCATCACCCAAGGAGGATAAGTGTAGAGGTTCATATTTGGACCCTTATTTGCAAGACACACTGTGCAAGTGGAAATTCCATCAGGTAACACACCCTTACAGACATTGCAGACAAGCTGCTTTTTTGAGTTTCCATTAGCTTTACTCATAATACACACAGACAGACAGGTATATAGTGAAACACAAGTTCCCACGACTCAGTAAAAAAATGTAACTTAAGTGTGTAAAAGTCAGAAGTCCATAGCACCTGAAACAAAGATTGTGAAATATGTGCTTCACTAAAATACCTACTAACACCTCTGCACCCACCAGTGGCTGTATGTTGTAGAACCGAGCAAATTCCTGTAGAAAAAAAACCAGGATGGCGTCCAGCCATGTGTGTGTGTGTGTGTGTGTGTGTATGTATATATATATATATATATATATATATATATATATATATATATATATATATATATATATATATATATATATATATATAATTTTTTTTTTAAATACAGTCATAAACCGTTTAATAGCCTGTTCTATCGCATAGAAATGCTAAATAGTAAGCACATAGGTGGTCATTGCGAGTTGATCGCAACCAGTAACTTTTTGCTGCTGGTGCGATCAACTAATCCCCGCCTATGGGGGAGTGTATTTTAGCTTAGCAGGGCTGCGTTGGCTTGTGCAGCCCTGCTTAGCTAAAAAAGTTTTGTGCTGTTGAAGAGTAAGGCTGGATCTACTCACCCTGTGCGACGGATCCAGCGACGTTCCTCCCGGCTTTGACGTCAAGACATCCGCCCTCCGTTTGCCTGGACACGCCTGCGTTCGGACGACCACTCCTCGAAAACGGCATCCAACGGTGAGTATCCGCCCCGGAACGCCTCTCCACTGTCAATCTTCTTGCGATCTGCGCTGCGTCTTCTTTTTTCGCTGTGCGCGCCGTTGCCTGGCGACGGCCGTCGCCAGGCAACAGTTCCGACCCGTTCGCACCGCAGTGAAGAACCGCTGTATGCAAACCGGCCGTAATGACCCCTATTGTCCATGACTGGCCCTTATGGTGAAGGAGCCGCCGGACCTGGGCTGCTATCATACCTGCCCCCACCTCCCAGTTCACAGAGTGCAGTGATCCGCGGTTAGTGAGCAGGAAGCTGAGCGCCGGCGGCTCGAATTAAGCGGCGGTCGCTGGATGCCCCGGCTAGCTGGATACATAAGCCAAGTGCCAGCGGTTTTAACAAAGCGGTGGCCGCTAGACACCCTGCTGAGTGCGCCAACAGCGGTGGCCGCTAGACGCCCTGCTGAGTGCGCTAACTGCGGCTGGACATCCCGGCTAGCATGTACAAGAGCCGGGATACCGGAGTTCTAAATGCGGATGCTGCAGGATGCCCCAGCTAGCCGGAAGGGAGCCGGGCGCTTACATAATTCCCCCTGCAGCGGTACATAGGAGACTGGGAACAGGGAAGCCGGCACAGGCACATAGGGAGCCTGGGGAAAGGGAACCCGGGCGCTGACCGCGTACAGCACTGAGCTGTGGCAGCGTCCTATACACGTTAGACCCCTTACATAAACCCTACGACCGCTCTTACCTCTGCTGGCGGAATCTGGAGACGGACGGGGCTTCTCTGTTAGGAACCGACCTGCTCCCTGCAGCCAAAGCTGTGCATTCGGTCTATGGCGGGGCTTCTTAACCAAGTGCCAAGAAGCCGTTTGGCGCTGCTAGCTGCGCACACACAGACCCGGACCCACGCTTCTTGAAAAGCTGGGAAGGGCTGTGTTTAGTGTAAAAAGAAAAATATTAAGAATAAAAATTAAAAATGAAGACTGGAGTCTTCAAGACGTGCTTTTTCCCTGTGAGGCACAAAAAAACCCCACTGAGGTGTCTTGGGAGTATGGAGCGGGTGGAGGGTTACTAATTTAAATATTTAAATGTGCCTATCCCTGCTAACACCCTGTCCATGTCCCAAAAGTACTCCAGTGACCCCTAGTGGATGAAAAAGAATTTAAAAGCAATATCCTTGTGGAAATTGGACAACGTAGTGTAAGGCCCACGGAATTAGCATCAAAATCTGATATTCTTTGTGGAAGGAGATAGCAAAATTAGTGTTATGTTATTATCTAAAGAATGATCATTATTTCCATTTCTTGCTTTGGGTGCACAAATGCATGTTATTAGACTTCTGACTCCTCCACTCACAGGTGCTGGCATAGTCACACATTGTGCACTTCCAGGCATCTTCTATATCCACTCCTTGGACTTCTCTTAGTCCCTTCCAAAAGGATAAGTAAAACTTTAATTGTTCCATTATATTCTCCTTTTCAAAGCTTACCACATCATATCCTAACAAGGAACCATCCCTTTGATAGCAATATTCCAGTTTCAAGCTATCAATCACAGGCAAATCAGAAAATGTGAGGTTCAGACACGTCAACTCCAAGACATCCCTGAAGGTAGACACAGTTAGCCCGGATTTAGTAGCATGCTCCATCACTTGAGGTCCCAGCTCTTGCTCTGGCCTTAACTTCAACTGCTGAATGAAAACGTCTGGCTGCAGAACTCCGCTCACCATGCCATCAAATAACAGCTTGTAAAGGGACACCTGTAAGACACATTATCATGTACAAGAGAACATACAACTGTCAAAGTCGAAAAATATTGCAGTACACACAGATGGCCTCCGTGCGTGTACTTGTTCTGCTGTGCGTGCGCATATTCGCAATTTGCGTATGGTCGCTCCCGCGGTCCTGCGCATTAGCGCGTGGTATGAGTATTTACGGTAGAGTTTGTGAACGCATGGAAAAGCCATCAAAACACATTACATATTTAATCCAAATAGTGCACAATGTACACATAGTCTCCCCGCACCACATCAGCAAGTTACAACAGTTTAAATGGTATCAGAACAAAGGGATTCACCTTTACAGGATAGGAGGGGACAGAACAAGGTTATAAGGTGGTGTTTGGTATCCAGCTGTAGGGTATTTTAAGGGTAATATTCCGGTGTTGGTTTGCTGAAGATCGCACATTCCTGCGAATAGTTATGTGCAGGAACAGAATATAGATATAAACTGTATTTACTGTACATTAGGTATGCGGCGGGAACCCAGAGGAGACCACCCACAAGTGCATCTTGAACAGACATCGCCCACCTATTCAAACCAACGTATGACCTCTCCTGTACTGTAAATGACAATCCCTGTGTCCAATGGACAAAGATTACAGTATCCATTGTGTTAAGTTTTGGAAGATTGTATAAAAAGAGCCAGCTGCAGGCCTGGTCACACAAGACTCTCAAAGTTATCTATCTAGATGACCGGTGGACCAGACTGGGTAGCGCGGCGAAATCCAAACAAGCATGTACCATTGACTGTAGCCATTATTCTTTTGTATTGTATTGCTTTGTTATTGTAAACCCCCTTTCAGTAATAATATGTTGTGGTGTCGGAACCCGGCAGTTTAATTACAATCTGGTGTCGTGTCTTCCTTTCCCTGCTAAGGTTTAAAGTGTGTTACTATCGCATGCATAGCTGTTAAGGGTTTACGGTGCATCTTTGGGTGTGTACGCGCTGCGTGTACTTTGTACAGCCAGCGCAGCGTTTATACGCAAAGTCCGTACACGGTACGGGACTCTGTACGCTAATGGTGTAATAAGTACGTAGGTTGTGGATTAAGTATAGCGGCCGCAGCGGCATCATTTAAAGTGTATGAAATGTCTTTTTAAAGTGTTGCTTTTAGTCCTATATGTAAAATAAGAATTTACTCACCGGTAATTCTATTTCTCGTAGTCCGTAGTGGATACTGGGAACTCCGTAAGGACCATGGGGAATAGCGGCTCCGCAGGAGTCTGGGCACAACTAAAAGAAAGCTTTTAGACTACCTGGTGTGCACTGGCTCCTCCCACTATGACCCTCCTCCAAGCCTCAGTTAGGATACTGTGCCCGGAAGAGCTGACACAATAAGGAAGGATTTTGAATCCCGGGTAAGACTCATACCAGCCACACCGTATAACTCGTGATACCATAACCAGTTAACAGTATGAAATTTAACTGAGCCTCTCAACAGATGGCTCATAACAATAACCCTTTTGTGAACAACAACTATGTACAAGTATTGCAGACAATCCGCACTTGGGACGGGCGCCCAGCATCCACTACGGACTACGAGAAATAGAATTACCGGTGAGTAAATTCTTATTTTCTCTGACATCCTAGTGGATGCTGGGAACTCCGTAAGGACCATGGGGATTATACCAAAGCTCCCAAACGGGCGGGAGAGTGCGGATGACTCTGCAGCACCGAATGAGAGAACTCAAGGTCCTCCTCAGCCAGGGTATCAAATTTGTAGAATTTTGCAAACGTGTTTGCCCCTGACCAAGTAGCAGCTCGGCAAAGTTGTAAAGCCGAGACCCCTCGGGCAGCCGCCCAAGATGAGCCCACCTTCCTTGTAGAATGGGCTTTTACTGATTTAGGATGCGGCAGTCCAGCCGCAGAATGCACCAGCTGAATTGTGCTACAAATCCAGCGAGCAATAGTCTGCTTAGAAGCAGGAGCACCCAGTTTGTTGGGTGCATACAGGATAAATAGCGAGTCAGTTTTCCTGACTCCAGCCGTCCTGGAAACATAAATTTTCAAGGCCCTGACTACGTCCAGTAACTTGGAATCCTCCAAGTCGCTAGCAGCCGCAGGCACTACAATAGGTTGGTTCAAGTGAAAAGCAGATACCACCTTAGGGAGAAACTGGGGACGAGTCCTCAATTCTGCCCTATCCATATGGAAAATCAGATAAGGACTTTTAAATGACAAAGCCGCCAATTCTGATACACGCCTAGCCGAAGCCAAGGCCAATAACATGACCACTTTCCACGTGAGATATTTTAGATCCACGGTCTTTAGTGGCTCAAACCAATGTGATTTTAGGAAATTCAACACCACGTTGAGATCCCAGGGTGCCACTGGAGGCACAAAGGGGGGCTGGATATGCAGCACTCCTTTACAAATGTCTGAACTTCAGGTAGTGAAGCTAGTTCTTTTTGGAAAAAAAAAAATCGACAGAGCCGATATCTGTACCTTAATGGAACCTAATTTTAGGCCCATAGTCACTCCTGCCTGTAGGAAGTGCAGAAATCGACCCAGCTGAAATTCCTCTGTTGGGGCCTTATTGGCCTCACACCAAGCAACATATTTCCGCCATATGCGGTGATAATGTTTAACCGTTACATCTTTCCTGGCTTTAATCAGCGTAGGAATGACATCCTCCGGAATGCCCTTTTCCTTTAGGATCCGGCGTTCAACCACCATGCCGTCAAACGCAGCCGCGGTAAGTCTTGGAATAGACAGGGCCCCTGCTGCAGCAGGTCCTGTCTGAGCGGCAGAGGCCATAGGTCCTCTGAGATCATCTCTTGAAGTTCCGGGTACCAAGCTCTTCTTGGCCAATCCGGAACCACGAGTATTGTCCTTACTCCTCGTTTTCTTATTATTCTCAGTACCTTTGGTATGAGAGGCAGAGGAGGGAACACATAAACTGACTGGTTCTCTCCAGTTTTTTGTTTAGGCGGGACGCCATCATGTCCACCTGTGGCCGTTCCCAACGATTTACAATCAGTGTGAAGACTTCTGGATGAAGTCCCCACTCTCCCGGGTGGAGGTCGTGCCTGCTGAGGAAGTCTGCTTCCCAGTTGTCCACTCCCGGAATGAACACTGCTGACAGTGCTAGCACGTGATTTTCCGCCCATCGGAGAATCCTTGTCGCTTCTGCCATTGCCGTCCTGCTTCTTGTGCCGCCCTGTCGGTTTACATGGGCGACCGCCGTGATGTTGTCTGACTGGATCAGTACCGGCTGGTGTAGAAGCAGGGGTTTTGCCTGACTTAGCGCATTGTAAATGGCCCTTAGTTCTAGAATATTTATGTGCAAGGAAGTCTCCTGACTCGACCATAGTCCTTGGAAGTTTCTTCACTGAGTGACTGCCCCCCAGCCTCGAAGGCTGGCATCCGTGGTTACCAGGACCCAGTCCTGTATGCCAAATCTGCGGCCCTCTAGGAGATGAGCACTCTGCAGCCACCACAGCAGAGACACCCTGGTTCTTGGAGACAGGGTTATTAGCCGATGCATCTGAAGATGCGATCCGGACCATTGGTCCAATAGGTCCCACTGAAAGATTCTGGCATGGAACCTGCCGAAAGGAATTGCTTCGTAAGAAGCCACCATCTTTCCCAGGACTCGCGTGCAGTGATGCACCGACACCTGTTTTGGTTTCAGGAGGTCTCTGACTAGAGATGACAGCTCCTTGGCTTTCTCCTCCGGGAGAAACACTTTTTTCTGGACTGTGTCCAAAATCATTCCCAGGAACAGTAGACGTGTCGTTGGAACCAGCTGTGACTTTGGAATATTCAGAATCCAACCGTGCTGGTGTAGCACCTCCTGAGATAGTGCTACTCCTACCAACAACTGCTCCCTGGATGTCGCCTTTATTAGGAGATCGTCCGAATACGGGATAATTAAAACTCCCTTTTTTCGAAGGAGTATCATCATTTCCGCCATTACCTTGGTAAACACCCTCGGTGCCGTGGACAGTCCAAACGGCAGCGTCTGGAATTGGTAATGGCAATTTTGTACCGCAAATCTGAGGTACTCCTGGTGAGGATGATAAATGGGGACATGCAGGTAAGCATCCTTGATGTCCAGGGATACCATGTAATCCCCCTCGTCCAGGCTTGCAATAACCGCCCTGAGCGATTCTATCTTGAACTTGAACTTTTTTATGTATGTGTTCAAGGATTTCAAATTTAAAATGGGTCTCACCGAACCGTCCGGTTTCGGTGCCACAAAAAGTGTGGAATAGTAACCCCGTCCTTGTTGAAGTAGGGGCACCTTGACTATCACCTGCTGGGAATACAGCTTGTGAATTGCCTCTAGCACAGCCTCCCTGCCTGAGGGAGTCGTTGGCAAGGCAGATTTGAGGAAACGGCGGGGGGGGAGACGCCTCGAATTCCAGTTTGTACCCCTGAGATACTACTTGCAAGATCCAGGGATCCACCTGTGAGCGAGCCCACTGATGGCTGAAATTTTTGAGGCGGCCCCCCACCGTACCTGGCTCCGCCTGTGGAGCCCCACCGTCATGCGGTGGACTTGGAAGAAGCGGGGGAGGACTTTTGCTCCTGGGAACCTGCTGTTTGTTGCAGCCTTTTTCCCCTACCTCTGCCTCTGGACAGAAAGGACCCGCCTTTTCCTCGCCTGTTTCTCTGGGTCCGAAAGGACTGTACTTGATAAAACGGCGCTTTTTTAGGCTGTGAGTGAACCTGGGGTAAAAATGCTGATTTCCCAGCTGTCGCTGTGGAAACTAGGTCTGAGAGACCATCCCCGAATAACTCCTCACCCTTATAAGGCAAAACTTCCATGTGCCTTTTGGAATCTGCATCCCCTGTCCACTGCCGAGTCCATGAGCCTCTCCTAGCAGAAATGGACAATGCACTTATTTTAGATGCTAGCCGGCAGATCTCCCTCTGTGCATCTCTCATGTATAAGATTGAGTCTTTTATATGCTCTATGGTTAGGAGAACAGTGTCCCTGTCTAGGGTGTCAATATTTTCTGACATACTTGACAGGGAATCTGACCATGCCGCGGCAGCACTGCACATCCATGCTGACGCAATAGCTGGTCTAAGTATAATGCCCGAGTGTGTATATACAGACTTCAGGATCGCCTCCTGCTTTCTATCCGCAGGCTCCTTTAGGGCGGCCGTATCCGGAGACGGAAGTGCCACCTTTTTAGACAAACGTGTGAGCGCTTTATCCACCCTAGGAGGTGTTTCCCAACGTGCCCTATCCTCTGGCGGGAAAGGGAACGCCATTAGTAATTTTTTTGAGATTATCAATCTTTTATCAGGGAAAGCCCACGCTTCTTCACACACTTCATTTAATTCTTCAGATGGGGGAAAAACTACGGGTAGTTTTTTCTCCCCAAACATAATACCCTTTTTTGTGGTACCTGGGTTTAAATCTGAAATGTGTAACACCTCTTTCATTGCCTCAATCATGCAGCGAATGGCCTTAGTGGACATTAGATTAGACTCATCGTCGTCGACACTGGTATCAGTATCCGTGTCGACAACTGGGTCTGCCATCTGAGGTAGCGGGCGTTTTAGAGCCCCTGATAGCCTTTGAGACACCTGGGCAGGCACGAGCTGAGAAGCCGGCTGTCCCGCATTTGGCATGTCGTCAAATTTTTTGTGTAAGGAGTCGACACTTGCACGTAATTCCTTCCATAAAACCATCCACTCAGGTGTCTGCCCCGCAGGGGGTGACATCACTTCTATGGGCATCTGCTCCGCCTCCACATAATTTTCCTCATCAAACATGTCGACACAGCCGTACCGACACACCGCACACACACCGGGAATGCTCTAACAGAGGACAGGACCCCACAGAAGCCCTTTGGGGAGAGAGAGTATGCCAGCACACACCAGAGCGCTATTTAATGCAGGGACTAACTGAATTATGTCCCGTATAGCTGCTATAATATTTACTGCGCCTAAATTTAGTGCCCCCCCTCTCTTTTTTACCCTTTTCTGTAGTGTAGACTGCAGGGGAGAGCCAGGGAGCTTCCTTCCAGCGGAACTGTGAGGGAAAAATGGCGCCAGTGTGCTGAGAGAGATAGCTCTGCCCCTTTTTCGCGGACTTTTCTCCCGCTTTTTTAAGGATTCTGGCAGGGGTAATTATTACATATATAGCCTCTGGGGCTATAAATTGTGATTGTTTTGCCAGCCAAGGTGTTTTTATTGCTGCTCAGGGCGCCCCCCCCCCAGCGCCCTGCACCCTCAGTGACCGGAGTGTGAAGTGTGTATGAGGAGCAATGGCGCACAGCTGCAGTGCTGTGCGCTACCTTGGTGAAGACCGAAGTCTTCATGCCGCCGATTTTCCGGACTTCTTCTTGCTTCTGGCACTGTAAGGGGGACGGCGGCGCGGCTCCTGGACCAAGGCCAGTTCCATGCGGTCGATCCCTCTGGAGCTAATGGTGTCCAGTAGCCTAAGAAGCCCAAGCTAGCTGCAAGCAGGTAGGTTTGCTTCTTCTCCCCTTAGTCCCTCGTTGCAGTGAGCCTGTTGCCAGCAGGTCTCACTGTAAAATAAAAAAACTAAATTATACTTTCTTTCTAAGAGCTCAGGAGAGCCCCTAGTGTGCATCCAGCTCGGCCGGGCACAAAAATCTAACCGAGGCTTGGAGGAGGGTCATAGTGGGAGGAGCCAGTGCACACCAGGTAGTCTAAAAGCTTTCTTTTAGTTGTGCCCAGACTCCTGCGGAGCCGCTATAACTTACGGAGTTCCCAGCATCCACTAGGACGTCAGAGAAATCAGCGTTTACAATTGGGGGCTCATCCGATTTTCCACATACTCACAGCCTAACAGGTCATAGCAGACTTAATCTATCAGCAAAAGGGTGGACAGAAAGTATCCTACGTAACCTTTTCTTGGTCTATGGATACACTGAAAACCCTACTTGTGTGCTGATTAGATGACGTCTGCTCTGTATGGTTTGCAGAGGTGCTGGTAGAACCCGTAAAACAACAGGAAAAAAGCTATTTAAAAATCTGTGAATTTTTTTTTGACGCCAAAAAGCGTACACAAAAGACACCCATACTTTGCATACCCTCTCACATTGTTGCCATAAGACTAAAACTTTTGTTTAAGCTGTATTGCCTCTGGGGTAAAGCTGCCTATCTGAATGAATTAAAATTTTCTGTACAGAAAAACCAAAGTGTATTTGAGTGAGCGAACGTAGGAGTGAGTAGATATTGAACCCAGAGAATTCGGGATCCTGTAGTGTGGTACATCAAGTGGAGGCTTGGTGGCGTGAGGCGGCTGACTCACGTTAGTATAAGGTTTAATACGCAAATCGTGAGGAGATTTGCAGAGGAGCGCAATAGGGAATTGTGCATTGTGTAGTATTGAAGTAAAAAGGTTTTTTGTTACGCTCCGAGCTGAGAGTCACAGTTTGTACATTGACCCGTGGTTGTACGGCAGATAGGTAACAAGTACCTATACGCTGTGCGATTGGACCGCGCGTTTGTGGGTGCGATAGATAGTGCAACTTGATACCCTTTTTACGAGCTTTTTGAGTAGAATCGCAGTATCATTAGCGCTGTATAGAGCATACGCAAGCGTGATTTGTGTATAAGTGTATAGGGAGTTTTCGCTGGTCTCTCTCAGGAAAATCTCCAGCGGCAGATATTTACTGGAAAAGTTAAGTCACTCCTAACACTTCCAGTAAATAGAAACTAGATAGGGCCTCACTGGGTACGCGGTGTTCACTATTGGAGTGAGTCGTGGTACTCAGCGGAGAAGGAGCGAGTGAAAGCGCTAGGTGTCTTTAACCGTCTATCTGCGGTGTGCATTGGGGATTGCGTTTATTGGCAAAAAGTTTGCGATGGGATCCAATTGCACAAGCAGTGGGCGTTTAGTAGCTAGGGTTCAGGCTGAAGAAGTGGGACCGAAAAGGTCAGAATTGCAACCGAGAGGGTCAGCAAGGTTTATTATGTGTGAAAAGTATGGTTCACACACGGGGGCTTTTTGCAATGAATGGTTATGTATGACTGACAAAGATAGGGTACCATTCCCTAAGGTGAGCAGCTTTGAACCGGAGGTATTGCAGAACTTAAGGATTAGGATATGTCTGATAAAATCCATAAAACAAAGGATTAGACATACAGATTGTTTAAACTTATGGCAGCAAGAGGGGGATGTGCAAAGGGAATTAGCTCGCGCGGCAGGTTCCAAACCTAGCGGGAAAACAATGGCGACCACACCACCACCACCATATATTGTTGGGGAGAATGTGGCTACAAGCAATGGTGCATTGGTACAGGATAGGAATGTGATTGATAAATGTACTAACGCTAACCCTTGCTAGCTGTATCCCATTTAAAATTTTCCTCAGGATTGTGAGCAGGAAGATGATCCCAGCACGATATCGGCACTCTCTCTAGCAGCCACCATACAAGATACTCAAGTGGGCACGGCCCAACCATCAAGAGTTGTTGCAAGGCCCACTAGCGGAGGGATAAGATAGGTCGTGTCCACAGGTAAGTATGGTACCATACATTATGCAGAAACTATAGCTCGCCACATTGTACAATCAAACCAGAAGGATGTAATTGAATTAAATCCTGTCAGGGTAATTGCAGTCCCCAACGGGAAAACTGACAATCAGGGAGTAACTCCCATCAGGAACATTGCCATGCATTGTCCCTGGTCCAGGGCAGAGTTAAGGTCAATTATGTCTGAATTTCCCGATCCCAGGTAAGATCTAGTCGGATGCCAGAGATTCATTAAAGAGTTAGGTAACGCCCATGAGCCTACAAATAAAGATTGGCGAACAGTGCTACGAGTGTGTTTACCCTCAAATATTGACATCACGAAATTTATAGCAGACAGTAAGTTAGATGCAGAAGTACCTCTCACTGATGAATACAATCAGGAGAATGTACGGCAAATCAATCTGCAATTAGGAGTATATTTCCCTCCTGTTGTCAAATGGAATAAAATTTTCTCCATAAGACAAAAGGAAGGTGAAACGGCATCCGAATATTTCCATCGGGCACTGCAGGAAATGTCTAGATACACTGTGATCGAGGACATTAAAGATAATGCGCATCACAGGGAGGTAGCTGTTACTGTATTAATGGACGGATTAAAGGAGGCATTAAGAACAAGGGTACAAACCTCTCTACCTAACTGGAGAGGTATCTCGGTGGCTGCATTGAGAGAGTCCGCTATCGAGCACGACCGGAACATCAGTAAGCACAGGGAGTCTCAGGGGGATAAGCTGATGACAGCGAGTATAAATGCTCTTACAACAAAACCACATCAGCCAAAACCCCAGACCCCTGATGGTAAGCCACGTGTAGTAAAACGTTATAATTGTCAGAAGGAAGGACATTTTGCAAAGGATTGTAGGAATAAAAAGGTACACACAACGTATACCGACCCCCTAGACTAGAATACGAACCACACTACAATTCACATAATTGGGATCAGGGACCATATAGAAGAGATTATGAGCCACATAGAGGGGAAACAAGGAGGTACCCACCAAGAAGAGATTGGCAGACCTCCGAAAATTCTCAGCTACCCCCCTCACATATCGTAGCTGCCAATGCACTGCGAGAGGATACCCATACACAATAGGGGTTGGGCCACACCTGTAGTCTGCAGCCAGTGAAGTTGATTGCTAGCCTTGGTAGTGAACCTGAGGTCACGGTTGATGTAGCTGGTGTACCATTACCATTTCTTACAGATACAGGGGCGGCCAGGTCAGTGTTGAATTCCACATCAGGTATAAAGACCACGGGAAAAATGATTCGAGCAATGGGAGTAACAGTAACGGTGCAACAATACCCTTTGAGTAGACCTGCAGAGATTACGATAGGGCCCTTGCAAACCAAACATTCTTTTCTGTTGGCTGCATCGGCTCCGACTAATCTACTCGGCAGAGATTTATTGTGTAAAATGTGGTGCGTCATATACTGTACTCCTGAGGGTGTCTTCTTGGATATTTGTAGGTTAAAACGAGCGCTAAATTATGCGTGTAGAAAGTGGACTTTTACATCTATATCTGGATGTATATACCAACCTAACCATTTCTCAAAAGAGCTGTAAACAGAAGTTTTTAACTATTAATCATTATTATTTTTTACAGGTGCCATACTCACTTTCTACACGCATAATTTAGCGCTCGTTTTAACCTACAAATATCCAAGAAGACACCCTCAGGAGTACAGTATATGACGCACCACATTACAATTATCACGTACAATTATCCATTTTATCTGAGCTGCTTTTACAAAAGCGCAGACAACATTTTTTTGATTTTACGTCTTCTTGGATATACCTGAGAACCACGCTCAAGAAGTACAAGATATATTATAGACACCCCTCAAAGGCTAATGTCGCATTCTACTGTTATAGACAAGTGTCCATCAAAAGTAGAGGAAATGATCTCACAAATACCGGGTTCCCTTTGGACCAAAGATGGACAAGACACTGGATTGATGGCGAATGTAGCTCCAGTAGTAGTACAAGTAAAAGATGGTAGGATAGCTCCAAAAATCCCTCAGTATCCTCTGAAGCCAGAGGTAGAGTTAGGAGTGTACCCTGTCAGAGCGGCTGCTACAGCAGGGCATCCTAGTTAAAACGTCCAGCACTGCCAATAGTCCCATCTTCCCTGTGAAAAAAAGTGGGGGGAGGGGTTACAGGCTAGTGCAGGATCTAAGGGAGATAAACAAGATAGTTGAGAGCCAATTCCCCGTAGTGCCCAATCCAGCTGTCACCCTCATGCAAATTCCCTCTACTGCAAAATTCTTCACTGTCATTGACCTCTGTTCTGCTTTCTTTTCTGTCCCTCTTCACCCTGACAGCCAGTACCTTTTTGCCTTTACATACAGGGGAGTACAGTACACCTGGACTCGTCTCCCCCAAGGTTTCATTGACAGCCCAAGTATTTTCTCCCAGGCTTTGCATGACTGTTTACAATCCTTTCAACCCCGAGAGTGGATCAGTAGTAATACAGTATGTTCATGACTTATTGTTGTGTTCTGACTCACTCGAATCGTCCTTGAAAGACACGAAACAGCTTCTGTTTCATCTTTCCCAAACGGGACACAAGGTTTCAAAGGATAAGTTGAAGTTGTGCCGGACCAGGGTCAAATATTTGGGACATTGCTTGACTCAACGACTTAGACACCTCACTGCTGATAGAATACAGGCGATTCGCGACATGACTGCCACAAACGCAGCAACAGATCCGCACTTTCCTTGGAATGTGTGGGTACTGTCGAAACTGGATTCCAGGGTTCTCTATACTGGCTTTACCTTTGCAAGAAATGGTCTCTTCGAACAAACCAGAATGGATCTCGCACACAGATGAGTCCGAACTGGCATTTGAGAGACTCAAACAGTGCCATTAGGTATGCCAGATTATGAGAAGCCCTTTGAATTGTACGGTACAGAAAGTGCAGGGTGCACGGCAGGGATTTTAACTCAGAGACATGGTGATGCCAGCAGACCGGTAGCTTACTACAGTGCACAGTTGGACACTGTAGCGCGGTCTCTCCCCACTTGCTTGCGAAGTGTTGCAGTGATAGCTTTGCTGGTAAGTAAAAGCGAGGACGTAGTGTTAGGACATGACCTGACCATTCATACACCTCATGCAGTATCAGCCTTAATAAACTCAGCCCAAACCAGACATGTCTCATCTGCTCGGTTTACAAAGTGGGAATTATCACTGATGGCCCTGGTAAACATCACCATTAAGAGATGCAGCTCACTAAATCCTGCAAATTACTTGCTAAGTGTGCCTGGACAGGCACAAAGGGTGGAGGATGAGAATGTTGGTGAAGGAGGATTTAGTGCAGACACTGATATGCATGATTGTATGGAATACCTGAATCAGACTTTCACAGCGAGACCTGACATCAGTGACAACCCACTGGAAGGAGTAGACTTTACCTTCTACACTGACGGTAGTTGCCACAGGCAGACAGAATCGGGAGACTTGTGCACTGGATATGCAGTTGTAGATGACGAAGGTATCATAGAAGCTGAACCCCTGGGCCCACCGCACTCAGCACAAGTTGCTGAGTTGGTCGCCCTAACCAGAGCGTGTGAATTGTCCAAGGGTAAGTCAGCTAATATATACACAGATTCAAGGTATGCCTTTGGAGTAGTGCATGATTTCGGGGCCCTACGGCGCCTCAGAAATTTCATGACGGCAGCTGGCACACCTGTAGCGCATGCGTCCCACATCAAAAGGCTTTTGACAGCAATACAGGAACCAGACAGAGTGGCTGTTATCAAGTGCAAAGCACACACTTACAACCAAGACCCAATTTCACTTGGTAACAGCTGGGCAGATGAAGCTGCTAAATCAGCAGCAAGCACCCCCATACAAACGAACATCACATCACTGATGACATTTAACACGATCAACACACAACAATTAATCGAAATGCAAAATTTGTGTTCCCTACAGGAAAAGGCAGTCTGGAGGGCAAAGGGGTATGGTCCGGAATCCTCAGGACTGTGGACATGTGGACAAGGTAAGCCGGTGGCCCCTAGAGCATATCTTCCAAGCCTAGCTGAGGCGGCACACGGTCTGATTCATCTGGGCAAAGAGGGTATGTGCAAGCTGGTAAGAGTCTACTGGTGTGCGCCAGGATTCTCTTCTCATGCAGGTAAGAGAGCAATGACATGCTTTACTTGCTTGAGGAAGAATATTGGAAAGACAATACCAACAGAGCCATCCCATATCCCTCCTACAGACGGACCTTTTCAGGTAATACAAATCGACTTCATACAGTTACCACCCTGTAGGAATTTAAAATATGTGTTAGTTTGTATTGATGTATTTTACAAATGGGTAGAAGCGTTCCCTGCTGCCACAAATACTGCTACGTTCACTGCAAAGAAAATTGTGCAGGAATGTGTGTGTAGATATGGTATCCCTAGAATAATTGAAAGTGACAGGGGTACCCATTTCACAGGTGAAGTCTTCCAGGTCATGTGCAAACTGATGGGAATTAATAGCAAGCTGCATACTCCGTACCGTCCACAGGCAGGTGCAAAGGTAGAGAGAGTGAACCGCACTATTAAGAACAAGCTGAGCAAATTAATGGCTGAGACTGGATTGTCGTGGCCAGAAGCTTTGCCACTAGTGTTGTACAGCATCAGAACCACTCCCAGGTCTCCCATAACGTATCACCCTTTGAAATTCTTTTTGGTCGACAACCTCATGTAATGATAGACCCCCAGGATGATTTCAAATGTAATAATGAAGTGACTGTGAAATATTTGGTTGGGATGAGCCAGCAGCTGAGAAATCAACAAAGAAATTTAAAGCTGGTGATCCCTGACCTACAGAACAGTAATTGTCATGACATTGAGCCTAGGGATTATGTGATGATTAAAAATTTCTTACGCTCAGGTTACCTCATAGACAGGTGGGAAGGACCATACCAAGTCTTGTTAACCAGCACGACAGCACTGAAGGTCGCCGAAAGAGAGACTTGGGTCCACTCGTCCCACTGCAAGGAGGTCGCTGACCCGGAGAGAAATCGTGACAAAGAGCAGAGTATAGAGAATCTCGTATCACTGGAGTGTTTGTTCCGGGAAAGTTGAGAGGCAGGACTGTTGAAGGGCATCTGAGCACAGAGAGTAACAAGATCTAGAACGGTTGTCGTACCATTTTCTTTTTTTCACCCCCCCCTGCATTTTCCATTCTTTTCTCATTATTTTCCTCCTTTCAACTAACGAAATGGATCGATCACCAGAGACTGCGTTTCGGGTTCAGTTAGTAATTCTGGTTTTGATCAGGACAGTTTGTTTTGGTGAGGGTCCCAGAGAGGTCGAGCAGGGATCTGGAATGGGTTCTGATGGAGAGTATGAATTTGTAGGATCTCAGGAGCAGCACATCACTTTAGTAAAGGCTGGCATCAGTAAGCGCTCTGGTAGTCAGGGAGCTCGGAGGCACTGTGAGGGGTTGTCGGATGAATATTGTATTTGTAAGAATTGTGAGAACATAGTAGAGGATGGGTGCATCCAGAGATGCCAGTCCAACCTTAATATCAAAATGGACCGCCATCCGTTGAGTGATTACCACTCACTAGTGGGTAAGGTCTTAAACCAGACAGAATGCTGGGTGTGCTCACAAGTACCTCAAGGTCAGAGTAAGTCAGGATTAGTACCATACCCTTTAGCAATAGATGAGGTACTCTAATTGCGGGGTGGGAGACCGGTGGACAAGAAATTCAATATCGCTAGGCACCCTAGTTTGAAGCTCCACCAGTATCATGTAGACAGGTCCTTATTGTGTTTTAATATTTCCAATTACCGAAAACCGGGAAATTGGGAAGTGACGTGGAATAACCAGACAATGACCTTTTCATACAGAGCTGATAGGATACCCATAGACTCTGAACTTGTACGCCAAATAGCCAACAGTGGGAGGTATTTTCGGTATAGGTATACTCGTGGAAGCAAGACCATGTGGGTTGGAAAAGTATCGCAAGGGTATTGTGCTCATATCATCCAGCCCGATACTTGTACCGAGTAGATGGGAGAACTAGGGATTGGTTTCTTTACTTGGAAAATTTGTAATATGGTGATGTTATATTTTGTCCCCTATGTTCTCCCAGATGATGCCTATTTCATATGTGGGAGGAAGGTGTACAAGTGGCTTGCCCCGAGCTCAGAGGGATTGTGTTATATTGGGAGAGTACTACCAGAGGTCATGACCATAACCCATGATAAAATGAAAGACGTTCACCGCAGTGCTCAGGCTCCTTATACTCATACTCACTATGAACACATCATCAAGAGACACCTCATAGATAGGGCAGAGCACGCAGCCTCTGATTTGATCCACGAATCCACCGGGATTCAGTTCCTTCTCGCATTAGACATCACCCGTACTGCCAGAGGAACTATAAATTATAGGTATATCCATGCGCTAGCGAACTTGATAGATAATATCACTGAGATGTATGACGACACCTTCAGGTATACGGGAAGGGAGTTACAAGCGTACAAGAAGGAACTGATTCAGCACAGGATGGTCCTTAATTATGTCACAGCCATGACAGGTGGGTACTGTGTTACTCTGGCAACTCAATATGGTGTGAAGTGCTGTACGTATATTACAAACAGCACTGACGACCCAACGGAGATCATCGATCAAAAGATGGACGATATCTTGCAGTTGAAGTGGGAGTTCAGGAGGAAGCACAACCTTACCTTAGCGACCATGAGTAATGAACTGACCGGCTGGGTCTCAAATGGTTCTCAGGTTTAGGAGAGTGGGCTCAAAATGTAATTATGAGCGTGGGAAAGTTTCTCCTTTGTATCCTGGGAGTCGTCATAATTATTGGTTCGATATTTAGGGGTGTTCAAATTCTAATGCGGCGCAAGCACGGCACAAATTTGATGAGTCTAAGGAGCGAGGGCGCTGTTATAGCAGCAGATTTCATTTATGACCCACCCATAGAGACAGTGTTATGATAAGGATTACAAATGAATTTCATGGCCTGTTTATTTCACCAGTTTTTCTTTTGTCTCCCCCTCTGCCCAGATACATCCATCCGGAAAATAAGAATTTACTCACCGGTAATTCTATTTCTCGTAGTCCGTAGTGGATGCTGGGGACTCCGTAAGGACCATGAGGAATAGACGGGCTCCGCAGGAGACTGGGCACTCTAAAGAAAGATTCAGTACTATCTGGTGTGCACTGGCTCCTCCCTCTATGCCCCTCCTCCCGACCTCAGTTAAGGAAACTGTGCCTGGAAGAACTGACATTACAAGGAAAGGATTTTGGAATCCAGGGTAAGACTCATACCAGCCACACCAATCACACTGTACAACTTGTGATAAACTTACCCAGTTAACAGTATGAACAACAACTGAGCATCACTCAACCGATGCTACACAACCATAAACCTTTGTTAAGCAATAACTATATACACGTATTGCAGAAAGTCCGCACTTGGGACGGGCGCCCAGCATCCACTACGGACTACGAGAAATAGAATTACCGGTGAGTAAATTCTTATTTTCTCTAACGTCCTAGTGGATGCTGGGGACTCCGTAAGGACCATGGGGATTATACCAAAAGCTCCCAAACGGGCGGGAGAGTGCGGAGGACTCTGCAGCACCGAATGGGCAAACACAAAGTCCTCCTCAGCCAGGGTATCAAACCTGTAGAATTTTGCAAAAGTGTTTGAACCCGACCAAGTAGCAGCTCGGCAAAGCTGTAATGCAGAGACCCCTCGGGCAGACGCCCAAGAAGAGCCCACTTTCCTTGTGGAATGGGCTTTCACTGATTTCGGCTGCGGCAATCCCGCCGCAGAATGAGCCTGCTGAATCGTGTTACAGATCCAGCGAGCAATAGTTTGCTTTGAAGCAGGAGCACCCAGCTTGTTGGATGCATACAGGATAAACAGCGAGTCAGTCTTCCTGACTCCAGCCGTTCTGGTTACATAAATCTTCAAAGCCCGGACTACGTCCAGCAACTTGGAGTCCTCCAAGTCACGAGTAGCCGCAGGCACCACAATAGGTTGGTTCAAATGAAAAGATGACACCACCTTTGGCAGAAACTGCGGACGAGTCCGCAATTCTGCCCTGTCCATATGGAAAACCAGATAGGGGCTTTTACATGACAAAGCCGCCAATTCTGACACACGCCTAGCTGAAGCTAAAGCCAACAGCATGACCACTTTCCACGTGAGATACTTTAGTTCCACGGTCTTAAGTGGCTCAAACCAGTGGGATTTCAGGAAATCCAACACCACGTTAAGATCCCAAGGTGCCACTGGTGGCACAAAATGGGGCTGAATATGCAGCACTCCCTTAACAAATGTCTGAACCTCAGGCAGTGAAGCCAGTTCTTTTTGAAAGAAGATGGATAGGGCCGAAATCTGGATCTTTATGGACCCTAATCTTAGGCCCATAGTCACACCTGACTGTAGGAAGTGCAGGAATCGACCAAGCTGGAATTCCTCTGTAGGGGCCTTTCTGGCCTCACACCAAGCAACATATTTTCGCCATATACGGTGATAATGCTTTGCTGTCACGTCCTTCCTAGCCTTTATCAGCGTAGGAATAACTTCATCCGGAATGCCCTTTTCTGCTAGGATTCGGCGTTCAACCGCCATGCCATCAAACGCAGCCGCGGTAAGTCTTGGAACAGACAGGGCCCCTGTTGCAACAGGTCCTGTCTGAGAGGCAGAGGCCATGGTTCCTCTGTGAGCATTTCTTGCAGTTCCGGGTACCAAGTCCTTCTTGGCCAGTCCGGAACAATGAGTATTGTTTTCACTCTTCTTTTCCTTATGATTCTCAGTACCTTGGGTATGAGAGGAAGAGGAGGAAACACATAGACCGACTGGAACACCCACGGTGTTACCAGTGCGTCCACAGCTATCGCCTGAGGGTCCATTGACCTGGCGCAATACCTTTTTAGCTTTTTGTTGAGGCGGGACGCCATCATGTCCACCTGTGGCAGTTCCCACCGACTTGCAATCTGCGTGAAGACTTCTTGATGAAGTCCCCACTCTCCCGGGTGGAGGTCGTGCCTGCTGAGGAAGTCTGCTTCCCAGTTGTCCACTCTCGGAATGAACACTGCTGACAGTGCTTGCACGTGATTCTCCGCCCAACGAAGAATCCTGGTGGCTTCCGCCATCGCCACTCTGCTTCTTGTGCCGCCCTGGCGGTTTACATGAGCCACTGCGGTGATGTTGTCTGACTGAATCAGCACCGGTTGGTTGCGAAGCAGAGGCTCCGCTTGACTCAGGGCGTTGTATATGGCCCTTAGTTCCAGGATATTTATGTGCAGACAAGCCTCCAGACTTGACCACAACCCTTGGAAGTTTCTTCCCTGAGTGACTGCCCCCCATCCTCGGAGGCTCGCATCCGTGGTCACCAGGACCCAGTCCTGTATGCCGAACCTGCGGCCCTCGAGAAGGTGAGCACTCTGCAGCCACCACAGAAGAGACACCCTGGGGGACAGAGTGATCAGCCGATGCATCTGAAGATGCGATCCGGACCACTTGCGATTTTGGGATATTCAGAATCCAGCCGTGCTGTTGCAACACTTCCTGAGAGTGTGCTACGCTGATCAGCAACTGCTCTCTGGACCTCGCCTTTATGAGGAGATCGTCCAAGTATGGGATAATTGTGACTCCTTGCTTTCGAAGGAGCACCATCATTTCCGCCATTACCTTGGTAAATATTCTCGGTGCCGTGGAGAGCCCAAACGGCAACGTCTGGAATTGGTAATGACAGTCCTGTACCACAAATCTGAGGTACTCCTGATGAGGTGGATAAATGGGGACATGCAAGTAAGCATCCTTGATGTCCAGAGACACCATAAAATCCCCCTCTTCCAGGCTTGCAATGACCGCTCTGAGCGATTCCATTTTGAACTTGAATTTCTTCAGATAAATGTTCAGGGATTTATAAATTCAAGATGGGTCTGACCGAACCGTCCGGTTTCGGTACCACAAACATAGTGGAATAGTAACCCCTTCCCTGTTGAAGGAGAGAAACCTTTCCAACCACCTGCTGGAGGTATAACTTGTGAATTGCTGCCAGCACTACCTCCCTTTCCATGGGGGAAACTGGCAAGGCCGATTTTAGGCAACGGTGAGGGGGCGTCACCTCGAATTCCAGTTTGTATCCCTGAGACACAACTTGTATAGCCCAAGGATCCACCCGTGAGCGAACCCACTGGTGGCTGAAATGTCGGAGACGCGCCCCCACGGCTCCGCCTGTGGAGCCCCAGCGTCATGCGGTGGATTTAGTGGAAGCCAGGGAGGACTTTTGTTCCTGGGAACTAGCTGCGTGGTGCAGCCTCTTTCCTCTACCCCTGCCTCTGGCAAGAAAGGATGCACGTCTGACTTTCTTGCTCTTTTGCGAACGAAAGGACTGCATTTGGTAATACGGTGCTTTCTTAGGCTGTGGCGGGACATAAGGCAAGAAATTTGACTTCCCAGCCGTAGCTGTGGAAACTAGGTCTGAGAGACCGTCCCTAAACAATTCCTCACCCTTATAAGGTAAAACCTCCATGTGTTTTTTAGAGTCGGTATCCCCTGTCCATTGCCGAGTCCATAAGACCCTTCTGGCAGAAATGGACATTGCGTTTACTCTAGAGCCCAGCAGGCAAATGTCCCTCTGGGCATCCCGCATATATAGGACCGCGTCCTTGATATGTGCCAGGGTCATTAGAACAGAGTCCCTGTCCAGGGTATCTAACTCCTCAGACAGAGTATCCGTCCATGCTGCTACCGCACTACACATCCAGGCCGAAGCAATTGCTGGCCTCAGCAGCGTACCAGAATGTGTGTAAACAGACTTCAGGATACCTTCCTGCTTTCTATCCGCAGGATCCTTTAGGGCGGCCGTATCCTGAGACGGCAGGGCCACCTTCTTAGATAAGCGTGTCAACGCCTTGTCTACCCTGGGGGAGGATTCCCAGCGTAACCTGTCCGTTGGCGGGAAAGGATACGCCATCAGCAATCTCTTGGAAATTACTACCTTCCTATCAGGGGAATCCCACGCTTTTTCACATAATTCATTCAATTCATGTGACGGGGGAAAAGCCACTTCTTGCTTTTTCTTCCCATACATATAAATCCTCTTGTCAGGGACAGGATTTTCCTCAGAAATGTGTAACACATCCTTCATTGCCACAATCATGTAGCGGATGGCTTTAGTCATTTTAGGCTGCAACTTTGCATCATAGTCATCGACACTGGAATCAGATTCGGTGTCGACGTCTGTGTCAACTAACTTGGATATTGGGCGCTTTTGAGACCGACTGCCTCTGCGCTGTGGGAGCAGGTATGGGTTGAGACCCTGACTGTCCCAAGGCTACAGCTTTATCCAATCTGTTATGTAAGGAGCTTACATTATCATTTAACACCTTCCACATATCCATCCAATCAGGTGTCGGCCCCGTCGGGGGCGACACCACATCTATTTGCACTTGTTCTGCCTCCACGTATCCTTCCTCATCAAACATGTCGACACAGGCGTACCGACACACCGCACACATACAGGGAACGCTCTGGCTGAGGACAGGACCCCACAAAGGCTTTTGGGGAGACAGAGAATGCCAGCACACACCCCAGCGCTATATAACCCAGGGATTACACTGTACCTTAGTGTTTACCCACTAGCTGCTGTTTTTATATATATCTCTGCGCCTAAATTTATGTGCCCCCCCTCTCTTTTTTACCCTCTATTGCACCTGTATACTGCAGGGGAGAGCTTGGGGAGCGTCCTTCCAGCGGAGCTGTGAAGAGAAAATGGCGCTGGTGTGCTGAGGAAGGCGGCCCCGCCCCCTCAGCGGCGGGCTTCTGTCCCGCTTCTCATGTGTAAAAATGGCGGGGGCTCGCACATATATACAGTGCCTGACTGTATATATATATATATATATATACTTTTGCCATCAGGTATCTTAATTGCTGCACAGGGCGCCCCCCCCTGCGCCCTACAGTGACCGGAGTGTGTGTGTGTGCTGCGGGAGCAATGGCGCACAGCTGCAGTGCTGTGCGCTACCTTAAGTGAAGACAGGAGTCTTCTGCCGCCGATTTCGGTGTCTTCTTGCTTCTGTACTTCTGGCTCTGCGAGGGGGACGGCGGCGCGGCTCCGGGAACGGACGATCAAGGTTAGGTACCAGTGTTCGATCCCTCTGGAGCTAATGGTGTCCAGTAGCCTAAGAAGCGCAACTTAGCTGCAGTGAGTAGGTTTGCTTCTCTCCCCTCAGTCCCACGTAGCAGAGAGTCTGTTGCCAGCAGAAGCTCTCTGAAAATAAAAAACCTAACAAAATACTTTCTTTTCTAGCAAGCTCAGGAGAGCCCACTAGGAGCACCCAGCTCTGGCCGGGCACAGATTCTAACTGAGGTCTGGAGGAGGGGCATAGAGGGAGGAGCCAGTGCACACCAGATAGTACTGAATCTTTCTTTAGAGTGCCCAGTCTCCTGCGGAGCCCGTCTATTCCCCATGGTCCTTACGGAGTCCCCAGCATCCACTAGGACGTTAGAGAAAAGACATCAACCCAAAATGTTTGTGTGAATGTATTTTTATATATGTGTCTTATCTTCATCTCTGCAACCTCCAGCTAATGGCACACATAGTCGACAGGTGATATCCACATATACTAGCACTCACATATGATTCCCCCTCCATGTATCATCAACTAAATGTGCACCCCATTTGTTGGAACAAGAAGCCGAAAAGAGCTTGGTAGTGTTTGTTGGCCCATTTACAGACCCTTAATATGGGATGAGAAGGATTTAATGTATACTTCGCAATACCTCGAAGCTTATGTATAACCTATACGGCACGATGATACATGCCCCCCAGACATGGATTCATACTTTCATGCTTTTTACTATCCCACTAGGTCATATATTTCCCACCTACAACTCTCCCCCCGACCATCCAAACTTCTTTAGATATTGTATAGATATTTTTCTGTTTATTGATTAGGTAGTGGCAGTTATTGGTGACTGCCAAAGGGTGGACTGTCAAAGTCGAAAAATATTGCAGTACACACATCACGTACAAACTACACACATATGGCCTCCGTGCGTGTACTTGTTCTGCTGTGCGTGCGCATATTCGCAATTTGCGTATGGTCGGTCCTGCGCATTAGCGTGTGGTATGAGTATTTACGGTAGAGTTTGTGAATGCATGGAAAAGCCATCAAAACACATTACATATTTAATCCAAATAGTGCACAATGTACACAGTCTCCCCGCACCACATCAGCAAGTTACAATAGTTTAAATGGTATCAGAACAAAGGGATACACCTTTACAGGATAGGAGGGGACAGAACAAGGTTATAAGGTGGTGTTTGGTATCCAGCTGTAGGGTATTTTAAGGGTAATATTCCGGTGTTGGTTTGCTGAAGATCGCACGTTCCTGCGAATAGTTATGTGCAGGAACAGAATATAGATATAAACTGTATTTACTGTAAATTAGGTATGCGGCAGGAACCCAGAGGAGACCACCCACAAGTGCATCTTGAACAGACATCGCCCACCTATTCAAACCAACCTATGACCTCTCCTGTACTGTAAATGACAATCCCAGTGTCCAATGGACAAAGAGATTACAGTATCCATTGTGCTAAGTTTTGGAAGATTGTATAAAAAGAGCCAGCTGCAGGCCTGGTCACACAAGACTCATCTATCTAGATGACCGAGGACCAGACTGGGTAGCGCGGCGAAATCCAAACAAGTATGTACCATTGACTGTAGCCATTATTATTTTGTATTGTATTGCTTTGTTATTGTAAACCCCCTTTCAGTAATAATATGTTGTGGTGTCAGAACCCGGCAGTTTAATTACAATCTGGTGTCGTGTCTTCCTTTCCCTGCTAAGGTTTAAAGTGTATTACTATCGCATGCATAGCTGTTAAGGGTTCACAGTGTATCTTTGGGTGTGTACGATCTGCGTGTACTTTGTACAGCCAGCGCGGCGTTTATACGCAAAGTCCGTACACGGTACGGGACTCTGTACGCTAATGGTGTAATAAGTACGTAGGTTGTGGATTAAGTATAGCGGCCGCAGCGGCTTCATTTAAAGTGTATGAAATGTCTTTTTAAAGTGTTGCTTTTAGTCCTGTATGTAAATCAGCGTTTACACAACTATGACAGAATGATGTGAGGATATCACTAACCACCATTTCAAACAAGCATTAGCATTTTCTATATAAAAAACAACAACAGCAACATGTATTAAAACTCTATCCTAGTTTCAACTTAAAGGTAAAGCATACTCACTTACTGTAACTTATTGGTTTACTAGAGACATATCACTGCTGCAATCAATAGACAACCCTTACAAAAAGGAGAGTTATGGTAAACTTACCATGGTTAACTCTTTCTGCGAGGTACATTGGGCGCCACAGTGAAACATCGGGGTGTAGAGTGGATCTTGATCCAGAGGCATCAACAGGCTAAAGTTTTAGGTTGTCCCAGGATGCACTGGGGCCTCCTTTATAACCCCGCCTCCAGGCACTGTGAGCTCAGTTTTGTAACACAGTCCAATGCAGGAGCAGGCAAGAAAGAAGGCAGATGTTAGTCACGTAGAACCACATTCTCACAACAGGAGAAGGGACCAGCGGCTAATGCCATAAAAACCCATAGAAGCTAGGTGCGTCAGGGTGGGAGCCCTGTGGAACCCAATGTACCTCGCATAAAGTAGTTAACCATGGTAAGTCTACCATAACTCTCCTTTTCTGCAGCAGGGTACATTGTGTTCCACAGGGAAACATCGGAGATGTGCTAAAGCAGCGCCTCAAGGGAGGGGACACGCCTTAGCTGGTATGAGAACCCGGCGTCCAAAGGAAGCATCCTGGGAGGACGAAGTATCAAAGGCATAGAACTTAATGAACGTGTTCACTGAGGACAACGTAGCCGCCTTGCACAATTGTTCCGCGGACGCGCCACGGCAGGCTACCCAAGAAGGTCCAACAGACCGAGTAGAATGGGCTTTAATAGCGCATAAGCTTGTGCAATCACCATTCTTCTCTATCTGGCCAAGGTTTGCTTATTCGCAGGCCAGCCAGGTTTATTTAAACCCAACAGGACAAAAAGAGTATCTGATCTCCTGATAGAGGCAGTCCTCTCCACATACAGTATATACGGAGAGCCTGTACCACATACAAAGACCGCTCTTTGGAGGAAAAGTCAGAAGAGATAACGGCCGGAAACCAATCTCTTGGTTAAGGTGAAAAGATGACACCGCCTTAGGTAAATAACCTGGGCTTTTTCTAAGAACTGCCCGGTCACAATGAAATATCAGAAAGGGTGGACGACAGGACAATGTGACTAGGTCCGACACCCTCCCAGCAGAGGCAATAGCCAGTAATAAGAAGACTTTGGCCGTGACCCATTTAGGGTTCACAGACTCAAGAGGTTCACATGGAGATTCTTGCAGGGCATTCAGGACAACAGACAGATCCCATGGAGCAACAGGAGGAACATAGGGAGGCTGAATCCTTAAGACACCCTGAGTGAATGTATGAACATCAGGTATAGACGCAATTTTTCTCTTAAACCAAACCGACAAGGCAGATATGTGAACCTTAAGGGAGGCCAGACAAAGGCTAAGTCCAGGACGCATTGCAGAAAAGCCAGAATTCTGGAGGTTCTGGATCTGTATGCATCATAATTCTTATCAACACATCAGGTGAAGTAAGAATTCCAGACCCGGTAATAAATCCGGGCAGATGCCAGTTTGCGGGCTTTCAACATAGTTTGGATGACCGCCTCAGAGAATCCTTTGGCCCTCAGGAGTGATGCTTCACGAGCCACGCCATCACAGCCAGTCTGGCCATGTCCGGTTAAAGACAAGAGCCCCGTACGAGGAGGTCTGGACGCTGAGGAAGTAGAAGGGGACGCTCTGTCGATAGACCCTTCAGGTCTGAGAAGCAATGCCGTCTGGGCCACGCTGGAGCGACTAGAAGTAGGAATCCTCCTTCTTGTTTGAACTTCCGCAGGACCCTGGGCAAGAGTGACACTGGAGGGAAAACGTAGGGCAGCCAAAAGTGCCATGGAATGGCCAGTGCGTCCACAAATGCTGCTTGAGGATCCCTGGTCATTGATCTGAAGACCGGTACCTTGTGATTGTGTAGAGACGCCATCAGGTCTACATCTGGTAGGCCCCACTTGTCCACTAGGAGTTGAAAGACTTCTGGATGAAGACTTCACTTTCTGGTGTGCACATCCTGGCAACTGAAGAAGTTCACTTCCCAGTTTAGGATGCCCAGAATGAACACTGCCGATATTGCAGGCAGATGGCGTTCCGCCCAACGAAGGATTTTTGACACTTCTGTGATAGCCATGTGGCTTCGAGTGCCGCCTTGATGGTTTATGTATGCCACCTTGGTGGTATTGTCTGGCCGTACTTGAACCGGCCTGTTCTGTACCAAAGGCAGGGCGAGAGTCAATGCATTGAAAACCGCCTGTAACTCCTGAATGTTTATTGGGAGGAGTGGTTCCTCCTTGGTCCAGCGACCCTGAAAAGAGTGTTGCTCAAAAACCGCACCCCATCCCCTCAGACTGGCGTCAGTTGTCAGCAGGACCCAGTCGGGGATCCAGAAGGGATGGCCCCTGCTCAAGCGACAAACAAACCTCCGGTCAGCGACAAACGAACCTCCAGAGTCAAAATGATCATGTGATATCTGATCCGATGAGGTAGGCCGTCCCACTTGGAAAGGATTAACCTCTGCAGAGGGCGGGAATGAAATTGAGCGTGCTCTACCATGTCGAATGCCGACACCATCAGGCCAAGTACTTGCATCGCTGAGTGTATCGACTGGGGTGACAAAGGTAGCATCTTATGTCTTGAAGCCTCAGGACTTTCTGGAGACAGAAACAGTCGCTAACTGTGCCTAGGAGTGCCCCCAGGTGCACCATGCTCTAAGCTGGGGCCATTGAGGATTTCTTCCAATTGATGAGCCACCCGTGGGCTTGTAGGAAGCTTACAGTCAGCTGCTGATGACGGAGGAGGACATCGTGGGAGTTTACCACAATGCTGGCGACAGAGGAAGTCAAAGGGGACACCTGTACACGGCCCCAAAGGATATCCCACTTAGTTCCCAGCAGGAGTGTGAGCCACCATGTCTAAATAGGGCAGCGAGCTGTAGGCGTTTTGGGCACAGCCCCAGAGTGACAGGAGCCTCTAACACACAGTGACTGTGCGGCACAAGTGTGCACCGACTCTTCCAGGTCCAGCTCTGTGCAGGCAGTTACAGGACATAGCAGCAGCTCCGCTGGCCAGGATTCCTATGCCCTGCTCCAGCCTCTTCGGGTGGGGTGTGAGGGCATGGTACCTGCTGTGCAGTGTATGGGTCTGGATACTGGGGAGTGCAGCACAGATGAGTCTTTCCCTGAGGTAAAGAGTGGCTTGGTGAGGAGATACAGGGCTTTGGGATTGGGTGGGAGAGCTGGGCATGGAGTCATTGGGGAGAGACAGACTGTGGAGTGTGTGGAAGGAAAGAGAGAGGGAGACAAAGACTGTGGTGTGTGTGTGTGTGTGTGGGGGGGGGGGGGGGGGGGAGAGATATACATATGTATATATTTCTTTATACAAATATATTTTACATCTTTTTACTAACAGTTTCTTATATAGCGCAGCAAATTTCGTTGCGTTTTAATAAACAAATATAAAGAAAAACTATACACACACACACATACATATATATATATATATATATATATATATATATATATATATATATATATATATATATATATATATATATATATATATATATATATATATAAATATATATAATTTCCCAAACAGTCGGCACTTGGAGTCTTTCAAAAGTGCATAAAGTGCTTTATTGCAGTGCTGTCATCATATCAACAGTTTCGGGGTCGCAGCCCCTTCATCAGGATAACAATACAAACAAAAATGAAGTGTTTAAATACCTTAAGCCCACACCAGTCCTCCTCGCTGCCTCCAATCATGCCGCCCGGTTTCCGGTCATGTCCACCAGGAAGCGACACATACCTTGATCCGACCAGCTGACGTGTTGGGGCTGAAAAGAGAGGTTACCATAGAAACCACTCCGTTACTACCATATAAAAATGTAAACACACTACATGTGCAATACTTTATAAGAGCAAATATAGCAGCGCTGTTTCCGACATCTCTAGCAAAGATTATACAGGGACTCACTCATATATAAATTTCCTGTGGTCCCTGTATTTTATGTGATCCCGAAATTACATAAGGATCCTCTTAACCCACCTGGCAGACCAATTATTTCTGCCAGGGGGTCATTGTGTGAGGTTCTGTCAATTTATTGTGATTGTTTTTTGCAACCTTGTATTCAAGACACCCAGACTCATTTACTTGACACTTTTACACTATTACGTAGGTTAGCGATGCTAGAGGCTGTACCTGAGAACATAATGTTAGCGTCAATTGACGTAACTAGCTTATATACATGTATACCCCACGGGGCAGGCCTTTTAGCAGTGAAACATCTGATTACCAACAACCCACAATATAGGGGCCCTGACATCAGTTTCTTTCTTAGTTTACTTGAATTTACGCTTACCCACAATTATTTTTTGTTTGAAAAAAGTTTTTACATTCAGCGCACTGGTTGCGCGATGGGGTCGGCGGTTGCGCCGGCCTTCGCAAATACTTACATGTGGGGAGTGGAAAGGGAACCGTTTTTTCAGGAGGTGGAGGTAACATCACAGATTTGGTTATACCAAAGATATATAGACGACGTGTTGATTTTGTGGAGAGATGGTGAAATTTCCCTTAAAACCATCATTGAACAACATAATTTAACAGATAGTCCTATCAAGTTTACCATGGTGAGTGACTTTACCCAGATTAATTTTTTGGATGTGAGTATAACAATTAAGGATGGTAAAATTACAACTAGTATGTTTTCAAAACCTACTGATAGGAACAATCTGTTAAAGTATGATAGTTTCCACCCTAGGTCCACAGTACAAGGTCTCCCATATTCGCAGTTTTTACGTGTATGTCGGATTAATAGCAACTGTGAAGAAAGGGATCTGCAGCTTGATCAGATGTTTCAAAAATTTATACAAAGAGGCTATCCTGTGGAGGAATTAAGAAAGGCTAGGTTAAAAGCTTTAAGCAAACCACGTGAGAGACTCCTGGAACCTGGGTCTGAGAAGCAATGTAAAGGGAGATATCCCTGGGTTACACAATATAATTCCAGCAGTCCTCAAATAGCTAGAAATGTCAAAAAGCTATGGCCTATTGTATCTACAGATAAAGAGCTGGGTGAGGTTTATCGGTCTAAATTACTGTTTGGTTATTCCAAAAACAAGAGTATAAGGGATATGGTTGTGAAGACTGATTTATCTAAATTTAAGTCATCCAAAACACACTTTTTATCACGTAAAAATGGATGTTTCCATTGCAGTGGGTGTGTAACCTGTAGCTATTTAAGCACAGGTGATACATTCCAACACCCACAAACTGGGAAAAAATACTTTATATGTTACCCGTTATCATGTGATTCTAAATTTGTAGTTTATCTGATTACATGCCCCTGTGGTATGACATATGTGGGGAAAACTGATTGTGAATTTAAGATCAGAATGGCGCAGCATCGATATGCCATTAGGGAAGCTTATAAGGTGGGCCACAGTGATCAGCCTGTGGCCAGACACTTCTTATTGGCAAAACACAGTATTGCAACTTTGCGCTATAAAATTATCGATCAGGTCCCAGGAAGTTTGAGGTGAGGAGATAGATCGAAGAAATTACTACAGAAAGAGGCGATGTGGATATTTAAATTAAACACACAATTCCCGAAGGGTTTAAATGAGTCTCTTAGTCTTAGATGCTTTTTGTAATACAGGGTGTCTAGACTCTATGATACATTTGTAACAATTTAAACAAACTTGAGCTATGAGTTGTTACGTTTTTAATGATACATAGTCTTAACAAGAGATAGAAGAACTAGCCCTGCGGCAGGGGACATATCTTAATGTTAGATTGATACTATGTTGTTTAAAATATTGGTAGTAACCAGTTATATATGAGTGAGTCCCTGTATAATCTTTGCTAGAGATGTCGGAAACAGCGCTGCTATATTTGCTCTTATAAAGTATTGCACATGTAGTGTGTTTACATTTTTATATGGTCGTAACGGAGTGGTTTCTATGGTAACCTCTCTTTTCAGCCCCAACACGTCAGCTGGTCGGATCAAGGTATGTGTCACTTCCTGGTGGACATGACCGGAAACCGGGCGGCGTGATTGGAGGCAGCGAGGAGGACTGGTGTGGGCTTAAGGTATTTAAACACTTTATTTTTGTTTGTATTGTTATCCTGATGAAGGGGCTGCGACCCCGAAACTGTTGATATGATGACAGCACTGCAATAAAGATCTTTATGCACTTTTGAAAGACTCCAAGTGCCGCCTGTTTGGGAAATTGTATTGCGGGTTCTATACCCCGATTCTGGAAGGCACGGGAGCAAGGAGAAATACCGTTGGTGAGCGGGTGAGTGCCGGGTCATTCAGATTATATATATATATATATATAGAGATATATATCTCTATATATATATATATATATATATATATATATATATATATAGAGATATATAGAGATATATAGAGATATATAGAGATATATATATATATATATATATATAGATATATATATATATAGATATAGAGATTATATATATATATATATATATATATATATATATATATATATATAGATATATAGATATATATATATATATAAATATAAATAGAGGTGATAAAAGCGCTACTACCAATGTTATTCAATATAAAATGACAATTTACAATATAAATGCTTAATTTATACCAGAAACAAGTGACAATTAAAAGTTCAGAATGTTCTTATAGGTGTTTGTATTATCGCACCCCAAATAGAGTGGCAGCAGGTAAGTTTTCAAGTGACTTATATTTCTGTAAGTGCAAATAATAAGAATTTACTTACCGATAATTCTATTTCTCGGAGTCCGTAGTGGATGCTGGGGTTCCTGAAAGGACCATGGGGAATAGCGGCTCCGCAGGAGACAGGGCACAAAAAGTAAAGCTTTAGGATCAGGTGGTGTGCACTGGCTCCTCCCCCTATGACCCTCCTCCAAGCCTCAGTTAGGATACTGTGCCCGGACGAGCGTACACAATAAGGAAGGATTTTGAATCCCGGGTAAGACTCATACCAGCCACACCAATCACACTGTACAACCTGTGATCTGAACCCAGTTAACAGTATGATAACAGCGGAGCCTCTGAAAAGATGGCTCACAACAATAATAACCCGATTTTTGTAACTATGTACAAGTATTGCAGATAATCCGCACTTGGGATGGGCGCCCAGCATCCACTACGGACTCCGAGAAATAGAATTATCGGTAAGTAAATTCTTATTTTCTCTATCGTCCTAGTGGATGCTGGGGTTCCTGAAAGGACCATGGGGATAATACCAAAGCTCCCAAACGGGCGGGAGAGTGCGGATGACTCTGCAGCACCGAATGAGAGAACTCCAGGTCCTCCTTAGCCAGGGTATCAAATTTGTAGGATTTTACCAACGTGTTTGCCCCTGACTAAATAGCCGCTCGGCAAAGTTGTAAAGCCGAGACCCCTCGGGCAGCCGCCCAAGATAAGCCCACCTTCCTTGTGGAATGGGCATTTACATATTTTGGCTGTGGCAGGCCTGCCACAGAATGTGCAAGCTGAATTGTATTACACATCCAACTAGCAATAGTCTGCTTAGAAGCAAGAGCACCCAGTTTGTTGGGTGCATACAGGATAACAGCAAGTCAGTTTTCCTGACTCCAGCCGTCCTGGAACCTATATTTACAGGGCCCTGACAACATCTAGCAACCTGGAGTCCTCCAAGTCCCTAGTAGGCGCAAGGCACCAAAATAAGCTGGTTCAGGTGAAACACTGACACCACCTTAGGGAGAGAACTGGGGACGAGTCCGCAGCTCTGCCCTGTCCAAATGGACAACCAGATATGGGCTTTTTTGAGAAAAAAACCACCAATTTGACACTCGCCTGGTCCAGGCCAGGGCCAAGAGCATGGTCACTTTTCATGTGAGATGCTTCAAATCCACAGATTTGACTGGTTTTAAACCAATGTGATTTGAGGAATCCCAGAACTACGTTGAGATCCCACAGTGCCACTGGAGGCACAAAAGGGGGTTGTATATGCAATACTCCCTTGACAAACTTCTGGACTTCAGGAACTGAAGCCACTTCTTTCTGGAAGAAAATCGACAGGGCCGAAATTTGAACCTTAATGGACCCCAATTTGAGGCCCATAGACACTCCTGTTTGCAGGAAATGCAGGAATCGACCGAGTTGAAATTTCTTCGTGGGGCCTTTCTGGCCTCACACCACGCAACATATTTTTGCCACATGTGGTGATAATGTTGTGCGGTCACCTCCTTTCTGGCTTTGACCAGGGTAGGAATGACCTCTTCCGGAATGCCTTTTTCCCTTAGGATCCGGCGTTCCACCGCCATGCCGTCAAACGCAGCTGCGGTAAGTCTTGGAACAGACATGGTACTTGCTGAAACAAGTCCCTTCTTAGCGGCAGAGGCCATAAGTCCTCTGTGAGCATCTCTTGAAGTTCCGGGTACCAAGTCCTTCTTGGCCAATCCGGAGCCATGAGTATAGTTCTTACTCCTCTACGTCTTATAAGTCTCAGTACCTTAGGTATGAGAAGCAGAGGATGGAACACATACACCGACTGGTACATCCATGGTGTTACCAGAACGTCCACAGCTATTGCCTGAGGGTCTCTTAACCTGGCGCAATACCTGTCCCGTTTTTTGTTCAGACGGGACGCCATCATGTCCACCTTTGGTATTTCCCAACGGTTTACAATCATGTGGAAAACTTCCCGATGAAGTTTCCATTCTGCCGGGTGGAGGTCGTGCCTGCTGAGGAAGTCTGCTTCCCAGTTTCCATTTCCGGAATGAAACACTGCTGACAGTGCTATCACATGATTTTCCGCCCAGCGAAAAGTCCTTGCAGTTTTTGCCATTGCCCTCCTGCTTCTTGTGCCGCCCTGTCTATTTACGTGGGCGACTGCCGTGATGTTTTTCCCACTGGATCAATACCGGCTGACCTTGAAGCAGAGGTCTTGCTAAGCTTAGAGTATTATAAATTTACCCTTAGCTCCAGTATATTTATGTGGAGAAAAGTCTCCAGACTTGATCACACTCCCTGGAAATTTTTTCCTTGTGTGACTGCTCCCCAGCCTCTCGGGCTGGCCTCCGTGGTCACCAGCATCCAATCCTGAATGCCGAATCTGCGGCCCTCTAGAAGATGAGCACTCTGTAACCACCACAGGAGAGACACCCTTGTCCTTGGATATAGGGTTATCCGCTGATGCATCTGAAGATGCGATCCGGACCATTTGTCCAGCAGATCCCACTGAAAAATTCTTGCGTGAAATCTGCCGAATGGAATTGCTTCGTAGGAAGTCACCATCTTTACCAGGACCCTTGTGTAATGATGCACTGATTTTAGGAGGTTCCTGACTAGCTCGGATAACTCCCTGGCTTTCTCTTCCGGGAGAAACACCTTTTTCTGGACTGTGTCCAGAATCATCCCTAGGCACAGCAGACTTGTCGTCGGGATCAGCTGCGATTTTGGAATATTTAGAATCCACCCGTGCTGTTGTAGCAGTATCCGAGATAGTGCTACTCCGACCTCCAACTGTTCCCTGGACTTTGCCCTTATCAGGAGATCGTCCAAGTAAGGGATAATTAAGACGCCTTTTCTTCGAAGAAGAATCATCATTTCGGCCATTACCTTGGTAAAGACCCGGGGTGCCGTGGACAATCCAAACGGCAGCGTCTGAAACTGATAGTGACAGTTCTGTACCACGAACCTGAGGTACCCTTAGTGAGAAGGGCAAATTTTGGACATGGAGGTAAGCATCCCTGATGTCTCGGGACACTATATAGTCCCCTTCTTCCTGGTTCGTTATCACTGCTCTGAGTGACTCCATCTTGATTTGAACCTTTGTAAGTGTTCAAATTTTTTTAGATTTAGAATAGGTCTCACCTAGCCTTCTGGCTTCAGTACCACAATATAATGTGGAATAATACCCCTTTTCTTGTTGTAGGAGGGGTAATTTGATTATCACCTGCTGGGAATACAGCTTGTGAATTGTTTCCCATACTGCCTCCTTGTCGGAGGGAGACCTTGGTAAACCAGACTTCAGGAGCCTGCGAAGGGGAAACGTCTCGACATTCCAATCTGTACCCCTGGGATACTACATGTAGGATCCAGGGGTCCTGTACGGTCCCAGCGTCATGCTGAGAGCTTGGCAGAAGCGGTGGAACGCTTCTGTTCCTGGGAATGGGCTGCCTGCTGCAGTCTTCTTCCCTTTCCTCTATCCCTGGGCAGATATGACTCTTATAGGGACGAAAGGACTGAGGCTGAAAAGACGGTGTCTTTTTCTGCAGAGATGTGACTTAGGGTAAAAACGGTGGATTTTCCAGCAGTTGCCGTGGCCACCAGGTCCGATGGACCGACCCCAAATAACTCCTCTTCCTTTATACGGCAATACACCTTTGTGCCGTTTGGAATCTGCATCACCTGACCACTGTCGTGTCCATAAACATCTTCTGGCAGATATGGACATCACACTTACTCTTGATGCCAGAGTGCAAATATCCCTCTGTGCATCTCGCATATATAGAAAATGCATCCTTTAAATGCTCTATAGTCAATAAAATACTGTCCCTGTCATGGGTATTAATATTTTTAGTCAGGGAATCCGACCAAGCCACCCCAGCTCTGCACATCCAGGCTGAGGCGATCGCTGGTCGCAGTATAACACCAGTATGTGTGTATATACTTTTTATGATATTTTCCAGCCTCCTGTCAGCTGGCTCCTTGAGGACGGCCCTATCTATAGACGGTACCGCCACTTGTTTTGATAAGCGTGTGAGCGCCTTATCCACCCTAAGGGGTGTTTCCCAACGCGCCCTAACTTCTGGCGGGAAAGGGTATACCGTCCATAATTTTCTATCGGGGGGAACCCACGCATCATCACACACTTCATTTAATTTATCTGATTCAGGAAAAACTACGGTAGTTTTTTCACATCCCACATAATACCCTCTTTTGTGGTACTTGTAGTATCAGAAATATGTAACACCTCCTTCATTGCCCTTAACGTGTGGCCCTAATAAGGAATACGTTTGTTTATTCACCGTCGACACTGGATTCAGTGTCCGTGTCTGTGTCGACCGACTAAAGTAAACGGGCGTTTTAAAACCCCTGACGGTGTTTCTGAGACGTCTGGACCGGTACTAATTGTTTGTCGGCCGTCTCATGTCGTCAACCGACCTTGCAGCGTGTTGACATTATCACGTAATTCCCTAAATAAGCCATCCATTCCGGTGTCGACTCCCTAGAGAGTGACATCACCATTACAGGCAATTGCTCCGCCTCCTCACCAACATCGTCCTCATACATGTCGACACACACGTACCGACACACAGCACACACACAGGGAATGCTCTGATAGAGGACAGGACCCACTAGCCCTTTGGAGAGACAGAGGGAGAGTTTGCCAGCACACACCAAAAACGCTATAATTATATAGGGACAACCTTATATAAGTGTTTTCCCTTATAGCATCTTTTATATATTTCTAACGCCAAATTAGTGCCCCCCCTCTCTGTTTTAACCCTGTTTCTGTAGTGCAGTGCAGGGGAGAGCCTGGGAGCCTTCCCTCCAGCCTTTCTGTGAGGGAAAATGGCGCTGTGTGCTGAGGAGATAGGCCCCGCCCCTTTTTCGGCGGGCTCGTCTCCCGCTCTTTAATGGATTCTGGCAGGGGTTAAATATCTCCATATAGCCCCCGGAGGCTATATGTGAGGTATTTTTAGCCAAAAAAGGTTTTCATTTGCTTCCCAGGGCGCCCCCCTCCCAGCGCCCTGCACCCTCAGTGACTGCCGTGTGAAGTGTGCTGAGAGGAAATGGCGCACAGCTGCAGTGCTGTGCGCTACCTTAAGAAGACTGAGGAGTCTTCTGCCGCCGATTCTGGACCTCTTCTCGTTTCAGCATCTGCAAGGGGGCCGGCGGCGAGGCTCCGGTGACCATCCAGGCTGTACCTGTGATCGTCCCTCTGGAGCTAATGTCCAGTAGCCAAAGAAGCCAATCCATCCTGCACGCAGGTGAGTTCACTTCTTCTCCCCTAAGTCCCTCGTTGCAGTGATCCTGTTGCCAGCAGGACTCACTGTAAAATAAAAAACCTAAGCTAAACTTTTCTAAGCAGCTCTTTAGGAGAGCCACCTAGATTGCACCCTTCTCGGCCGGGCACAAAAATCTAACTGAGGCTTGGAGGAGGGTCATAGGGGGAGGAGCCAGTGCACACCACCTGATCCTAAAGCTTTACTTTTTGTGCCCTGTCTCCTGCGGAGCCGCTATTCCCCATGGTCCTTTCAGGAACCCCAGCATCCACTAGGACGATAGAGAAAAATAATGTTCACAGATGGTAAAACTTTTTGCACCTTCGGTGAGCGAGAGTAGTGCCCATGAATGGGAGCCTCCCCTCGTCTGCATGAGCCAATGCGGGGGCGCGCACAGGAAGTCTGACGAGAGCGCGCAGGAGATGTCGGCTCGTTAACCACTGGTGTGCATAGTGAAGAACGACCGGGACCTGGGCCAAATGCTGTTGAGCCTTGTGCTTGAACAATAATACGAGAAATACAGTATTCAGTGCAGTACTGTAGTCTGATGCCTGGTGGATTGTTCAATTTGAAAAGAGAACCTTCTGTAAGAGACTGTTTCCTGGGCTGCAGCATCAGTTAATGTACCTTAATTTAGAAATACTCAAGAGGAATATTATGTGGCCCTTGGGATAAGCACATTCGCTGACCTAGGTGACCTAACCCCCCCTACAACAAACACAACTGGGTACAGTGTGCAGCTGTGAAAACATGGTGGATACTCAAGCCTTTTAAAAATAACTCCCATTCTCCAATACACAAGAAAGAAAAAAAGTGAGTTGTTATCCTAATCATTACACTTTTCTTCTTAAAAAACACTCACTATTTTTTAGTCTATTTTTGAATAAGCACGATTAGTTTTTTTGCTTACAATAAGTTTGCACTTTGCACTCAGCACTTTGTGATTACACAAAGTCACTTTTAAGATTATGACAATACTGGATACTGATACATCCCTCCTCTCCCATTGTGTTTAAATACTGCACCTCGATGAGTATATCTACACTACTACAAGGGATAGAGGAAGAATACCCAAGAAAGACCTTACTACAGGCAAATACTCCTTGGATATCTGGTACGCACGTAAGAATTTACACAGCTGTAAAAAGCACCGAAGGCGCAAAAAGTTTTACCATCTAGGAACACATACATATACACACACACACACACACACACACACACACAGATAGAGATAGATATATATCAGAGATTATACTGTACGTGTCACGAGATTTCTGTTGCTGATGCGATATGGCAATAGGTATATGCAGGTACGCATCCTATATATACAGGGATACCATATAGTCTCTGGGTTCCATAGCCAGTACAATGGAGCGCAGTGTTTCCATACGGAACTTGGACACACTCACAAACTTGTTCAGTGATTTGAAGTGGAGTATAGGCCGGAAAGACCCATTGGGTTTCGGAACTAGAAACAGGGTTGAGCAGAAACCTCTGCACTGTTGGACAGAGGTACCGGGCACCACCACTCCTGCATTCAGGAGGGAACTCACAACCTTTTGCAGAGCTTGCTCCTTTAACGGATCCCAAGGGATAACTGTGGTGCAAAACTGGTGAGGGGGACGTCTCTTGAAGGAGACTGCGTACCCATGAGAGACAACTTCCCGCACCCATGCGTCTGAAGTGGTCTTTAACCAGACCTGGGTGAACTGCAGAAGCCGGCCTCCCACCCTGAGGTTCCGTCATACGGCAGGCTTGTCTTGTTTAGAAGCAGGCTTACGGGCTGCCCAGGATTGTTCAGACTTTGGCTTTGCGGTTTTGGGAGCATGCCTGACCTTGTGCTTTCCCTTGAGGCCGAAAGGAACGAGAAGTAGTACCCTTTGCCTTCTGTGCAGAAGGATTAGTATTTGGGAGAAAAGCAGTCATAGCAGCTGCTTACTCAGACACAATTTTATTCAGGTCTTCCCCAAACAAAATGTCCCCCTTAAAGGGGAGTACCTCCAAGGTCTTTTTGGAGTCTAGGTCCACCTTCCATGACCTCAACCACAGAATACAGCGAGCCAGGACAGACGTATTCAACACCTTGGCTGCCAACACACCCGCCTCAGCGGACGCGTCCTGAATGTAATAGGCTGCGGTGGTAATGTGAGACAGGTATTGTCTGCCATTGGTAGATATATCCTCGGGCAGCTCTTCCTCTAATGCCTGAACCCATGCTTTAATACCTTTTGCAGCCCAAGAGGCTGCAATAGTGGGTATATGTACAGCACCTGTAAGGGAGTAAATAGATTTCAGGCATCCCTCCACACACTTATCTGTCGGTTCCTTCAGTGAAGTGGGTGAAGAGTGGATGACACCACTAGGCGGGTGACATGAAATTCCACTGGCGGTGAATTTTCCCACTTGTTACACAACTCTGCAGGGAGAGGATAGCGAGCCAATGCCCGTTTAGACAGAGGGAATTTCTTCCCTGGATTAGACCAGGGTTCCTGCCTGATGTCCACCAAAAAGTCAGAATGGGGTAATATGTTTAAACAGCAGAAGGTGGTTAAAAATCTATGTTTTCTTAGCCACAATAGTGGAATCCTCATCATCAGTGATTTGTAGGATCTGCTTAATAGCAACCACTAGGGCAGGGACATCAATTTGCAATGGAGAATCCTTGTCAGAAACACCTGATTCAGTGTCTGAAAGGACAGTATGCTCCCCCTCCTCTTCAGATGAAACATCTGAGAGATTCGTGGATTGTGAGGAGGAAGCAGCCTGCTTAGATGACCCAGAGACACAGGAGTGAGCTGGAGTAGATTTTTGTCTGACCAAGGATTGATTTAAATGCTGCAACTGGTTAGACAAATTTTCCACCCAAGGCACAGGTGGTTCCCATGGGGGGCGTAAGGTGTTCCACCAGAGTAACCAGTAGGTTTGTGAACGCAGCCCAGGGTGGCTCCTGATTGGTTACAGGAGCTGCGGACTGACTGGGAGGAGATGTATGACACACAGAACACAGACCATCATACAAAACTTCCACTCTGGTAAACCCTTGGCGCATGCTCTGCATGATGCAGGAGCGTCCAGACTTACTGCCCTTCTTGTTAGACACTGTACACAAATGCAACAACAGAGCGGTTTAGTACAATAAAGCCAGACAGAGTACAATACCTGCAAATAAATCCGTTAGCATGTGACTGAATACACAGTACACAACACATGCAAATAAATCCGGTATTATGTGACTGAGTACACAGTAGAATACACGTAATGGGTAAATACTGTGACACACTATATATATGACCCAGACGCACCTAGTCCCTTACGGTACAGAATATAGTGATATATATATCTGGGAAATACTGAAAGCGAAACCACACGGCACATACAGGCACAAACAGTCAAGGCAATGCAGATAATTATTAGGATAATAAAACTGCACTGGACTAGTATATGTACAGATATATACATAACACAGTGCGGTCCTAGACCAGAGGTATATCTCAGAATACTCTTACAATATATCCTGTAATAGGAACACTCTTTCTTAACTAACGCTGTCTGTATAAAGACATGTAGAATACTCAAGTGTTTATAAAGTCACAGCGCTGTATACAGGGGAGACCTTGCCCTGCAGTCCCGGAGACCAGCCGCAGCTATGCTTAGAAGATGGCGCCCAGCGTCTCAATCAGGGAGTGAGGGAGATTGTGAAGCAGCTCCAGGGTGGGAAAATCAGCATTAGATGGCTCCCTGGGCCGGGGGAGAGGCTACAGGTCAAGCACCACCTCCCCTATGCTGGACTTTCACCCCGGGTACCGAGAGCCTTATTAAATGGGGTGTTTGTACACCTGACCTGTACTCAATACGCCCCGATGGTCTAGTGGGGTCCCTGCTTGGTGACAGTGTCCAACGCCAGCGTCGCGGTCAGTCTCCCTAGACCGTGACAGTAATACGATTAAACGGCGGGTCCTGCCTGAGGGACCCCCTTACCTCCTCCCCGTAGCAGTTGCGCGACCCAGGAGAGCGTTTGCGGCCATGTGCCCCATAGCCAGAGCGTCTCCGCTGCAAGTACCCGGGAACAGGCAGCAGGAGTATGCGACACCGCTTGGGAGGTGATGGAGCTGCAGCACTGAATGTCACACTGTTAATCAGAGCTGCAGCCCTTGAAGTCTTCTTAGAAAGCTTTTCAGGGCTGCTCAGTGCAGCCCTCCTGTTAAGTGACCTGCTGCTGCAGGCACCAACTCGAAACTGCTCACAGTGCCTGGAGGTGGGGTTATAGAAGAGACCCCAATGCATCCTGGGACAGCCTAAAGCTTTAGCCTGTTGGTGCCTCTGGATCAAGATCCACTCTACACCCCGAAGTTTGTCTGTGGAACACAATGTACCCTGCTGCAGAAATGTTAAACTTTTAAAAGGCTAATTTGCTTAATCAGCTCTTGGTTCATGTACTGGGCGGTGTTCATATACTAGATGGTCAAAATGCAGTACAAACTGCACGGTATCCTGATGAAAGATCGACAATGTCTAGGTCATGGGTCTTCAACTTGTGGCCCTCCAGCTGTTGTGGAACTACACATCCCAGCATGCCCTGCTCAGTTTTAGCATGCCTAAATAGCAAAACTGTGGCAGGGCATGCTGGGATGTGCAGTTCCATAGCAGCTGGAGGGCCGCAGGTTGAAGACCTATGGTCTAGGTCAACACCACATGGTCAACAAATATTAAGTTGACAGATGAATGGTCGACAGAGCTTAAGGTCGGCAGGTACAATAGGTTGACATGGAAATGATAGACAAAAATGGATGACACATTTTTTCAAAATTTGTAGGGTTAGAGTTAGGCACTAGGGGGAGGGTTAGGTTTAGTTGCCGGAGGGGCATGGTAAGGCACAGGGGGAAAGTTAGCGTTAGGCTACGATAAGGGACGGTTAGGGTCATATTTGGGCTAAAAACAAAAAACATGCGTCAACCATTTATCTGTTGACCATGTGGTGTTGGCCTATTGTCTACCCTAGATATTGTCAATCTATTAAGCCACACCCAAACTGCAATGCATGCACAGCCTACACCAGGCCTGGCCAACCTGTGGCTCTCCAGCTGTGAAACTATACATCACAGCATGCTCTGCCACAGTTTTAGCATTTCCTAATAGCAAAAGTGTGGAAGGGCATGCTGGGACTTATAGTTTCACAACAGCTGGAGAGCCACAGGTTGGCCAGGCCTGTCCTACACTTTTAAGTGCTCTGGAAAGTCTATATAAATTCCATTCACACCCTGGGCCTAATGCAGAGTTGTACAGAAATCAGACATGCATGGTCCCACACTACATGCATAGAAAACATAAATGCCTGTATGCAGTTGTACGCATCTTGTAGCATGCCACCATCTGTGCGTTTGGTTTGCTACTCATCAGTGCGCACCTGCTTTAGTGGTAAGACCCTCTGTGTGCAAGTAAATGATTTCCAGATCAGGCATCAGGATGATTGATCCTGATCTAGGCTAAGGCACCTTCTCTGTTCATATACCAACACTGCAGCATTCCTGATGTGTGTGCTGTACTCTGTATTCTGTGTTGTGAATGCAAGGGCCTTCAAGTCACACCACGCTTGCACATGCATGCCAAATGGTGAACAGAGCCTTACAGTTACATGTTTCACCAATACATAATTCATTTTTGCCATTTATTTTTATCTTGTTCCGATAGCTTTGTCACTTTTCCTACAGCCATAACTCTACAAGAAATGTCTAGAGAAGAAAAAGATTTCAAGATGTGAGTATGGAGAAACAAAATAAAATAAAAAAAATAAAATATAATAATAATATAATAATAAAGTCCTTGTTCACCTGGAACTCGTGCCCTTTCTTCTGGGCAGCTCGTGGTAGTGTTGGGCTGACTCGTGTTTTCAGCTCTCTCAGTTCCAGTTCGCCTTTGGAGGAGTAACACAATTCATCGATCACCCCCACCACATATATACCATCAAGCTCGCCAAACACTGGAAACTCTCGGATACGGCCACCTATCATCAAACACAGGGTAACAATTACTATAAGTTGTGTAAAAGTGAAATACAGTCACTAGTGTGCCCAAAATGAATTAATTTCAATGTCCATGAAAACTTATGGCATTTTCTGCCAATGTTGATGGCTATACAAGATTCATTGTGAAAAAATAACTACATGTGTGTCCACATACATCTAGCCTCCTAGTGTGTTAAACATCACTTCTAGTCACGCCATGTCGTGGCGTAACTTGGTAGCGCAGAGCTTCTTTTTGTGCGACTTTTTACATTAAAATTAGTATTTTGATGCATTGCTATGTGAATAGGATTAGAGATGAGCGGATTCGGTTTTACTCGGTTTTACTCGGTTCTCAAAACCGAATCTTATTGGCTATCCAAAACACGTGACATCCGTGAGCCAATAAGATTCGGTTTTGAGAACCGAGTAAAACCGAATCCGCTCATCTCTAAATAGGATGCACAAGTAGCTTATGCTGATTAAAATGATATGCGGCATGCAGAACCGTAACTTGACATTTTGGTGCCGTGTGACAGAAAGTGAATTGGTGCGCCTCCCCCACCCATACCTAAACTAGGTCCAGAGCCTATGCACTGTGAGCTGAGCACACGGCACACAATTAGTTACACACCTAGCACCACCACACTACAGCACATTTGCCACACATAAAGTGCAGCTTGTTCCAGAAGCCTTACCGAGGGACTGAAGAAGAGTGCATTGCGGGACAGCTCAGAGTTCCAGGGGAACTGGCCGCACGCTGCCGCTGCAGGAAGCTTCTCTGCCTGCCCTCTCACTGAGGAGATACAAGGAGCAGCTGCCACGTGATATGGTTTAGCTTCCTGTTCAGACCTCCGTCCCCCAAAGGATAACAAAAACCTGTCAGCTACGGGCAGCGCACGGAGGGGAGGGAGTTGTGGAGGATTCGCTGCGGCTGAAGAGGGAGCCCGGAGAGGCCGGAGCATGGAGGTGTTATGTATGTAACAAAAGCAGGAACCGGACGCACCTCACCGCAACTAGTACTGTAGCTAGCGCCGGTGGTTGTGGGGATGCCAGGCATGGAAGGAGACTGTAGTGCAGCACAGCCCTGCGGGTTCTGCCAGCGGTCCTACACCCACAGTGCATATGCGCTGTGGGCCAAGCACCGCTGGCACACACCTAGTTACGGCCTGTTTCTGTCTGTGATCAATTTTTGTTTAATAAACATATTTTTCAAAGTTGTATTTTTTTTTTTTTTTTTTAAATACATGTTATTAGTATGCCTTGTAGAAGCATGGGTAAAATCTTTATTAGTATGGCAGAAACAGGTATGAAGTGATTATTTATCAGATACATTAAATATATACTACTTGAAAAGTAATGTTATAGGAATACTATAGGAATGAAGGTTTACAGTAAATGAAGGTATACATTTAAAAACGAGATTTATGGTAAGAACTTACCGTTGTTAAATCTCTTTCTGCGAAGTACACTGGGCTCCACAAGGAATTACATCGGGGTGTAGAGTAGGATCTTGATCCAAGGCACCAACAGGCTGAAAGCTTTTAGCTGTTCCCAAGATGCACAGCACCGCCTCCTCTATAACCCCGCCTCCATGCCAGTGAGCTAAGTTTTTTTAACCAGCCCAATGCAGTAGCAGGTACCAGAGACGACAACCGATCGTAGCCAATTACACCACACGCTCACCTCAGGAGAGGGTGTCAGCGGCCATGCCAATACCTACCCAAAAAAGCTAAAGTGCGTCAGGGTGGGCACCTTATGGAGCCCAGTGTACCTCGCAGAAAGAGATTTAACAACGGTAAGTTCTTATCATAAATCTCGTTTTCTGCTGCGGGGTACACTGGGCTCCATAAGGAATTACATCGGGGTTGTCCCAAAGCAGTTCCTCACGGGAGGGGACGCACTGTAGCGGGCACAAGAACCCGGCGTCCAAAGGAAGCATCCTGGGAAGAGGCGGTATCGAAGGCATAGAACCTTATAAACGTGGTCCCTGAGGACCACGTAGCCACCTTACACAATTGTTCAAGGGTCGCACCACGGTGGGCTGCCGAAGAAGGTCCAACCGATCGAGTAGAATGGGCCTTAATGGTAACAGGAGCTGGACGACCTGCCTGTACATAAGCATGTGCAATCACCATTCTAATCCATCTAGCCAGAGTCTGCTTGGAAGCAGGCCAGCCTCGTTTGTGAAAACCAAACACAAAAAGAGAATCCGATTTCCTTACGGAGGAAGTTCTCTTCACATAGATACGGAGAGCCTGTACCACATCCAAAGACCGTTCTTTGGGAGACAACACAGGAGAATTAAAGGCCGGAACCACAATCACTTGGTTAAGGTGGAAAGAAGGCACCACCGTAGGCAAATAACCAGGCCGCGTTCGAAGAACCGCCCGGTCACGGTGAAAGATCAAATAGGGAGACTTGCAGGATAAGGCACCCAAGTCCGAGACCCTTCTAGCTGAAGCAATAGCCAGCAAGAATAGGACCTTAAGGGAAAGCCACTTAAGGTCAGCACTTGCAAGGCCTCCAAAACCACCGACAAGTCCCAAGGGGTCACAGGCGGCACATAAGGAGGCTGAATCCTCAACACACCCTGAGGGAATGTATGGACATCAGGTAGGGTGGCAATCTTTCTCTGAAACCAAACAGACAAGACAGAAATGTGAACCTTGAGGGAGGCCAGACGCAGGCCTAAGTCCAGGCCCTGTTGTAGGAAGGCCAACAGTTTGGCCGTGCTAAACTTGAAAACTTCATGATTGTGAGACGCACACCAAGTAAAGTAAACATTCCAGACCCTATAGTAAATCCGAGCAGAAGCCGGCTTACGGGCCTTCAACATAGTTTGAACGACCGCCTCATAAAAAACCCTTGGTCCTCAGGTCGGAAGCCTCAAGAGCCATGCCGTCAAAGCCAGACGGGCCAAGTCCTGGTAAACACAAGGGCCCTGAACAAGGAGATCTGGTCGTTGTGGAAGTAGAAGGGGACAATCTAGCGAGAGGCCCTGTAGATCGGAGAACCAGTGCCGTCTGGGCCACGCTGGAGCTAGCAGAAGTAGGTTTCCTCCTTCTTGCTTGAACTTCCGTATTACTCTGGGCAGGAGTGACACTGGAGGGAACACGTACGGCAGCCGAAAGTTCCATGGGATTGACAGAGCATCCACGAACGCTGCTTGAGGATCCCTTGTCCTTGCTCCAAATACCGGAACCTTGCGATTGTGTCGAGACGCCATCAGGTGCACATCTGGGAGGCCCCACTTGTACACTAGGAGTTGAAACACCTCTGGATGTAGGCTCCATTCTCCGGCGTGCACATCCTGACGACTGAGATAGTCCGGAATGAATACTGCTGATATGGCTGGCAGATGGCATTCTGCCCACTGAAGAATCCTTGATACTTCCCTCATTGCCATGCAGCTTCGAGTGCCACCCTGATGATTTATGTACATCACCGTGGTGGCGTTGTCCGATTGCATCTGAACAGGTCTGTTCTGTATGAGATGCTGGGCCAGTGTCAACGCATTGAACACTGCCCGCAGTTCCAGAATATTTATCAGGAGTAGAGACTCCTCGTTAGTCCACCGACCATGAAGAGAGTGTTGTTCCAACACCACACCCTAACCCCTCAGACTGGTATCCGTTGTCAGGAGGACCCAGTCGGATATCCAGAACGGACGGCCCCTGCTCAATTGATGGTCCTGCAGCCACCAACTCAGTGACAGGCGGACCTACGGAGATAATGAGATCATGTGAGATCTTATCCGGTGAGGCAGGCCGTCCCACTTGGTAAGAATTAACTTCTGCAGAGGGCGATAGTGGAACTGAGCATACTCCACCATGTTGAAAGCCGACACCATGAGACCCAGAACTTGCATTGCCGAATGAATCGACACTCGCGGACGAGATAGGAAGCATCGAATCCTGTCCTAAAGCTTCAGGACTTTCTCCTTAGACAGGAACAACTGTTGGTTGTGAGTGTTCAATAACGCTCCCAGATAAAACATGCGTCGAGCAGGAACCAGGGAGGATTTCTTCCAGTTGATCAGCCACCCGTGGGCTGTCATGCACTGGACCGTCAGATTGAGGTGACACAGGAGAAGTTCTGGGGAATTTGCCAGGATCAAAAAATCGTCCAAGTACGGTAGGATCCTGACCCCTTGACGGCGGAGTGTAGCCGTCATGACCGCCATTACTTTGGTGAAAACTCAGGGAGCCGTTGTCAAACCAAAAGGGTAACGCCCGAAATTGGTAATGAAGGTTGCCCACCGCAAACTGCATGTACTGTTGATGATAAACCGCAATAGGAATATGCAGGTAGGCATCCTGTATGTCCAGGAAGACTATATAGTACCCAGGGTCCATGGCCAGAACAATAGAGCGCAGAGTTTCCATACGAAACTTGGAGACCTGCACATGCTTGTTCAAGGACTGCAGATTGAGAATGGGCCGCGAGGACCCGTTCGGTTTCGGGACTAGAAACAGCGTGGAATAGTACCCCTTGCTTCTCTGAGTCAGAGGCACCTGTACCACCACTTCTGTGACCAGGAGGAAATGTACCACTGAGTGCAACGTGTTTGCTTTTGCCGGATCCAGAGGCACATCTGTCAGGCAAAACCGCTGCGGGGGACGATTCTTGAAGGGTATGGCGTAACCTCGAGCGACGACTTCCCTCGCCCAGGCATCTGAAGTGGTCTTCAACCATTCCTGGGCAAAACCTAGAAGTCAGCCCCCCTCCCTGGGATCCCCCAGAGGGAGGCCAGCCCAGTCATGCGGCAGGCTTGTCAGTTTTGGAAGCTGGCTGACGGGCAGCCCAGGCACGCTTCGGTCTGGGCTTGGCAGGTCTGGAAGCACGAGTTTGCTTTGGGCACGCATGACCTTTTGTTTTCCTGGAGGACAAAAGGGCAGAGGGAAAGTACTTTTAGCCTTCTGTGTTGAAGGAGCCGTACTAGGTAGGCAAGCTGTTTTAGCAGTAGCCAGATCAGCCACTATCTTATGGAGGTCTTCTCCGAAGTGAATGTCTCCCTTGAAAGGAAGCACCTCCAGGGTTTTCTTGGAATCCATATCCACCGACCAGGATCTCAACCAGAAGATATGTCTAGCCAAGACGGACGTAGTAGCAGCCTTGGTCGCGAGCACCCCAGCATCGGAGGCCGCCTCCTTAAGGTACAGAGAAGCCATGGCAATATACGAGAGAAGCGTTGGAAGGCAGTTCCGCCTCAAGTTCCTGAGCCTACGCCTCAACAGCTTCAGTAGCCAAGGTCGCTGCAATTGTTGGCCTATGCACAGCCCCCGTTAGGGTATAAATCACTTTTAAACAGCCCTCCACATGACGATCCGTCGGTTCCTTCAGAGAGGTGACGGTAGTTACTGGCAGAGCAGAGGAAACCATACACACCACATGAGAATCTACAGGCGGAGGGGTTTCCCAATTTTTACATACCTCCGCAGAGAGAGGATAGCGAGCCAACAGTCTCTTATTCGGTGTGAATTTTGTCCCCGGATTTTCCCAGGATTCCTGACGTATGTCAACCAGGAGTTCAGAATGGGGTAAAACTTGTTTAAACCACATTCTTACGTTTAAACCTATCCAGTTTCTTGGAGACAGTCTCAGGCTCAGGATCATCAGACACCTGAAGGATGAGCCCGATTGCCTCAATCAAATCCGGGACATCCACCAATGACTTCCCTTCCCCATCAGACACATCAGTGTCTGTGAGGTCAGTATATGCACCGTCCTCGTCATAGGACGTATCTGGAATAGCAGTGGATCGGGAGGAGGTACTGGCCCGTTTAGAAGACGACTTAGTCTTAGGCGGGCGAGAGTGACACTTCGATTTAGTCATAGATCGATTCAAATGCTGTAACCGAGTGGAAAGCTGATCCGCCCATGGCGGGTTCACAGCAGGGACCATAAACTGTTGCAGTGGCACAGGGGGCGTCAATTTAGTCACAAGCGTGTTTAACAATGTGGAAAATGTAGCCCAAGGTGGGTCTTGTGATGCCCCAGGTGCTACCGACCCACTGGGGGGGGGGGGGTAAGGAACCCCTGAACCTGAACTCTCAGCTGCCATATTATCCTCCGTTACGTCCACGGACTCACTACCATGCAGTGTGGAAGAAACCCCGGCGTTGTTGCCACGTGTAGCAGACATAACTATGGCCCTCATTCCGAGTTGTTCGCTCGCTAGCTGATTTTAGCAGCATTGCACACGCTAGGCCGCCACCCTCTGGGAGTGTATCTTAGCATAGCAGAATTGCGAATGAAAGATTAGCAGAATTGCGAATAGATAATTCTTAGCAGTTTCTGAGTAGCTCGAGACTTACTCCTACACTGCGATCAGATCAAGCCGTTTCGTTCCTGGTTTGACGTCACAAACACGCCCTGCGTTCGCCCAGCCACTCCCCCGTTCCTCCAGACACACGCGTTTTTCCCTGACACGCCTGCGTTTTTTAGCCAACGCCGGGAAAACGCTGAGTTACCACCCAGAAACGCCCCTTTCCTGTCAATCATTTACCGAACACCAGTGCGACTGAAAAGCGCCGCAGAAGCTACAGCAAAACAGCTAAGTTCTTTGTAAAATAACTAAGCGCATGCGCTCTGCGAACCTTGCGCATGCGCAGTAAGCAACTAATCACAGTATCGCGAAAATCGGCAACGAGCGAACAACTCGGAATTACCCCCTATGTGCACAATATTGGGCAACCTGGTACAAAGTATAGCAGCACTATACCTAGCAAGAACTCTCAGTAAAGTGTGCCTATGATAGCACAGACCGGGAGTTCAATATAGATTATATGGTGACTATAAATCACAAGTAAAAATACACCGTCAGTATCTCTTGTGATACAATCCTATATTAAACATAAAGGACAACCTGAAACACTTGGCCCCCTCAGGTATAGTAATATAGGAATAGCCTATAACATAGAAATACCATGTAATAAGGCAACCACGCAGCAGCTGCATGCACACACGCGTATATAGTCACAGGCATACCATACTGTGCATTGTTATATCACAGGGTGTTTGTACCAGACAACCCTGAATGTATGCACTCTCTTAACTAACACTGTCCCAGTGACAGATAGAATACTTAAGTGTCCTGTAGGAAGCACAGCACTGGCAATCAGGCAGTTCCACAGAGGAGGATTTGCCCTAGCAGTCCCAGGAACAGCAAGGCTCTGTCTGTAATGGCTGCTGACTGGGAGTGAGGGAGAGGGAAGCAGCTCCAGGGCTGGAACAGTGCTGAAATGGCGCCCTGGGGCTCAGGGGAGTGGCCTCAGGTCCGACCTGCTCCCTCTGCTGGCATCCCCACCGGGTGCGTGCGGGCAGTGTAAAAACGGAGGGTATAATAAAATGTCCCCTGACCTGTGCCCATAAATAGACCCTGGTGGCTAGTGGAGCAGCTACCCAGTATTCAGTGCGCTGCCTGCCTCCTACGGCCGTGCTGGTTTGCGGTAAAGTGCGGCACGGGAGCCCCTTACCTCCCCCTTGTCTGCGGCCCCGCGATCCGGGAGACGGCGGCGTGTGTGACTCACTGTTAGAAGAAGAAGCCGGCGCCTCCGCTGCAGTGACCCGGCAACTAGGGCGCGGGAGTATACAGAGCCGCTGGGGGTGATGGAGCTGCACGCAGGGAAGTCTATGAGACTTTGCCAGCAGCAGCCCTTAGTCTTCTTTTACAAGAATATCTTCTTTTCTGTAAAAATGAAGCTCTGAATAAGCTGCTTAAGGAAGCCTCCTTTTAAGTGCCTGCATACTGCATGGCACCAACTTACAAACTGAGCTCCCTGGGCATGGAGGCGGGGTTATAGAGGAGGCGGCGCAGAGCATCTTGGGAACAGTCAAAAGCTTTGAGCCTGTTGGTGCCTCGGATCAAGATCCTACTCTACATCCCGATGTGAATCCCTGTGGAGCCCAGTGTACCCCGCAGCAGAAAATAAGATTTTACTTACCGATAAATCTATTTCTCATAGTCCGTAGTGGATGCTGGGGACTCCGTCAGGACCATGGGGAATAGCGGCTCCGCAGGAGACAGGGCACAAAAGCAAGCCTTTAGGATCACATGGTGTGCACTGGCTCCTCCCCCCACGACCCTCCTCCAAGCCTCAGCTAGGTACTGTGCCCGGACGAGCGTACACAATAAGGAAGGATCTTGAATCCCGGGTAAGACTCATACCAGCCACACCAATCACACCGTACAACTTGTGATTTTAACCCAGTTAACAGTATGATAACAATGAAGTAGCCTCTAAAAAAGATGGCTCACAACAATAATAACCCGATTTTTTTGTAACAATAACTATGTACAAGTAATGCAGACAATCCGCACTTGGGATGGGCGCCCAGCATCCACTACGGACTATGAGAAATAGATTTATCGGTAAGTAAAATCTTATTTTCTCTAACGTCCTAGTGGATGCTGGGGACTCCGTCAGGACCATGGGGATTATACCAAAGCTCCCAAACGGGCGGGAGAGTGCGGATGACTCTGCAGCACCAAATGAGAGAACTCCAGGTCCTCCTCAGCCAGGGCATCAAATTTGTAGAATTTAGCAAACGTGTTTGCCCCTGACTAAGTAGCTGCTCGGCAAAGTTGTAAAGCCGAGACCCCTCGGGCAGCCGCCCAAGATGAGCCCACCTTCCTTGTGGAATGGGCATTTACAGATTTTGGCTGTGGCAGGCCTGCCACAGAATGTGCAAGCTGAATTGTACTACAAATCCAACGAGCAATAGTCTGCTTAGAAGCAGGAGCACCCAGCTTTTTGGGTGCCTACATATAAACAGCAAGTCAGACTTTCTGACTCCAGCCGTCCTGGAATTATATATATATATATATATATATTTTCAGGGCCCTGACAACGTCTAGCAACTTGGAGTCCTCCAAGTCCCTAGTAGCCGCAGGCACCACAATAGGTTGTTTCAGGTGAAACGCTGACACCACCTTAGGAAGAAACTGGGGACGAGTCCGCAGTTCTGCCCTGTCCGAATGGAAAATCAAATATGGGCTTTTGTAAGACAAAGCCGCCAATTTTGACAATCGCCTGGCCTAGGCCAGGGCCAACAGCATGGTCACTTTCCATGTGAGATATTTCAAATCCACAGATTTGAGTGGTTCAAACCAATATGATTTGAGGAATCCCAACACTACGTTGAGATCCCACGGTGCCACTGGAGGCACACAAGGGCTGTATATGCAATACTCCCTTGACAAACGTCTGGACTTCAGGAACTGAAGCCAATTCTTTCTGGAAGAAAATCTATAGGGCCGAAACTTGAACCGTAATGGACACCAATTTTAGGCTCATAGACACTCCTGTTTGCAGGAAGTGCAGAAATCGACCTAGTTGAAATTTTTTCGTGGGGCCTTCCTGGCCTCACCCACGCAACATATTTTTACCACATGTGGTGATAACGTTGTGCGGTCACCTCCTTCCTGGCTTTGACCAGGGTAGGTATGACCTCTTCCGGAATGCCTTTTCCCTTAGGATCCGGCGTTCAAACCGCCATGCCGTCAAACGCAGTCGCGGTAAGTCTTGGAACAGACAAGGTCCCTGCTGGAGCAGGTCCTTTCTTAAAGGCCGATGCCACGGTTCCTCTTGGAACAGACATGGTACTTGCTGAAAGCAAATCCCTTCTTAGCTCCCGAGGCCATTAGTCCTCTGTGAGCATCTCTTGAAGTTCCGGTTACCAAGTCCCTCTTGGCCAATCCGGAGCCACGAGTATAGTTCTTACTCCTCTATGTCTTATAATTCTCAATACCTTGGTTATGAGAAGCAGAGGAGGGAACACATACACCGACTGTTACACCCACGGTGTTACCAGGACGTCCACAGCTATCGCCTGAAGGTCTCGTGACCTGGCGCAATACCTGTCCCATTTTTTGTTCGGGCGGGACGCCATCATGTCCACCTTTGGTCTTTCCCAACGGTTCACAATCATGCGGAAAACTTCCCGATGAAGTTCCCACTCTCCCGGGTGGAGGTCGTGCCTGCTGAGGAAGTCTGCTTCCCAGTCGTCCACTCCCGGAATGAACACTGCTGACAGTGTTATCACATGATTTTCCGCCTAGCGAAAAATCCTTGCAGTTTTGCCACTGCCCTCCTGCTTCTTGTGCCGCCCTTTCTGTTTACGTGGGCGACTGCCGTGATGTTATCCCACTGGATCAATACCGGCTGACCTTGAAGCAGAGGTCTTGCTAAGCTTAGAGCATTATAAATTTGCTCTTAGCTCCAGTATATTTATGTGGAGAGAATTCTCCAGACTTGATCACACTCCTTGTGTGACTGCTCCCCAGCCTCTCAGGCTGGCCTCCGTGGTCACGAGCATCCAATCCTGAATGCCGAATCTGCGGCCCTCTAGAAGATGAGCACTCTGTAATCACCACAGGAGAGACACCCTTGTCCTTGGATATAGGGTTATCCGCTGATGCATCTTAAGATGCGATCCGGACCATTTGTCCAGCAGATCCCACTGAAGAGTTCTTGCGTGAAATCTGCCGAATGGAAGCGCTTCGTAATAAGCAACCATTTTTACCAGGACTCTTGTGCAATGATGCACTGACACTTTTCCTGGTTTTAGGAGGATCCCGATTAGCTCGGATAACTCCCTGGCTTTCTCCTCTGGGAGAAACACCTTTTCCTGGACTGTGTCCAGAATCATCCCTAGGACCAGCAGACGTGTCGTCGGAACAACTGCGGTTTTGGAATATTTAGAATCCACCCGTGCTGTCGTAGAACTACTTGAGATAGTGCTACTCCGACCTCCAACTGTTCTCTGGACCTTGTTCTTATCAGGAGGTCGTCCATTTTCTTTGAAGACGAATCCTCCTTTCGGTCATTACCTTGGTAAGGACCCGGGGTGCCTTGGACAATCCAACGGCATTGTCTTGAAACTGATAGTGACAGTTCTGTACCACGAACCTGAGGTACCCTTGGTGAGAAAAGGCAAATTTTGGGACATGGAGGTAAGCATCCCTGATGTCCCGGGACACCATATAGTCCCCTTGTTCTTTGCTATCACTGCTCTGAGTGACTCCATCTGGATTTGAACCCTTGTAAGTGTTCAAATTTTTCAGATTTAGAATAGGTCTCACCTAGCCTTCAGTACCACCATATAGTGTGGAGTAATACCCCTTTCCTTGTTGTCGGAGGGGTAATTTTATTATCACCTGCTGGGAATACAGCTTGTGAATTGTTTTCAATACTGCCTCCCTGTCGGAGGGAGACATTGGTACAGCAGACTACAGGAACCTGCGAGGGGGGAAACCTCTCGACATTCCAATCTGTACCCCTTGGATACTACTTGTAGGATCCAGGGGTCCTGTACGGTCCCAGCGTCATGCTGAGAACTTGGTAGAAGCGGTGGAAGGCTTCTGTTCCTGGGAATGGGCTGCCTGCTGCAGTCTTCTTCCCTTTCCTCTATCCCTGGGCAGATATGACTCTTATAGGGACGAAAGGACTGAGGCTGAAAAGACGGTGTCTTTTTCTGCAGAGATGTGACTTAGGGTAAAAAACGGTGGATTTTCCAGCAGTTGCCCTGGCCACCAGGTCCCATGGACCGACCCCAAATAACTCCTCCCCTTTATACGGCAATACATCTTTGTGCCGTTTGGAATCTGCATCACCTGACCACTGTCGTGTCCATAAACATCTTCTTGCAGATATGGACATCGCATTTACTCTTGATGCCAGAGTGCAAATATCCCTCTGCGCATCTCGCATATATAGAAATGCATCCTTTAAATGCTCTATAGTCAATAAAATACTGTCCCTGTCAAAGGTATCAATATTTTTAGTCAGGGAATCCGACCAAGCCACCTCAGCTCTGCACATCCAGGCTGAGGCGATCGCTGGTCGCAGTATAACACCAGCATGTGTGTGTATACTTTTTAGGATATTTTTCAGCCTCCTATCAGCTGGCTCCTTAAGTACGGCCCTATCCGTAGATGGTACCGCTACTTGTTCTGATAAGCGTGTGAGCGCCTTATCCACCCTGAGGGGTGTTTCCCACCGCGCCTTAACTTCAGGCGGGAAAGGGTATACCGCCAATAATTTTCTATCAGGGGAAACCCACGCATCATCACACACTTCATTTAATTTATCTGATTCAGGAAAAACTACAGGTAGTTTTTTCACCTCACACATAATACCCTTTTTTGTGTTACTTGGAGTATCAGAAATATGATACACCTCCTTCATTGCCCTTAACGTGTGGCCCTAAAAGAAAATACGTTTGTTTCTTCACCGTCGACACTGAAATCAGTGTCCGTGTCTGGGTCTGTGTCGACCGACTGAGGTAAATGGGCATTTTACAGCCCCTGACGGTGTTTGAGACGCCTGGACAGATACTAATTTGTTCGCCGGCCCTCTCATGTCGTCAACCGGCTTGCAGCGTGTTGACATTGTCACGTAATTTCCATAAATAAGCCATCCATTCCGGTGTCGACTCCCTAGAGAGTGACATCACCATACAGGCAATTTGCTCCGCCTCCTCACCAATATTTTCCTCATACATGTCGACACACACGTACCGACATACAGCACACACATAGGGAATGCTCTGATAGAGGACAGGACCCACTAGCCCTTTGGGGAGACAGAGGGAGAGTTTGCCAGCACACACCAAAACGCTATAATTATCCAGGGACAACCTTTATATAAGTGTTCCTCCCTTATAGCATTTTAATATATATACATATCGCCAAATCAGTGCCCCCCCTCTCTGTTTTAACCCTGTTTCTGTAGTGCAGTGCAGGGGAGAGCATGGGAGCCTTCCCACCAGCCTTTCTGTGAGGGAAAATGGCGCTGTGTGCTGAGGAGAATAGGCCCCGCCCCCTTTTCGGCGGGCTTCTTCTCCGGAGTTTTAGATATCTGGCAGGGGTTAAATACATCCATATAGCCTCAAGGGCTATATGTGATGTATTTTTCGCCATACAGGTATTATACATTGCTGCCCAGGGCGCCCCCCTCCAGCGCCCTGCACCCTCCGTGACCGCTGTGTGAAGTGTGCTGACAACAATGGCGCACAGCTGCAGTGCTGTGCGCTACCTGATGAAGACTGAGAGTCTTCTGCCGCCTGGTTCCGGACCTCTTCATCTTCAGCGTCTGCAAGGGGGGTCGGCGGCGCGGCTCCGGGACGAACCCCAGGGCGAGCCCTGTGTTCCGACTCCCTCTGGAGCTATGTCCAGTAGCCTAAGAATCCAATCCATCCTGCACGCAGGTGAGTTGAAAATCTCTCCCCTAAGTCCCTCGATGCAGTGAGCCTGTTGCCAGCAGGACTCACTGAAAATAAAGAACCTAAAAACTTTTTCTAAGTAACTCTTTAAGAGAGCCACCTAGATTGCACCCTTCTCGGCCGGGCACAAAAACCTAACTGAGGCTTGGAGGAGGGTCGTGGGGGGAGGAGCCAGTGCACACCATGTGATCCTAAAGGCTTGCTTTTGTGCCCTGTCTCCTGCGGAGCCGCTATTCCCCATGGTCCTGACGGAGTCCCCAGCATCCACTAGGACGTTAGAGAAATTTATATTTTAGGTTACTAAAGTGGCCAACAGACAGAACTGGACAATTATTCTTAATGCCATGTATTCCTAGCTCAGCAGAATCACTATATCTATTCAATGTTACTCATGAAATAGACAGATGCGCAGGAGAGGTTGTGTGAATTACTGAATAAATGAAGTAATCCTGACTATTTTACATACCTGACTGTAAAACCGGGATCATAGCTAAAATGTTGAGACATTTTATAGCCCAAGAGTCTTCACGGGTTTGTGTTGCCACGGATACAACATCGTGCACCTCCAGCTCTGGAAAGTGAATCCATGAGAGAATTTAGTAAATAAATATACACTGTAAATCAAGTGTTAGAAGACAGAGTTATAACTATAATTATTTATCCAGACACAGGACTAAGCTAACCTCTGGCCAAATGTATACTAGATCCTTCATTCATTGCTGCAGTTTTCTCCAGCCGTACAGGTTCTGGCTCTTCAATTCTGTACACCATTTGCTGTTCACACCAGGTCTGGGAACAAACGTCAGTCACAGTCACATACTTCAGGTGATATTTCTCCAGTGGCACTTCCAGTTCTTGCTTCCTTTTTCTTTGTACATAGTCTCCAGTCCTGTACTGAAGCAGACTTTCTGCACTCTCTGCATTCACATCACTTCAAAGGGAACATGAGAAACAAATCAATTTGACTGTATGACATCATTTGGAAAAGAGCATTTTATTCTCACTATAGCATTCTGTTTTAGGTTATCTCACTGAACCAAAGAAATAGGTTCTTTTGTATGTGTTCTGAACTTCAACGCAGAGGGGAGGGCAAAGCAAACCAAAAGTGAAAGTGTCAATCACCTCCTGTACCAGATCTTCATTACCACTATAAGGCTGAATTCTGAGTCGAATACAGCAGCATCTATTGGCCGTCGCTCGTCTGCGAGTTTATACAAATGGCTTACAAAACCCGTTCTCTTGTGTACAATCAACAAAGCCAAAAGTGCAAGGACTGAGATGCCCACTTCTAGTGCCAGTTCACACTGTAATAATGATTGGTGCATTCTTATATGCACCATTGAAACGTGAACCAGACCTAGGCAGGTGCAGTTTCTCTGTCTGACCATGGCCTCCTAATACATTCGGCTCTGTGTCCTGGAATGCAGCCCATCTGCAAAACTCCCATAACATGCCTATTGCTCAACATACCAATTTTGCACGCACTACTAGCCACACCCACCCTGTCAATTCCCAAAATCGCTCATCACTTTTCTGCCACAATCCTGATAGCATCTGACCCGCTGTGTGGAACGCCCTGGCAGTGGGCCAATCGGGTAAGAGGCACGGCTAAGCATTATGCCCCTGGCACAGAGGTGGTAAAACTCCCCCCCCCCCCTCCCCCCAAGATAAATAGAACCCCACACACACACACACACACCACAAAAAGCCATCGATTGTGGAGAGCCATTGGCAAACCACTGATGGCTGTCAACAATCAATGTTGATGACCAACCCTACATATAGTTACAAAGAATAGCATAAAATAATGGTCTGTTCTTGTACAATAAAGCCCTCTGTAAAGAGAGATGTGCATGCCATCAATTCATTTGTATTTCAGCTTTGGAGGAAAAGCAAATACAAGTTTGTGCTACAATGGAGAAGAAGGGTAGAGGTACCCAAATTTAGATATGGGATATCTAGACAACAAACCCCCCCATACTCCCAATACATAACAAAAAAGGTATCATTGAATTAAGGCTATAAAATAGGATTTTAATTACCTACCGGTAAATTCTTTTCTCATAGTCCGTAGAGGATACTGGGGTCTACATTAGTACCATGGGGTATAGACAGGTCCACTAGGAGCCTTGGGCACTTTAAGAAATCAAGTTTGCACTGGCTCTTCCCTCTACGCCCCTCCTACCAGACTCAGTCTAGAAACTGTGCCCGAGGAGATGGACATACCGTGAGAAAAGGATAGATAAGGATAGTGGTGAGATTCTGAACCAGCGCGCGCGCGCGCGCACACACACACACACACACACACACACACACACACACACACACACACACACACGGAAAGCCATGCTAACCAAACATGAAAACAGGAACAGCAACAGCTGAACCAACATTACTTAACCAAGTAACAGTGCAGAAACGAAGCACCGGGCGGGTGCCCAGTATCCTCTACGGACTACGAGAAAAGGATTTACCGGTAGGTAATTAAAATCCTATTTTCTCTTACGTCCTAGATACTGGGGTCCACGTTAGTACCATGGGGATGTACCAAAGCTCCCAAACCGGGTGGGAGCGTGCTGAGGGTCCTGCAGAACTGATCGACCTCTGAGGACCTTTAGTTTGGTCAAAGTATCGAGCTTGTAGAACTTAGCAAACATGTTTGAACCAGATCAAGTAGCTGCTCAGCAGAGCTGTAAGGCCGAGACACCCCAGGCAGCCGCCCAGGAAGAACCCACCAACCTAGTAGAGTGGGCATGTACAGATCTAGGAACCGGCAAACCTGCTGTAGAGTAAGCATGCTGGATAGTAAGCTTGATCCAGCGAGCAACAGACTGCTTGAAAGCAGGACACCCAATTTTATTGGGATCATAGAATACAAACAGCAAGTCCGATTTTCTGTGACGAGCTGTCCGTTTGACATAGATTTTCAAAGCCCGCACAACATCCAGGGACTTTGAAGTGGAAGAGGTGTCAGTAAGCACCGGAACCATAATAGGCTGGTTGAAATAAAACGCAGACACCACCTTTGGAAGAAATTGCTGACGAGTTCTGAGTTCAGCTCTGTCCTCATGAAAAATTCCGACACACATCTTGCCGAAGCCAAGGCCAGCAATGTAACAGTCTTCCATGTAAGAAACACTACATCAACCTCATGTAAAAGGCTCAAACCATTCAGATTGTAGAAACTGCAACACCACATTGAGATCCCAAGGTGCCGTGGGAGGCACAAAGGGTGGCTGGATGTGCAGAACCCCTTTCAAAAACGTCTGAACCTCAGGGAGGGACGCCAACTGTCTTTGGAAGAAAATGGACAAGGCCGAGATCTGTACCTTTAAAGAGCCCAAACGTAGGCCCACATCCACTCCTGACTGCAGAAAAAGCAGAAAACGACTCCGCTAAAATTCCACTGTAGGGAATTTCCTGTTTTCACACCAAGACACATACGTCCTCCAAATCCGGTTGTAATGTTTAGGCGTTACCCCTTTTCTGGCTTGGATCGGGGTAGGAATTACCCTGTCTGGAATACCGTTTCCGGGATAAAATTTGACGCTCAACCGCCATGCCGTCAAACGTAGCCACGGTAAGTCCTGATAGACGAACGTCTCCTGTTGCAGAAGGTCCTCTCGAAGAGGCCACGGATCCTCCAGCAGCATGTCCAGGAGATCTGCGTACCAAGCGCTTCTTGGTCAATCCGGAGCAATGAGAATTGCTTGAACCTTTTCTCTTTTTATTCTTTTGAGAAATCTTGGGATCAGTGGAAGTGGTGGAAACACATACACCATCTGGTAAACCCATGCCTGTGGGTCTCTCGACTTGGAACAATACCGCCTGGGTTTGTTGTTGAGAGGAGAGGCCATCATGTCGATTTGTGGAATTCCCCACCAACGTGTCACGCACCCAAACACCTCTGGGTGAAGGCTCCACTCTCCTGGGTGGAGGTCGTGTCTGCTGAGGAAGTCTGCTTCCCAGTTGTCTACTCTCGGAATGAAGACCGCCGACAACGTCACAGCGTGTCTTTCTGCCCAGAGGAGAGTCCGTGTTACCTCTGACATTGCTGCTCTGCTCTTCGTTACGCCATGTCGGTTTATGTACGTTACTGCCATCACATTGTCCGACTGAACCTGGATTGCTTGATCTTGAAGATGGGCTGCCTGCAGAAGGGCGTTGTATATGGCCCTTACTGTAGTTCCAGAATGTTGATTGGAAAAATGGTTTCCTGATTTAACCATTTTACTTGGAACTGTGCCCCCTGGATGACTGCTCCCCACCCTCTGATGCTTGCGTCTGTGGTTAGCAGAATCCAATTTTGAATCCCGAACCTTCGGCCCTCGGTCAGGTGACAAGTATGGAGCCACCACAGAAGAGAAATCCTGGCTTTTGGCGACAGACGAATCCTCTGGTGCATATGTAAATGCGATCCGGACCATTTGTCCAACAGGTCCAGCTGGAAGGGTCTTGAGTGAAACCTTCCGTACTGCAGTGCCACGTAAGCGGCTACCATCTTTCCCAGAAGGCGAATGCAGAGATGCACCAATATCCGTGTTTGTTTCAGAACATCCCGCACCATTGACTGGATCACCACTGCCTTTTCCAATGGAAGGAACACCTTCTGTACTTCCGTATCCAGTATTATCCCCAGGAACGGAAGCCTCAGAGTTGGTTCAAGGTGAGATTTTGGTAGGTTCAGAATCCACATGTGATCCCGGAGTAGTCTAGTTGAGAGGGCAATGTTGTCCAATAACCACTCCCTGGATGTTGCTTTTATCAGCAGATCGTCCAGGTACGGAATAATGTTCACTCCCCGTTTGCGGAGGAGAAACATCTCTGCCATTACCTTGGTGAACACCCTCGGAGCCATGGAGAGGCCTGGAACTGGTAGTGACAGTCCTGTAAGGCAAACCTGAGATAAGCCTGATGAGGCGGCCAGATCGGGATATGAAGGTATGCATCCTTGATATCCAGAGACACCAAGAATTCCCCTTCCTCCAGACTCGAGTTCACCGCTCTCAGAGACTCCATCTTGAATTTGAACACCCGTAAATTCGGGTTCAACAACTTGGTTTAAAATGGGTCTCACCGAACCGTCCGGTTTTGGTACAACAAACAGGTTGGAATACTAACCTCTGGTCCGTAGCGGAGGTGGAACTGTAACAATGACCAGAGTCTGTACCAGTTTTTGAATTGCATCCTGTAAATTTATACTTGCCTCCTGAGTAGCTGGTAAGCCTGACTTGAAAAATCTGTTAGGTGGGAGTTCCTGAAACTCCCGTCTGTACCCCTGGCTGAAGACCTCTTTGACCCAGGGATCCTGTCAGGACGTCGCCCATATGTGACTGAAATCTCTTAAATCGGGCTCCCACCTGCCTGTCTCCCAAGCAGAGAGGTCCACCGTCATGCTGAAGAGTTTGAGGAAGCAGAATTGGAGTTCTGTTCTGCTTGTTTTCTGGGTTTACCTCTATTGCCTTTGAAGGCTGTAGAAGAACCCTTGGCTTTATGTTTGAATTTTGCTGTCCGAAAGGACTGCAGAGTCGGAGTAGAGTAGGTCTTCCTAGCTAGTGGGGCTGCGGAAGGTAGATATGCAGACTTACCCGCCGTAGCCTTGGATATCCACGTATCCAGTAAGTCACCAAACAGGGCCTCGTCTGTGAAAGGTAGGCTTTCCACACCCTTTCTGGAATCCGCATCCACCGTCCACTGACGGAGCCATAGGCCTCTGCGTGCTGACACTGCCATAGCCGTGGAGCGTGCATTGAGCAATCCAATTTATTTTATGGCTTCCACCATAGAATTTGCAGAGTCCTGTATATATTGCAGGAGTAAAATCATCTCACCTCTTGGTACGGAATCTAACCCCTCAAATAGGTTAACAGCAGACAGAGAGGGGGAAGGGGAAGGGGAGTGCTCCCCCTCCCCCCCAGCACACTAAAAAATTACCTGTGACCATACCTGAACCTATATTGTAACAGAATTTCAGAGAATTAGTCACACGTGTTTGCAAAGACATGTTTAGCTGCTGATATAATTATAATTTTTTAGTGTGCTGGGGGGGGGGGATATCAGGGGGGGAAAGCACCCCCCCCCCTCTCTGTCTGCCGTTTGTCTGTGACCCCTCCCCCTTTCTAGCACCTGATATAATTATTTCCAGGAATGATAGAGCAACTGCCATTGCTTGTCTGCATGTGTGAGAAAGTCATTGAATGGGAGCAGTATTTGGAAGGCATGCTGTTCCTTGTAGTGCTAATGGGAGATCCTGGGGGTGGCTCCCGGGTAAGAGAGCTCTCTGTCTGGATGTGTTTTAGTATGAGCCTTTATCATGAGGCCTACTGTAGACAAATTACATGGCCCTATGTGGGCACTGCTATTATGTAGTGTTAGGGACTGCTGATATCGGAGAAGCCTTGGCGCAGCTCAGCAGCTAAACATGTCTTCGCAAACACGTGACTCATTCTCTGAAATTCTATTACCATATAGGTTCAGGCATGGTTACAGGTAATTTTTTAGTGTGCTGGGGGGATATCGGGGGGGTGGGGGGGAAGCACCCCCCTCTCTGTCTGCTGTTTGTCTGTGACCCCTCCCCCCTTTCTAGCACCTGATCTAATTATCTCCAGGAATGATAGAGCAACTGCCATTGTTTGCCCTCAGTTAGGTTACCTGACAATTTTGCAATGGCCCTAGTGTACAGAGGTTTGAGAGTGGTCTCAATCTTGCTGTCTGCCGCACCTTTTAAGGAGGCTGCCCCCGGGACCGGTAAAACCATTTTACACGATAATCTAGATACCGATGCGTAAACAATCGGTGGGTTTTCCCATTTTTTTCTATCGTCCTGAGGAAAAGGGAAAGATGTGTGTAACCTTTTAGGGATCTAAAACTTCTTGTCAGGATTAGACCAAGTTTCTTCAAATAAGGAATATAGGGGGTAATTCAGGGTTGATCGCAGCAGCAAGTTTGTTAGCAGTTGGGCAAAACCAAGGGCCTAAGGGGTATATTAAATTAGCAGCGATAACGGACTTTTCGCGTGAAAAGTCCAGTTTTCGCACGAAAAACCGGACTTTTACCGCGCAACGCAATTACAGCCTATTCAATCTTCCGGGAAAATTTATCGGTGATAATTTTTTTCACTAATTTCACTTCACCTACTCTGAAGCAGGTGAAGAGTTGGGAAAAGTCACTATTTTAAGGTAAAAATGTTTGGATATGGTACAGAACTCCTGGGACACCCCCCTTAATGACTAATTAGGCACGTTGAAGTTTTTAATTATTTTTAATTGGCCAATAATGACATGTCATTTTTGGGGTGAAAAAGTACAAAGTGATGGAAATTGGGGTTCAAGGTATGGGACAGGTATATTGGGGTGCTTTATGAGTGGGACAGGTGTTTTTTAGGCTTGCAGATGGGAGTAATCGGTCTGTTTCCACTTTTTTTTTTTTTTTTAAAGTACCCTAAAATTATCCAAATATATACTTATACCCATTTTCATGTACCCCAAATTTAATGAGAGCATTTACTTTGCTCAAAAAAACTTGCTTTCTATCATTTTTTTGAATTTTTAAAAAAATGCATATAACAGCCATTTCACACAATTTAAGTCCCCAAAAACGCTCTAATGTGACCTCTAACACACTTCTCTTCTGTTTTCCTATGTTAGTTTAGCATTTTTTGGGGTACAGGCTGATTTCCCCATTTTCACTGCAAGAATTTTCATGTGAAACCCGTTTGGAATTAAATAGGTCGAAAAACGGAGCATTTTCGCGTCAATTTTCGCCCGATTGCCGCGAAAAATGTTTGGGCGAAAAATTGCCGCGAATTTGCGGATAATGGTGGTCATTCCGAGTTGTTCGCTCACAAGCTGCTTTTAGCAGCTTTGCACACGCTAAGCCGCCGCCTACTGGGAGTGAATCTTAGCATAGTAAAATTGCGAACGAAAGATTAGCAGAATTGCGAATAGACACTTCTTAGCAGTTTCTGAGTAGCTCCAGACTTACTCGGCAACTGCGATCAGTTCAGTCAGTTTCGTTCCTGGTTTGAAGTCACAAACACACCCAGCGTTCGCCCAGACACTCCCCCGTTTCTTCAGACACTCCCACGTTTTTCCCAGAAACGGCAGCGTTTTTTCACACACACCCATAAAACGGCCAATTTCCGCCCAGAAACACCCACTTCCTGTCAATCACATTACGATCACCAGAACGAAGAAAAAACCTTGTAATGCCGTGAGTAAAATTCCTAACTGCATAGCAAATTTACTTGGCGCAGTCGCAGTGCGAACATTGCGCATACGCAATTAGCGGAAAATCGCTGCGATGCGAAGAAAATTACCGAGCGAACAACTCGGAATGACCACCAATGATCGCAGCAGCAAATTTGTTAGCAGTTGGGCAAAACCATGTGCACTGCAGGGGGGACAGATATAACATGCAGAGAGAATTAGATTTGGGTGGGTTATTTTGTTTCTGTGCAGAGTAAATACTGGCTGCTTTATTTTTACACTGCAATTTAGATTTCAGTTTGAACACACCCCACCCAAATCTAACTCTCTCTGCACATGTTATATCTGCCCCCCCCCCCCCACTGCAGTGCACATGGTTTTGCCCAACTAACAAATTTGCTGCTGCGTTCAACTCTGAATTACCCTCATAATTCCTTAGATGCAGGGAAAGTAGCAGAGGATTTATTTTTTACATTAAAATAAGATTCATCAATCGTCCTCTGTCGCTTTGTCAGGAATGCGCAGGACATCTCTAATAGCCTCTATCAGGGCCTGTATTACCTGTGACAAAGCTGCATCCCCCCCCCCCCCCCCCCTCCCGAGTCCACCTCACCCTCAACGTCTGATACATCATCATCATCAGTATCAGTCTGCATGATTTGGGCCAGTGTACGCTTTTGTGGACAAATGGCAGGGGTCTGAGACGCTGGAATGGCCACTGAATCTCTATTCATCAGGTCATCCACAGATTGTCTTAAGTATTGCGTCGCCTTCGCATTTTGGGATAATTTATGTGAAATATTTGAGATCATCCCTTTTAATGAATCCAACCATACTGGTTTGGACCCACTGGCCTGAGAATGTGTACTATCCCGAGTACAGTGTAGGGATCCCCCCAAGTGAGAAAAACACTCTGCTGTGCATGAAACACACTCCTTTGACATAGTAAAATGTAAAAGAACACACACACACACACACACACACACACACACACAGGATGAATAGGTTAACACAGTCCTGTCCAAACTGCGGCCCTCCAGCTGTTGTGAAACTACATATCCCAGCATGCCCTGACACAGTTTTGCTAGCAGAGAATGCTAAAGCTGTGTCAGGGCATGCTGGGATGTGTAGTTTCTCAACAGCTGGAGGGCCGCAGTTTGGACATGCCTAGGTTAAAAGCACAGTTAACCCACAAAGAGCCCCCTAGGGGGGAGACAGAGTATGATGGCATCAGCCACACAGCGCCCCTATAGCTAATTATAAGGTTAGCTGGGTCGCAATCTAAGCCCTCTTAATAAAGGCTCAGTATTCTAATACTGCTCCACCCCCCCTTTGCTATGACCCCCTGGTACTGCTTAGGCAAGCTGGAGTCCTTGTGGAGGGGCTGCGCTTCCCTGCCAGTCTGTCTGTGTAGAGCTGCAGAGGGAAAATGGCGCTGGTGAGCTGCTGGGTCCGCTCATAGTGAAGCCCCGCGATTGTAATGGCGCGCGGTCTTCCCGTTTTTTATACTGGCTGAGGTATGCATGGTGCTTAACAGTGGGTTAGAACCCCTGTAAGCTAGTTTGCCAGTGTGGGTAACGCAAGTAGTGGCTCAACGCGCCCCTCACAGCGGAACACACGCACACAGCATGTCATCCTGAGCCCTGGAGCGCAGCCTGCCTGTCAGCGCTGCGCTCCACACCCTTATGCTGCCATTTCAGCCGGTGACCCGCTAACTGGGACACCGGCCACCTACTCACCACTCTTCTTACTTTTGGCTCTGTTAGGGGTGGCGGCGTGCTGCGGGCCCGTACACTCGCCGTGGTGGGGCTTGCGAATAGGACCCTCAGGAGCTCAGTGTCCTGTCAGCAGGAAATAGGGCCATTAACCCTGGAGTAGGTTGGGCCGTCCCCCCCCCCTAAGTCCCACGAAGCAGACAGGCTGTTGCCAAATGTCTGAAAATAACAAACAGAAAAAATATATGTAGAAAACTCTTCAGGAGCTTCCCTAAGCGTGACCGGCTCATCCAGGCACATTTTCTAAACTGAGTCTGTTAGAAGGGGCATAGAGGGAGGAGCCAGTGCACACTATTGATTTCTTAAAGTGTCCAAGGCTCCTAGTGGACCAGTTTATACCCCATTGTACTAGTGTGGACCCCAGTATCCTCTAGGTCATAAGAGAAATACACACTATAAATTCAATTCTTTGTTGATCACATTTAGGGGCAAATTGAATTAAGTGCTAGTCTCCAATATGCACTTCCGACCTGTACAGTACATAAAACATTGCTCATTTTTGATCCAGGGGCAAAATGTTTTGCATGAGGCTCCTATGGGACTTGTCTCTCAATTAAATCTGCCCCCTAAGATATAATATACAAAAAAAAATAAGATTTTACTTACCGATAAATCTATTTCTCGTAGTCCGTAGTGGATGCTGGGGACTCCGTCAGGACCATGGGGAATAGCGGCTCCGCAGGAGACAGGGCACAAAAGTAAAAGCTTTAGGATCAGGTGGTGTGCACTGGCTCCTCCCCCTATGACCCTCCTCCAAGCCTCAGTTAGGATACTGTTCCCGGACGAGCGTACACAATAAGGAAGGATTTTGAATCCCGGGTAAGACTCATACCAGCCACACCAATCACACTGTACAACCTGTGATCTGAACCCAGTTAACAGCATGATAACAGCGGAGCCTCTGAAAAGATGGCTCACAACAATAATAACCCGATTTTTGTACCAATAACTATGTACAAGTATTGCAGACAATCCGCACTTGGGATGGGCGCCCAGCATCCACTACGGACTACGAGAAATAGATTTATCGGTAAGTAAAATCTTATTTTCTCTAACGTCCTAGTGGATGCTGGGGACTCCGTCAGGACCATGGGGATTATACCAAAGCTCCCAAACGGGCGGGAGAGTGCGGATGACTCTGCAGCACCGAATGAGAGAACTCCAGGTCCTCTTTAGCCAGGGTATCAAATTTGTAGAATTTTACAAACGTGTTCTCCCCCCGACCACGTAGCTGCTCGGCAGAGTTGTAATGCCGAGACCCCTCGGGCAGCCGCCCAGGATGAGCCCACTTTCCTTGTGGAATGGGCATTTACATATTTTGGCTGTGGCAGGCCTGCCACAGAATGTGCAAGCTGAATTGTACTACACATCCAACTAGCAATCGTCTGCTTAGAAGCAAGAGCACCCAGTTTGTTGGGTGCATACAGGATAACAGCAAGTCAGTTTTCCTGACTCCAGCCGTCCTGGAAACCGATATTTTCAGGGCCCTGACAACATCTAGCAACTTGGAGTCCTCCAAGTCCCTAGTAGCCGCAGGTACCACAATAAGCTGGTTCAGGTGAAACGCTGACACCACCTTAGGGAGAAACTGGGGACGAGTCCGCAGCTCTGCCCTGTCCGAATGGACAATCAGATATGGGCTTTTGTGAGACAAAGCCGCCAATTCTGACACTCGCCTGGCCGAGGCCAGGGCCAACATCATGGTCACTTTCCATGTGAGATATTTCAAATCCACAGATTTGAGCGGTTTAAACCAATGTGATTTGAGGAATCCCAGAACTACGTTGAGATCCCACAGTGCCACTGGAGGCACAAAAGGGGGTTGTATATGCAGTACTCCCTTGACAAACTTCTGGACTTCAGGAACTGAAGCCAATTCTTTCTGGAAGAAAATCGACAGGGCCGAAATTTGAACCTTAATGGACCCCAATCTGAGGCCCATAGACACTCCTGTTTGCAGGAAATGCAGGAATCGACCGAGTTGAAATTTCTTCGTGGAGCCTTCCTGGCCTCACACCACGCAACATATTTTCGCCACATGTGGTGATAATGTTGTGCGGTCACGTCCTTCCTGGCTTTGACCAGGGTAGGAATGACCTCTTCCGGAATGCCTTTTTCCCTTAGGATCCGGCGTTCAACCGCCATGCCGTTAAACGCAGCCGCGGTAAGTCTTGGAACAGACATGGTACGTGCTGAAGCAAGTCCCTTCTTAGCGGCAGAGGTCATGAGTCCTCTGTGAGTATCTCTTGAAGTTCCGGGTACCAAGTCCTTCTTGGCCAATCCGGAGCCACGAGTATAGTTCTTACTCCTCTACGTCTTATAATTCTCAATACCTTGGGTATGAGAAGCAGAGGAGGGAACACATACACCGACTGGTACGCCCACGGTGTTACCAGAACGTCCACAGCTATTGCCTGAAAGTCTCTTGACCTGGCGCAATACCTGTCCAGTTTTTTGTTCAGGCGGGACGCCATCATGTACACCTTTGGTCTTTCCCAACGGTTCACAATCATGTGGAAAACTTCCCGATGAAGTCCCCACTCTCCCGGGTGGAGGTCGTGCCTGCTGAGGAAGTCTGCTTCCCAGTTGTCCACTCCCGGAATGAACACTGCTGACAGTGCTATCACATGATTTTCCGCCCAGCGAAGAATCCTTGCAGTTTTTGCCATTGCCCTCCTGCTTCTTGTGCCGCCCTGTCTGTTTACGTGGGGGACTGCCGTGATGTTGTCCCCCTGGATCAATACCGGCTGACCTTGAAGCAGAGGTCTTGCTAAGCTTAGAGCATTATAAATTGCCCTTAGCTCCAGTATATTTATGTGGAGAAAAGTCTCCAGACTTAATCACACTCCCTGGAATTTTTTTTTTCCCTGTGTGACTGCTCCCCAGCCTCTCAGGCTGGCCTCCGTGGTCACCAGCATCCAATCCTGAATGCCGAATCTGCGGCCCTCTAGAAGATGAGCACTCTGTAACCACCACAGGAGAGACACCCTTGTCCTTGGAGATAGGGTTATCCGCTGATGCATCTGAAGATGCGATCCGGACCATTTGTCCAGCAGATCCCACTGAAAAGTTCTTGCGTGGAATCTGCCGAATGGAATCGCTTCGTAATAAGCCACCATTTTTCCCAGGACTCTTGTGCAATGATGCACTGACACTTTTCCTGGTTTTAGGAGGTTCCTGACTAGCTCGGATAACTCCCTGGCTTTCTCCTCCGGGAGAAACACCTTTTTCTGGACTGTGTCCAGTCCCTAGGAACAGCAGACCTGTCGTCGGAAACAACTGCGGTTTTGGAATATTTAGAATCCACCCGTGCTGTCGTAGAACTACTTGAGATAGTGCTACTCCGACCTCCAACTGTTCTCTGGACCTTGCTCTTATCAGGAGGTCGTCCATTTTCTTCGAAGAAGAATCATCATTTCGGGCATTACCTTGGTAAAGACCCGGAGTGCCGTGGACAATCCAAACGGCAGCGTCTGAAACTGATAGTGACAGTTCTGTACCACGAACCTGAGATACCCTTGGTGAGAAGGGCAAATTGGGACATGGAGGTAAGCATCCCTGATGTCCCGGGACACCATATAGTCCCCTTTTTCCTGGTTCGCTATCACTGCTCTGAGTGACTCCATCTTGATTTGAACCTTTGTAAGTGTTCAAATATTTCAGATTTAGAATAGGTCTCACCGAGCCTTCTGGTTTCAGTACCACAATATAGTGTGGAATAATACCCCTTTCCTTGTTGTAGGAGGGGTACTTTGATTATCACCTGCTGGGAATACAGCTTGTGAATTGTTTCCAATACTGCCTCCCTGTCGGAGGGAGACGTTGGTAAAGCAGACTTCAGGAACCTGCGAGGGGAAACGTCTCGACTTTCCAATCTGTACCCCTGGGATACTACTTGTAGGATCCAGGGGTCCTGTACGGCCCCAGCGTCATGCTGAGAACTTGGCAGAAGCGGTGGAAGGCTTCTGTTCCTTGGAATGGGCTGCCTGCTGCAGTCTTCTTCCCTTTCCTCTATCCCTGGGCAGATATGCTTATGGGGACGAAAGGACTGAGGCTGAAAAGACGGTGTCTTTTTCTGCATAGATGTGACTTAGGGTAAAAACGGTGGATTTCCCAGCAGTTGCCGTGGCCACCAGGTCCGATGGACCAACCCCCAAATAACTCCTCCCCTTTATACGGCAATACATCTTTGTGCCGTTTGGAATCTGCATCACCTGACCACTGTCGTGTCCATAAACATCTTTTGGCAGATATGGACATCGCACTTACTCTTGATGCCAGAGTGCAAATATCCCTCTGTGCATCTCGCATATATAGAAATGCATTCTTTAAATGCTCTATAGTAAATAAAATACTGTCCCTATCAAGGGTATCAATATTTTCAGTCAGGGAATCCGACCAAGCCACCCCCGCGCTGCACATCCAGGCTGAGGCGATCGCTGGTCGCAGTATAACACCAGTATGTGTGTATATACTTTTTAGGATATTTTCCAGCCTCCTATCAGCTGGCTCCTTGAGGGCGGCCGTATCTGGAGACGGTACCGCCACTTGTTTTGATAAGCGTGTGAGCGCCTTATCCACCCTAAGGGGTGTTTCCCAACGCGCCCTAACTTCTGGCGGGAAAGGGTATACCGCCAATAATTTTCTATCGGGGGAACCCCGCGCCTCATCACACACTTCATTTAATTTATCTGATTCAGGAAAAACTATAGGTAGTTTTTCCACACCCCACATAATACCCTTTTTTGTGGTACTTGTAGTATCAGAAATATGTAACACCTCCTTCATTGCCCTTAACAAGTAACGTGTGGCCCTAAAGGAAAATACGTTTGTTTCTTCACCGTCGACACTGGAGTCAGTGTCCGTGTCTGTGTCGACCGACTGAGGTAAAATGGGCATTATAACGTCCCTGACGGTGTTTTAGACGCCTGGACAGATACTAATATGTTTGCCGGCCGTCTCATGTCGTCAACCGACTTGCAGCGTGTTGACATTACCACGTAATTCCTTAAATAAGCCATCTATTCCGGTGTCGACTCCCTAGAGAGTGACATCACCATTACAGGCAATTTGCTCCGCCTCCCAACATCGTCCTCATACATGTCGACACACACGTACCGACACACAGCACACACACAGGGAATGCTCTGATAGAGGACAGGACCTACTAGCCCTTTGGGGAGACAGAGGGAGAGTTTGCCAGCACACACCAAAAACGCTATAATTATACAGGGACAACCTTTATATAAGTGCTTTTCCCTTATAGCATTTTAATATATGTAGTCATATCGCCAAATCAGTGCCCCCCCTCTCTGTTTTAACCCTGTTTCTGTAGTGCAGTGCAGGGGAGAGCCTGGGAGCCTTCCCACCAGCATTTCTGTGAGGGAAAATGGCACTGTGTGCTGAGGAGAATAGGCCCCGCCCCCTTTTCGGCGGGCTTCTTCTCCCGTTTTTCTGAGACCTGGCAGGGGTTAAATACATCCATATAGCCCCCAGGGGCTATATGTGATGTATTTTTAGCCAGAATAAGGTACTATCATTGCTGCCCAGGGCGCCCCCCCCAGCACCCTGCACCCTCAGTGACCGCTGTTAAGAAGTGTGCTGACAACAATGGCGCACAGCTGCAGTGCTGTGCGCTACCTTATGAAGACTGAAAAGTCTTCTGCCGCCGGTTTCTGGACCTCTTCACTTTTCGGCATCTGCAAGGGGGTCGGCGGCGCGGCTCCGGGACGAACCCCAGGGTGAGACCTGTGTTCCGACTCCCTCTGGAGCTAATGGTGTCCAGTAGCCTAAGAAGCCAATCCATCCTGCACGCAGGTGAGTTCACTTCTCTCCCCTAAGTCCCTCGATGCAGTGAGCCTGTTGCCAGCAGGACTCACTGAAAATAAAAAACCTAACAAAACTTTTACTCTAAGCAGCTCTTTAGGAGAGCCACCTAGATTGCACCCTTCTCGGCCGGGCACAAAAGTCTAACTGAGGCTTGGAGGAGGGTCATAGGGGGAGGAGCCAGTGCACACCACCTGATCCTAAAGCTTTTACTTTTGTGCCCTGTCTCCTGCGGAGCCGCTATTCCCCATGGTCCTGACGGAGTCCCCAGCATCCACTAGGACGTTAGAGAAAAGACATTAGGGCTGTGACATGTAACAGTCATTTCACACTTAAATAATAAAAAATAAAAAAAGTATTAAAGTAAAGCCCAGTATCTGTGTCAAGTGAAACGGATGTAACAATAAAATACCTACAGCCACACACTTAAATAATCAACATAGTGACAATAAGAAAAATCCCCAACGATTCCATGATTGTTGTATGAAACAATTTGCACTTAACAGTAACATCATAAACGACTTGAAGTGATAAAATGTAGCAAATTACAATAATAAAATGTGAAGATGAAGACAACGGACAAGAACAATAGATTACAAAAAGACAAAAAACATAACCAATCGCAGCAACAGATGGCGTGCACCAGAAAAGCTCAGCTACACTTTTTATCCTTCCACAAATTTTCAGTATAAATGCACAATTTTTCTAGCAAATAAAAATAGAGTTATACATACAGTTTTCCATGACTTGGAATTTCATGTTCCATTTGCTTGTCTTTTTCCTCTTCTTCATCCCCTACAAATGAAATGAATACTTTGTTACAATGTTTGAAAACTATTCACCAGACTAAAAAAAAGGAACATTCTGATTGGATTATACAAAGGTTATCCTTTCTCGCCTATATTGATGTGCAAGTATATGTTCTAAAATACACATGAAGATATAAGACTGCAGTATAGTAGAAGTGGTCCCAGATTTCTGGAAATGGATTCTAATTATAAAACCAATAATACTTTTTGAAGTACCAAACTGGCTAGAATGTCTGATATAGAATCGTACCTGTACCAAGACATGAAAGAAATATAATATATATATATATATATATATATACACATATATACACATATATACACACACACACACACACACACACACACACACACACACACACACACACAGCAGCAGCCGGCACTCCTAAAATCCATCCAACATGCTCAGGTGCCAAGTTCAGAAATTAATAAAAAGTCCAATCGAGCACGGCACTCAGAGACAGAAATAGAGTTAATTTATTATGTCAGTGGTCGACAATTGTTTCGGAGCAAAGCACTCCTTCGTCAGGACAACTTGATGACAGCCAAGAAACAAACAGACAAACACTTACCCCCCTAAATACCTGTAATGCCTCATGAGTCCCAGCCCACCGCAGTCACGTCCGCACTCGGATCCCCGGGCTAACTTCCGCCCTCGTCTTCCGGTATTGACGTCAGCCGTCGCCAGGGAGATGCGACCTGCATTCCACCCGGCGGCAGCTTGCGTTCCAACACCGCAGGAGGTCGGAGGTAGCTTCACACAGGGAGCAAGGGGCTAAAATGATAGCAGTAGGGATGAGACATACCAATGAGAAATAACATAAAATATAAACATACACAAAACTATAGCAAATACAGACACAATCAGCCCCCAAGGCATATACATATATAAAAAATGCAAGAAAAGTCAACTCATAAGATAATACATATTCATCATCATACTAGTGAATTCCAGTTAATTTTTTCATTTAATCCACCCGGAAAGGTAGTTCCGAGTCTAGTGATCCATCGAGCTTCTTTAATCAGTAAATATTTAGCTCTATCTCCTCCCCTCAGACTAAGGGGGACATGATCGATCATAAAGTAACGTAGGGAGTCTAGAGAATGCCCTGCCTGCTTAAAGTGTTTTGCAACTGGTTGATCGATACTTTTCCCTTCCAAAATTAATTTGATGGCGGATCGATGAGCCGCCATACGTTCAGAAAATTTACGAATTGTTTGGCCTACATAATGTAAGCCACAAGGGCAGACAATCATATATACCACATGAGAAGTAGAACATGTCAACACAAACCTAATCTCATATTGTTTATTACAATGGGGGTGTTGAAATGATTTGCATTGTAACATGTACCTACAAGTAGTGCAGCCACTACATCGGTAGCAGCCCGGTGCTTTAAAGGATACATTTGGGATATTGGTTTTACCCATCCCGGTGATATCAGTTCTAACAACTCTATCCCTGATGTTCCTACCACGACGGAAGGACATCAGAGGGGTGGATCTATGAAACACTTTGAGATCAGGGTCAGAAGAGACAATGGGCCATAACGCCTTAGTTGCTCTTCGAATGATGGAACTAGAAGTAGCGAAATCGCTAGGAAACGGGACCCGATGGGAGAGATGTTTAGTTGTGGGATCTAGAAGAGATTGACGAGACATAGATAGCACTTCTTCTTTCTGATTTTTAAGAGTAATAGGGTCATAGCCACGCGAGACAAACTTGTCAATGAGTAGATCAAGCTCATCAGAAATAGTAGACGGATCGGAGGCAATACGCGCCACACGCATCATTTGGGAACGCGGTAGCCCCCTCTTCAATGTTTCAGGGTGATGACTAGAAGCCAACAGAAAAGTATTCCGTTCTGTAGGCTTGTGGAAAACCTCTGAACACAATTTACGTTCAGATAACTTCACTTTGACATCTAAAAAATGTACTTCCTCATCACTGCAGACATATGTAAACTTAATAGAAGACTCAGAACCATTAATCCTATCCATCAAATCTACAAAAGAATTCCGGCCCCCTGTCCAAAGCAAAAAGATATCGTCTATATAACGACAATACATCAAGATATTGCCGCTAATGTCCGAATTCTTAAAAAAATTTTCACGTTCATAGTCGAACATGAAGGTATTAGCATATGATGGGGCCACAGGGGACCCCATCGCACATCCTCGACGCTGCAAGAAAAATAAACCATCAAACAAAAAATAATTCCGTGTGAGTATTAGCTCCAGTAGAGACAAAAATACCTCATGATCAAATAAATGCGGCGGAAGTTCATCCATCAGAAACTTCTTCATTGACCGAAGGCCTTCGGGGTGTGGTATTGACGTATAAAGGCTACATACATCTAAACAACATAATAGAGTTCCATCAGGAATATTCGTGAAACTTTGGATCTTCATAAGGAAAGATGTAGTGTCCTTCAGGAAGGAATCTTGATGGATGAGCAGAGGCTGGAGAATGGAGTCCAACAACTGGGCCACCGTCCGATACAACGAATCAGGGGCCGAAATTATCGGACGACCAGGAGGGGTTTCAGAATTCTTATGTAATTTGGGCAGCGTATATAGGATAGGGACTTTAGGATGCTTAATGGTTAAGGCTTTGAGTACTTTATCAGGGAGTTTACCAGACTCTTTAGCTGCTGTCCTTAAAGCAGCTAAAGAGTCTGGTAAACTCCCTGATAAAGTACTCAAAGCCCCTATCCTATATACGCTGCCCAAATTACATAAGAATTCTGAAACCCCTCCTGGTCGTCCGATTATTTCGGCCCCTGATTCGTTGTATCGGACTACATCTTTCCTTATGAAGATCCAAAGTTTCACGAATATTCCTGATGGAACTCTATTATGTTGTTTAGATGTATGTAGCCTTTATACGTCAATACCACACCCCGAAGGCCTTCGGTCAATGAAGAAGTTTCTGATGGATGAACTTCAGCCGCATTTATTTGATCATGAGTTATTTTTGTCTCTACTGGAGCTAATACTCACACGGAATTATTTTTTGTTTGATGGTTTATTTTTCTTGCAGCGTCGAGGATGTGCGATGGGGTCCCCTGTGGCCCCATCATATGCTAATATCTTCATGTTCGACTATGAACGTGAATTTTTTTTAAGAATTCGGACATTAGCGGCAATATCTTGATGTATTGTCGTTATATAGACGATATCTTTTTGCTTTGGACAGGGGGCCGGAATTCTTTTGTAGATTTGATGGATAGGATTAATGGTTCTGAGTCTTCTATTAAGTTTACATATGTCTGCAGTGATGAGGAAGTACATTTTTTAGATGTCAAAGTGAAGTTATCTGAAGGTAAATTGTGTTCAGAGGTTTTCCACAAGCCTACAGAACGGAATACTTTTCTGTTGGCTTCTAGTCATCACCCTGAAACATTGAAGAGGGGGCTACCGCGTTCCCAAATGATGCGTGTGGCGCGTATTGCCTCCGATCCGTCTACTATTTCTGATGAGCTTGATCTACTCATTGACAAGTTTGTCTCGCGTGGCTATGACCCTATTACTCTTAAAAATCAGAAAGAAGAAGTGCTATCTATGTCTCATCAATCTCTTCTAGATCCCACAACTAAACATCTCTCCCATCGGGTCCTGTTTCCTAGCGATTTCACTACTTTTAGTTCCATCATTCGAAGAGCAACTAAGGCGTTATGGCCCATTGTCTCTTCTGACCCTGATCTCAAAGTGTTTCATAGATCCACCCCTCTGATGTCCTTCCGTCGTGGTAGGAACATCAGGGATAGAGTTGTTAGAACTGATATCACCGGGATGGGTAAAACCAATATCCCAAATGTATCCTTTAAAGCACCGGGCTGCTACCGATGTAGTGGCTGCACTACTTGTAGGTACATGTTACAATGCAAATCATTTCAACACCCCCATTGTAATAAACAATATGAGATTAGGTTTGTGTTGACATGTTCTACTTCTCATGTGGTATATATGATTGTCTGCCCTTGTGGCTTACATTATGTAGGCCAAACAATTCGTAAATTTTCTGAACGTATGGCGGCTCATCGATCCGCCATCAAATTCATTTTGGAAGGGATAAGTATCGATCAACCAGTTGCAAAACACTTTAAGCAGGCAGGGCATTCTCTAGACTCCCTACGTTACTTTATGATCGATCATGTCCCCCTTAGTCTGAGGGGAGGAGATAGAGCTAAATATTTACTGATTAAAGAAGCTCGATGGATCACTAGACTCGGAACTACCTTTCCGGGTGGATTAAATGAAAAAATTAACTGGAATTCACTAGTATGATGTCGAATATGTATTATCTTATGAGTTGACTTTTCTTGCATTTTTTATATATGTATATGCCTTGGGGCTGATTGTGTCTGTATTTGCTATAGTTTTGTGTATGTTTATATTTTATGTTATTTCTCATTGGTATGTCTCATCCCTACTGCTATCATTTTAGCCCCTTGCTCCCTGTGTGAAGCTACCTCCGACCTCCTGCGGTGTTGGAACGCAAGCTGCCGCCGGGTGGAATGCAGGTCGCATCTCCCTGGCGACGGCTGACGTCGATACCGGAAGACGAGGGCGGAAGTTAGCCCGGGGATCCGAGTGCGGACGTGACTGTGGTGGGCTGGGACTCATGAGGCATTACAGGTATTTAGGGGGGTAAGTGTTTGTCTGTTTGTTTCTTGGCTGTCATCAAGTTGTCCTGACGAAGGAGTGCTTTGCTCCGAAACAATTGTCGACCACTGACATAATAAATTAACTCTATTTCTGTCTCTGAGTGCCGTGCTCGATTGGACTTATATAATAAGATTTTACTTACCGATAAATCTATTTCTCGGAGTCCGTAGTGGATGCTGGGGTTCCTGAAAGGACCATGGGGAATAGCGGCTCCGCAGGAGACAGGGCACAAAAAGTAAAGCTTTTTCCGATCAGGTGGTGTGCACTGGCTCCTCCCCCTATGACCCTCCTCCAGACTCCAGTTAGGTACTGTGCCCGGACGAGCGTACACAATAAGGGAGGATTTTGAATCCCGGGTAAGACTCATACCAGCCACACCAATCACACCGTACAACTTGTGATCTAAACCCAGTTAACAGTATGATAACAGCGGAGCCTCTGAAAGATGGCTTCCTTCAACAATAACCCGAATTAGTTAACAATAACTATGTACAATTTATGCAGATAATCCGCACTTGGGATGGGCGCCCAGCATCCACTACGGACTCCGAGAAATAGATTTATCGGTAAGTAAAATCTTATTTTCTCTATCGTCCTAGTGGATGCTGGGGTTCCTGAAAGGACCATGGGGATTATACCAAAGCTCCCAAACGGGCGGGAGAGTGCGGATGACTCTGCAGCACCGAATGAGAGAACTCCAGGTCCTCCTTAGCCAGAGTATCAAATTTGTAAAATTTTACAAACGTGTTCTCCCCTGACCACGTAGCTGCTCGGCAAAGTTGTAATGCCGAGACCCCTCGGGCAGCCGCCCAAGATGAGCCCACCTTCCTTGTGGAGTGGGCCTTTACAGATTTAGGCTGTGGCAGGCCTGCCACAGAATGTGCAAGTTGGATTGTGCTACAGATCCAACGAGCAATCGTCTGCTTAGACGCAGGAGCACCCATCTTGTTGGGTGCATACAATATAAACAACGAGTCAGATTTTCTGACTCCAGCTGTCCTTGCAATATATATTTTTAATGCTCTGACAACGTCCAGTAACTTGGAGTCCTCCAAGTCACTTGTAGCCGCAGGCACTACAATAGGCTGGTTCAGATGAAATGCTGACACCACCTTAGGGAGAAAATGCGGACGAGTCCGCAGTTCTGCCCTGTCCGAATGGAAAATCAGATATGGGCTTTTGTAAGATAAAGCTGCCAATTCTGACACTCTCCTGGCAGAAGCCAGGGCTAGAAGCATGGTCACTTTCCATGTGAGATATTTCAAATCCACCTTTTTTAGTGGTTCAAACCAATGAGATTTTAGGAAGTCCAAAACCACATTGAGATCCCACGGTGCCACTGGAGGCACCACAGGAGGCTGTATATGCAGCACTCCCTTAACAAAGGTCTGGACTTCAAGGACTGAAGCCAATTCTTTTTGAAAGAAAATCGACAGGGCCGAAATTTGAACCTTAATAGATCCCAATTTGAGACCCATTGACAATCCTGATTGCAGGAAATGTAGGAATCGACCCAGTTGAAATTCCTCCGTCGGAGCACTCCGATCTTCGCACCACGCAACATATTTTCGCCAAATTCGGTGATAATGTTGCACGGTTACTTCCTTCCTTGCTTTAATCAAAGTAGGAATGACTTCTTCCGGCATGTTTTCCTTTAGGATCCGGCGTTCAACCGCCATGCCGTCAAACGCAGCCGCGGTAAGTCTTGAAACAGACAGGGACCCTGCTGAAGCAAGTCCCTCCTTAGAGGTAGAGGCCACGGATCTTCCGTGATCATCTCTTGAAGTTCCGGGTACCAAGTCCTTCTTGGCCAATCCGGAACCACTAGTATCGTTCTTACGCCTCTTTGCCGTATAATTCTCAATACTTTTGGTATGAGAGGCAGAGGAGGAAACACATACACCGACTGGTACACCCAAGGCGTTACCAGCGCGTCCACAGCTATTGCCTGCGGATCTCTTGACCTGGCGCAATACCTGTCCAGTTTTTTGTTGAGGCGAGACGCCATCATGTCCACCATTGGTCTTTCCCAACGGGTTACCAGCATGTGGAAGACTTCTGGATGAAGTCCCCACTCTCCCGGGTGAAGATCGTGTCTGCTGAGGAAGTCTGCTTCCCAGTTGTCCACTCCCGGGATGAACACTGCTGACAGTGCTATCACATGATTCTCTGCCCAGCGAAGAATCCTTGCAGCTTCTGCCATTGCACTCCTGCTTCTTGTGCCGCCCTGTCTGTTCACATGGGCGACTGCCGTGATGTTGTCCGACTGGATCAACACCGGTTTTCCCTGAAGCAGAGGTTCTGCCTGGCTTAGAGCATTGTATATTGCTCTTAGTTCCAGAATGTTTATGTGAAGAGACGTTTCCAGGCTCGTCCATACTCCCTGGAAGTTTCTTCCTTGTGTGACTGCTCCCCAGCCTCTCAGGCTGGCGTCCGTGGTCACCAGGATCCAATCCTGTATGCCGAATCTGCGGCCCTCCAATAGATGAGCACTCTGCAACCACCACAGAAGAGACACCCTTGTCCTTGGAGACAGGGTTATCCGCAGGTGCATCTGAAGATGCGACCCTGACCATTTGTCCAACAGATCCCTTTGGAAATTTCTTGCGTGGAATCTGCCGAATGGAATTGCTTCGTAAGAAGCCACCATTTTTCCCAGGACTCTTGTGCATTGATGTACAGACACCTTTCCTGGTTTTAGGAGGTTCCTGACAAGCTCGGATAACTCCTTGGCTTTTTCCTCCGGGAGAAAAACCTTTTTCTGAACCGTGTCCAGAATCATCCCTAGGAACAGCAGACGAGTTGTCGGCATTAACTGGGATTTTGGAATATTCAGAATCCACCCGTGCTGTTTTAGCACTTCTTGAGACAGTGCTAATCCCATCTCTAGCTGTTCTCTGGACCTCGCCCTTATTAGGAGATCGTCCAAGTATGGGATAATTAATACGCCTTTTCTTCGAAGAAGAATCATCATCTCGGCCATTACCTTTGTAAAGATCCGAGGTGCCGTGGACAATCCGAACGGCAGCGTCTGAAACTGATAGTGACAGTTTTGTACAACGAACCTGAGGTACCCCTGGTGTGAGGGGTAAATTGGAACGTGGAGATACGCATCCTTGATGTCCAAGGATACCATAAAGTCCCCCTCTTCCAGGTTCGCTATCACTGCTCTGAGTGACTCCATTTTGAACTTGAACTTCTTTATGTACAGGTTCAAGGACTTCAGATTTAGAATAGGCCTTACCGAGCCATCCGGCTTCGGTACCACAAAAAGAGTGGAATAATACCCCTTCCCTTGTTGCAGAAGAGGTACCTTGACTATCACCTGCTGAGAGTACAGCTTGTGAATGGCTTCCAAAACCGTCTCCCTTTCGGAGGGGGACGTTGGTAAAGCAGACTTCAGGAAACGGCGAGGTGGATCTGTCTCTAATTCCAACCTGTATCCCTGAGATATTATCTGCAGGATCCAGGGATCTACTTGCGAGTGAGCCCACTGCGCGCTGTAATTTTTGAGACGACCCCCCACCGTCCCCGAGTCCGCTTGAGAAGCCCCAGCGTCATGCTGAGGCTTTTGTAGAAGCCGGGGAGGGCTTCTGATCCTGGGAAGGAGCTGCGTGTTGCTGTCTCTTCCCTCGACCTTTGCCTCGTGGCAGATATGAATAGCCCTTTGCTCTCTTATTTTTAAAGGAACGAAAGGGCTGCGGTTGAAAAGTCGGTGCCTTTTTCTGTTGGGGAGTGACTTGAGGTAGAAAGGTGGATTTCCCGGCTGTAGCCGTGGCCACCAAATCTGATAGACCGACTCCAAATAACTCCTCCCCTTTATACGGCAAAACTTCCATATGCCGTTTTGAATCCGCATCGCCTGTCCACTGTCGCGTCCATAAAGCTCTTCTGGCCGAAATGGACATAGCACTTACCCGTGATGCCAGTGTGCATATATCCCTCTGTGCATCACGCATATAAAGAAATGCATCCTTTATTTGTTCTAACGACAGTAAAATATTGTCCCTGTCCAGGGTATCAATATTTTCAATCAGGGACTCTGACCAAACTACCCCCGCACTGCCCATCCAGGCAGTCGCTACAGCTGGTCGTAGTATAACACCTGCATGTGTGTATATACTTTTTTGGATATTTTCCATCCTCCTATCTGATGGATCTTTAAGTGCGGCCGTCTCAGGAGAGGGTAACGCCACTTGTTTAGATAAGCGTGTTAGCGCCTTGTCCACCCTAGGAGGTGTTTCCCAGCGCTCCCTAACCTCTGGCGGGAAAGGGTATAATGCCAATAATTTCTTTGAAATTATCAGCTTTTTATCAGGGGCAACCCACGCTTCATTACACACGTCATTTAGTTCTTCTGATTCAGGAAAAACTATAGGTAGTTTTTTCATACCCCACATAATACCCTGTTTAGTGGTACCTGTAGTATCAGCTAAATGTAACGCCTCCTTCATTGCCAAAATCATATAACGTGTGGCCCTACTGGAAAATACGGTTGATTCGTCACCGTCACCACTGGAGTCATCGCCTGTGTCTGGGTCTGTGTCGACCGACTGAGGCAAAGGGCGTTTCACAGCCCCTGACGGTGTTTGAGTCGCCTGGACAGGCACTAATTGATTGTCCGGCCGTCTCATGTCGTCAAACGACTGCTTTAGCGTGTTGACACTATCCCGTAGTTCCATAAATAAAGGCATCCATTCTGGTGTCGACTCCCTAGGGGGTGACATCCTCATATTTGGCAATTGCTCCGCCTCCACACCAATATCGTCCTCATACATGTCGACACACACGTACCGACACACAGCAGACACACAGGGAATGCTCCTAACGAAGACAGGACCCACTAGCCCTTTGGGGAGACAGAGGGAGAGTTTGCCAGCACACACCAAAAGCGCTATATATATATCAGGGATAGCCTTATAATAAGTGCTCCCTTATAGCTGCTTTGTTATATCAAAATATCGCCATAAATGTGCCCCCCCCTCTCTGTTTTACCCTGTTTCTGTAGTGCAGTGCAGGGGAGAGACTTGGGAGCCGTCCTGACCAGCGGAGCTGTGAGAGGAAATGGCGCCGTGTGCTGAGGAGATAGGCCCCGCCCCTTTTCCGGCGGGCTCGTCTCCCGCTATTTAGAAAAATTAGGCAGGGGTTAAATATCTCCATATAGCCTCTAGGGCTATATGTGAGGTATTTTTAGCCTTTATAGGTACTCATTTGCCTCCCAGGGCGCCCCCCTCCCAGCGCCCTGCACCCTCAGTGACTGCCGTGTGAAGTGTGCTGAGAGGAAAATGGCGCACAGCTGCAGTGCTGTGCGCTACCTTTAGAAGACTGCAGGAGTCTTCAGCCGCCGATTCTGGACCTCTTCTGATTTCAGCATCTGCAAGGGGGCCGGCGGCGTGGCTCCGGTGACCATCCAGGCTGTACCTGTGATCGTCCCTCTGGAGCTTGATGTCCAGTAGCCAAGAAACCAATCCATCCTGCACGCAGGTGAGTTAACTCCTTCTCCCCTCAGTCCCTCGCTGCAGTGATCCTGTTGCCAGCAGGACTCACTGTAAAATAAAAAACCTAAGCTAAACTTTCTCGAAGCAGCTCTTTATGAGAGCCACCTAGATTGCACCCTTCTCGGCCGGGCACAAAAATCTAACTGGAGTCTGGAGGAGGGTCATAGGGGGAGGAGCCAGTGCACACCACCTGATCGGAAAAAGCTTTACTTTTTGTGCCCTGTCTCCTGCGGAGCCGCTATTCCCCATGGTCCTTTCAGGAACCCCAGCATCCACTAGGACGATAGAGAAATATATATTATATATAAATAATAGAAATCCAGAGGTTGCAAACGTATGATAAGCCACCAGGCCCCGACAAAGCTCCCCCGATGCTGGTGGTCCCTAAAGGGGGGTACTGACGGGAGAGATGTGTGCTGAGCGATCTTAACACAGACCGCTCAGCACACATCTCTCTCCCCGCTTAGCACAGCGCAATGTGCTGAGCGAGGTGGGGGGTGTACTACTACTACTAATAATAACAACAACCCTTCCGGGTAATATAACATAATGCCACATGATAATGGCATCTGAGCAAATGTATCCGAATTGAGAGCTAACTTACCTGAAGATACCGCTGGGATCTCCAAATGGCACTACAGAGACCAGCATCCCTTCCAAACACTGGTCCCATCCATGCCCCTCAATACTAATAGAACAAAAATAGGATTTTAAATTACCTACCGGTAAATCCTTTTCTCGTAGTCCGTAGAGCAGTGATTTTCAACCTTTTTTAACTCGTGGCACACCGAACAATATTTTTAAATTGCCAAGGCACACCATCAGTCCCCCACGGGAAAAAAAACAAAGACGTTGGCCCCCCACAGTAAAACAAAAAGCCTCCCCCCCCCCCCACACACACACACACACACACACACACACACACACACACACATTGGCCTCCACAGAAAAAAACGATTACATTATTCCCCATACAAAAAACAATCACATTGCACCCTACATAAACCATTTTGCTCCCCACATAAATTACATTGCTCCCTACATACAATATATTCCTCCCCAAATAAGTTACAGTGCCCCCCACATAAGTTACATTGGTCCCCCATACTTTATTCCCCACAAATATTAGCCCCTACCGTGATCTGTCCTCCTCCTTGTCTGTCCCTCAATGGCGGGGGGTTGCATACAGTGCTGTGAGCACTGAGCAGCAGGCGGACATCTGTGGGTGCCTGCATGCGGGCGGCTGGTGCGGATGCGGGAGGGTCGCGGGCAGGAGGAAGGGCAGAAGTGGATGCGGGAGCGTGGCGGGCAGGAGGGAGGGTAGGTGTGGATGCGGGTGGGCTGCCTGGCTTGTGGAATGACCGATGATGCGGCGGGCGTGACCTATGATGTCACTGCTGCATCTCCATGGCATAGGTCACGGCCCATGCGCGCTTGAGTCTGTGCCTCCCAGAGGATCCCAGTGCTGCTGCTGCCTGGGCTCAGTTTGTTTTGAAGGTACGGCAGCGGTTCTAGCTCCGCGGCACACCTTACAACCAGTCACGGCACACTAGTGTGCCGCGGCACACCGGTTGAAAATGCCTGCCGTAGAGGATGCTGGAGTTCCATTTAGTACCATGGGGTATAAGACGGGTCCCTTGCGAGCCATGGTCACTTTAAGAGTATAATAGTGTGGGCTGGCTCCTCCCTCTATGCCCGTCCTACCAGACTCAGTCTATAAACTGTGCCCGAGGAGACGGACTACTTCGAGAGAAGGAAATACATCATAAAGGACAAACAGAACGTCCAACTTTCTGTGACGAGAAGTTCTCTTCATATAAATCTTCAAAGCCCTCAAAACATCCAAGGACTTTGAGGTAATTGAGGAGTCAGTAGCCACTGGCACCACAATAGGTTGGTTGATATGAAAAGCCGACACAACCTTTGGAAGAAATTGCTGACGCGTCCTGAGCTCGGCTCTATCTTCATGGAAAATCAAGTAGGGGCTCTTGCAGGACAATGCCCCCAATTCCGACACACGTCTAGCAGATGCCAATGCCAACAGTGTGACCGCCTTCCAAATAAGAAACTTGACATCAACCTCCTGTAAAGGCTCGAACCAATCCAATTGCAGGAACTGCAGCACCACATTAAGATCCCAAAGTGCCGTAGGAGGCACAAAGGGTGGTTGGATGTGCAGAACCCCTTTCAAAAAAGTCTGAACCTCAGGGAGAGCAGCCAATTGTTTCTGGAAGAAAATGGACAAGGCCGAAATCTGGACTTTTATGGAGACCAAGCGCAGGCCCACATGCACACCTGCTTGCAGAAAGAGGAGAAACCGTCCTAGTTGAAACTCCACCGTAGGAAACTTCTTGGCATTCACACAAAGACACATACTTTTTCCAAATGCGATGGTAATGCTTAGACGTTACACCCTTCCTGTATCAGAGTAGGAATGACCTTTTTCGGAATGCCCTTCCAAGCTTAGATCTTGCGTTCAACCTCCATGCTGTCAAACGTAGCCGTGGTAAGTCTTGATAAGCGAACGGCCCCTGTTGCAGAAGGTCCTCGTGAAGAGGAAGAGGCCTCGGATCTTCCAGCAGTAATTCCAGAAGATCCGCGTACCAAGCCCTTTTTGTCCAGTCCGGAGCAATGAGGATCACCTGAACTCTTGTTCTTTTGATTAGTTTGAGAAACCTTGGGATGAGTTGAAGTGGAGGGAACACATACACGGACTTGAACACCCACGGAGTCACCAGGGCGTCCACCGCCACTGCCTGTGGGTCTCTCGACCTGGAACAGTACCTCCGAAGCTTCTTGTTGAGGCGGGAGGCCATCATGTCTATTTGAGGTACGCCCCAATGACATGTTACCTCCACGAACACCTCCGGGTGGAGGCCCCATTCTCCTGGACGTAGATCGTGTCTCCTGGGGAAGTCCGCTTCCCAGTTGTCCACTCCCAGAATGAAGATTGCTGACAGCGCCAGTGTGCTTTTCCGCCCAGAGGAGGATTCTTGTTACCTCTGACATTGCGGCTCTGCTCTTCGTTCTGCCCTGTCCGTTTATTACATTGTCCGACTGAACCTGAATGGCCTGATCTTGCAGAAGATGTGCCGCTTGTAGAAGGCCGTTGTACACTGCCCTTAGTTCCAAAATGTTTATCGGAAGGATGGATTCCAGACTTCACCACTTTCCTTGGAAGTTTTCCCCTTGGGTGACTGCTCCCCAACCTCTGAGACTTACGTCTGTTATTAGAAGGATCCAATTCTGAATCCCGAAACTGCGGCCCTCGAGAAGGTGAGAATTTTGCAGCCACCAGAGGAGCAAAATTCTGGCTTTCGGCGACAGGCGAATCTGCTGGTGCATGTGAAGATGAGATCCCGACCATTTGTCCAAGAGATCCAGTTGGAAGGACCGTGCATGAAATCTTCCGTACTGTAGAACCTCGTAGGTGGCAACCATCTTCCCCAGAAGGCGAATGCACTGATGAACAGATACCAGGGCAGGTTTCAGGACCTCCCGGACCATTGATTGTATCACCAACGCTTTCTCCACCGGTAGAAACACCCTCTGTACTTCCGTGTCGAGGATCATCCCAAGGAAGGACAGACGCCTTGTCAGCTCCAAATCTGACTTTGGAAGGTTCAGGATCCACCCATGATCCTGGAGTAATTGAGTTGAGAGGGCAATGCTCTGTAACAGCTTCTCCCTGGAAGATGCCTTTATCAGCAGATCGTCCAGATATGGAATAATGTTCACTCCCCGCTTGCGGAGGAGTAGCATCATCTCTGCCATGACCTTGGTGAACACCCTCGGCGCTGTGGAGAGGCCAAATGGCAGTGCCTGGAACGGATAGTGACAGCCCCGTAGCGCAAATCTTAGATAAGCCTGGTGAGGCGGCCAGATCGGAATGTGAAGGTATGCATCCTTGATATTCAGGGATACCAGGAATTCCCCCTCCACCAGACCTGAGATCACCGCTCTCAGAGACTCCATCTTAAATTTGAATTCCCTCAAGTAGGGGTTTAAGGATATTAGGTTTAAAATCGGCCGTACCGAACCGCCCGGTTTCGGCACCACAAATAGTTTGGAGTAATAACACATGCCTTTCAGGCGAGGTGGAAATGGAACAATGACACTCGTGTGTAACAATTTTTGAATGGCTTCCAGTAGGATAGCATTTTCTGTTAAGAAAGCTGGTAAGCCTGACTTGAATCTGTGAGGTGAGTTCCTGAAACTCCAGTCTGTACCCCTGGGCAACAATACCTTTTACCCAGGGGTCTAGTCATGAAGACGCCCAGATGTGACTGAAATCTTTTAGTCTGGCTCCCACCTGCCCGATTACCAGGCTGGGAGGTCCACCGTCATGCTGAAGACTTGGAGGAAACAGAGCCTGGCTTCTGTTCCTGGAAACCTGTTATTGCAGGTTTTCTGGATTTCCCCCGACCGCCTCTAAAGAAAGTGGAAGGGGGTTTGGACTTTTTAACTTTCGCGGCCCGAAAGGACTGCATTGTAGACGTAGGATAAGATTTCCTAGTCGGTGGTGTTGCTGAGGGAAGGAAGGTCGACTTACCCACAGTTGCCGTGGAGATCCACGCATCCAATGCGTCCCCAAACAGAGCCTGACCTGTGAAGGGTAGGTTCTCCACACTTTTCTTGGATTCCGCATTCGAAGACCATTGGCGCAGACAGGGTCCTCTGCGTGCCGAGAAAGCCATGGAAGAAACCCTTGCATTAAGTAGGCCAAGGTCCTTTATAGCCTTCACCATGAAACCTGCGGAATCCTGTAACAATTCAATGTCACTGACCACCTGGCATTATGTTATATTACCTGGAAGGGTTGTTATTATTAGTACCTGGGGCAGGTCTGGGGTGCGGTTACCCCTGGATTGGTGGGGCTGGGCTGCTTTGGGGTAGCACACTGCGAGATCTTATTTAGCACCCCCTTAACACATTTATTAATCCTTCTGGTCTTTTAATTACACTTTCACTAGTATATTAATTTTTTTATATAGATTTTGTTTTCCTTTTATCAACACATACTAACACTTTACCTTCTCGCATTGTGCTGCCCTGGGGTAGCTGGCCTTTGCCGGTTTGTGGGGTTCTACACCCCGGACCTAGAGTTAGGGACCACCAGCATCAGAGGAGCCCTGTCGGGGCCTGGTGGCTTATCATACGTTTGCAAACTGTGTGTAACGAAGACCTCTGGAGAGAGAGATATAGATATATATATATAAAAAATGTATTTGTGTCTTTCATGTCTTGGTACAGATCGGTGTGCTGGGGGACACCAGGGGTTTGTCCCCAATGTATTTCTAGCTCAGACTACCCCCTCCGTTTCATGCACCTCAATTGTATTTCCTAATTCACAGGTTCTCAAACTCAGTCCTCAGGACCCCACACAGTGCATGTTTTGCTGGTAACCCAGAAGGTGCACAGGTGTATTAATTACTCACTGACACATTTTAAAAGATCCACAGGTGGAACTAATTATTTCACTTGTGATTCTGTGAGGAGGCCTGCAAAACATGCACTGTGTGGGGTCCTGAGGACAGAGTTTGAGAACCTGTGTCCTAATTGATTTGAGCAACTTACATTTTGTTCTGTTAGAATGTCTGATATGAAAGAGATGCAAATTACTGTGAGGATATCACAATTGTGGGTGAAGAAACGCATCAGAATTAGGAATAAAAGTATTGCTGCATGAACGGGACATATGTCCCTTACTGTAGCGTAAAATACCCATATTTGTCTGACACTTGTGCCTGGTGTGGTACAAATAATTGCTGTCGACCATAACAATTGCCTGCACTGTCTCGTTTTTTTTTCTGATCTGGAAAATCACCATATGAAGCGGATAGGTGCTTTCTTCATTGATTGTGTGAATATATTATGATTTTGAGGTTTTTTGTTGCTACAGTTGTGTCCTCATACATCTAGCCTCAATTCCAGGGAAACAAACTCCCCTCCCCCCAGCTCATACTCACCACAGGCAGTGATCCTGGAGGGCTAGCGGTCATTTGGGCTCCCTGCTCTTGTGACCTCCGCTGCTGTAAAGTGAGATGCCGCTTTTCTGCATCACTTTAGTGTAGGGATGGCCATTGGTACATCCCCCATCGATGGTTGCCATCGATGGAGCAATTACCAGGCACCATCAATGGTTATAAAATATGCTATCATCTCCCATCGATGGTTCCTGGTATCGAATAGCCACGCATGCGTAGAAGAGGCTTTGCTGGAGAACGTCTCTGCAACCAATAGTTACCTCTGCGCATGCGTGGCGTAGTTCCCCCGGCGGCTGGCTGCACACAGTCTCCCACTGAGTGATAGACATAGTGGGCGGAGAGAGTGAGGACGGGGGCGGGGCTGGAATCATCGATGGCCATCCTTACTTTAAGTGCAGGGTAGTTGATAAATCCTAGTGGGCTAAAGGACCTTTCACGCCCAGGGGGAGGAGCAAGGCCGGGGGCTTGCAGTTTCACTATCCACGCTACCACTGGTTGCCTTTAGTAACCAGGTGGCGAGCGAAGCGTATCGAGTCACCGTGTCTGAAGAATGGCGAGTGAAGTGAGCCCGCGAGGGTGCATTTGGATCCCTTCTCCCTACCTTGCTCCTCCCCTGTCACGTGACAGGTCCTGGCAACGAGCATGACACCCAGAGCATGAAAACCCCTGGCACCGTGCATGGAACCAAGAGCATGAAACCCCTGGCAACGAGCAGGTAATTTAAAAGTAATTAGAAGCCTTACTGTAGGACTTAATGAGTAATGGGCATTGCAGTGTGTGGCATAATGTATCACGGACATTGCGGTGTGTGCCATAATGTGTCACAGGCATTACGGTGTGTGTCATACTATATCACGGGCATTGTGGCATGATGTCTCAGGGGCATTGCAGTGTGGCATAATGTATAACGGGCATTGCGGTATGTGTCACAGGCATTACGGTGTGTGGTATACTATATCACTGGCATTGTGGTATGTGGTATAATGTCTCAGGGTCATTGCAGTGTGTGTCATAATGTGTCACAGGCATTGTATGTGCTATAATGTATCAGGGGCATTGCAGTGTGTAGCATAATGTATAACGGGCATTGCGATTCCTGTCATAATGTGTCACAGGCATTACGGTGTGTGGCATAATGTGTCGGGGGCATTATGGTGTGTGCATATTGTGTCATGGGCATTATGGTGTGTGGCATAATGTCTAAGGGCCATTGCAGTATGTGGCATAATGTATACTGGGCATTACTAAAAGGAGGAAAAATTACAAATAATGTAAGTGGCATGAATCAGGATTATTTTTCTTTCCTGTGGTGGCCAACATCTGGGCGTGCAGGTTGCAAAACTGGGGTATAAGGTAGTCCTTTTCATGCAATGCCACGCCCATTCCAACAAAGCCACACCCCTATTTTTGCGGCACACGCAGATTCATCACTTTACTAGTACTAATTATGAGGGGGGGGGGGGCGCCAGAGAATTTTTTGGCTTGGAAGAGAAAAATTTCTAGTTACACCACTGCCTAGGGGAGGAGACACGTCACCAGGGGGAGGAACTACAGCCAAACAGGGTACCCAAAAAGTACGCTCGCCATGCTTCGGGCTCGGTGGCTCGCCACCTGATTACTAAAGGTAATAGTTGGTGGCGTGGATAGCAGAGGAACTATCCCGCTGGCCTGGCTCCTCCCCCAGACAGAAAAGGTCCCTTAGCCCACTTGAATCTAGCATCAACCGAGGGGGGAGGGAGAGAGAGGGAAAAGGGTTACAGTAGCAGCAGGGAGTAGTTGACCAGCAGCGGTGTGGGACCCAATCCATAGATGCTGTGCTTCTTTTGATAGGCCTGGTACTATTATGCCCGTTCACCGCACCCTCCCCTCTCGGTGCCATTGGACCCTGAAGAGGGTAGGTAGCTGCCCAGGATGAACACCACTGCTCTGTGGAGTGCAGACAGAGCACACACAATAAAGCCCCATGCACGCTCAATAGATCAGTGTGCAGGAGGCGATTAGCTGAACCCTCCAGAGCTGCATTGTACGGTACCCCTCAGCCCTGTATCTTATTTATAAACATGTGCGCCCAATAAAGAACCGGCCCCCGGTGTGCGCTGCCTACTCTCGCAAAATCGCGTCACTCACCACGCGCGGCTCTGTCGTGGAGCAGCAGCAGCTCAGAGTCGCTGATATCAGAGAACCCGTCACTGTCATTCTCCTGAGATTCCGGCCGCTCATCTAGACCAGGGGACCCATCATTCCTTCCAGACAGCGCTGCTGCTGCGCTCCCAGACCCGGCGGCGGCTCCACTCTGCATAGCGCTGCCGCTGCTCTCATCGGTACAGTCAGTAAGTGTGTGACTCACTGACTGTGTATGTAAGGTATCACTACTTGGTTTACGGGTTACCTTTCCCCCCTGATGTGACGTAATGTGGGTGTTACCGAGTCACATGTTACGGGCCTTGCATTCCTAGCCTATAGGATAAAGAACACCCAGTGGGAACCTTCATTAGTGTATGCTCTATTGCAGAGGTTCTCAAACTCGGTCCTCAGGACCCCACACAGTGCATATCTTGCAGGTAACCCAGCAAGTGCACAGGTGTATTAATTACTCACTGGCACATTTTAAAAGGTCCACAGGTGAAGCTAATTATTTCACTTGCGATTCTGTGAGGAGACCTGCAAAACATGCACTGTGTGGGGTCCCGAGGACCGAGTTTGAGAACCTGTGCTCTATTGTATTCTATGCTGTACTGTAGCTCTGGTTTAATTTTTCTGAATGGGGAGTTTCAAATGCCTTTACATAAAGTAATACCAGTGTCTGTCACTAGCAATCATTATGTAATATAATAGTTACACAAACACAGTGGGGGTAATTCAAATGTTATCGCACCCACGATCTCCTGTCTAAAGTGACGGGAGATCACGGGCGATATTCAAATGCCCCCACTTATTGCGCTGATTGCACCCGTTACACTCAGGTTTAGGCACGCAAAGCACCTAAACCCGAATACATACCTCCCAACATGACCCTCTCCAGGAGGGACAGAATACTCTGTTCCTGGACTTTTCTCTTAATGTATAATTGCCCTCACCTGTGCTGAAACACCTTTCTTATCCATTTACCTGTTTAACACAGGTGATGGCAATCATACAATAAGAGAAAAGTCCAGAAGCAAAGCATTGTGTCCCTCCTGGAGAGGGTCATGTTGGGAGGTATGCGAATAAAGTAATGGGTGCCATCGTGAAAAGACCCTTTTGGTGCCCAAGCGGGTCTCTTTACGCACATTTCAGCTTGCTACCCCCGGGGGTAGCAAGCTGAAATTAACTTGTCACGCCCATCTGCAGCAACATTAGAATACTGCAGGGGGAACGGAGATTTGAATTTCGCACAGTGAATCAACATTGGCCTCCTGTATAAAGAGCTTTGGATGGATAATTCAGGCTGTACAGTAGTCATAGGTAGAGATGGCAATCGACCATCGATTGACCGATTGTAACTACTTTTATCATTGATGGGGGAGAACCAAATGGTTTCCCGCCATCGATGTTAAAGCGCTATTAAATATATATATTTTTCTCTCCATGGTGTCAGGGACACGGAGCATAGCTTTGTCCCCCAACACCCGCAAAGACAACCCCCCGTGTCTTTGCGGGTGTAGGGCAAAGCTCTGATTGGCCTGCGACTCGCTCAATTCTAAAGTAAGGGTGACCATCGATGGGCGAAACCATTGATGGTTCCTTTACAGATGGTTTCCCACCATCGAGGTTATCCATCAATGGTACCATCTATGGATAACCCACCGATGGCCATCCCTAGTCATAGGGTAGATTATATACACACACTCATCCGGGTCCTTTCTACGAAGGGAAAATAGACACAACCGGCTAAAGGACCTCTGACATCAAGAGGGGGAGGAGCAAGGTCGGAACTGTTAGAGATAAGCCTCCTCCTATCAAGTCCCTTCATTTGTCTGTTCGATACCTTTTGTTTACCAATCGATTGGGAATCCCAGGAAGCAGACAACACATGCAGTTATGTCCACAAAATGAGACTAAAACTTGTTTAATCAGCAGGGCGTTATATAGCAAAAAGGTACTTGCATGAACACTTGATACACGTCACATTATAAAACAATAATGCCTCTCTTCTCAAAACTCCTCTCTTAGCTGACACCCTCCTTCGTGTACTTCACAAGAAGTCTAAACACAAGAGACTGTCTAATAACATATTTTCAAGACTATAGCTACGACCTTGCTTCGCACAAAATGTACTAACTATGAAATGTCACCATTATTATGATTTCTCCAGCAAAGCATACTTCTTATTCACTACATCATGGCTGCTACTTAACAAAATGGCTGATAGCTGCTTAAGCTCAATTCATCTCTCTCAGTCCCTCCTTTTATAATAATATGACATTACAGTTGAGCTACAAGACATTACACAATCTCTACCTACAAGAGTCTAGGCAAACAGTCTAGCTATAATGGTGCTAAAGGTTATATTCCCGTAGGATCGTGCTTGTCACTCTATCCCACGGAAGGTAAAGAACCGTTCACATCATATCCATTAAGGTAGACTGCTCACGGCTGCTTCTTGCCAAGCTCTTCTGTAGTTTCTTAAACTTGGAGGTTTCACATCTTTGAGTTTACAGACTTCTTTCAAGCTGAAAGGAAACAAAATAGCATCTTAAAAACACAGATATATACAAATTGCTAAGCCAACAATTTTTTAAATAAAAAAACATCACTATTTCAACAATCTACTCTTTGATCCCGCTAAACCAATTAGCTGGATTTAAGCTGGACACTTCTCTAAACCACTTCTTGCGCACTATCTGTTTCATTAGTAATAAGTATACAACACATTCTTGGAGTTCTCTATTTTGTAGTATGTATTTGTTCCAAAGAAATTTAAAAACCCTTATACGCTTATATGTAGTGGGGACAGATGTCCACTCCTCTCCTTTTCCAGATGTGGGCTCATGTGAGCCCAGCATTTCTTAACTAACTGGTATCTTTGAAATCCTAGAGATTTCATGATCTTTACTTTAATTTGCTTAACACAAGATCTAGTGACTTTGATACCACGAGGGGTATAGAGTATATTATGACTACAATGAGTACTGAAGTTCCCAATATAATGACCCATAGTGGCCTTTCTAATTTAGGCCCAATTAGACTCTGCATGTTTGTGTATTTCATTGTTCAAACTTAACTTGAGCAAATTTGCAGTGGAACCCAAGTCTCTCTTTCCTTAATTGACACAGAAGTGGGTGTGGTCAGCAACACTCGATATGGACCATCAAATCTGGGCTCAAGTGACTCTCTCACGTGCCTTTCCAGATACACTCGATCTCCTGGTTAAAGCTTGTGGGGATTCGGATCTGCCCCTGAATCTGAGAGAGAGGCAAAACTAGAAAATACAGAGGTGTCAGTTTCTTCAGTAAGACTTTTTTAACATATGCAGCCAAATTACCATATTTATGCTGTAATTCTTATGGATAATAACATCCTATCTTAGGTATGCTATCAAACAATATTTCATAAGGTGAATAACCTATGGTTTTACTGAATATGGGTCCACTATTAACCGATACTAAAAATAAATACTTTAGCATCCCTTTGTGGTTTCTGTGACACACCCACTAACCCGTGGGAGATACATAGAATGCCTGGTGTATTTCCAAATCATACCTTAGTATGTACTGTATTGTTTCTTTAATGAAATAAATACAGCTATCTGCTACTATAACTTTTGGTACTCCATATCTGCAAATAACTTCTGAAACTAATTTTCTAGCTATTGATTTTGCTGTAGCTTTTGCCATTGGCCAATTACTGAAAATGTCTGTGGCTAGCAATACATCTTTGGCAGTTAGATATAGTCAATTTGCAGTCTTTGAAATAGAAAATAACTTTTTGGGGATTGCTCCAAGGGTTGTCTTGACCTTCTGTCCTGGATTGGACATTTCCACATATCCAGTAGGTTTGTACAAACTTGGTTGCGGCAGGATAACATCCTGGAACTATTCATCTTTTATTAACTGAATGTCCCATTTGATCCTTTCCCGGGTGTGTGAGTCCATGGCTGACTTGACATATAAGTGGATATAAGCTTCTGGGTAAGTATAACTTATTTTCTAATTTCCATAAGCCAGTCTCTTCTTCTTGTCTGGCTCCTCTTCTCTTGTCATGCTGCTTTTTCTTCAGGACCTGCTTGTTCCTGAAATTTCTTCAAAACCTGTAGATCAGGCATTTGAGGCTTTGCTTTTTTCTGTTACTTCTGTATGTGTGGTGTAGACGGCTACCCTTACTGGTTGTTTGTTTGGTTGCTTTCTTTATGCACAGGCTTCTTCCTCACTCTCTCCTGCTTGGTTCTGAAGTTCAATCAGCGTAGCATAATCAGGCATTTGGTCTGGCACTGGGGTGGTTACTGTATAGGCTTGTCTTTTCCTGCTGGGGCATCTTGCTGCCCTCTTGGCTTCAGCATCTTGCCAGATTGTTGCCTCTTGTTTCAGATGTGTCATTTCCTGCGTGTGCCTGGATCTTCATTACTGCAACCTTTTCTGTGGCCCTTGCAGAGCTCTGAACTAGTGTCTGATCAGTGAAGCATGTTGTATGTCTTTGCCACGTGCCTTCTTGAAGCCTTCACTTTTACATATCTGGCCCACACTCTTGTACTGGGATGGTAAGGATCCTGAATCCACAACTTCATGTGCAGTGGTTACTATATATCCTGTATAAGGAATTCCATCCTCATGGTACCTTGATCCATCCAGATATAGCTCATGCTGAGCATAAGGTAGTTCTTGTTCCAGTAAAGCCACACAATCATGAGAAAAATAAAAATTTTGCCCTTAGTAGAACTATCATCTTGCTATGGATTTTGCTTAATAGAACTATCATCTTGCTCTGGACCATCCCTCTGTGTCCATGATTATCTGTCTGTATCCTCCTTGTCTGGACCACCTTCCTGGTCCTTATCATTTTCTTCTTTCTTGCTGATCCATCAGTAGATAATGAAGATAATATGTTTCTCCCTCCTTTTGAATCTTGAGTTTCAACACCTTCATGTATTAATGCTGGAAAAGGGTTGTTGGGCTGAGGGTAATACATCTTCTGATGGTTACATTTGTTGCACTCAGCAGTGCTACTTCATACTTGGTCAGCCTTGCTGCTGACAGGTGTTTGGTTCTTGCTCGTTGAAGCTTCTCTGTACCTGCATGTGGTACCTGGATGATAAGCTCATGATTTAGCACTATGTCTGTGCTCTTGTCCTCTTCTAGGACTGCTGATTTATCACTGTGTCTGTGCTCTTGTCCTCTTCTAGGACTGTTGCTGCTACCACCGCTGTGATGGCGGTAGGTGCTTCTTGAGTAACGTTGTCAAGCTTGCTTGAGTGGTAGGCCACTGGTCTTCGCCTCAGTCCATAATTTTGCGTAAGGACTTCTATGTATGGCCTCCTTCTTCAATAGTCAGGTAGTTCTAGGGCTTGAGATGAGGCAACTGCTGCTTCCAATTGTTCAATTGCTTCATCCATATGTTGCTGTGTGTAGGATGCGGACCCTCCTCCCTTTCAGTGTTGTCATACAATGCTTGCATGTAGACTGAATCCATTTTCTGCAGTATCCTACTAGGCCCAGGAATGATCATCTGACTTGCTTGACACTAGTTGGCATCTTAGCTTGTAGTACAAGTTTCTTCCTCTCTTCTGTTAGATGTCGGGTACTGTTATGCACACCAGTGCCAGCAGGAAAGTACTGGTGTCAGAACTGTTATGCACTCCAGTGTCTGCAGGAATGTACTGGTGTTTGAACTGTTATGCAAAACAGATGGACTCACAGACAAACTGGGGGATATGACATAACGTACACAGAAGGTGATAGGGTAACAAAATACACACAAAGTGAACAGAGAAGCCCAGAGGCTAAGGAACTGGGTATCTCCCTTGTATTAGAACTGCTAAGATGGAAAAAGCAAGATGTTGTGTTTTAATACGTAGAGTACCCGAAATGCTGTTGCTAAGGGCAACAGCAAAACCCTAAAGGGTTACCAACGGGTGTGGCAGTAAACTCCTTGGTCAGAGATGGAATGATAGACACAAGGAGAATCTCCACAATCCTAATTCTCACTTGCAGTGCACAGGTTTTAGCTTACTGCCACTAAACTGACCCCTGACACCTAGCACAGTGAGACAGGATTAGACAGGCAAGTCTTAGAATACAGCCGCAAACTTGCTAAGTTCACAGAGTGTAACAGAACCCCAGCAAGCTAAACGACTGACTCCAGTCTTACTGCTAGGTCTGGATTGGCAGAGTGTAATACCAAATTCCCAGGCCTATTTGCAGTAAGCAACAAACAAATACAAAGCTACACAGTACTGGCTAACGTTCATGAACTGACTAACCAACAAAGATTCAGCAGCATCTGCTTACCCTGAAAAGAGGCCTTATAAAGCAGGTGCTGTCCACGCCCCACTCAGACCTCACAGACTGTGAGCACAAAAACCAGCACCGGATCCCCTGCCGTGCACAGAGCCTATAACCACTGCACAGCAAAAGACCCGAACCGGAGTATCAGCTGCGCTCAGGTTACTCCACTAGCACTTGTCTCCCGGTTGCCATGACGACGTGGCAGCACAGGGCAGGAGACCCTAACAGGTACCTTGAGTGTCCTAGGAAGATTACCTTTTGCTTTGCTAGCTGCAAGTTCTCCTTTTAAGGCTATGCTGTCTTGTTCTTCCAGAAACTTCAATAAGGACACTCTCTTCTTGGTACTTCTTTCAGTGGTGATGGCAATCAGCAGGTCACTCACAGACTGTATTAGCTGTGTGTCTTCTGGATAAATCACTTGGTGATGTAGCCCCTCCCTGGAGTACTCTGGTCCAGTAATATTGCTTACTTTCTTCCATAACTGAACTTCCATTCCAATTTGCTTCTAAAATGGTTCTGTATTTCCTTTGATAAGTTGCTGCAAAACTCAACTGCTGGGGTGTACTGTATTCTTGCTTGGATAAGCTTCAGTACATTGTGCTCCCTCAAAGTCACGACATGTACTCCGAGGTCAAGAACTGGATTGGTATTGGTGACTAGTTCTTGCATCTCCTGTCCCTTTAAGAGTTTCTGATATCATCAGTTCTTGTAATACCTCCCGATGCTGTCTTCTGCGTCTGCTGGCTCCAGTATTCATTGGACACAAACGTCCTTCTTCAGTGGGCATGGTGACTGTAATCATACCTTCTGTTGTTTCTTCTGGAGACATTATGTTCACTGGGAGGCACCTGAAGAATAATTTGTTTTTTGGAACCTCTTCTGTCTTGTTCCTTATTATTTGATTTAACACTGGAGCTGCTGGTGCTTTAAATCTTCTTCTCATGGATTACCGATGTAATCTTGCCATACAATACTGACCACTGTCAGATGTCTTTCTTTGTCTTTCTTAAAACAGACTTCCTTTAGTCTTCAAACTTTCATGCAACTTTCAAATTGCTTCTCAACTTTTCTTTTTCCAATCACCTCTCTTTATGATCCATCCATTATCCTACATCTTTGTCCTTTCTTTACTGGCATATTTCTTCCTTCTGCTGCTGGCATGTCATCTTCTTAGTCCAAGTCCACCCATGCTGGTGGTCAACATAATAAAGTCCATGCTGGGAGTTGTTGTTCCTCTTTGTCTTACTTTTCCTGTGAGAGGTAGACTTGTATAGCAGCTTGTATTTAAGGTTACATCTTTGCTGGAATGTTGTAGGTACATCTTACTTTCTTGCAGGGGTAGAGCTTAACCTCCCAATCCAGTTGTTGTGATGGCCTGATCTGTAAGTAAACGTGGAGGAATCTGGTTATGCATAAAAACAGTTCTTGAAACCCCTGTGTCTCCTGTGGGTAAAGTCACTTTTGTCGAAATGCCAGTGGCGGCTGGGTACACTGTTGCTGTTGCCGACACAGGGGTTGCACACCCTCATATTCTGTCATCTCGTGTGTGCTGCCTAACATGTGGCTGATAAGAAACCTGTTGCCGAGCTTTTAAAACCTGTTCTAAATTTACTTAACAGGGTCTATATATATATATATATATATATATATATATATATATATATATATTTCTCTAACGTCCTAGTGGATGCTGGGGACTCCGTAAGGACCATGGGGAATAGACGGGCTCCGCAGGAGACTGGGCACTCTATAAGAAAGATTTGGTACTATCTGGTGTGCTATCTCTATGCCCCTCCTCCAGACCTCAGTTAGATTTCTGTGCCCGGCCGAGCTGGATGCACACTAGGGGCTCTCCTGAGCTCCTAGAAAGAAAGTATATGTTAGGTTTTTTATTTTACAGTGAGACCTGTTGGCAACAGGCTCACTGCAACGAGGGACTAAGGGGAGAAGAAGCGAACCTACCTGCTTGCAGCTAGCTTGGGCTTCTTAGGCTACTGGACACCATTAGCTCCAGAGGGATCGACCGCAGGACCCGTCCTTGATGTTCGTTCCCGGAGCCGCGCCGCCGTCCCCCTTACAGAGCCAGAAGCAAGAAGATGGTCCGGAAAATCGGCGGCAGAAGACTTCAGTCTTCACCAAGGTAGCGCACAGCACTGCAGCTGTGCGCCATTGCTCCTCATGCACACTTCACACTCCGGCCACTGAGGGTGCAGGGCGCTGGGGGGGGGGGGGGGGGGGGCGCCCTGAGCAGCAATAAAAACACCTTGGCTGGCAAAATTACCACAATATATAGCCCCAGAGGCTATATATGTGGTAATTACCCCTGCCAGAATCCAGAAAAAAACGGGAGAAAAGTCCGCCGAAAAAGGGGCGGAGCCATCTCCCTCAGCACACTGGCGCCATTTCTCCCTCACAGTTCCGCTGGAAGGAAGCTCCCTGACTCTCCCCTGCAGTCTACACTACAGAAAGGGTAAAAAAGAGAGGGGGGGCACTAAATTTAGGCGCAGTATAACTTCTAGCAGCTATAAGGGGACATAATTCAGTTAGTCCCTGCATTATATAGCGCTCTGGTGTGTGCTGGCATACTCTCTCTCTGTCTCCCCAAAGGGGCTTTTGTGGGGTCCTGTCTCCTTTAAGAGCATTCCCTGTGTGTGTGCGGTGTGTCGGTACGGCTGTGTCGACATGTTTGATGAGGAGGCTTATGTGGAGGCGGAGCAGATGCCTATAAATGTGATGTCACCCCCTGCGGGGCAGACACCTGAGTGGATGGACTTATGGAAGGAATTACGTGCAAGTGTCGACTCCTTACATAAAAAATTTGACGACATGCCAAATGCGGGACAGCCGGCTTCTCAGCTCGTGCCTGCCCAGACAATTCAAAGGCCATCAGGGGCTCTGAAACGCCCACTACCTCAGATGGCAGACACAGATGTCGACACGGATACTGATACCAGTGTCGACGACGATGAGTCAAATTTAATGTCCACTAGGGCCATTCGTTGCATGATTGATGCAATGAAAGAGGTATTACACATTTCTGATATAAACCCAGGTACCTCAAAAAAGGGTATTATGTTTGGGGAGAAAAAACTACCAGTAGTTTTTCCCCCATCTGAAGAATTAAATGAAGTGTGTGAAGAAGCGTGGGCTTCCCCCGATAAAACATTGGTGATTTAAAAAAAATTACTAATGGCGTTCCCTTTCTCGCCAGAGGATAGGTCACGTTGGGAAACTCCCCCTAGGGTGGATAAAGCGCTCACACGTTTGTCTAAAAAGGTGGCACTACCGTCTCCGGATACGGCCGCCCTAAAGGAACCTGCTGATAGAAAGCAGGAGGCTATCCTAAAGTCTATATATACACACACTGGTGTTATACTGAGACCAGCTATTGCTTCAGCGTGGATGTGCAGTGCTGCTGCTGCTTGGTCAGATTCCCTGTCGGAAAATATTGACACCCTAGACAGGGACACTATATTGCTAACCGTAGAGCATATAAAAGACTCTGTCTTGTACATGAGAGATGCACAGAGGGAGATCTGCCGGCTGGCATCTAGAATAAGTGCATTGTCCATTTCTGCTAGGAGAGGCTTATGGACTCGGCAGTGGACAGGGGATGCAGATTCTAAAAGGCACATGGAAGTTTTGCCTTATAAGAGTGAGGAGTTATTCGGGGATGGTCTCTCAGACCTTGTTTCCACAGCAACAGCTGGGAAGTCAGCATTTTTGCCCCATGTCCCCTCACAGCCTAAGAAAGCGCCGTATTATCAGGTATAGTCCTTTCGACCCCAGAAAAACAGGCGGGGAAAAGGCGGGTCCTTTCTGTCTAGAGGCAGAGGAAGGGGAAAAAAGCTGCAACACACAGCAGGTTCCCAGGAACAAAAGTCCTCTCCCGCTTCTTCCAAATCCGCCGCATGACGGTGGGGCTCCACAGGCGGAGCCAGGTACGGTGGGGGGCCGCCTCAAAAATTTCAGCGATCAGTTGGTTCGCTCACGGGTGGATCCCTGGATCCTTCAAGTAGTATCTCAGGGGTACAAGCTGGAATTCGAGGCGCCTCCCCCCCGCCGTTTCCTCAAATCGGCCTTACCGACAACTCCCTCGGGCAGGGAGGCTGTGCTAGAGGCAATTCACAAGCTGTATTCCCAGCAGGTGATAGTCAAGGTACCCCTACTTCAACAAGGACGGGGTTACTATTCCACACTCTTTGTGGTACCGAAACCGGACGGTTCGGTGAGACCCATTTTAAATTTGAAATCCTTGAACACATACATAAAAAGATTCAAGTTCAAGATGGAATCGCTCAGGGCGGTTATTGCAAGCCTGGACGAGGGGGATTACATGGTATCCCTGGACATCAAGGATGCTTACCTGCATGTTCCCATTTACCTTCCTCACCAGGAGTACCTCAGATTTGTGGTACAGGATTGCCATTACCAATTCCAAACACTACCGTTTGGACTGTCCACGGCACCGAGGGTGTTTACCAAGGTAATGGCAGAAATGATGATACTCCTTCGAAAAAAGGGAGTTTTAATTATCCCGTACTTGGACGATCTCCTAATAAAGGCGAGGTCCAGGGAGCAGTTACTGGTCGGAGTAGCACTATCTCGGGAAGTGCTACAACAGCATGGCTGGATTCTAAACATTCCAAAGTCACAACTGGTTCCTTCCACACGCTTACTGTTCCTGGGGATGATTCTGGACACAGAACAGAAAAAAGTGTTTCTCCCGCAGGAGAAAGCCAAGGAGCTGTCATCTCTAGTCAGAGACCTCCTAAAACCAAAACGGGTATCGGTGCATCACTGCACACGAGTCCTGGGAAAAATGGTGGCTTCATACGAAGCAATTCCATTCGACAGGTTCCATGCAAGGACCTTCCAGTGGGACCTCTTGGACAAGTGGTCGGGATCGCATCTTCAGATGCATCAACTGATAACCCTGTCTCCAAGGACCAGGGTGTCTCTACTGTGGTGGCTGCAGAGTGCTCATCTTCTAGAGGGCCGCAGATTCGGCATACAGGACTGGGTCCTGGTGACCACGGATGCAAGCCTTCGAGGCTGGGGCGCAGTCGCACAGGGAAGAAATTTCCAGGGACTTTGGTCAAGTCAGGAGTCGTCCCTACACATAAATATTCTGGAACTGAGGGCCATTTACAATGCCCTAAGTCAGGCAAGGCCCCTGCTTCAAAACCAGCCGGTTCTGATCCAATCAGACAACATCACGGCAGTCGCCCATGTAAACCGACAGGGCGGCACAAGAAGCAGGATGGCGATGGCAGAAGCCACAAGGATTCTCCGATGGGCGGAAAATCACGTACTAGCACTGTCAGCAGTGTTCATTCTGGGAGTGGACAACTGGGAAGCAGACTTCCTCAGCAGACACGACCTACACCCGGGAGAGTGGGGACTTCATCCAGAAGTCTTCCTACTGTTGGTAAACCGTTGGGAAAGGCCACAGGTGGACATGATGGCGTCCCGCCTCAACAAAAAGCTAAAGAGATATTGCGCCAGGTCAAGGGACCCTCAGGCGATAGCTGTGGACGCTCTAGTGACACCGTGGGTGTACCAGTCGGTTTATGTGTTCCCTCCTCTGCCTCTCATACCAAAGGTACTGAGAATAATAAGAAGGCGAGGAGTAAGAACGATACTCGTGGTTCCGGATTGGCCAAGAAGAGCTTGGTACCCAGAACTTCGAGAAATTATATCAGAGGACCCATGGCCTCTACCGCTCAGACAGGATCTGCTACAGCAGGGGCCCTGTCTGTTGACAAGACTTACCGCGGCTGCGTTTGACGGCATGGCGGTTGAATTCCGGATCCTAAAGGAAAAGGGCATTCCGGAGGAAGTCATTCCTACGCTGATAAAAGCCAGGAAAGAAGTAACCGCAAACCATTATCACCGTATTTGGCGGAAATATGTTGCGTGGTGTCAGGCCAGGAAGGCCCCTACAGAGGAATTTCAGCTGGGTCGTTTTCTGCACTTCCTACAGTCGGGAGTGACTATGGGCCTAAAATTGGGTTCCATTAAGGTCCAGATTTCGGCTCTGTCGATTTTCTTCCAGAAAGAACTGGCTTCACTGCCTGAAGTTCAGACTTTTGTAAAAGGAGTGCTTCATATTCAGCCTCCTTTTGTGCCTTCTGTGGCACCTTGGGGTCTCAATGTGGTGTTGAGTTTCCTAAAATCACATTGGTTTGAGCCACTTAAAACTGTGGATCTGAAATATCTCACGTGGAAAGTGGTCATGTTATTGGCCCTGGCATCAGCCAGGCGAGTGTCAGAATTGGCGGCTTTATCATGTAAAAGCCCTTATCTGATTTTTCATATGGATAGGGCAGAATTGATGACTCGTCCCCAGTTTCTCCCTAAGGTGGTATCAGCTTTTCACTTGAACCAACCTATTGTGGTGCCTGCGGCTACTAGGGACTTGGAGGATTCCAAGTTACTGGACGTAGTCAGGGCCTTGAAAATGTATGTTTCCAGGACGGCTGGAGTCAGGAAAACTGACTCGCTTTTTATCCTGTATGCACCCAACAAAATAGGTGCTCCTGCTTCTAAGCAGACTATTGCTTGCTGGATTTGTAGCACAATTCAGCTGGCGCATTCTGCGGCTGGATTGCCGCATCCTAAATCAGTGAAAGCCCATTCCACGAGGAAGGTGGGCTCATCTTGGGCGGCTGCCCGAGGGGTCTCGGCTTTACAACTTTGCCGAGCTGCAACTTGGTCAGGGGCAAACATGTTTGCAAAATTCTACAAATTTTATACCCCGGCTGAGAAGGACCTTGAGTTCTCTCATTCGGTGCTGCAGAGTCATCCGCACTCTCCCGTCCGTTTGGGAGCTTTGGTATAATCCCCATGGTCCTTACGGAGTCCCCAGCATCCACTAGGACGTTAGAGAAAATAAGAATTTACTCACCGGTAATTCTATTTCTCGTAGTCCGTAGTGGATGCTGGGCGCCCATCCCAAGTGCGGATTGTCTGCAATACTTGTATATAGTTATTGCCTAACTAAAGGGTTATTGTTGAGCCATCTGTTGAGAGGCTCAGTTATATTTCATACTGTTAACTGGGTATAATATCACGAGTTGTACGGTGTGGCTGGTATGAGTCTTACCCGGGATTCAAAATCCTTCCTTATTGTGTCAGCTCTTCCGGGCACAGTATCCTAACTGAGGTCTGGAGGAGGGGCATAGAGGGAGGAGCCAGTGCACACCAGATAGTACCAAATCTTTCTTATAGAGTGCCCAGTCTCCTGCGGAGCCCGTCTATTCCCCATGGTCCTTACGGAGTCCCCAGCATCCACTACGGACTACGAGAAATAGAATTACCGGTGAGTAAATTCTTATATATATATATATATACACATACACACACACACACACACACACACACACACACACACACACACACACACACACACACACACACACACACACACACACCATACACGTGTTGTATTTACTTAAAGAATGCAGCAGGATTCTATTCCCTCATACCTGGTAGCTTGTTTACAATTCCCAACACATTTGACTGAAACCATGGTATTTAATGTTCTCAATCAATATGCTTGGGGCTGCAATGTCTAACTCATTTTCCCCTGCATCAAAACTGCATTACAAAACTTTTAGTATTTTAAATAATAGCAACATACTGTAATAATGGGGGTCATTCCGAGTTGTTCGCTCGCTAGCTGATTTTAGCAGCATTGCACACGCTAGGCCGCCGCCCTCTGGGAGTGAATCTTAGCATAGCAGAATTGCGAACGAAAGATTAGCAGCATTGCGAATAGAAAATTCTTAGCAGTTTCTGAGTAGCTCGAGACTTACTCCTACACTGCAATCAGCTAAGGCCGTTTCGGTCCTGGTTTGATGTCACAAACACTCCCTGCGTTCGCCCAGCCACTCCCCCGTTTGTCCAGGCACTCCCGCGTTTTTCCCTGACACGCCTGCGTTTTTTAGCCAACGCCGGGAAAACGCTGAGTTACCACCCAGAAACGCCCCTTTCCTGTCAATCATTTACCGAACACCAGTGCGACTGAAAAGCGCCGCAGAAGCCACAGCAAAACAGCTAAGTTTTTAGTAAAATAACTAAGCGCATGCGCTCTGCGTACCTTGCGCATGCGCAGTAAGCGACTAATCGCAGTATAGCGAAAATCGGCAACGAGCGAACAACTCGGAATGACCCCCAATGAGCACTATGCTTGCCATCTTCAGCTACCTGACAGCTAAGAATTTCTCTCTAAACCAAAACTAAAATACACATTGCATATATGAAAAATGACTTTCTGCTGCGGGGTACACTGGGCTCCACAAGGATTAACATTGGGGTGTAGAGTAGGATCTTGATCCGAGGCACGAACAGGCTCAAAGCTTTGACTGTTCCCAAGATGCACAGCGCCGCCTCCTCTATAACCCCGCCTCCGTGCACAGGAGCTCAGTTTGTAAGTTGGTGCCATGCAGTAAGCAGGCAATCAATAGGAGGGCTGCTCCTGCGGCCCATATTATAAGCTAATTTCTGAAGAAAGAAGAAATCTGAAGACTTCAAGGGCTGCAGCATTGCTGGATGTCAGTCAGACATCCCCTGCTGCAGCTCCATCACTCCTCCAGCGGCGCTGTATACTCCCGTGTCCTGGTTGCCGGGTAACTACAGTGGAGGCTCCGGTGTACTTCTGGTCAGTCACACACACTGGCCGCTGCCCTCCGGGATCGCATGGCCGCAGGTACAAGGGGAGGTAAGGGGTCTCTTTGGCCCACTGTTATCGTGATCCGGTGGGGGCGGGCCGCGCGCGCTGGCGTGGACTTGTTAAGGGCAGCCGCTCCACTAGCCATCGGGACACAGGGCACAGGTGGGGGGTTTTCTCTCTCATAAAAACCCTGTTTTTATTATAGCACGCAGTGCCCGTTGGGGATGCCAGCAGGGTGATAAGACCTAACCTGTAGCCCCTCCCCCAGCCCCAGGGCGCCAGTTGGGTAAATGTTCCCGCACTGGAGCTGCATAGCTCTCCCTCACTCCCTGTCAGCTGCCATTACACGGAGCTGCGCTGTTCCTGGGACTGCTTGGGCAAATCCTCCTCTGTAAAGCCGCCTGCTCGCCAGCGCTGTGCATTTTACAGGACACTTAAGTATTCCACCTGTCAAGGGACAGTGTTAGTTAAGAAAGAGTGCTACATTCAGGGTTGTGGGTTACAAACACCCTGTGATATACATCCAGTACTTACTGTATTTTGTTATATCTACTGTTTACATATAGCTATACTGAGTATTACTTTGTATTGCTAGTCCAGTGCACTTTTAATAATTTCTGCATTGTACAATTGTGACTATATGTGTGTGTGCATGTAGCTGCTGCGTGGCTGCCATCTCGTGTATTTCACTCAGCTTGCTACTCCTATATTCTATAAACTGAGGGGGCTAAGTGCATCAGGTTTGTTAACTGATATAGGTATTTCACAAGATATACTTACTGTGTATTTTTCTTTGTGATTTATAGTCACCATATATCTCTGGGATTCCCGGTTTGTGCTGACACACTACACCGGGAGTTCTTGCTAGGTATATCGCTGCTAATATTGTACTGAGTTGCTTGTTATTGAGCTTATGATTATGTCAGCTACACAGGGCAACGGAACTGAGGCTTCTCCCACATTGCGTGGTGGTGATGCTGCAGTCACTTTTGAGGAAAACATGGCAGCAGAGAGTTCAGGGGGTTCCTTACCCCCTAGTGGGTCTGTAGCACCAGGGGCCACTAATGACCCACCTTGGGCTACCTTCTCCACGTTATTAAATACGCTGGTAACTAAACTTACGCCCCCTGTGGGACCGCCTATGCCAGTGCAGCAATTTATGGTCCCTACAGTCAATCCGCCATGGGCGGATCAAATCTCCTCACAGTTACAGCACTTGAACCTATCGCTGACTAAAAATAAGTCTTACTCTCGCCCACCTAAAACTAAGGCGTCTCCTAAACGGGCCGCTACTTCCTCACAATCCACTGCTGTTCCGGACACTTCCTCTGAGGAGGATGGTGCATATACTGACCCCACAGACGCTGACTCTGATGCTTCTGATGGGGAAGGAAAGTCACTGGTGGATGTCTCTGATTTGATTGAGGCTATCAGGCTCATTCTTCAGGTCTCTGATGAACCTGAGCCTGTGGCTGTCCTCTAAAAATCCGGACAGATTTATACGTAAGAAGGTGGTTAAACAAGTTTTACCTCATTCTCAACACCTGGCTGAATTCACACCGTATAAGAGACTGTTGGCTCGCTATCCTCTCTCTGCGGAGCTATGTAAAAATTGGGAAACTCCTCCGCCTGTAGATTCGCATGGTAGTTTCCTCAGCTCTGCCAGTAACTACCGTCACCTCTCTGAAGGAACCGACGGACAGACGTGTGGAGGGTTGTTTGAAAGTGATTTACACCCTAACGGGGGCTGTGCATAGACCGACCATTGCAGCAACATGGGCTGCTGAAGCTGTTGAAGCGTGGGCTCAGGAGCTGGAGGCGGAGCTACCTTCCAACGCTTCTGATCATGCCGGACAATGTCTCTCATATATTGTCATGGCTTCTCTTTACCTTAAGGAGGCGGCTTCCGATGCCAGGGTGCTGGCGGCCAAGGCTGCCACTATGTCCATCTTGGCTCGACGTATCCTTTGGTTGAGATCCTGGTCAGTGGATATGGATTCTAAGAAAACCCTGGAGGTGCTTCCTTTTAAGGAAGATTCTTTTTGGCAAAGACCTCAATAAGATTGTGGCTGACCTGGCTTCTGCTAAAACAGCTTGCCTACCTAGTACGGCTCCTTCAACACAGAAGGCTAAAAGTACTTTCCCTCGGCCCTTTCATCCTCCATGTAAAGCAAAAGGTCAGGCGTACCCGAAGCAAGCTCGTACTTCCAAACCTGCCAAGCCCAGACCAAAGCCGGCCTGGGCTGTCAGTCAGCCTGCTTCCAAAACTGACAAGCCTGCCGCATGACAGGGCGGGCCTCCCCCTGGGGGATCCCAGGGTGGGGGGCCAGCTTCTAGGTTTTGCCCAGGAATGGTTGAAGACCACTTCCGATGCCTGGGTAAGGGGAGTCATCACTCGAGGTTACGCCGTACCCTTCAGGAACCGCCCCCCTCATCGATTTTGCCTGACAGATGTCCCTTTGGACCCAGTGAAGGCAAACACTCTTCATTCGGTGGTACAATCCCTCCTGACCACAGGAGTGGTGGTACAGGTGCCTCTGGCTCAGAGAGGCAAGGGGTTCTATTCACCGCTGTTTCTAATCCCGAAACCGAATAGGTCCTCGCGGCCCATTCTCAATCTGAAGTCCTTGAACATGGATGGAAACTCTACGCTCTATTGTTCTGGCCTTGGAGCCTGGGGACTCTGTTCTCCCTGGACATACCGGATGCCTACCTGCATATTCCTATTGCAGTTTCTCATCAGCAGTACCTGAGGTTTGCGGTGGGCAACCTTCATTACCAATTTCTGGCGTTACCCTTTGGTTTGACAACGGCTCAGCGAGTTTTCACCAAAGTAATGGCAGTAATGACGGCTGTACTCCGCCTTAAAGGGGTCAGGATCCTACCGTACCTGGACAATTTGTTGATCCTGGCAAATTCCCCAGAAATTCTCCTGCATCATCTAGATCTGACTATCCAGTTCATGAAACCCCACGGGTGGCTAGTCAACTGGAAGAAATCTTCCCTGGTTCCTGCTGTTTACATATAGCTATACTGAGTATTACTTTGTATTGCTTGTCCAGTGCATTCTGGGGGTTGAGTACAACTAAACCGTTAAGTTTTTTTAACACTCAAGTATATTAACCTTAGGTAACATTAACACTTAGGTACTTTTCCAAGTATCAATATCCAGGATCTAAAGGATCGTGGGATATGCAGCTATGTGCTCGATTTCCTGAACTAGCAAGGACACTTAACCACTCTTTGCCGTTATCACTTGGTTTTGGAATAAAGTGACACCCCATCAATATATAAACACTTTCTACTGAGTCCGTAGTGTTTCTCCACACTCCTGGTTCAGCACAAAACGAAATAGCTCTCAATATAAAAGGGCCCTGCCCTTTCTTTTCTATAAATGCCACACACAAACACTCTGAGCATATGTCTTCTGTCGACATGTGTATACGCTTTTAACTACTTATTCATACCGGTGATGTATTAAACCTTATGCCCCTGAAACAGTTTGTCAAATTCTTAAGTGTCAGTAAAACCTTGTTTATCAATCCAGTGTTTGTTGTTTGCTTCAAATCTCCCTCACTAGTCAACACTTCCCTTCCTCTGGGAAGTTTGCCCCTTACACAAATTGTACCAATAAGTGCCTATTTTTCCTTCCCTAGCACTGACAGGGGCTCACTGTGCTGTCCCTTCGCGCGTGATTGATCAGTTCACTTTACGAAATCCTTCGGGGCTGCACCTTTACTTGTACTGCGCAGTATCAAAAACAAAAGTCAGTATATACATCAGCTTGAAAGACTAACACTTTAAAGCATCACACTTATAGTAATAAGTGTTTACTATGGAACTCTCAGTTTACTAGACCTAGTCTTGCAAACAAATATCTCAGTTTAAAAGATGTATCTTCTTTTAAACGTCACACTTATATTATTTAAGTGTTTTCTGTATTCATCAACAAAAAGGACCAAATGAAGCAAACCACTTGGATCTTAATCCTCTGACACAAACCAAAATTCTGTTATTACTGACTTGACTTTACCTAGTTTACAAAGACTTCTTAAATCACTGAGTCATAGGTTTTTTTATATATGAATAAGTTACCTTTGTCAATAATGGCTTTAACGTCTTCTAAAAATGTTAATCTCTTTGAATTAGCCAGGAATACATTTTAAGTGACAAAAATACTTAGTATGCTTTACTATGAGAAAACTGATATCGTTATTACCAAACCTTGTATGTTAAATTTAGGCTGCAGATTCTGGATTTAAAAAGGCTGAGTATGTGAGTGTTCAGTGTCTTAACCGTACTGGTTAAACGTAGTTTATAATCAGTAGAATTTCCTTCAATAACTATAACTGTGGAACCAAGGGGTATATAATTAACAGGTAATTTATCGCCAATACATTTTTCTGTCACTACCTTATCAACATGACACCCCACAACTGTTTTTAAGGTTCCCTAAAAACTAAAATCACTATTTTGCAATATACCTTTAAATTCACAATATTCAGACTCAATAGCAGGATTATACCACAAAAAATCTGACACGTCATTTAAAAACAGAAGCACACATTTTTTTTTCTTACCTTGCCAAAGTAAAACTGAAACTTATGACTTTAAAATAAAACCACATTTGTCCCTTGCAACAGTGAAACTAAAACTAATAACATTATCAGCGCACACAGAAAAATAATGAATGCTTTTCAAACAGACAATTGGGTCCAAATAATTGAGTATTGCTTACCTAAGCAGATGAACAGACCAAAGGACTGTATACAAGTACTGACAGAGTAACCAAGTTGATCTATAATGATTAATCTTTAGATTACTCACCCGGGTATATCAGTAGTTGCATATGTCCAGCAGTCTTGTCGTCATCTGATGTCGGTAGCGGTCATCGATCCTGGAACAATAGCCCCATGTAACTGTTAGATCAGCCTCCTCTTATCAAGTCCCTTCAATTGTCTGTTCGATACCTTTCTCTAACGTCCTAGAGGATGCTGGGGTCTCCGTAAGGACCATGGGGAGAGACGGGCACCGCAGGAGACATGGGCACTTTAAGAAAGAATTTAGTTCCTGGTGTGCACTGGCTCCTCTCTCTCTGCCCCTCCTCCAGACCTCAGTTTGATTCGGTGGCCAGAGGAGCTGGGTGCTTTTCAGTGAGCTCTCCTAAGTTTGCTGATAGAAAGTTTTTTGTTAAGTTTTTTATTTTCAGGGAGCTCTGCTGGCAACAGACTCCCTGCATCGTGGGACTGAGGGGAGAGAAGCAGTCCTACTCTCTGAAGCTAGGTCCTGCTTCTTAGGACACCATTAGCTCCAGAGGGATCGGTACGCAGGATCTCACCCTCGCCGTCCGTCCCAGACCCGCGCCGCCGTCCCCCTCGCAGAGACGGAAGACTGAAGCCGGGTGAGTATGAGAAGCAAGAAGACTTCACAGGCGGCAGAAGACTTCGTGATCTTCACTGGAGGTAACGCACAGCACTGCAGCTGTGCACCATTGCTCCACACACCTACACATACTCCGGTCACTGTTAGGGTGCAGGGCGCAGGGGGGGGCGCCCTGGGCAGCATTTGGGACCTCATTCTGGCAAATGAACACATATATACAGCTGGGCACTGTATATATGTAGGAGCCCCCGCCAAAGAAATAAAATTTAAGCGGGACAGAACCCGCCGCCGAGGGGGCGGGGCTTCTCCCTCAGCACTCACCAGCGCCATTTTTTCTGCACAGCACGCTGAGAGGAAGCTCCCCAGGCTCTCCCCTGCTGATACACGGTAGAAGAGGGTTGAAAAGAGAGGGGGGGGGGCACATAATTAGGCGCAAAAAAGTATATAAACAGTAGCTACTGGGTTGACATTAAGTTACTGTGTTATTCCTGGGTTATATAGCGCTGAGGTGTGTGCTGGCATACTCTCTCTCTGTCTCTCCAAAGGGCCTCGTGGGGGAACTGTCTTCAGAAAGGACATTCCCTGTGTGTGTGGTGTGTCGGTACGCTTGTGTCGACATGTCTGATGTGGAAGGCTATGTGGGAGAGGAGCGGGAGCAAATGAATGTGGTGTCTCCGCCGACGGCGCCGACACCTGATTGGATGGATATGTGGAAGGTTTTAAATGATGATGTAAATTCCTTGCATAAAAGATTAGACAAGGCTGATGCATTGGGACAGGCAGGGTCTCAACCCGTGCCTGATCCTATGTCGCAGGGACTGTCGGGGTCTCATAAGCGCCCACTATCCCAAATTGTTGACACAGATACCGACATGGATTCTGACTCCAGTGTCGACTACGATGATGCAAAGTTACAGCCAAAGTTGGCTAAATCACTCCGATATATGATTATAGCAATTAAGGAGGTTTTGCACATCACAGAGGAAACCCCTGTCCCTGACACAAGGGTTTATATGTATAAGGGAAAGAAACCAGAGGTAACCTTTCCCCCCTCACACGAACTGAATGAGTTATGTGAAAAAGCTTGGGCACTGGCGTGCGCAGCACATTTTATTAGGGGGTGCACCGTCGGGGGGGGTGTCTAGCACCGCCTTTTGGGCGTGTCTAGCACCATCTATTGATGGTCAACACATATAAAATATCCATCTTTGTACCAATCCTAATAAACCAGATACATTGTCAGATGTGGTGTGCACCAAACAAACACCCCTGATGGCACTCACTGCAATTACACTGCTCCTCCTCAGCCTGGTCTTGCTGCACCTCTCTTTCCCCTGCAAGCTGCACCAGCTTACTTACAAGTCAGTCACTCACTGACTGTCGCAGACTAGTACTGATGCTGCTGGAAAAATGAGTGACGTGTCAATGCTGCAGCCGGCCGCCTGCCAGTATTGAATTTGTCTTCCTAAGAGGAACGCTGGCTGCATGCTGCTCCTCATCAGTGGCTGGCGTTGGCATAGCATAGAAGGAGAGAGGTGTGTATGTGGCGGGTGTGACGGGTTGGCATGCGAACAGCATGATGTAATCATGTCACATCACACTGTTTTTGTACATGGAGGTGGAGCTGGGAATTTGAAAGCCGGTGTCAGTGGCACCCATGATTAACCCAGGCATCCAGTCAGTAATGCATTTCTGACAGGGTGCAGCGCAGAGGGGACAGTAATCAGCCTGCTCGGCGATCGCTGCATCAGGCATGTGAGATCGGGGTTCCAGACATTAGGGGGTGCCTGTGCGCACCAGGCACCCCCCCTGCGCACACCTATGAGCTTGGGAATCTCCAGATAAAAAACTGCAGATTTCCAAACGGATTCTTATGGCGTATCCTTTCCCGCCAACGGACAGGTTACGATGGGAATCCTCCCCTAGGGTGGACAAAGCTTTAACACGCTTATCCAAAAAGGTAGCCCTGCCGTCCCAGGATACGGCTACCCTCAAGGATGCTGCTGATCGCAAACTGGAGGGTACCCTGAAGTCCATTTATACACATTCAGGTACCTTGCTCAGACCGGCAATTGCGTCGGCCTGGGTCTGTAGTGCAGTAGCGGCATGGACTGATACCTTATCAGAGGAGTTTGATACCCTAGATAGGGATACTGTTTTATTGACCCTGGGGCATATTAAAGACGCTGTCCTTTATATAGAGATGCTCAAAGAGACATTAGTCTGCTGGGTTCTAGAATAAACGCTATGTCGATTTCTGCCAGAAGGGTCCTGTGGACTTGGCAATGGACAGGTGATGCCGACTCAAAACGACATATGGAGGTTTTACCTTACAGGGGTGGGGAATTGTTCGGTGAAGGTCTCTCGGACCTGGTCTCCACAGCTACGGCTGGAAAGTCAAATTTTTTGCCTTATGTTCCCTCACAGCCTAAGAGAGCACCGCATTATCAAATGCAGTCCTTTCGTTCACAAAGAAACAAGAAAGTCCTAAGTGCATCCTTTCTTGCCAGAGGGAGGGGCAGAGGAAAGAAGCTGCACAATACAGCTAGTTCCCAGGAACAGAAGTCCTCCCCGGCCTCTGCAAAATCCACCGCATGGCGCTGGGGCTCCACTGGCGGAGTCGGGGCCAGTAGGGGCGCGTCTTTGGAATTTCAGCCACATGTGGGTTCACTCCCAGGTGGATCCCTGGGCAATAGAAATTGTGTCTCAGGGTTACAAGCTGGAATTCGAAGAGGTGCCTCCTCGCCGGTTTTTCAAATCGGCCCTACCGTCTTCCCCCCTAGAGAGGGAGATAGTGTTAAATGCAATACAAAAATTGTCTCTTCAGCAGGTGGTGGTCGAGGTTCCCCTCCTTCAACAGGGAAGGGGTTATTATTCGACCATGTTTGTGGTTCCGAAACCTGACGGTTCGGTCAGACCCATATTGAATTTAAAATCTCTGAACCTATACTTGAAGAAGTTCAAGTTCAAGATGGAATCGCTAAGAGCGGTCATCGCCAGCCTGGAAGGGAGGGATTTTATGGTGTCACTGGACATAAAGGATGCATACCTTCATGTCCCCATTTATCCACCTCATCAGGCGTACCTAAGATTTGCGGTACAGGACTGTCATTACCAATTTCAGACGTTGCCGTTTGGTCTCTCAACGGCTCCGAGGATTTTCACCAAGGTAATGGCCGAAATGATGGTGCTCCTGCGCAAGCAGGGTGTCACAATTATCCCGTACTTGGACGATCTCCTCATAAAAGCGAGATCAAGAGAGCAGTTGCTGAACAGCGTATCTCTTTCACTGAAAGTGTTACATCAACACGGCTGGATTCTCAATATCCCAAAGTCGCAGTTGGTTCCTACGACTCGTCTGCCTTTCTTGGGCATGATTCTGGACACGACCCAGAAAAGGGTTTACCTTCCGATAGAAAAAGCCCAGGAACTTATGACTCTGGTCAGGAACCTTTTGAAATCAAGACAGGTGTCCGTGCATCATTGCACTCGAGTCCTGGGAAAGATGGTGGCCTCATACGAGGCCATTCCCTTTGGCAGGTTCCATGCGAGGACTTTCCAATGGGATCTGTTGGACAAGTGGTCCGGATCACATCTACAGATGCATCGGTTGATCACCCTGTCCCCCAGGGCCAGGGTGTCACTCCTGTGGTGGCTGCAGAGTGCTCACCTTCTCGAGGGCCGCAGATTCGGCATTCCGGATTGGATCCTGGTGACCACGGACGCAAGCCTCCGAGGTTGGGGAGCAGTCACACAGGGAAGAAATTTCCAGGGTCTTTGGTCAAGTCAAGAGACTTGTCTGCACATCAACATCCTGGAACTAAGGGCCATATACAACGCCCTACGTCAAGCGGAGGCCTTACTTCGCGACCAACCAGTTCTGATCCAGTCAGACAACATCACCGAAGTGGCTCATGTAAACCGCCAAGGCAGCACAAGGAGCAGAGCGGCAATGGCGGAAGCTACAAGGATTCTTCGCTGGGCGGAGAATCATGTAAGCGCACTGTCAGCAGTGTTCATTCCGGGAGTGGGCAACTGGGAAGCAGACTTCCCCAGCAGACACGACCTACACCCGGGAGAGTGGGGACTTCATCCAGAAGTCTTCGCACAGATTGTGAGTCGGTGGGAACTTCCACAGATAGACATGATGGCGTCCCGCCTCAACAAAAAGCTACAGAGGTATTGCGCCAGGTCCAGAGACCCTCAGGCAGTAGCGGTAGACGCCCTCGTGACACCGTGGATGTTCCGGTCCGTCTATGTATTTCCTCCTCTTCCTCTCATACCCAAGGTGTTGAGAATAGTAAGAAGAAAAGGAGTGAGAACAATCCTCGTTGTTCCAGATTGGCCACGACGGACCTGGTATCCAGATCTGCAGCAAATGCTCACGGAAGATCCGTGGCCTCTTCCTCTAGGGCAGGACCTGTTGCAACAGGGACCCTGTCTGTTCCAAGACTTACCGCGGCTGCGTTTGACGGCATGGCGGTTGAACGCCGGATCCTAGCGGAAAAAGGTATTCCGGTTGAGGTTATCCCTACGCTGATGAAGGCTAGGAAGGAGGTAACAGCAAAACATTATCACCGTATATGGCGAAGATATGTTTATTGGTGTGAGGCCAGGAATGCTCCTATGGAAGAATTCCATCTGGGCCGTTTCCTTCACTTCCTACAAACTGGAGTAGATTTGGGCCTTAAATTAGGCTCCATTAAAGTCCAGATATCGGCCCTATCCATTTTCTTTCAAAAAGAATTGGCTTCTCTCCCAGAAGTTCAGACTTTTGTTAAGGGAGTACTGCATATTCAGCCTCCGTTTGTGCCTCCGGTGGCGCCTTGGGACCTTAATGTGGTCTTGGACTTCCTAAAGTCACACTGGTTTGAACCACTGAAAACGGTGGAGTTGAAATATCTCACTTGGAAGGTGGTCATGTTATTAGCCCTGGCTTCGGCTAGGCGAGTGTCGGAATTAGCGGCTTTATCACATAAAAGCCCCTATCTGGTTTTCCATATGGATAGAGCGGAATTGCGGACACGTCCTCAGTTCCTGCCAAAAGTGGTTTCATCCTTTCATATGAACCAACCTATTGTGGTGCCTGTGGCTATACGGGACTTAGAGGATTCCGAGTCCCTTGATGTGGTCAGGGCTTTGAAAATTTATGTAGCCAGGACGGCTAGAGTCCGAAAAACAGAAACACTGTTTGTTCTGTATGCAGCCAACAAGCTTGGCGGCCCTGCTTCAAAGCAGACTCTTGCTCGCTGGATCTGTATCACGATTCAGCAGGCGCATTCTACAGCAGGATTGCCGTTACCTAAATCGATCAAGGCCCATTCCACTAGGAAAGTGGGCTCTTCTTGGGCGGCTGCCCGAGGGGTCTCGGCACTACAGCTGTGTCGAGCTGCTATTTGGTCGGGTACAAACACCTTTGCAAAATTCTATTAGTTTGATACCCTTGCTGAGGAGGACCTCATGTTTGCTCAATCGGTGCTGCAGAATCATCCGCACTCTCCCGCCCATTTGGGAGCTTTGGTATAATCCCCATGGTCCTTACGGAGTCCCCAGCATCCTCTAGGACGTTAGAGAAAATAAGATTTTACTTACCGGTAAATCTATTTCTCGTAGTCCGTAGAGGATGCTGGGCGCCCGTCCCAAGTGCGGACTTCTTCTGCAATACTTGTATATAGTTATTGCTTCAATAAGGGTTGCGTTATTGTTGCATCGGGCGTGAACTGATGCTATGTTATTGTCATACTGTTTACTGGATTGTTATCACAAGTTATACGGTGCGATTGGTGTGGCTGGTATGAATCTTGCCCTTGGATTAACAAAAATCATTTCCTCGTACTGTCCATCTCCTCTGGGCATAGTTCTCTAACTGAGGTCTGGAGGAGGGGCAGAGAGGGAGGAGCCAGTGCACACCAGGAACTAAATTCTTTCTTAAAGTGCCCATGTCTCCTACGGAGCCCGTCTCTCCCCATGGTCCTTACGGAGTCCCCAGCATCCTCTACGGACTACGAGAAATAGATTTACCAGTAAGTAAAATCTTATTTTTGTTTACCAATCGATTGGGAATCCCAGGAAGCAGACAACACACGCAGTTATGTCCTCAAAATGAGACTAAAGCTTGTTTAATCAGCAGGGCGTTATATAGCAAAAAGGTACTTGCATGAACACTTGATACATGTCACATTTTAAAACAATAATGCCTCTCTTCTCATAACTCCTCTCTTAACGGATACCCTCCTTCGTGTCCTTCACAAGAAGTCTAAACACAAGAGACTGTGTAATAACATATTTTCAAGACTATAGCTATGACCTTGCTTCGCACAGAACGTACTATGAAATGTCAGCATTATTATGATTTCTCCAGCAAAGCATACTTCTTATTCACTACATCATGGCTGCTACTTAACAAAATGGCTGATAGCTGCTTAAGCTCAATTCATCTCTCTCAGAACACAGGACCCTAAATTTACCCTCGCCACCAGGTTACTAAAGGGAGTAGATGGTGACGTGGATAGTGAAAGTGCAGCCCACTGACCTTGTTCCTCCCCTACCCTGACTTCAGATGTTCTTTAGCCCACTAGGATCCAGCATGGTTGTGTCTATTTTCCCTTCCTTTAGTAACCTGGTGGCGAGGGTAAATTTAGGATCCTGTGTTCCAACCTTGCTCCTCCCCCTCTTGATGTCAGAGGTCCTGCGCATGCGCGGCAGCCGCAATGTGCACGCGTGCTGTTGTCCGGCGACAGCCGACGCCGGGCAGCTGCCAGAATAATAAAGAAAGTGATCGCTAGCGCGATCGCAAGAAGATTGACAGCGGGGAGGCGTTCCGGGGCATCTACTCACCGGTTTCCGGGCGTGGAATTCCGAACGCAGGCATGTCCAGGCATTTGGAGGGCGGAAGTCTAACGTCAATCCCGGGACCTTCGTCGCTGGATCCGTCACACAGGGTAAGTAAGTCTGACCCTGGTCTTGTTTTGCAGGAAACTTTTTTAGCATAGCAGGGCTGCACAAGTGATCGCAGCCCTGCTATGCTAAAATACACTCCTCCATAGGCGGCGTCAAGTTGATGGCACGAGCAGAAAAAAGTTGTTACGTGCGATCAACTTGGAATGAGGGCCTGAGAGCAGCGACAACTACAAACCTGCTATAAAAAGGGCTGTACCCCACGTGCTATAATCATGCATCCAACATGAAAAGGCATTAAAGTGAATTTGAATATTGTCATAATGATAAAAATGATTCTGAAATACAAAAGCTTCGGAGTTCTGCAACTTGTAAATGGGACTGTTATATCAGATGTATTAACAATGGTTAGCAGCTTGTCCACAGTGACTTATTTACTACCTCACTAACACTAATTGCTTCAGATTTTGCTTTTAAGTTTATGTGCATCTAATAGCCTGTAATTTATACAATCGTCTCTGTAAATTAACACTGATTTTCCATGTTGTGCCTTTTTGCTTCATCAGCTTATCGCTTAAAAATTACTTTCATTTCAATGGCCTTTCATTGCAGCATGCATTGTCTGTAGTGGCGATTTGTAGTTCTCTGATGTATGGACCCTGCTTTAGCTGTAATTACTGCATTGAACAGCATTAAAACTGTCAGATTCTACTCCACTCAGATTCTAGTTGCTTTATCGAATTTGGCATAACAGCTGATTGTTCAGCACAAGGAAACCTATGAGCATTGAAATTTTATTTTTTTGGCTTTTGGTGCAGCTATTAAGAATATTGAATGGTAAATAGGGGCTAATTCAGACCTGATCGTTGCTGTGCGTTTTCGCATAGCGGGCGATCAGGTCTAAACTGCGCATGCGCCGCAGTGCGCATGTGCATGCCAGTCAATCAGGCATCTTAGCCCAGCGATCGCCTCTGCCTGATTGACAGGCAGAGGTGTTCGCAGGGCAGGAGGGGGTGGGCCGGCTGCGTTTAGCCGCCATTTTGGGGGGCGCGGGCCGGGCAACGCCGGCATGCCCGGGCCCTGCAGAGGGCGGGCCACGGCGGCTGCGCGACATCACACACAGCCGCTGCAACCCAGGACGCGCCGAAAAGTTGCCTACCATCACAGCAATGCTGCGCAGATAGGGACTTATGTATTCAGTATAGGGCAGGACGCCAGTCCTTTAGGACGCTGCAGAGCCTAGTATATGAAGTGGTTAGTTATAAAGTGTCAGCTAAAATCAATAGCAGTGTTATACCTGTGTTAAACCGAAGGAAAACAGAAGGCAAACAAACCAACAAGATAACAGAAGGACTGCGTTACAACCACAAAACTCAGGAACTTTATGTGGCCTCTCCTCACCTCTACCATGAGAACACCAGGACCAGGCTTACCACCTCTCTGGCTGAGAACATCAAGTCTGCCCCTGGGCCTAACCCTCAAGATGAGCAGGGAACTGTGGGGGGAGAGCAACAGGACCAGGCTCAGCAGGGACATCTCCATTGGTCCAGAGTGTGCCCCCCACATTCTCAAACGCACCCATACTATGATCTTATCAACATAATGTTATCCCAATTTTACTTCTGCCACTGGTTACCTGCAATTGTTTATCCACCCCCCCCCCCTGTTTTTTTTTTCTTCTCTTCCACCCCACTGTGAGCTTTTCCTGTAACGTTTACCTCCACTGATTGCACACCCTGCCATTGTGCCCTACATACAGGGTACATCATACTACTTCACAAGTTTCAGTTTTCCCATATATGTACTGGGCCCTTTAAATGGCTCATCTCCCACAGTGTAACCTTCGAAGTGTGCCCAACATGGCTGCCGCATCTGGTACACTTGTGCATGGGATGAAAAATACATGGACCTGGTGGTTTTGCTGGAACCCTTCTCTGAACTGTAGGACTCTGAAATCACTCCCATTTTGTGTCATCTCTTCTAGGGATAGACTATTCCACCCTGGGTAATCCTACGCTGTGTGCCCAAGATGGCTGCCGCACCTGGTACCTTGTGAGGGTGGAATACACAACCCTTGAAAGTTATTACCGAAAATGCCTACACCAATCATGCACTATGCTTTCTGTGTGCTTAAGGTTTTCTTTTATGTCTGTGTGGCTGATCTATTGCTGTATTACTCAAATCCTCTGTATTATGTGCATTGTTTTTGATGTCTGTAAAGTGCCTTGAGTCCTGTTGGAGAAAGAGCGCTATATAAATAAAATTATTATTACTTACTCGCCGGGTGCAATAGCATCACCGCTGTGTGATGCTATCACACCCATGTGGCGGGGGCAGGACCAGGCATGCGGGGCGGACTTACCCTGTGCTTGGCATCCCCCCCGCATGCCATAGAATTTGATCGTAGATGTGCATTTTTACGGACATCTACGATCAGGTTTGAATTACCCCCTACATCTCTATGTTAATGCCGCAACTGATGGGCATCCAGCCGTGGTACAAATCTATCATTTGGACATCAGCTGCATCTTCAGAACATGACCAATGTTGCCAGTCCCTGACACCATCATGCCTGCCTCTGTTAGCTACGCCCCCAGTCACCATCCAGGAACGTCTATTGAAAATGCCTGGATCTCCAGCAATTCTGATGTGCGTCCCACGAGGTAACCATTAGGATGTATGCTCAGAATGAAATCGGGTATCCAATGTTTCAATTCTGTTCACTTCAGAGTCAGGCCATCAGTATTATATGATGATAACAATCCCAAAAACAAAACAAACACTTGCAACTTGTCGAAATGGCGATTTTTACTATGCACTAAATTGGAAGAATAAACTGTTTTGTTTTTTAACTGTTAATCTAAAAGTAGGGCCAATTTAAGCCTTACGGGGGCCTGGGACACTGAAGACAAGGGGGCCCTGCCTTCTTATAAGCACTACCTCCTGGCTGTGCCCTACTTACTCCATACCTGGCAGGGCAGACTGCCAACAAGTGCACAGATACTGGAGGGAGCCATCGGCTCATCTCCCATGTCACATAGCTTCATCTCCCCCCTGTGTCTCTCAGCCTCATTCCCCAATCTGAGTCTCTCTTCCTTACCCCCTGGTGTCTCTCAGCCTCACCTTCCCCCCTGTGTCTGTCTCATTCCCCCTACTGTGCCTCCAAGCCTCACCCCCCGTGTCTCTTAGCCTCAGTACCGTCTCTCAGCCTTACCCCCCCTTCCTGTGTCTCTCAGCCTCACCCCTCAACCCTGTGTCTCTGTCTCATTCCCCTTTCTCTTACGTCCTAGAGGATGCTGGGGTCCACATTAGTACCATGGGGTATAGACGGGTCCCTTGGGAGCCATGGGCACTTTAAGAGTTTAATAGTGCGGGAGGGCTCCTCCCTCTATGCCCCTCCTACCAGACTCAGTTTAGAAAATGTGCCCGGTAGAGCCGGTAACAGCTTGGGGAGCTCGAGTTTTTCCAGTTTTAATATTTTTTAAAGGAGTTAGGTACAGGGAGGTTGCTGTTTCGTGGGACTTTGGGGGTGGGGGGGGGGGAGTAGGAACCAACCAACCCCACAGGTTAATGGTTTTCTATCTCCGCTGACAGGACACTGAGCTCCTGAGGGTGATGATCGCAAGCCCCCGAGGCGACCACTCACTCTCGCAGCACGGCCGCCACCCCCTAAAAGTTCCAGAAGATGGAGTGGTGAGTATGACGCAGCTGCCTCGGTAAGCAGGTAACCGGTGGGAAATGGCAGCACAAGGGTAGGAGCGCAGCTCTGACAGGCTGCGCTCCAGATGTCTCAGCGGTACTTGTAGTGCGGCGCTGTGAGGAGCGCCCTGGGCCAGCGCAATACCCTACACTGGTCATGTATAGCTTACAAGGTCTAACCCACTGTTTGCTGCAGAAATTACCTCAGGTCAGTATAATCTCTAAGTGCGGGAAGCTTCTTCCTCAGAGCGGATCCAACACTCACCAGCACCATTTTCTCCCTGCAGATCACACTGAAGAGACGCTGACAGGGAGCACTGCCCTCCACATAACTCCAGCATATCTCTGCGGTACCAGGGTGTTATAGACAGGTGGGGGGGGGGGGGGGGGGGAGTGAGATATTACCTGTTTAATCTATTAATGTTATTCAGGAAGCGCCGGCTGTTTACTGTATAAACTACCTACTGGGGGCGCTGTGTGGCTGGCTCCTTATACTCTGTCTCTCTGAAGGTACTTTGGGGGAAACTGTGTCTGCATTTTCCTCTGTGTGTGTGTGTGTGTTTGTATAGCTCACGTAAACATGTCTAAGAACTCTGTATCCTGTGCTGCAGAGTGTGTATCTTCTCCTGAAGAGTCTATTCCTTATACTCAGGACTGTAATATACTGTCTCAGCCTTCTGAATCCGAAACCCCATGGGTGGATTCTATTAGGGGAGTGATATCCCAGTTTTCATCTCGGATAGCTCAAAATGAGACTGAAACACTGGTTTTGAAAAAGTCTGTTGAGGTTTTGTCGTATTCAGCTCCCACTACCTCTTCAAAGACCCCCAGTAATTATCCTAAGAAGCGCGCTCTTGCCCAAATAATGCACGTTGACACGGATACCGACTCTAATACAGGTGATGATGATGATGGGGATATGCATGGGGCAGATGCATCCCTTGCTAAGGGGGTGCAACTTATGATTGAGGCTATTAGGGACATTTTGCACATTACTGATAAGGTACCTGAGCCTGCAGAGGAGACTTACTTTACTGATACTAAGAAATCCTCTATTACATTCCCTGCATCTAAAGAATTAAACGCATTGTTTGAAAAATCCTGGGAAAACCCGGAGAAAAAATTCCAGATCCCAAAAAGGGTTCTCATTGCTTTTCCTTTCCCTGAAAAGGATAGGAAAAAGTGGGAAATCCCGCCTGTAGTAGACGCTTCTGGGTCTCGGTTGTCTAAAAAAGTGGTTTTACGGGGGCGTGGTCTGGATGCAGAAAGAGACAGACGTGTTCTGTAAGAGCTCCTGAGACCTATTGCCTAAACTACTTAATCCTCTCCCTCCTGTGCCTCCTCGATTACCCCACCTCCTCTACTACCCTGTCTGTACCCCCTACTGAACCTCCTGCAGTGCCGCGGAATCGGGGAGCAGTTTTAACTGCTCCTGCGGGTTGCGGCCTGCGGGACCTGGGGGAGCCGGGACCTCGAGTTTGGCTGCAGGCCGGGGACGGCTCCAGGACCCGCTGCCCGGGCCGCGGATCTCCTCCGGAGCTCCTTTCTTCTGGCTACTGCTGGCCGCCGGCCGCGGCTAGCGATATCTCCCTGCCACCAGCTTCACCCTGCACATACCTACCCGACGGGGACCCGGAGGAAGGGCTCGCGGGGCGGCGCTGATGGGTGCCCGGCGGCCATCTTGGATCTGAGGTGAAGTGCTGGGAGGCTCACTCCGGCTGAGCTGCTGGAGGGGACTGGGATCCCTGGATCAAAGGTCTGCAAAACCAGGGGGAAGTGGCTTGGAGCCAGACTCAGGCAGAGGAGTATTGTCAGAGCTCCTGCCTGCACTGAATAAAAAAATAAATAAATAATAAAAATAATAAATAATAAAAAATAAAAAAAAATAAAATAAAAAATTAATTATATTATTATATACCCCCTGCCCCTACTTATACCCAGACATAGGAGGCCGCAGAGCCCTGGGGGACCCTCTCACACTGCCACCAATGCTACGGGCCACTCCAGGAACATACCAGACAACCTGGTCCCGGAGGCCCTGTATGTGACACCAGCGCCGCCATATTGCTTGTGGGCAGCAGGCCCACATCACCCCAGACAATTACTGGACTGCCTCTTAGCCTCCCTGCCATACTTCCCCGCAGGTTTGGCTGGTGACTCATGAGGGGTGCATCTGCTGGCCCCAATCTTTTGGCCACCGTGCATTTACATTTACACTGTGAAGAGACTCACAGCCGGCTTCACTTTTCCATACAATTGTTGAGACAAGATCCCCCTCGTGTGGCAAACTCCTGAATTACATCCCTATCCTCAGACTTTCTTATACTGCTTGGCACCTTTGGAGGGGAGGCTAGAAGCGCTCCAAGATGGATGAATGGTGTGCCGACACTATCCAACTACGATACTCACCCTCTCACGCTATGGTACCTGAGCTGTAACACACAATGACCTAACCAGACCACGCTGGGGGGAACACGTGATACGACACCCATGCTTATATGTGGATACCCAGTTCGACGATAACCCCCTCCGATCACGCCTAATATTGTGCCTCATGCCGGGCAGACGGTCAACCAAGAAAGGGTCATCTGCCTCAGCTAACACATCCAGAACCAAGGCCTTTCAGACGCTGTTCCGGCCGCCGATAACTGGTCCGACCTCAACCACCCCTTCTTCATCCTCCTCACCTTCCAGAGTCATGGCAGACAGGACAACTGGGAAGCAATCGGCTCCCCCTCCGCCACCTTCTCCTATGATGGAATCCTCGGACCTATCCACCATTCTCTCCACATTGCGATCCCTGCCTACCCGGCAAGACCTGCAACACGACCTTCAATCCATGGAACAAAGAATACAAGATTCTATACAGACCCGTCTTTCTTCCATACAGGCGGACATTACACATGTTGCGGATAGAGTAGTGACACTAGAAGATTGCTCTGAAAAGACGGACACAAAAATTTCTGACCTCCATGATCTCATCTCGCGGCAGTCGTGTTCTCTGGTGGCCATGGGTCGGCGCTTAGATGACGTGGATAACAGAGGTCGCCGAAATAACCTACGAGTACGAGGTTTGGCTGAGGACGTCGCACCCCAAAACCTTGAATCTGCCCTAACCAAAATATTTAATGAACTTCTGGAGATGGACTCGGACTACCAGATAGTATTCGACAGAGCACATCGGGCTTTACGCCCTAGAGGAGCACCGACGGAGCGACCTCGAGACGTTATTTGCAGGCTCCACTACTTTCAAGAGAAGGAAGAGATTCTCAGAGCAGCCAGACGAGCACCGAATAGCAATTTTGAGGGCCAGAAGATACAAATCTTCCCAGACATCTCGTGGTCCACCTTACAGCAGAGGCGGATACTCCGCCCCATCACAGATGAACTCAAGAGCCGTAACATTAAATTCCGTTGGGGTTTTCCGATATCCATCCAAGTGAACTATAAAGGATCCTTTTATGTTCTACAGGAATACGACGGCGTCAAGGACTTCTGCCTAGCTCTGGATATCCCGGCCCCGACCCTCCCTAATTGGCTGGACCCGTTTGAACTTTCGCTGGCTCCACCACCCCAAAGGGAACAGTGGCAAAGAGTCCGCAATCATCGGAGGTGGCGGCGAAACAATACGACCGAAGAACCCTCACAAGTGCCTGACACCGCGGGTACCACGGATGGCGAGGGTTGACGGAGATGGACCGGAACCCCGGCAATAACTCATAAAGACACGTGACTATTGGATATGTTTATTAAGTAATGTTTTGCTGTTCTCTCTTTTACAATGTTTTTTCAGTACAGGTTGAATAGTCTACTTTAAGGGCTACTTTGGTACTCTATTACCACACATGGATACACATGGACTGATGCCCCCTGCTATATTGTATACTTTGTTATCTGTGTTTGTTTCCCGATTTATAGGTTATCATTCTCATACTGGACAAGCAACTCTTATTACGTTGTCCTACCTCCATGTCACTACTGCCCTACTAGGCTATCGCAGTTTACGGACTTAGTTTTCCCCTTATAAGAACTGTTATATCCACTGAACAACTTTTAATAGTATTGTTTATACTTTAATACTATCGATGGTGGTGTGTCCCGGTTCCCCCCGGACCCCCCCTTTGCTCTGCTGTTCATTTGTAGATCATGGGCCGTTTCCGGTCTCCCATGACTAACGATGCAGAGTATTGCTGTTGCATCGACAGCTGTTTTCTTTATCTCGTTTGTCTTTGTTATTCCCCCCCCCCCTCCCTCCCTCTTGTGTTTTCCTACCCCTCCCCCACTACCCAGACAAGGTGCCCTGGGCGGCTGCTCATCTAGCAAGGCAATATGGGTTCCATAGCGAATTAACGATGCTGGTACTCATGACTATTAGATTACTATGGCTACTTTAAAGTTAGTATCATTTAACGTAAAGAGCCTTAATATCCCCGAGAAGAGGTCCCGGCTCCTACACACTCTACACACCGACAAAGCGGATGTGGTGTTCCTCCAGGAGACGCATTTTAAAAAGGGTGCCTCTCCGAAGCTACACTCCCGTCACTTCCCGCAGGGGTACTACAATGATTTCTCTGGGGCTAAGGCTAAAGGAGTTGCAATCCTATTTGCCAAACATATTAGACTGAACGATGTATTAGAAATCCCAATTGGGGATGGGAGGGGCCTGCTGGTGAGGACTACTATTGCTGGCCAAATTTTTACATTTGTTAACCTCTATCTCCCTAATCAGGGTCAGATCCGCTTTATGAAGGAGGCTTTAGAGTTGATAGAACGATCTCTGACGGGGGTATTAGTGATAGGGGGTGACCTTAACTGGGCATTGGAGCCTCTTATAGATACTTCAACTGGAGCGCCTAGATCCTCTAGGAATGATGTTCAACGATTTAAATCAATCTTCCACGACTTTCAGTTAATAGACACCTGGCGCCTGCTCCATCCCAAAGACAGGGACTACACGTTTTATTCCCATCCTCATAATTCTTACACCCGCATCGACTATCTCCTTGTAGACCATAACTCCCTCGATTTTCTAGTTGATGCCACAATAGGTCAAATAGTTGGCTCGGACCACGCCCCAATTACGATTACCCTGTCCTTGCGCTGCCCCCCCTCCCGTCAGTGGCGTTGGCGCTTTAACGAGCATTTCCTCAGAGACCCAGATTGCCGGGCCCAACTAGACAGTGCTATTGAAGATTATATAAATCTCAACTTGACTGATGAAGTCTCCCCAGTGACGCTTTGGGAAGCCCACAAATGCGTGATTAGGGGCAAATGCATCCAACTAGGCTCCATCCTTAAAAAACAAAAAAATGAATGTCGAGAAGCTTTACTTGCTAAAATTAAAAGGCTGGAGCTTACTCATAAATCCACGCTAACCTCAGACGTCTTTGCAGAACTGCAAGACGCTCGCGCCTCTCTTAATGGCTTGCTGGATGAAGGCACTCGTAGGGCGTTTCGCTGTTGTCGACACAAGTTTCATAGATGGGGTAATAAACCCGGGAAACTTTTAGCCCGCGCCCTCCGCGCCCAAAGATCCCTGACCTATATTCGAGAGATCAGAGACTCCTCTGGTGTCCCCCATGCTTCTGACGGTAAGATGGCTGAGATCTTTCAGTCGTATTATACGAATCTCTATAATCTAACGTCTCAGCGCTCACATTGTGAGCAGTCATTACATGGGAAGGCAGTAGAGGACTACCTGGAAGAGATTGGATTCCCATCCCTTTCCCCTGCTACAATTGAGGCCCTTGAAGTCCCCTTTACAGCTGAAGAGCTGCTGTCCGCTCTGAAGTCCTCCCCGTCTGGAAAAAGCCCGGGCCCCGACGGCTTTCCCATATCCTACTACAAAACATTTCAGGATAAGCTTCTCCCCCTCCTGCTCCGTGCGTGCAATGCTGTCTCCCCACGGGCCCCCTTCTCAAACCAGTCCCTAGAGGCTCATGTCACGGTCATCCCTAAAGAGGGAAAAGACCCCTCATTGCCATCTAGCTACAGGCCAATATCCCTCCTCAACGTGGATCTTAAATTATATGCTAAACTCATGGCAAACCGCCTATGCCAGTTGCTTCCTATAGTAATACATCCAGACCAGGTCGGTTTCATACGCGGCAGAGAAGCAAGAGACAACACTATACGAGTGTTTGACCTGATTGCCCATGCGAACACTGCTAAGGCCCCCATGATGCTTCTCTCCATAGATGCTGAGAAAGCTTTTGACCGTATCGACTGGGTCTTTATGGAGACCGCGCTGCGTCGGCTGGGTTTGGGAGAGGTGTTCCTGCAAAAAATATTGGCACTATATCGAGCCCCCTCAGCACAAGTGCGGGTAAACGGAATATTATCTGGCCCGATAGCCATCTCAAATGGGACTAGACAGGGATGTCCGCTTTCGCCATTGATATATGTTATCTGCATGGAAGCTCTGGCTAGAGCCATTCGGCAGAATCCAGTCATCACTGGTCTGAAGGTGAGCAAGGACGAACATAAACTTGCCTTATTTGCGGACGACCTCTTGGCGGTCGTTACAAATCCTGCCGTTTCCCTGCCTGGGCTTATGAAAGAATTTGAGCGCTTTGGAACGCTGTCCAATTTCAAGATTAACTATGCTAAATCAACGGCCCTTAATATCTCTCTCACCACGGACTTAGTTTCATCCCTAAAGACTGCATTCCCATTTACCTGGCACCCCTCACATATTAAATACTTGGGCATCCTGATCCCCTCCTCCCTTTCGACCACTGTCACTCTGAACCACATTCCTTTACTGCGAAAATTGCGCACGGAAATGTCACAATGGCTCCAACAGAAGTTCTCCTGGCTAGGCCGTATGAACATTGTAAAAATGAATGTCTTACCACGGCTACTTTACTTTTTCCAAACTATCCCCCTACAGCTCCCCCGTCAGTTCTTGGCAAATGCACACAAAGCGATCAGCCACTTTGTTTGGGGCGGCAGGAAACCCAGGTTTAAACACTGCTATCTATTCTTAAGGAAAGCTCAGGGAGGCCAGCAACTGCCCATGGTTTCGGCATATTATCAAGCTACTGTTTTAAATAGAGTCCTAGATTGGTCCCGGCCTGGTGCCGGTTCTAAGCGGTGGGTTGACTTGGAGAAACGGTCTTCGGACCTACATTTACAGGCGGTACCCTGGCTTGCAACCATTAGCCGCTCCTCACACCTGACGGTTGGACCCACTTTGGCTCTTTGGAGAACACTGAGATTTAAACTGGGGCTTACCTCAGCAACTTCCCTGCTTCTCCCGCTCCTTGACAACCCACTGTTTGGACCGGGTATGGGAGGCAGTGTGGCCGCTAGGTGGAACAGGGCAGGCTTGACTAGAATAACACATTTGCTCTCTGAAGGGAACATCAAAGCTTTCAATGATCTTAGGAAGGGAACTGATATTCCTGCGGCTGACTTCTGGTTTTATCTCCAAACTCGCCATTTTATTTTGTCCCACAGGTCAGCTGCTGCATTGACTGGTAGTCTTACCCCTTTTGAAACAATGTGCTCCCAATCCTCTGAACCCTCCCATGTTGTGTCAGGTATATACAAGATATTGCTACATGGTCGCTACCCCGGCGAACCTGCTTTCTGCACAAAATGGGAAGCAGATCTCATACCTAGAGGGATACGCATCAACTGGCAGAAGCACTGTGAAGTTATATCCCGGTGCTCTACGAGTTTAGAAGTTATTGAAACACAGTATAAACTGCTCACAAGATGGTATCGCTGTCCCTCCCTTCTACATAAGTTTTATCCCTCAGTATCCCCCATGTGTTGGAGATGTGGAAAAGAAACTGGCACCCTTCTCCACATATGGTGGGACTGTCCCCTGATAGCTACCTTTTGGACCCAAATAATAAAAATTTCCTCCAAGATCCTGGGGTTTCAGGTGCCCACTGGGATTGACTTCTGGTTGCTCTCCCACACTACAATTCCACTGGCGAAATATAAAAACTCTCTCCTCAAACACCTCAACAACGCAGCGAGAGCTGTAGTACCAGTCCACTGGAAGTCCCGGGCCCCCCCTCAAATATGGGAATGGTTTCAGCGGATAGAATTTTATAGATCTATGGAAGAAACTTTTCACTCGGTTCTTGACTCACATGCCGACTATGTCGCCACGTGGTTCTCTTGGATAGAGTTCAAAGCTACCTCTACCTACAAAGATCGGATCCCACTAGACTCATCATGAGGTCGCGTATATGTGTAACATGCTTAGCTATAGGGAATCCAAATTAATACCTAATTTAAAAAAAAAACAAAAAACGATTAGCTCGCCCATTCCCCACCTTCCCTTGATTCTATTCCCATTTCCCCCCTTCTAACCTCTGTCTTGTCTTTTGTGTAGATATAGGATGGTTTATATTTTACAGGTATCTTAACCCATGTATTTCTATATTGTACGACTTGTTGTACTTTCAATGACGTCCTCACTTTTTCTGTAAAAACCAAAATAAAGAATATATAAAAAAAAAAAAGTGGTTTTACCTGTCCCATGGTCCACCGCTTTAAAAGAGCCGGCTGACCGTAAGATTGAGACTACCCTCAAATCATAATACACAGGTACTGGCGTAGCTTTAAGGCCTACTATTGCTTGCGCGTGGATTTCTAAAGCCATAGTAAAGTGGTCAGGCACATTACTAGAGGAATTAGATTCTATGGATAGAAGCGACATTGAATTGTTCTTACGTCACATACAGGACTCTGCAGGTTTCATGGTGGAGGCCATGAAGGACCTTGGCCATCTCAATGCGAGGGCTTCTTCCATGGCTGTCTCGGCACACAGGGGACTCTGCCTGCGCCAATGGTCTGCGGATGCGACTGCGAGTAAGTCAACATTCCTTCCCTCAGCTACACCACCTACTAGGAAATCTTACCCTACACCTACCATACAGTCCTTTCGGACCGCGAAAGTTAAAAAGTCCGAACACCCTTCCACTTTCTTTAGTGGAGGTCAGGGGAAATCCAGAAAACCTGCTCCAGCAGGTTCACAGGAACAGAAACCTGGTTCTGCTTCCTCAAAATCCTCGGCATGACGGGGGACCTCCCAGCCTGGAGATCGGGAGGTGGGAGCAATTTTAAGAAATTTCAGTCATGTCTGGGCGCCATTAGGCCTAGACCCCTGGGTACAAGATATTGTTGCAGAGGGGTACAGACTGGAGTTTCAAGAACTCCCACCTCACAGATTCTTCAAATCGGGCTTACCAGCGTTGCTGACAAAGAGGGTCATTCCGAGTTGTTCGCTCGTTGCCGATTTTCGCTATGCTGCGATTTGTTGCTAACTGCGCATGGTACGCAGAGCACATGCGCTTAGTTATTTTACTAAAAACTTAGCAGTTTTGCTGTGGCTTCAGCGGCGCTTTTCAATCACTCTGCTGATCGGTGAGTGATTGACAGGAAGTGGGTGTTTCTGGGCGGCAACTCAGCGTTTTCACGGCGTTTGCAAAAAAACGCAGGCGTGTCAGGGAAAAACGCGGGAGTGGCTGGAGAAATGGGGGAGTGGCTGGCCGAACGCAGGGCGTGTTTGTGCCGTCAAACCAGGAACTAAACGGACTGAGCTGATCGCAATCTGTGAGTAGGTCCGGAGCTACTCAGAAACTGCAAAGAATTATTTAGTAGCAATTCTGCTAATCTTTCATTAGCAATTCTGCTATGCTAAGATACACTCCCAGAGGGCGGCGGCCTAGCGTGTGCAATGCTGCTAAAAGCAGCTAGCGAGCGAACAACTCGGAATGACCCCCCAAGTGCTATCCTACAGGAAGCCATTCAAAAATTGCTAAAGTCAAATGTTATTGTTCTAGTTCCACCTCACTTAACAAACAAGGGTTATTACTCAAACCTGTTTGTGGTACCGAAACCAGATGGTTTGATCAGGCCAATATTGAATCTAAAGTCGTTGAACCCTTATTTGAGGGAATTCATATTCAAGATGGAGTCTCTGAGAGCGGTGATCTTAGGTCTAGAGGAGGGGGAATTTCTAGTATCCCCGGATATCAAGGATGCATACCTTCACATTCCGATCTGGCCGCCTCACCAGGCTTATCTCAGATTTGCGCTGCTGGACTGTCACTATCAGTTTCAGGCACTGCCGTTTGGCCTCTCCACGGCACCGAGGGTGTTCACCAAGGTTATGGCGGAGATGATGCTACTCTTCCGCAAGCAAGGGGTGAACATAATTCCTTATCTGGACGATCTGCTAATAAATGCGTCTTCCAGGGAGAAGCTGTTACAGAGCATTGCTCAACTCAACTGCTCCGGGATCATGGGTGGATCCTGAATCTTCCAAAGTCGCATTTGGAGCCGACACGTAGACTGTCCTTCTTGGGGATGATTCTCGACACAGAAGTACAGAGGGCGTTTCTGCTGAAGGAGAAAGCGTTGGTGATGCAAGCAATGGTCCGGGATGTCCTGAAGGCTGCCCGGGTATCGGTTCATCAGTGCATTCAGCTTCTGGGAAAGATGGTTGCCTCCTACGAGGCTCTACACTACGGAAGATTTCATGCACGGTCTTTCCAACTGGATCTCCTGGACAAATGGTCGGGATCTCATCTTCACATGCACCAGAGGATATGTCTGTCACCAAAAGCCAGAATATCGCTCCTCTGGTGGCTGCAAACTTTTCACCTACTAGAGGGCCGCAGGTTCGGGATTCAGAATTGGATCCTCCTAACCAAGGATGCAAGTCTCAGAGGTTGGGGAGCAGTCACCCAAGGGGAAAACTTCCAAGGAAGGTGGTCAAGTCTGGAATCCATCCTTCCGATAAACATGCTGGAACTAAGGGGGCCGTGTACAGCGGTCTTCTACAAGTGGCACATCTTCTAAAAGATCAGGCCATTCAGGTTCAGTCGGACAATGTAACGACAGTGGCTTACATAAACCAACAAGGATAACAAGGAGGAAGAGCAGAGCTGCAATGTCAGAGGTAACAAGAATCATCCTCTGGGCGGAAAAGCACGCAGTGGCGCTGTCAGCAATCTTCATTCCGGGAGTGGACAACTGGGAAGCGGACTTCCTCAGCAGACACGATCTCCATCCAGGAGAGTGGGGCCTCCACCCAGAGGTGTTCGTAGAGGTGACAAGTCTTTGGGGCGTACCTCAAATAGACATGATGGCCTCCCGCCTCAACAAGATTCTTCGGAGGTACTGTTCCAGGTCGAGAGACCTACAAGCAGTGGCAGTGGATGCCCTGGTAACTCTGTGGGTTTTCCAGTCAGTGTATGTGTTCCCCCCACTTCACTTATCCCAAGGATTCTCAAACTAATCAAAAGAACAAGTTCAGGCGATCCTCATTGCTCCGGATTGGCCAAGAAGGGCTTGGTACGCGGATCTTCTGGAGTTACTGCTGGAAGATCCGAGGTCTGGTCCTCTTCAAGAGGACCTTCTGCAACAGGGGACATTCGCTTATCAAGACTTACCATGGCTACGTTTGATGGCATGGAGGTTAAACACCAGATCTTAGCTCGGAAGAGCATTCCGAACAAAGTTATTCCTACCCTGATACAGGCTAGGAAACGTCTAAACACTACCATCGAAATTTGGAAAAAGTATGTGTCTTTGTGTGAATCCAAGAAGTTTCCTACGGTGGAGTTTCAACTAGGGCGGTTTCTCCTCTTTCTGCAAGCAGGTGTGGATGTGGGCCTGCATTTGGGCTCCATAAAAGTCCAGATTTCGGCCTTGTCCATTTTCTTCCAGAAACAATTGGTGGTCCTCCCTGAGGTTCAGACTTTCTTGAAAGGGGTTCTGCACAGCCAACCACCCTTTGTGCCTCCTACAGCACCTTGGGATCCTCATTTGGTGCTGCAGTTCCTGCAATCGGATTGGTTTGAACCTTTACAGGAGGTTGAAGTTTCTTACTTGGAAGGTGGTCACGCTATTGGCATTGGCATCTGCTAAACATGTGTCGGAATTGGGGGCATTGTCCTGCAAGAGCCCCTACTTGATTTTCTATGAAGATAGAGCTGAGCTCAGGATGCGTCAGGAATTTCTTCCGAAGGTTGTGTCGGCTTTTCATATCAACCAACCTATTGTGGTGCCAGTGGCTACTGACGCCTCAATTACCTCAAAGTCCTTGGATGTTGTGAGGGCTTTGAAGATTTATGTGAAGAGAACTTCTTGTCACAGAAAGTTGGACGCTCTGTTTGTCCTTTATGATCCCAACAAGACTGGGTGTCCTGCTTCTAAGCAGACGATTTCTCGCTAGATCAGGTTCACTATCCAGTATGCTTATTCTACGGCAGGCTTGCTGTTTCCAAAATCTGTTAAGGCCCACTCTACTCGTAAAGTGGGTTCTTCCTGGTCGGCTGCCCGGGGTGTACAACTTTGCCGAGCTGGTACTTGGTCAGGATCGAACACGTTTGCTAAGTTCTACAAGTTTGATACTTTGGTCTCTGAGGACCTTCAGTTTGGTCAATCGGTTCTGCAGGAGCCTCCGCGCTCTCCCTCCCGTACTGCGAGCTTTGGTACATCCCCATGGTACTAATGTGGACCCCAGCATCCTCTAGGACATAAGAGAAAATAGGATTTTAATTACCTACTGGTAAATGCTTTTCTCGTAGTCTGTAGAGGATGCTAGGCGCCTGCCCAGCGCTTCATTTTCCTGCATTTGTTACTTAGTTAAGTACTGCGTTGTTACTTGGTTAAGAACTGCATTGTTACTTGGTTAAGTACTGTTGTTCAGCCGTTGCTGAATTGTTTCAAGCTGTTTGGAAAAGTTTTCTGTTATGTGTGAGCTGGTGTAAATCTCACCACTATCTGTGTATTTCCTTCTCTCGAAGTATGTCCGTCTCCTTGGGCACAGTTTCTAGACTGAGTCTGGTAGGAGGGGTATAGAGGGAGGAGCCAGCCCACACTATTAAACTCTTAAAGTGCCCATGATATGTCTACATACCTTCCTTCCGCAGCAACCCCAGCTAGGAAGACCTACTCTGCTCCAATTCTGCAGTCCTTTCGGACTGCAAAATTTAAAGGAAAATACAAGGGTTCTTCTACAACCTTCCGAGGTGGTAAAAGTAAACCCAGAAAACACGCGGCTGCAGGTTCTCAGGAACAGACCGCCGGATCTGCTTCCTCAAAGCCTTCAGCATGACGGTGGACCGCACTGCCTGGAAGACAGGCAGGTGGGAGCCCGGTTACGTTATTTCAGTCCCATATGAGCTACATCATGTCAAGATCCCTGGGTCAAAGAGCTTATCGCACAGGGATACAGACTGGAATTTCAGGTACTCCCACCTCCCAGATTCTTCAAATCCGGCTTACCAGCTTCTCCAGAAACAGGTTTGCCTTTGCAGGCAGCGATTCGAAAACTGGTACAGACTCAAGTCATTGTTCCAATCCCACTACACCTACAAAACAAGAGTTATTATTCCAACCTGTTTGTAGTACCGAAACCGGACAGTTCGGTAAGGCCCATTTTAAACCTCAAGTCACTGAATCCGTACTTACGGGTGTTCAAATTCAAGATGGAGTCTCAGAGTGGTGATCTCTGGTCTGGAGGAGGGGGAATTCCTGGTGTCTCTCGACATCAAGGATGCGTATCTTCACATTCCGATTTGGCCGCCTCATCACACGTATCTAAGGTTTGCCCTGCAGGACTGTCACTACCAGTTTCAGGCCCTGCCATTGGGCCTCTCTATGGCACCGAGGGTTTTCACCAAGTTGATGGCAGAGATGATGTTTCTCCTCCACAAGAAGGGAGTGAACATCATACCATACCTGGATGACCCGCTGTTAAAAGCGCCTTCCAGGTAGAGGTTTTTGGACAGCATTGCCCTCTCAACCAGACTTCTTCAGAATCACGGATGTATTCTGAACCTACCAAAATCCCACCTGGAACAAACACGAATGATCCTGGATACGGAGGAACAAAAGGTGTTCCTTCCCTTAGAAAAGGCATTGGTAAACCAGTCAATGGTGCGGGATATCCTAAAACCAACCCGGATATCGGTGCATCTGTGCATTCCCCTTCTGGGGAAGATGGTAGCCTCTTATGAGGCTCTGCAGTACGGAAGGTTTCATGCCAGGCCATTCCAGCTGGATCTGTTGGACAAATGGTCCGGATCACATCTTCACTTGCACCAGAGGATACGTCTGTCGCCAAAAGCCAGGATTTCTCTTCTATGGTGGCTCCAGATTTCTCACCTGACCGAGGGTCGACGGTTCGGGATTCAAAATTGGATTCTGCTAACTACAGATACAAGCCTCAGAAGTTGGGTAGCAGTCACCCAAGGGGAACAGTTCCAAGGAAGATGGTCAAGTGAGGAAGCCATTCTTCGGATCAACATTCTGGAATTAAGGGCCATATACAACGCCCTTCTACAGGTATCGCATTTTCTTCAAAATCAAGCCATTCAGGCTCAGTCGGACAATGTGACGGCCGTAACGTACATAAACCAACAGGGCGGAACGAAGAGAAGACCTGCAACGTCAGAGGTGACAAAAATTCTGGGCAGAAAGACGCTGTCGGCAATCTTCATTCCGGGAATAGACAACTGGGAAGCGGACTTACTCAGCAGACACGACCTCCATCCAGGAGAGTGGGGCCTTCACCTGCAGGTGTTCGAGTCCTTGACAAGTTGGTGGGGAATTCCACAGATAGACATTATGGCATCCTGTCTCAACAAGAAGCTAAAGCGCTATTGTTCCAGGTTGAGGGACCCACGAGCAGTGGCGGTGGACGCTCTGGTGACTCCATGGCTTTACCAGATGGTTTACGTGTTCCCACCTCTTCCACTGAGTTGCTCCTGGAGGACCCGTGGCCTCTACCTCTGTGAGAGGATCTTCTGCAACAGGGGCCGTTCGTCTATCAAGACTTACCGTGGCTACATTTGACGGCATGGAAGTTAAGCATCAGATTTTAGCCCGGAAGGGCATTCTGAACAAGGTTATTCCGACCCTGATCCATGCTAGGAAAGGGGTAACGTCTAAACATTAACACCGTATTTGGAAAAAATATGTCTCGAGGTATGAAAAAAGGAAATTTCCTGCAGTGGAATTTCAACTGGGACGTTTTCTCCTTTTTCTACAGTCAGGTGTGGATGTGGGCCTACGTTTGAGCTTCTTGAAAGTCCAGATTTCGGCCCTGTCCATTTTCTTCCAGGAACAATTGGCTTCCCTTCCTGAGGTTCAGACGTTCTTGAAGGGGGTTCTGCACATCCAACCGCCCTTTGTGCCTCCCACGGCACCTTGGGATCTTAACGTGGTGTTGCGGTTTCTGCAATCAGACTGGTTTGAACCTTTACAGGAGGTTGACGTTAAGTTTCTTACGTGGAAGACGGTTACAATGTTGGCCTTGGCTTCCACAAGGCGTGTGTCCAAACTGGGGGCGTTGTCTTACAAAAGCCCCTATTTGGTTTTTCATGAGGATAGAGCTGAACTCAGAACTCGTCAGCAATTTCTTCCTAAAGTGGTGTCTGCATTTCATATCAACCAACCTATTGTGGTTCCGGTGCTTACTGACACTTCTGCTACCTCAAAGTCCCTGGATGTTGTGAGGGCTTTGAGGATCTACATGAAGAGGAAAGCTCGTCACAGAAAATCTGACTCGCTGTTTGTTCTCTATGATCCCAAAAAGATTGGGTGTCCTGCTTCAAAGCAGTCTATTGCTCGCTGGATCAGGCTTACTATCCAACAAGCTTATTCATCGGCAGGATTGCCGGTTCTGAAAGTACAGGCCCACTCTACTAGGTCAGTTGGCTCTTCCTGGGCAGCTGCCCGGGGTGTCTCGGCTTTACAGCTCTGCCGAGCAGCTACTTGGTCAGGATCGAACACGTTTGCTAAGTTCTACAAGTTCGATACTTTGGCCTCTGAGGACCTTCAGTTTGGTCAATCAGTTCTGCAGGAACCTCAGCACTCTCCCACCCGGTTTGGGAGCTTTGGTACATCCCCATGGTACTAATGTGGACCCCAGTATCCTATAGGACGTAAGAAAAAATAGGATTTTAATTACCTACCGGTAAATCCTTTTCTCGTAGTCCGTAGAGGATACTGGGCGCCCGCCCAGTGCTTCGTGTTTCCTGCCCTGTTACTTAGTTTAGTAATGTTGTTGGTTCAGCTGTTGCTGTTCAGTTTGGTTAGCATGGCTTTCCTCTTGTTTGTGTGTGCTGGTTCGAATATCACCACTGTTCAGTTAAATTCTTCTCTCGAAGTATGTCCGTCTCCTCGGGCACAGTTTATAGACTGAGTCTGGTAGGAGGGGCGTAGAGGGAGGAGCCAGCCCACACTATTTATTTCTTAAAGTGGCTCCTAGTGAACCCCTCTATACCCCATGGTACTAATGTGGACCCCAGTATCCTCTACGGACTAAGAGAAAAGGATTTGCAGGTAGGTAATTAAAATCCTATTTTTGTCAGAATGATTGCAGATCAGTAACCATTTCACAGTAAACTGTTCATAGCCCTGTCATTAGCCATCATATACCTTATCTCTAGCCAAGGGCCAGCTGTTCCAGCATTGGTCATCAAAGACAAATGGCCCAAACAGGTCTTATATCCCTTAGATTCCTCCTCCCCTTCCCAGATTGACAGGCAAACCACATTCCCTCCTTGTCTTTAAAAGGAGGCCTTCACAGGTGTTTTAATATCACCAGTCAGGCTGTCAAACTGCAGGGAGATGCACAGTGAACACAACAACCAGGTAAAACACATTTATCCTTCAAATGCATGACTTTCTCTAGCTAAACACCCCTGGCTCTTTTGTAGCATGCTGCCCCTTTTGCCACATATCCCTCCCCCTAGCGTCGCCAGGTCCAGCAACATGGACCTCACAAAAGGACTTTCGGGCATCTGCATTTTTGGATAGGATCCCAGGCCTGTGCTCTACTGACAACTAAAAAGGTTGTAGCACCAGGAACCACATGGTTATCTTGGCGTTCACCTTTCGGTTTGTCTACATCTATTGTAATGAAGCATGGTTTGTGATCAAGGAGAACTCACTCCCCAGCAAATAGTACCAAAGTGACTCTAAGGCCCACTTTATAGCCAGGCACTCCTTCTCTACTGTAGCATAATTTTGTTCCCTCTGCAAAAACTTCCTGCTCAAATACAATACAGGATGTTCTACCGTCTTACTTTCTTGGGACAGGACTGCAGCTAAACTAATATCAATACTAATATAAGGAGAAACATCATCTCTGCCATCAACTTGGTGAAAACCCTCGGTGCCATAGAGAGGCCCAATGGCAGGGCCTGAAACTGGTAGTGACAGTCCTGCAGGGCAAACCTTAGATATGTGTGATGACGCGGCCAAATCGGAATGTGAAGATACGCATCCTTGATGTCGAGAGACACCAGGAGTTCCCCCTCCTCCAGACCTGGGATCACCACTCTGAGACGCCACTCATGGAAATGCTGAGCCTGGCCTGACCCAGTAACCCCAACACGAGACAGAATCTCAGTCTTTAGGATTAAGTACACCGTTGCCTCCCTCTCATCGAGGTCCATATAAGCACTGGGCCTCCCTGGTCAAGTATGGTGCCAGCTTCTCCACCAATGTTCTCTCAAAGGTGGCAAGATAGGCTTCTATGTCATTGTCAGCTGACATTTTCAAAAGCTTGGGCTCCTCAAGAGGACCTGGCTGCTGTTACAGCTGTAACAGTTACTGTTGGAACTGCTACTGCATCTGTATCAGTTGCTGCTGCCCACTTACGAACATTTTCAGAATTTCCTCCATTTTAGCTTCTTTGTGGGTTGGGAAGTGGAAACTAGCTTCCACATCCCATGCATTGTAACCACATGTAGTAAAGTAGCCTTATAGTAGAAGCACGCACTGACTCTGTTCTTCTTCTCCACAGTTTTATTTTGTCAGAATGACCGCATATCATTAACCATTTCATAGTAAAATGTTCATGGCCCTGTCATTAGCTACCATAAACCTTCTGTCTAGTCATCAAAGACAAATGGCACAAACAGATCTTATATCGCTTAGATTACTCCTCCCAGATTGACAGGCAAATCACACTCCCTCCTTATCTTTAAAAGGGAAGCCTACACAGGTGTTCTGATTTGACCAGTCAGGCTCCCAAACTGCATGGAGAAGCACAGCGATCACAGCTAACAGGTAAAACACATTTTATCCGTGAAATGCATGGCTTTCTCCGGGCTTCTATCTCCTTATTGGACAGTAGATCTAAATTGAGTTAACATGGAATCTTACTAAATGTTGTCTCTATAGCGTAAAAAATGCCCATATGTTATTACTAAAAATAGTGTGACACCCTAAAATACATAAATAAAATACATTTAGACAATTTGTCAACAAACATACATTTTGCCCTTATTGATAGGGAAGCATATTTTCAGTCACAGGATCTCTGAATTAGTCCTCTAATGTTTAATCCTATGCATTTCATCTATCTGTCAGAGTATATATTAGCATCTTGCTGAAATTGGACATTTTATGAAATAGCTAGCCAGTTCATGAAATGTCTAATTAAAGCATGAGGTTACAACATATGTAATAGAACATTCAGCTAGGGCAGGGGTGGCCGGACTTTTGGGACCTGGGATCTACTCTTTGTTCACTTACTTACCGGTGATCTACCAGCGTCAAATACCAACACCAATACTGACGCACACAAAAAATAGCATTAATAACGACGCCATCAAATACCAACACCAATAATAACGCACACATTTAAAAATAGCATTAATAACGACGCAATCAAATAACAACACCAATAATAATGCACACATTTAAAAATAACATTAAGAATAACGCCATCAAACAACACCACCAATAATAACACACGCATTTAAAAATAGCATTAATAATTACACCATCAAATAACAACACAAATAATATTGCTCGCTGTGCAGATCCCCTCTCCCTTGTGCAGATACACCCAAGTGCAGAATACCTCCTTGTCCACTCCCATTGCAGAACAGCCCGCTGTGCAACATACCCCCCATGTGCAGATGCCCCCCCCCCCCCCCCCCGTGCAGGCTGTCCTCTCCTCCCCTTCCCAGTGCATAACAGGCCCCTGTGAAGAATTCACGCTGGTCGGCTTTAGTGGCACCCCGCTGGCTGGCTCAAATAACTAAGTGGCTCCACCCTGACTGACCTGTGAAGAACTCACGCTGGCTGGCTTCTGAGGCTCCCCACTGGCTAGCTAGCTTGCTTCAGAGGCTTCCCACTGGCTTGCTTCAGAGGCTCCCCACTGGCTCGCTGGCTTGCTTCAGAGGCTCCCTGCTGGCTCGCTGGCTTGCTTGCTTCAGACTCAGGCTTCCCGCTGGCTCACTGACTCCCCCACTGTCATGCTGTGTCTGCTCCCAAGTCCCGCTTCCTGCCGCCACTGACTGGATCCACCTGGATTCAACAGGCGCACAGGCTCCTCACATCGCGGGTCGCTGCTGACTTCATGACGTCAGCTGCGCACCCGCGCCTTGCATAACTGGGATCGCTCAGAACCGGCAAATGGTCGCGATCTACCCGCTGGAGCTCTGCGAGCTACCGGTAGATCGCGATCGATGCTTTGGCCATCACTGAGCTACGGTAATATGTAATATTGTACACAGGGCCGTAACTACGTGTGTGCCAAGTGGGCTTGGCACACAGCGTAGTTGCCCTGAGGGCGCACGGCCAGCGGCATGTAATGAGTCAAATTGACTCATTACATGCCTCTGAAGTCTGCGCCGTGTGCCGCCGCCGCGCTGTAGAGGAGAGCTACAGCGCCGGGCAGGTGAGAAGGAGGAGGAGGAAGGAGGGGGACTGGAGCCGCAGCAGCGCTATTTCATTGGTAGTAAGCGCCGCTGCAGCATCCCCCTCTCCTTCCGTATTGGCTGCCCGGCGCTGCTGTGGATGCTGGGATGCGGTTCCTCCATCCCAGCATCCACAGCAGCGCCGGGCAGCCAATACGGAAGGAGAGGGGGATGCTGCAGCGGCGCTTACTACCAATGAAATAGCGCTGCTGCGGCTCCAGTCCCCCTCCCTCCTCCTCCTTCTCACCTGCCTGCACCGAGGAAGCTGCACGAGGAGCCTGTCAGCGGGGAGATGGTAAGTATGTATCTCTCTCTCTCTCTCTCTCTCTCTCTCTCGGGGACACCGTCTGCCATAATGTGTAAAAAGGGGGCCTGGCTGCCGCAATGTGTAAAAAGGGGGCCTGGCTGCCGCAATGTGTAAAAAGGGGGCCTGGCTGCCGCAATGTGTAAAAAGTGGGCCTGGCTGCCGCAATGTGTAAAAAGTGGGCCTGGCTGCCGCAATGTGTAAAAAGGGGGACTGGCTGCCGCAATGTGTAAAAAGGGGGACTGGCTGCCGCAATGTGTAAAAAGGGGGCCTGGCTGCCGCAATGTGTAAAAAGGGGGCCTGGCTGCCGTAATGTGTAAAAAGGGGGACGCTGTCTGCTGTAATGTGTAAAAAGGGGACGCTGTCTGCCGTAATGTTAAAAAAGGGGACGCTGTCTGCCGTAATGTGTAAAAAAAAGGGGACGCTGTCTGCCGCAATGTATAAAAAGGGGGACTGGCTGCCGCAATGTGTTAAAAGGGAGACTGTCTGCTGTAATGTGTAAAAAGGGGGACGCTGTCTGCTGTAATGTATAAAAGGGGCTCTACCTGGTGTAGTGGCGCTACTGTGCAGCGTAATTTGAATAACGTAGACTACTGTGCACCGTAGTATAAATTGCTTATATTTTGTGGCCACGCCCCTTCCCCATGAAGCCACGCCCCTATATATTTTTTGCGCGCCTACGGCGCACACTGCCCCTATCTTACATGGGGGGGCGCCACTGTCGTTTCTTGCACACAGCGCTAAAATGCCTAGTTACGGCACTGATTGTACACATACCAATTTGTACTTCTAAAAAAAATAACATATTATGAAATCTATTTAAAAAAATACCTCTTCACAAACATTACTGATGGATGTTTCAATTAACACTTTATTTTCCTTATTCCCTCGACTCTTTTTTTTTTTTAAAGCTCTGCTGTTATCTTGGTTTAATAACCATTTTACATGTAATACAAGTTTTGTTATAACGTGTTTGATGTGTACCTCTAACATGTCTATAAAAAACCAGCATGGCTAGAAATAATAGCAACTTGCTGTGTGCTACTGACTCTTCTTACCTTTTTATGCTACCTTCCTCTCTGGGCAGGGCATCCCAAAACCTTTCTGCAATTTTAAACATCCCTATATAAGTTGCAGAAGTACTTTAGCAATATATTTATGGACACCCATAGAGGAGGAATCGCCTACCTCGCCGGTATACTGGCGGCGGTATGGTGCCCCAGTTAGGGATCCTGGCGTCGGTATTATGACAGCCAGGATCCCGACGAACTGTAGGCTTACCGCATACCATATTTATAAGGGTTTCCCTAACTGTAAAAATAACAATGAGCGAAATCATGGTTAAGCAATAATCAAACCATACAACATTTATCCCAGTTTGCTACCAAGTAAATGGGCAGTATCCTATTACCCGTGATTATTTACTGTGGGTAATTGTTTCACCAGGGGGGGTTATCCTATTGTCTCTGAAAAGCTGGAATGAGCCACAGCTTATCAGGGATTTTGCTTCACCTACCTCAGGCAGGCAAAACAAAATGCCCAACAAGCTCCAGCTCTTCAGCGCTGCGAACACAAAAACACACAGTTTCCACCTAACCTGAGATAAAAGGTTTTTTGTTTTTTTTTGGGGGTGGGGGGGGGGGTGGGGGGGGCTGAGAAATCATATTATAATGCCCCCCCCCCCCCCAAAAAAAGAAAAAAAAAAGAAAAAAAAAATTCTCGCGAAAACACAGTTTCAGTGTACTTGTGTGTTTTCGTACCCGGTGTGTAGTCTATGGTAATTGGATACCGGCCAATGTGTCGGAAAAATGTACTTTGGGTACACTAGAAGAAATAAGTAATTCCTGGTGAAAGTACAGTATGAAAAAAAATGTGAAATTTGATATGTCATATAGGCTGGAACACGTATGGGGGCATAGTTATTAAAAAAATGCAGTCTCAGAAAATTGTAAATATTACTGTATATCACAGCAATAAGGAATCTTTTTCAGGAATGTATCAATTTAACAACAAGATTAAACCATAGCGCAATATAACCTATGCCACCATTAAACAATCTTTATATCTACATAAAATGTAATAAAAATGCAGCTCCCAACTTTAGCAACACTGTTACTGCCAGAAAAATATAGAAATATATAAAAATATATCAGCCCCACCTGCAGTGCAACATGGTTTTGCTCATTAGTATGCTTTTTTGGTTGGCTAAAAACTCTTGATAGCCCCCAATGAACAGAGGGTAAGAGCGGAATAATTCACCCCTCCCCTCACTCTGTCAGCTGTGGCAGGGATAGTTTGCCACCACTGGTCTGTGGTGTGTCTTCTCTGGCCAGCAACAGCCCTGGCACGGGAAAAACCCCAGTAGTTAATTGGGTCCCCTGGGTCGCAGGGCAGAGTGGCCAGGGGGAGGGTGATGCTGGGGCCCCGGGAGCCAGTGACAGAGCAGCATGGGGGAGGTCCAGAGAATGAGAGACCCTTAAAGACAGGTCCCCAGCGAGGGAGAAAGAAAGCCAAGAATGGGAAGGTTACCTGGAGAAGGTGTCCGCATGTAGCCGCCGGAACCCAGGAGATCGAGGTCGCCCACTGGAGTTTGCCTGCTGGACCAGCCGGAGAATGTTCTGGCTACTGCCCGGCCTCAGAAAGACAAGTCACCCGCCAAGGACGTGGAGTGCCCTGCTGGAGCGCCGTGCCGGTGGATGCTGAGAGCCGGAGACCTGAGTGAAGACCCCTGTGGAGGATGAGCCGTCTACGCCGCTGCCTGCCGGTGAAGAGGACTGGAGAAGTCCGGCGTGGATCCACACTGAAGAGGAGCAGGTGGAGGAACGGCCCCAGGAGGACTTCCCAGGCTGCAGCTTTGAGAAGACGTGGGACACGGCAGAGACAGGTGATGGGCGCGCAGGCACCGCGAAGGACGACCCCGGGAAGAAGACCCCAGCAAGGACCACTGGCCGCCTGACCGGAGAGCACCGCAGTTGTAGCAGAGAGGACCCCGGACAGCTAGTGAGAAGATGGCGCGGACCGGCGGTGGGAGGACGACGCTGACCAGATCCTGCAGCAATGGAGAAGACCCCGGGACACAGCGGACCTCAGTGCAAGGGTGCATCCCCCCGGTGCGGTGCCCTGCATCCCAGGTGGCGCCGAAGACCCAGACGATCGGAGGTGGCAGAAGCGCCGCAGCTGGGGTAAGATCACTGCAACCCTTCCGCTGCCAGAACTCTGCCTTGAGTTAACCCTTCCGCTGCAAAGACTCATTTAAATCGTAGGCCCTTTCATTCCAAGTGCCCCTGCATAAGTTTTAAGATATAGGGGGTAGGCTCCCCTTGTTTAATTGGTACAGTCCTCCTCATCACCTTTATTTTGGCCCAGCTTTAGTTAGTTTATCGAGGAGATAGGCTCCCCTCAGTATTATGGGTATTCTTTGATCATTTATGCAAGCTCCGCTCAGCAGTGTGATAGTTAAAAGGTATGCACCTGTTGCTGTTCTGAAATGCTAGTATTCTTTAATTATTTATACAAGCTCCGCCCAGCAGTGCCTGTTAAAGCTGGTATGCCTGTGTGGTTATTACTTCATTGACTGTTTCATGCAAGCTCCGCCCAGCAGTGTCTGTGAAAACGTATAAAACTGTGTTATATAAAGACGCCAGCTTGCTTACCTGTTTCTGCAATTTACCTGCTTTATTATTTACGCTGGTTATACGATACTGTGATATATTAAGGCACCAGCTTACTTATCTGTGTCTGCAAACTCACCTGCCTACTTTGAAATTTCAATTATTACATGTCTAAGTCGCAAAAAGCCCAAACTGGCTTGTTAGCTGTTTTACTTGCTAGCATTAGCCTAAAGGTGTAATTCATTGTGCAAATGTCTTGTTCTTATTACTCCTGTGACTCCTTTTTTCATTTTTAATATAATAAAATGGAGTTGGATCCTGTACCGTGTGTGGTCATTGTGACTGAGGGTTAAAGCAGGTCTGCTTCTCTGATAATAACCGAACCTGATTTATCTTAGTACCTCACCCTTAGTTTTAGTTCGGCTTCAGATTTGTAGGCGTTACAAAAGGAGTAAACACAGCCAAGTGCTCTCCCTCTTGTTATGCTTAGTTGCTGCTGGATACAAATATCCTCCATGAATCTAGTCTACTAAATATCGGCACTCCTCATCAGTGATTTTGGACATTCAGCAGTGTGATCTCTTATAGGCCCTACACACATGCCGATATCACTGCACGATATGAACGATCTCGTTCATTAATGAACGAGATAACGTTCATATCGTGCAGTGTGGAGTCACCAGCGATGAACGATGCGCGGCCCCGCGCTCGTTCATCGCTGATGACATGTCGGCTGTGCATGCAGGCTAATATGGACGAGATCGTCCATATTTGCCTGCACGTCTATGGTGACGGGGGGAGTGAAGAAACTTCACTCCCCCCGTCACTGCCCCCCCACCAATGGGTCGCCAGTCGGCCGTATCGGCCGTCGGGCACCTCGGCGGCACATCGCCTAATGTGTAGGGCGCCTTAATGTTACTTTAAAGGGGGAATGAGGACACAAGTGTCTGATTTTAATGCACATACTTTTTTTCTCCCTTTTTTAACAACTAGTATTTATTTATTTATTTGTTGTCCATCTATTTTTGTATCAAGAAAATGATATATTAATTGTGCTCCTTTGGTGGAACTTCTCTACTTGATTATATGTAATCAATTTAAGTCAGGCATAGGGGCCCACTGGGGATATCTCTGACTCCTCGCTTTTCTAGTCAGACCCTACTACACTGTATTGTTCGAAATGAATAATAGAGCCTTATTTATTTTTATTCAAATATTGGTGCCTCTGTGTTTATAAGAGCATATAATAGTACCTCCTTAGTTGATGTATGGTATTATTTATATATTAAACAGTCTTATTTTCAATATTCCCGCAGGTAAGCCTGGCTATTTAATAGACAACCAGGCAATAATGCTGTCTCTCTCTTAGGCAGTTGAAATGGAGGGAAAATTGGCAGCAATGTTGGGCCATTTGCAGCAGTTTAAAAACCCCATAAAACCCCACATTTTGATAAATTTCCCCTAAATTGTGTAGAATCAGAGGTATCAACAGATCTGGTGACACCCGGTGACCTCTCTACATTCACCCACATGGACGGAGGTGTGCCCGCCGAAAGGGATAGTGGCCTAATATAAAGGGGCCATAGCTTTGTGGGAAATCCTGATTACATCACTCTGCATGCCCGGTGATTCTGGTCTGCCCCTGGCTCCTCCTCTGTGACAGGAGAATATCACACTACAGCACCTGGCTCCTGTCACTGCAACTGGGATTTCGGCATCACCCCCTCTGAGGGTGACCCACGGGTGCGGTCTGCATTCCCATAGTGACGCCAGTGGTGCAAGTAGAAATATTTTCTTAGTGGTACTGAGTGTCAAAATGGGTGTGGTCATGTGTTGTGAGGGGGCATAGCCACATGCTACTAGTAGGAGTGGCTATATGACACTAGCAGCGTGGCCACATGACACAGCCCCTTTTTTTTTTTTTTTTATCTGGAAGCAAGGCTAAAAATATATAGTAATTCCTCCAGTATATTAGAAATATATAGTGATACCTCCAGTATAATTTAATATATAGTAATGCCCCCAATTTAATTACAATATATAGTAATGCCTCCATTATAACAGGAAAATACAGCCACTGTCGCACTCCCAGTAACCCTGACAAAGTGAGAGGAGCCGTCATGCTGCCAAACTCCATGGTCTTGTTGCTTTGTGGCACTTTATAATTGTGGTATTGGCAAAGTGTGTGGTAGTAGATACCCGCTGCCAAATTCTTAAGGGTACTCCGTACCCGAGCGTACCCGCATACTTGCACCACTGAGTGACGCCACTGTGTAGGGTAACTGAAACTGGACTGGAAAGGTGTACAGCCATAGGTGTTGGAAATTTTTGAGAGGCGCCAGTGAATGTATTGGGTCGTGTTGTGCAATGCAGCCGCCTTCTAGGGTTATCACGGGCAGTGTCAGGATGGAGATAATCCCCTTTCCGTCTGCCCCACCTCCTCCCTACCCACAGCCCTTCTCTGCCTGCCTACATATATACTGTATATATAGCACGTCCCCAATTTTGACATTTCCCGTCCGGTTTCCTGCACATGATTGCTGATTGGCTAAGAGTCACTCTTCTCTCAGTGGGCGGTGTCTACATCAGCACCAATTGATTGGCTGAGAGTGACTCTTAGCCAATCGGTGATCATGTACAGGATCTGCAGAATACATGGCTCACAGGCAAGTCTATTGATTTCTGCCTAATACGATCTAACTTGCACACGACTAAACACGATTGATTGCATAGACCTTAAAAACACGATTCTGTGAAATACGATTTTTAGTCATTCTTTATTTTGAAAAATCATAACCCAGCAATGCCCAGCGTCTCTAATCTCGACAAAACACAAATTTTTACCCTCAGGTGTCTATAGAAAGCGTATAGGCGATACGACTGCAGTGGAAAACAAAGTGACTTAGGGGGTCATTCCGACCCGATCACACGCTGCACTTCTTTGCAGCCATGCGATCGGGTCGGAAATGCGCATGTGATGCCGCGAACGAAGAGAGCGGTCGCAGCTTCGACCGCAAGAAGATTGACAGGAGGAAGGCGTTCCGGGGCATCAACTGACCATTTTCTGGGAGTGGTGCGGCGAACGCAGGCGTGTCCAGGTGATTGGAGGGTGGATGTCTGACGCCAATTCCGGGACCTGCATCGCTGCATTGATCGCACAGGGTAAGTAACTCTTACCCTGGTCTACTTCTACGCAGCCTTGCTATGCAAAAAAGTCCTCCCCCACAGGCAGCGTCCAGTTGAAGAGTTGCTACGTGCGATCAACTCGGAATGACCCCCTTAGTGTACTGTACTGGGGAAAACTACACTACTGCTCTTGCGCAAAACATAGCCTCCACAATGTGAAGGTGGGTATGGGATGTGGCATATAATGTGAATGCCGGCTCAGCGATGTGGCATATAATGTGAATGCGGGTATGGCGATGTGGCATACAATGTGGGCATGGCAATGTAACATATAGGTGAATTTGGTCACAGGATCTGGCATATAATGTGAACGCGGGCACAAGATGTGGCATGATGTGAACGTGGGCATGGGATATGGCATATAATGTGAATTTAGGCATGGAATGTGGCATATAATGTTAATTTGGGCATAGTGATGTGGCATATAATGTGAATGTAGGCACAGCGATGTGGCATATAATGTGAATGTGGGCACAGTGATGTGGCATATAATGTGAATGTGGGCACAGTGATGTGGCATATAACGTGAATTTGGCTACATGATGTCGCATCTAATGTGAATGTGGGCACAGTGATGTGATATAATGTGGGATGGAGGCACTACTTAGCATATTGTATTGCAGTCATAAGTACACACTTTCTATTGTATGTATTGCCCATAGCAACCAGTCAGATACTACTTATTTATCTAACACCTTCTAGAAGATAATAGCTAGAATCTGATTGGTTGCTATGGGCAACATCTCCACTTTTGTAAATCTGCACTTGAATAAATATACCCCATACTGTGGACTGAAGGTTGAATTGTTTCCTGTCCTGTGTCTTCTAATTAATAAGGCTAAAGCATCTTTCATTGGAGCTCCCCAATAAAGTGTGCATGGCCCCAATATTTCTGTTGCCGGCCCCACTGAAATATGTTTGAGATTATACTGATACATTTTAACTGTCTTTTATATGTTAACGACATCCTGCAAACTGTAAAAATTAACTTCAAATAGAAACACTGAACCATTAACATGAAAGGTGAACAATGAACCACAAATGGTGAACCTTGAACGTGAACAGAGAACGTTAACGGTAGAAGCAGGTTTGAACTGCAAAATTGAATGGGTAGTACTATGAACATGTTTGTGACAGTGACACTGGTAAAATTTGATTGAACTTCGAACCTGTACAAAATTTTGAACAATGGGGGTAATTCTGAGTTGATCGCAGCAGCAAGTTTGTTAGCAATTGGGCAAAACCATATGCACTGCAGGGGGGGAATGGGGGAGAGCAGATATAACATTTTCAGAGAGAGTTAGATTTGGGTGGGTTATTTTGTTTCTGTGCAGGGTAAATACTGGCTGCTTTATTTTTACACTGCAATTTGGATTTCAGTTTGAATACACCCCACCCAAATCTAACTCTCTCTGCACATGTTATATCTGCCACACCTGCAGTGCACGTGGTTTTGCCCAACTGCTAACAAATTTGCTGCTGCGATCAACTCAGAATTAGGCCCCTCATTCCGAGTTGATCGCTCGCTAGCTGCTTTTAGCAGCAGTGCAAACGCTAGGCCGCCGCCCTCTGGGAGTGTATCTTAGCTTATCAGAAGTGCGAACGAAAGGATCGCAGCATTGCTACAAAAAAAGATTGTGCAGTTTCTGAGCAGCTCGAAACTTACTCCTAGCTAGCGATCACTTCAGACTGTTTAGTTCCTGATTTGACGTCACAAACACGCCCTGCGTTTGGCCAGCCACTCCCCCGTTTCCCCAGCCACTCCTGCGTTTTTACACACACTCCCCGAAAACGGTCAGTTTCCACCCAGAAACACCCACTTCCTGTCAATCACTCACCGATCAGCAGTGCGACTGAAAAGCCTCGCTAGACCTTGTGTTAAACTGCATAGTTTTGTGTGAAAGTACATTGCGCGTGCGCACTGCGCACCATACGCATGCGCAGAAATGCAGCTTTTTCACCTAATCACAGCGCTGCGACCAAAAGCAGCTAGCGATCAACTCGGAATGAGGGCCAATGTACAGATTCTACTTGCATGAGCTGCATATTTGACCAATTGTGATACTCCTGATGTCGTTTCTGACTAAACTGTGATGGCTCTGCATTGGCTTCTGACTGATGATTTGTTACAGGTAGAGTAAACTTTGTTGCACAATGTGAGGCTGATGCAAAGTCTATTTGCAAAGCGTATCTTGTGTTTTTGCACAGTGCATGCATTGGAACCAAGGGGGTCATTCAGATCCGATAGCTGGGCTGCAAATTTTGCTGTCCTGCATTCAGTTAGTCGCCGCCTACAGGGGGAGTGTATATTCGCCGTGCAAGTGTGCAATGCTATGTGTACACCGAGCTGCTAAAATCCATTTTGTGCAGTCTCTGCGCAGCCCAGAACTTAAAGGGGGTATTCACAGAGCGATCGCTGCTTAAAATCTAAGCAATCTGACTAGATTGCTTAGATTTTAAGCAGCGATCACTCCGTGTGTACCCCTCACAGCGATAGTGATGCGCAGCCCCGCGCATCGCTATCGCTGGTGCTAGATTGGCCAATCTAGCAGGTCGCTCACTTCACCCGCTGGGTGAAATGAGTGACCCCCCCCCCCCCCCCCCACGCTCAGCACACATTGCGCTGTGCTGAGCGGGGGGAGAGATGTGTGCTGAGCGGTTCGCTCAGCACACATCTCTCCCTAGATCTGCCCGTGAATACAGGCCTTTACTCCTCCAGTGCGATCACATCAGGCTGATTGGGGCCATAGCTGACGTCAGACACCCTCCTTGAAAACGCTTGGGGACGCCTGCGTTTTCCTGAACACTCCCAGTAAATGGTCAGTTGCCACCCACAAACAGCGTCCTCCTGTCAATCACCTGGCGAACGCCCGTACGAACGGATTTTTCGCTCCATCCCATCGCTGACCGCGATGCCCGTTGTCCGACGATCATGTGTATTGCAGTGCATGCGCATTTAATACCCGATCACCCGCGGATTTTTCACACCAACCCATCGCTGACCGCGATGCCTGTTGTTGTCCGACACGCATGTGTATTGCAGTGCATGCACATTTAATACCCAATAACCTGCTGTGCAAAAAAAATCACAGCTGCGATCAGATCTGACTGACCCCCAAAGTGCACAGAACAGTACAGTAGTATGTATTTCAGGGGTATGGGTCATTGGGTCGACACAACTTAGGTTGACAGTCATTAGGTTGACCACTATTGGTCATCATGCATTAGGTCGACAGGGTCACTAGGTCGACATGGTCATCATGTCGACATGTACTAGGCCGACAGGTCAGAAGGTCGACATTAGTTTTTTTTACTTTTTTTGGTGTCGTTTTCTTCGGAAAGTGACGGGGAACCCCAATTAGTGCACCGTGTCCCCTCGCATTACCATTCCCAGTTGTAGTCCACGTGGCTGGTAAAGTATGAAAAAGTAAAAAAAAAAAAAAAAAAAAAAAGAAAATCTCATGTCGACCTTTTGAACTGTTGACCTAGCACATGTCGACCTAGTGACCCTGTCGACCTAATGCATGTCAACCAATAGTGGTCAACCTAATGGCTGTCGACCTAATGACCGTATCCCGTATTTCAGTTGCATCTCCATTTGCACATGAGTATGTGAAACAGGTCTGTAGTTGGGCATTTTCACGTAGGATAAGTTCAGTGAGTGTCAGCAACTACAGGTTATGCAGAGTTGAGCGTGATTATAAATTCACCTGTTTTCAGATGCATCTTTTTGTAAGATTGGTTCCTGTGTGCACTCTACATAATGGCCCTCATTCCGAGTTGTTCGCTCGCTGCTAATTTTAGCAGAATTGCTAATAGGCTAAAATCCGGCAGTTCTGCGCATGCGTATGCACAGCAGGGCGCACGCGCTAAGCAAATTTACACAAAACTATGCTATTTTACTCACAGACGAACAAAGCTTTTCAGTCGCTCTGCTGATTGACAGGAAGTGGGTGTTTCTGGGCTGAAACTGGCCATTTTCAGGGAGTGTGCTAAAAACGCAGGCGTGCCAGGTAAAAACGCAGGAGTGGCTGGAGAAACGGAGGAGTGGCTGGTCGGACGCTGGGCGTGTTTGTGACGTCAAACCAGGAACTAAACGTACTGAGGTGGTCGCAATCTAGGAGTAGGTCTGGAGCTACTCAGAAACTGCAAGGAAATTGCTTTCGTTAGCAATTCTGCTAATGGGGGTCATTCCGAGTTGCTCGCTCGTTGCCGATTTTCACAACGATGCGATTAAGGCAAAAATGCGCATGCGCATGGTACGCAATGCGCATGCGCATGGTACGCAGTGCGCATGCGGTTAGTATTTTAGCACAAAACTTAGCAGATTTACTCACGTCCGAACGAAGATTTTTCATCGTTGAAGTGATCGGAGTGTGATTGACAGGAAGTGGGTGTTTCTGGGCGGAAACTGACCGTTTTCTGGGAGTGTGCGGAAAAAACGCAGGCGTGCCAGGAAAAAACGCGGAAGTGTCTGGAGAAACGGGGGAGTGGCTGGCCAAATGCAGGGCGTGTTTGTGACGTCAAACCAGGAACGAAACGGCCTGAGCTGATCGCAGTGTAGGAATAAGTCTCGAGCTACTCAGAAACTGCTAAGAATTTTCTATTCGCAATTCTGCAAATCTTTCGTTCGTTATTCTGCTAAGCTAAGATACACTCCCAGAGGGCGGCGGCCTAGCGTGTGCAATGCTGCTAAAATCTGCTAGCGAGCGAACAACTTGGAATCACCCCCAATATTAGCAGAATTTGCTAATCTTTTGTTAGCAATTGCTAATCTTTCGTTAGCAATTCTGCTATGCTAAGATACACTCCCAGAGGGCGGCGGCCTAGCGTGTGCAATGCTGCTAAAATCTGCTAGCGAGCGAACAACTTGGAATCACCCCCAATATTAGCAGAATTTGCTAATCTTTTGTTAGCATAGCAGAATTGCTAACGAAAGATTAGCAATTGCTAACAAAAGATTAGCAAATTCTGCTAATATTGGGGGTGATTCCAAGTTGTTCGCTCGCTAGCAGATTTTAGCAGCATTGCACACGTTAGGCCGCCGCCCTCTGGGAGTGTATCTTAGCATAGCAGAATTGCTAACGAAAGATTAGCAATTGCTAAGATACACTCCCAGAGGGCGGCGGCTTTTTTTTTGCATTTCTGCTTAAAGTAGCTAGCGAGCAACTCGGAATGAGGGCCAATGACAATTATTTGCCAGTAGATCCATGAATGAGTGTGGGAGCAATTGTGTCTGGCTTAGCTTTAACTCTACTATCGCCTCTATGGGGTATATTTACTAATGTTTGATTTTGGATTTTTGGTGATTTTACATTTGGAGATTTACTAAAGGCAAAATCGAATGTAAACTCGAATATAAGACCAAATTACACTCAAAATCGAATATCAGCAAAACATCGTTACTGTTACATAGACGAATATAGAATCCCCTAATTTACTAATATTATAATTGAAAATCGAACACATTTCGAATACAAAATCAAACCACAAATTCCCAAAATAGACTAATAAGAGACAGGCATTTTAGCTCCTAGACAACATTCTATTCCCTATACCTTCATTACGATGTCTATAAAAGTAGAGATGACGGAAGCTGTGCCAATGTTTTTGTTATTGAGCGATTATTGGCAGGGCTGCCAAGAGAAATCCAGGGCCCAAGTACAACAACTTCGCGGGCCTTCCCCCCGGAGTGGGTGTAGCCACAGTATGTATATTTATCTATTTGTATATATATATAATACTAACACTAATGGTGATATATGGATGCATGTATTATAGAATATTTATATAGAATTTATAAATTGTTAGCAGTTGCCTGCAGCACCACAGTGCTGTGTCTGTCACTCACAGTCACAGTTCAGGAGCGCAGGAGTCACAAAATGGCACCGGAGCAGGCTAAGGAGGAGGGATGCCGTGCGGGAGAAGGGGAGGACGGGCAGGTATGCCCGACACTCCCCTTTCACACCTGGGGAGCAAGCGGCCAGTAGGAAGCCGCAAGGGGTGGGGTGGGACGGCACAAAAGGGGTTGAAAGCCGGGGGTGGGGGACGGGAGCTATTGTACCGCAGCACCGTCAACGATCACCATGCTGCCGCAGCAGTCACCAAGGGGAACAAAGGAGGGCCTTACTGTACGCATGGAGGCCCAAGGGCAGGAGAGCAGAGCAGACCATAGAGGAAGGAGCCAGCAGCAGCATGTACCCTAAGCTCGGCCGGCCAGAGCTCCCCCTGGTGGCCGGAGGGAGGAACATTCACGGCAGGACCCAAAGAAGAAGAGGTCCAGGGGGAATCAAGGAGCGCAGGCAGCAAGGAGGAAGGGACAAGCAAGGGAGCCCCCCAGCATCGCCAGTGGCACCTCGGAGATAGCGGGGAGGAGGTGCGGGGCTACGGAGGCAGACGTGACCGTGGGGGGAGGGGAGGAGCAGGAGACTTGTGACGAGCAGCAGCCTTTTATCCCCAGCATCACAGACAGAGCCACATACCCCCTCCCCAGCATACCCAGCGGGCGGGGGGGTCTATCAAAGCAGGGCAGCGGGCCAGCAACAGGGGTCGGAAGAATACAGCAGCGAGCATGACCCGGCGGCAGATTCGCAAGGGGCATGGGTGTATCTTGCCTCCACGCAACTGTTTAAATAGGCGGTGCAGCCACCACCGTTTACACCAAAGGAAAGAGGGCAGCCGGTCGAGACCCATTATAGCAGGGGGTGGGGGCAGCAGGAAGATCGACCATCCAGGTTGGTATATCATCAGCATAGCTCCCCCCAGTTCTTCCCCCCCCCAGGAGAATACGGCATTGCCCTTCCCCTTACGGATACACAAGGGCGCAGAGGTCGCCAGCCGGGGCCACTTGCTATGCGTTTTAGTCACCGCAGGAGTTCAGCATGCAGCATCACGGCTGCCGCTGCTGCTGGGAACGTTCTGAGAGACACTATCATAGGGACATGTGGGAGGACATTCATAATTTTTTACGCAGAGGCAGCAGCGAGCAGCACGGCAATCCGCTACACCATCGCGGCACTGAGCCAGCGCAAGGGGAGGAGCATCAGCAGGGGGGAGCGCCATCGGGGTCCATTCTGGCACCGCCTGGGAATTGCAGCATGGCCCACGCTGCACCCAGTGCGGCTACCACAGCAGCACGACAGGCAGCAACCGGGGCGGCTACTTCAGCGGCCGCATCCGTCACCAAGCCCAGTGGGCCAGCACAAGAGTTAAACGGCACGGCCAGTGCTACGTTCAGCGTGGCTTCGGCGACAGCAGCGCAGCTTCCTCACGCCACAGCCGGCGAGAGCAATCCAAGAGTCGCAGCGGACACCAACAGCGGGACAGACGATTCTTCTTCGCGCAAGGATGGTGAGAACATCAGTAATAATTGCAATGTTGATACTGTGAATGTTAATGCAGGGGTTGTGCAGGAGGTTAGCAATGCTATTGTTAGGTTTACATATGTGTGCGGTAGTAGGTTACCAGTGCGGGGAAATGCGCAGGACAGTAGTTCTTCAGAATCTGAGGAAGACTAGTCAGTTAAGGTGCTAAAGGAGCAGTTGAAGCTAGCTAAGGAAAATAGTAAAAAGAAGGCTAGCATCCCAGGGGTAGAGGCGTCGGGTAGCCAGATGGGCCACGTGAAGAAGAAGAAGGCAGGGGGGTTCCTGCAGGATGGGGTGTCGGTAGGATTCGAGTTGGGGTCAGTGGCCAGGCGCTTGCTGAAGGAGGCTAGGAAGGAAATTGTGAAAGGTGCGTTCGTGGATATTTGCTCGCTTACAGTGGCAGGGTTGAGGGACAAAGAGAAGGCCACGCCAAAGGGGGGCGAGCCATCAGACTCTTACAAGACAATAGAGAACTGGTTGAGCGGCATGTTTGCCTACACGGGTTGTTATACGGAGACCTATCCAAAGGCAGCCATGGGCATGCTAAAGTATACAGATCTTATTTATGGGTGGTCTTCAGTATGCCGGCTGTTGGGATCCCGGCGCCCAGTATACCGGCGCCAGAATCCCGACAGCCGGCATACCGACACTTATTCTCCCTCGTGGGGGTCCACGACCCCCCTGGAGGGAGAATAAAATAGCGTGGCGCGCGTAGCGCGCCAAGCCCACAAGGGGCTCATTTGCGCTTGCCACACTGTCTGTAAGCCGGCGGTCGGGCTCCCGGCGCCGGTATGCTGATCGCTGGGAGCCCGACCGCCGACATACCATACTATACCCCTTATTTATTCTGCGTACAAGGAGTGCGGTGGCTCGATGTGGCACATGTACGATGAGGCATTTAGGCGGAATGTGGCAGGCGATAAGCCCATCGACTTTGGAATCAGGGATTTAGATGAGTGGCCCAGATCGCAAGCAACCTGCTCAGTGGAGAAGGGCCTGCCAGGGCAGAAGCCCGGTGCGGGGAGGCCTAGCATGCAGAAGCAGGAATTCAAATGCTGGGCATTCAACGAGTCACAGTGCACACGGGCGCAGTGCAAGTTTAAGCAAGCCTGCAATTTCTGCAACGCAAATCACTCAGGAAAAAACTGCAACAAGAAAAGGGCTAGTTACATACAAAAACTACCCACAGCGGCGGGGACTAGCAAAAGCAATTAGCCCGGTCAACTTGGGCAGGGTCCTGGAGTGGCTGTCCAGGTACCCCAAGCCTGACGTAGCCAAGCTGTTGCGGGCAGGGTTTGCCGAGGGAATCAGGATTCCTATATCAAGAAGTGTGCCACCAACCGTTAATAGCAGAAATTTAAAGTCCATCGCGGAGCAACCGCTGGTGGTACAAGACAAAATCGTGAAGGAGCTGGTGCTGGGCAGGATGGCCGGGCCATTCAGTTCCCCGCCAGTACCAGAGCTGGTGATTTCGCCGCTGGGCCTGATCCCTAAGAAAGTACAGGGAAAATACTGGCTCATCCAGCACCTATCATACCCAGAAGGAGCATCAGTAAACGATGCGCTGGATAAGGGCCAGTGTTCGGTGCAGTGCCAATCATTTGATAGCGCAGTACAGATGGTGAGGAAGGAGAGCAAGGGAGCGCTTATGGCAAAGCTGGACATTGAATCCGCTTTTAGGCTCCTGCCCCTGCACCCAGAAAGTTTCAGGCTCATGGGTTTCCGTTTTGACGGTTACTGGTTCATAGACAAATGCTTGCCCATGGGGTGCGCAATTTCTTGTGCATTCTTCGAAGCGTTTAGCTCATTTCTACAATGGTGTCTGGAGGAGCGCACGGGGGCGAAAGCCATAGTGCACTACCTGGACGATTTCTTGCTGGCAGGTCCACCGCAGTTGAGTCAGTTTGGCCAGCTGTTGTGGGAGCTCCAGAGCATGCTAAGGGAATTCAGGGTTCCCATTGCGCAGGAAAAGACCGAGGGGCCAAAGGTAGTAATATCATACTTCGGCATAGAGATTGATTCGGAATAGGGGAAATGTAGGTTGCTGGCAGACAAGGTGGAGAGGTTAGGTAGGGAGGTCACCCAGTGCGTGAAAGCAAAGAAGGTTACCCTGGCTCAGATGCAGGCCTTGTTAGGGAGGCTGAATTTTGCGTGCCGGGTAATTCCAATGGGAAGAATCTTTAAAAGGCGGCTGGAGCAAGCCATGGCAGGCGTTAAAAAAGGCACCATTTTATCCGCATTTCCAGGGAGCTTAGAGAAGATTTGCGAGTATGGGAGGAATTCATCCTACACTTCAACGGAGTGTGCATGTGGCAAACAGCAACTTTGCATAATCACGCGTTGCAGCTGTTCACCGACGCAGCCGGGGCCACCGGCTTCGGGGCCTATCTGCAAGGGGAGTGGTGCGCTGAGTGGTGGCCAGCCCGGTCGACGATACGCGTCTAGTTTCCCTTCGTGGAGAGGACCTTTGCTGTGCGGTGCGCCATGACGTCATCGTGCACTGCACATTAAAGAACCTCTCCACGAAGGGCTTCACAGCGGCCAGTGGCAGCGGGGGGCACATTTCAGAGCGCTACAGTAGTCTGTACAGGGGGCGTAAATGATCACGCCCCCTGTACGAAGCCACGCCCCCCATTGCCGCCCGGGGCGCGCAAAACACCAGAACCGGCCCTGCCAACAGGTCACGACGGAAGGAGGCGGTTATGGATTGTCGGGCATTCCTACGTTTATTGGACGGCAAACAGGGCCGCTGCCAGGCCCTATGGATGGCAGCTTGGGCTCCCGGCCAAGGTCGGAAAGGTATTCTGGTTCGGGAGGAGGGGGATGAGATGGCATGAGCTAAGAAGGGCTCTTTTGCTCGCGGAGGAGTTTGCGGGTTGCCCGGACGTGATAGTGCTGCACTTAGGGGGCAATGACCTAGGTAAGGTAAAATCGATCGATCTGCTTAAGGCCATGGGGGTTGGCATGGGTGAAGGACCGCTGGAGAGCAGCCGAGTTGGTTTGGTAGAGCATCATCCCCAGGCCGACGTGTTATGGAGCTTTGAGGGGGGCGTGCGTGGATAGAGCAAGAAAATAAGTGAACGCGGCAGTGAGTAAGCTGGTCACGGGGATGGGGGGCAGCACAGTACGACACGGGGACATTATGAGCAGTAAGGAGGTGATGTACAGACGGGATGGGGTGCATCTGTCAGACGTAGGCATTGATTTATTTAACAACGCAGTGCAGGAGGCTTTGGAGGCAATTATGGAGCATTAGTTGCAGGGTGGGGGGCTTCGGTTCTCAGGGTGACCTGAGAGCCTCGGGTGGCAGAAATAAGCAGCGCGCAAGGCATAGGTAAAGGGGGAACCAGCCGAGGTTTGCAGACTCCCCCTCGGAAAATGGTCGCACTCTTGGCACCAGCTTTGGACGGTTGGGCCATGTGGGCTGCGTGCCAAGCGAGCGTGAGAAGCGCCACAGGGGGGCGGGTTCCCTAGAGGGGTGTGGCTGTGGCACCTACCGGGTAGGCGGACACCCCCCTGGGAAATAATCAGGGGGATAACAAAGATCTCTGAATTCTATTATTATGTGGGATTTCTATCTGGTTACTGTTATCATTCAGGGTGCTGGGGGAAACCAAATGCCTTTTTTTCTTGCTCAGAAATACCCCTTCCTTTCGAGCACCTGAATGATATCACTAAGCTAATTGAGCATCTACCAATATATATGGATAACGAAAGCTTGTCTTGCCCACTGCTTATTTTTGGTGCCCTGCAACATAGGTAACGAGGTAACAAAAATAAAGCTGTGACCAGATTATTCATCCAAAATCCTGCCTCCGAGTCGTCTATTTCTAGGGGGGTCATAGCCGAATTAGCGGGACGCAGGCAGGTCGGTCTCTCCCCCTTTCAGGAGCGCAGGAGTCACAAAATGGCGCCGGAGCAGGCTAAGGGGGAGGGACGCTGTGCGGCCCGCGGGCCAACGGCGGGAGAATGGGAGGACAGGCAGGTATGCCCGACACTCCCCTTTCACACCTAGGGAGCAAGCGGCCAGCAGGAAGCCGCAAGGGGGAAGGGGATGGCACAAAAGGGGTTAAAAGCCGGGGGCGGGAGACAGGAGCTATTGTACCGCAGCACGGGCAGCGATCACCCACCCACCCAACCCTCATGTTGCGAAGTGTTAGCTATGTGTAAAAAGAAAAAAGAAAAAAAATTATATATACTTTTGTTTGCTGTGTTTTGCTTTAAATTAGAAGTGTGTTTTGCAGTATTATGTACAGATTGTCAATCCATGGAACGTCAAATTGTAGTCACAGTCAGCAGAAACAAGTAGCGCGTAAGGCAAAGGTAAAGGGGGAACCAGCCGAGGTTTGCAGACTCACCCTCTGAAAATGGCCGCACGCTCTGCACCAGCTTTGGACGGTTGGGCCATGTGGGCTGAGTGCCAAGCGAGCGTGAGATGCGCCACAGGGGGGGCGGGTTCCCTAGAGGGGTGTGGCTGTGGCGCCTACCGGGTAGGCGGACACACCCCCGGGAAATAATCAGGGGGATAACGAAAACTTGCCTTGCCCACTGCTTATTTTTGGTGCCCTGCAACATAGGTAACGAGGTAACAAAAATAAAGCTGTGACCAGATTATTCATCCAAAATCCTGCCTCCGAGTCGTCTATTTCGGGGGGGGGTCATAGCCAAATTAGCGGGACGCAGGCAGGTCGGTCTCTCCCCCTTACTCAACTCAGTGTCGCATCCTAACAGGCTAGCTCCTGACGAGGTAGACAGCCCTGCTGCTGATTCTTACAGCTGAGCTGAGCTGTGCCCCTACTTAAATCCACTGGCCACACCCAGCTACCTGCGTGCCTGCTCTTACCAGTCCCTGCCAACCTTCCGGATCCTGCTTCTGAGGAGGCTGTCCAGTGCAGGCTGCAGAGATTAACTTGCGAGATGATGATGTCATCATCTTGCAAGATCCTAGCAGCGGTGCGGAAATGGCTGTAAGGGATGTCCACGACAAGGGACAAACAGCCAAGCAACAAACACATACATCCCCCCTTCCGGTGGCCTGGCTTGACGCTCGCCCGCACACTGATTTATAATATAGAAAAAAAAAATTACCCCACCAAAAAAATGGCGACTGGTGTGCTCTGGCCCGGGCCCGTTTAATCAGCACCACTGATTATTAGTAAATTGCACATGCTTCACACTGCGCATGCGCCAAAGGCACCGTTTGTGGGCGCTGATGGGGGAGTTGTTGCAAAAACAGACATTTTGCAGTCATTTTGGGGTGTGTTGCTGAGTGCGCCTGCGTATCCGTACTCAAGCAGCGTGCCTTGGACTCATTTCAGGCTGCCATGCTGCTCCGCTGATTTAATCGTACTGATGATTATCAATATGTCTCCGCGTTCGCTGGGAGTGTGTACACAGTTGCTGTGCCTTTGCAATTGCGGTATTCTGAATAATTTCACACATCCTCAATGCATACTTGCCTACTCTCCCGGAATGGCCGGGAGGCTCCCGAAAATCGGGTGACCCTCCCGGCCCCCCGGAAGAGCAGGCAAGTCTCCCGATTTGCGGGGTCCCCCCTGCCCGTCCGCCCACTTAGTGTGTAAAGTGGGCGGTCCGGGCAGTCGATGACGCGATTCTTGCTGAATCGCGTCATCATAGCCACGCCCCCTGCAGTGTAATGCCGGTGATTGCGGCATTACAGAGCGGGGGCGTGGCTTAAAGGAGGTGTCACTGTGACCCTGCCCTTGCTCCGCCCCCATCCCGCCCTTGCTCCGCCCCTGTCCTGCCTCTGGCCATCCCCTCCTTTACAGCACAGCCTCCCCTGCCCGCCCGCTGAGCCGACCTGGCTGCTCTCTCCCGCAGAGAGCAGCCAGAATATCGGTAAGTATGCCTCAATGTGGTTAATTCCAACCTGATCGCACGCTGACGTTTTTCGCAGCGCAGTGATCAGGTCACTGCGGGTACAAAGCAGATCGTTGCTGGGCGATGGATTTAATGAAGAATCCATTCGCACAGCTGATCTTAAGAAGATTGACAGGAAGAAGACGTGTATGGGTGTCAACTGATCATTTTCAGGGAGTGGTTGGAAAAACGCAGGCGTGTCCAAGCGTTTGCAGGGCGGGTGTCTGATGTCAATTCCGGGACCAGACAGGCTGAAGTGATCGCAGCGGCTGAGTAAGTTCAAACCTACTCAGAAACTGCACAAACTATTTTTGTAGTGCTCGGCTGCACAGGCGTTCGCACACTTGCACAGCTAAAATACACTCTCCAGTGGGCGGCGACTATGCGTTTGCACGGCTGCAAAAAGTAGCTAGCGAGCGATCAACTCGGAATGGCCCCCAATGTGTACAATTGTAGGTGCAGTCGCCATAGCATCCGTCAATGAATCAGGACAGATATTAATACTGTAAATATATAGAGATATACTATCTGCGCAATTCCCTTTTGTTTGTAAGAAGAAAAGTAGAAAAACACTAAGGATATTAGGTGGAGAGGAATCAGGAGGGGAAAAGTGTGACAGATAGAAGAATAGAAAAATAGAAAAAAATGGAGAAACAGCGGGAATGAAGTGCAGTATTTGTCCAGGTGGTGCAGCCGATAGATGAACTAGTATCCTGACTAGCAATATTAGACCTTAAAAAACCAATCTTGGCGCACCAGAGGTTAGAAGAAGATAGAGAATAGGTCAGACTGATTAAATCTAAATATATTTATTTTGTATTTAAAACACAATGAAAAAAAGGATCATGAAATTCCTTTAAAATATCAACATAATCTTATCTTTGCATCACATAATAAAACAAGGTGGTATACTGGTCTTATTAATCTACTGCCTTATACAGACAATATACTGGTTTTAATATACCAGTACCTTATACCAACATTATTGGATGGTCGCCTCATTAATACTGTAAAGACTGTGTGACAGGTCCAAAATAATTTTAGATGTTTATAAATTATTGAAGAGGGGGTAACCAAGGCCAGCGTCCCTCGCAGTTTGGAATAACGCATCTTCATTATTAGAGTACAAGGTATATGGTTCTCATTTTGACAACTGGGAGCAGTTTACACTGAAACAGCTGGGTTTTTTTTGTAAGCAGTTTTAGCAATTTTTTATTTAATGTTAGAAACTAGCTTGGTGCTGCTTAGACCCTCGTCTTCTGGTTATCAGTAAGGAGGTCAGAAACACTAGATTGCTGGTGTGGGTAAGTTCTTCTGACACATCCTTTAATTGTGTTAAAAATAATTCTCAGCTGGAGTTATGCTTTCAACCTTGGTAATACACAATTCCAGTGTTGGTCACATGGTGGCAGTAGATCCCTTCCTATTATCATGTGGATTCATTTATTCAGTGATTTGAATCTTTAGTCACTCTGTTGTGTAAAGGTGCACAGTGTGCTTCAGGTTTATATTACCAGTGTTCTCATAAATGTAAACCCGTGTCATTTGGTATGGTTTCACATTTTTGACCTATACTTTCTCATGCACTTCCCTTTATACAAAATATGAATTCAATAAACAGTATCTTACATTTTACGTAAAACAGAAAAAGACAAATTGAATTATATTTGGAATAGCTTTCTGAAAACACTTTTCTATTAAACATATATTTTGGGTTTATTTGGACTGGATTTATAATATATGCCCTAAATTAGGAAATCTGAATGGCATACTTACTGTACAGCATACAGACCAATTATCAAAATAAATGAAAACGTAAAATGCAGAACTAACCTAACACAGTACGGGTATACAGTATGTAATAGGTTCCGATTTAAGTACTGCAAATTCTGTTTTTTAGCAGAATTTGCAATCCTTTCACTTGCATGCTGGGGACCGCCCATCGCAGGGCAAGGCCGCCCAGTATGCTCTCCTCTGCCCACCCACTGCGATCACGCTGATGCAGCACGATCGTAATTTCAGAGTGATCGCAGAAATTGTGGCAGCCTCCTGCCGGCGCAGCCTGGCTGCGGCAGCAGGAGTCCTGACGCCATTTTTAAGACTGGAGCGGCTGCGTGTCGCCCCCAATAACACCGCCGACACCCCCCGTTTGCACCACCGCCCCCCTGTTTGAACGCAGCCGACACCCCCCTGTTTGCACACTCCCGTTTCCTGCCGCCGCCCCTGCAACGCTCCATCTCCGTAGCGTTACTACTCTGCGAACGCCTCTGCCTGTCAATCAAGAAGAGGCGTTTGTAATTACTGCGGGTCACCCGCAGTAAATGCGGGTGTATGAGCAGGACAGGCCCTGTGCATGCACACATGGGGCGATCGCAAAAATTACGGTTGGATCGCGATTTCCGATCCAACCTGAATTAGCCCCATAGCCACTAAATTTAAAGAGGCAATTGGTTTTAAGGCATAACCACTTTTTATGTAGAAATAGTAGTGTGTATAATTTAAATAATGGTGCATAGAAGATCCATCTTAATTTTGCTATGGGGCTCAGGCGTTCCTCGTTACACTCCTGCTTAGAGTTACTGTATGCCTGGGTGCCTAGCAAATAAAAAGCAATTTGGGGTCAAAGAGAAAACAGGCGTGTGTGTGTGTGCCTCTCTGCCAGCATGTGTGTGTGTTTCTTATTAGTGTAATACTGTATGTTTGTAGGTGCATGGTGCATAGTGTGTTATCATTGGATATGTTAGAATATTTGTAGGAGCCGAAGGTATATTTTGAAGGTGTGTATCCATGATTGAGACTAAACAATATGGGTTTGTCTCTAGTTTTGAACTTTGGTTTATTATTTTGTCTGAGCTGCAGTTCTGTCATCGGATAATACTTAATTTAATGAAACATGGAACACTAAAATAAAAAAAATCAGTAAAATAACACTTTATGTAGTTATTGCTATATGATTGCCAACAATGTGGATCATACACAAACAAACTATAAATGCAACCTACATTTTGTTTGTGCATTTCAATTGCTAATATTATAAGGGGCTGGGAAATTATCATGTAAATACAAGGTATATAAAAATATGAAGGAGGAAATTAGGTTATCCAAAAGCTGAATAGAAAAATGGGATTCCTTAATTAATTACAAGTCTAAAGGCCAGTGTGTTTTATTATCTCCTGTGGGGGCCCAGTGTGTTTGCTTTTTTTTCTTATCTTGGTCAGTGTGTTTGTTTTTTGTCCCTGTGAGGGTCAGTGTGTTTTATTATTTCCTGTGGGGACCAATGTGTTTGTTTTTTTCCTGCCAGGGCCCATTCATTTGTTTATATTCCCTGTGGTCGCCAATGTGTTTTATTTTTTCCTGTGGGGGCACTGTGTTTTATTTTATTATCTGTGAGGGCCATTGTGTTTGGGTTTATTTCCTGTAGGGGGTAATGTTTTTTATTTTTTCATGTGGGAACAGAGTTTTATTTTTTTCCTGTGAGGAGCAATATTTCCTATTTGGGCCAATGTGTGTGTTTAATTCCTGTGGGGACCAATATGTCTGTATTACTCCTTTTTAAAGAAGTATGTGATTTTTTTTTTTCCTGTGGGGGCAAATGTGTATTTATTATTATTATTATTATTATTATTATTAATAATAATCATAATAATATTCATTATGGATATAGATGGATGGTGGGCACGCCAAAATTTCTTGCACAGGTTGCTAGAAGACCTATGTAAAATGAGTATTCAGTAGAATGTAAACTTACTTTTAAATAGCCGTTGGCTGTGACTCAGGTGCACTAGACCTATCAGGCATGAGCTGCGTCAGCCATCATCATCAGCTCGCACCAAGGTTTATATATTTGAAGCAGGGCTGCCATCATAAATTGTGGGGCCCAGAACTGAAAAAATAGGCAGAGCCCCTGGGGGTGGAGCTGTGGGTGGAGATACAGTGGGGGTGGGGCATCAATTGGTGAGTTAACCAGTTTTAAAAAAAACAAGTGTCAAAGTTTGTGCTTTGGGAGTGGGTGTTATTATAACATGTCATTGTAATATATATTTCTCTATCGTCCTAGTGGATGCTGGGGTTCCTGAAAGGACCATGGGGAATAGCGGCTCCGCAGGAGACAGGGCACAAAAGTAAAGCTTTCCGATCAGGTGGTGTGCACTGGCTCCTCCCCCTATGACCCTCCTCCAAGCCAGTTAGATTTTTGTGCCCGGCCGAGAAGGGTGCAATTCTAGGTGGCTCTCCTAAAGAGCTGCTTAGAGAAAGTTTAGCTTAGGTTTTTTACTTTACAGTGAGTCCTGCTGGCAACAGGATCACTGCAACGAGGGACAGAGGGGAGAAGAAGTGAACTCACCTGCGTGCAGGATGGATTGGCTTCTTGGCTACTGGACATCAGCTCCAGAGGGACGATCACAGGTACAGCCTGGATGGTCACCGGAGCCTTGCCGCCGGCCCCCTTGCAGATGCTGAAGTAAGAAGAGGTCCAGAATCGGCGGCAGAAGACTCCTCAGTCTTCTAAAGGTAGCGCACAGCACTGCAGCTGTGCGCCATTTTCCTCTCAGCACACTTCACACGGCAGTCACTGAGGGTGCAGGGCGCTGGGAGGGGGGCGCCCTGGGAGGCAAATGAATACCTATTTTGGCTAAAAATACCTCACATATAGCCTCCGGAGGCTATATGGAGATATTTAACCCCTGCCAGAATCCGTTAAGAGCGGGAGACGAGGCCGCCGAAAAAGGGGCGGGGCCTATCTCCTCAGCACACAGCGCCATTTTCCCTCACAGAAAGGCTGGAGGGAAGGCTCCCAGGCTCTCCCCTGCACTGCACTACAGAAACAGGGTTAAAACAGAGAGGGGGGGCACTAATTTGGCGATATGCTTATATATATTAAGATGCTATAAGGGAAAACACTTATATAAGGTTGTCCCTATATAATTATAGCGTTTTTGGTGTGTGCTGGCAAACTCTCCCTCTGTCTCTCCAAAGGACTAGTGGGTCCTGTCCTCTATCAGAGCATTCCCTGTGTGTGTGCTGTGTGTCGGTACGTGTGTGTCGACATGTAGGAGGACGATGTTGGTGAGGAGGCGGAGCAATTGCCTGTAATGGTGATGTCACTCTCTAGGGAGTCGACACCGGAATGGATGGCTTATTTAGGAAATTACGTGATAATGTCAACACGCTGCAAGGTCGGTTGACGACATGAGACGGCCGACAAACAATTAGTATCGGTCCAGACGTCTCAAAAACACCGTCAGGGGTTTTAAAACGCCCGTTTACTTTAGTCGGTCGACACAGACACAGACAGGGACACTGAATCCAGTGTCGACGGTGAATAAACAAACGTATTCCTTATTAGGGCCACACGTTAAAGGCAATGAAGGAGGTGTTACATATTTCTGATACTACAAGTACCACAAAAGAGGGTATTATGTGGGATGTGAAAAAACTACCATAGTTTTTCCTGAATCAGATAAATTAAATAAAGTGTGTGATGATGCGTGGGTTCCCCCCGATAGAAAATTATGGGCGGTATACCCTTTCCCGCCAGAAGTTAGGGCGCGTTGGGAAACACCCCTTAAGGTGGATAAGGCGCTCACACGCTTATCAAAACAAGTGGCGGTACCGTCTATAGATAGGGCCGTCCTCAAGGACCAGCTGACAGTAGGCTGGAAAAATATCATAAAATGTATATACACACATACTGGTGTTATACTGCGACCAGCGATCGCCTCAGCCTGGATGTGCAGAGCTGGGGTGGCTTGGTCGGATTCCCTGACTAAAAATATTGATACCCTTGACAGGGACAGTATTTTATTGACTATAGAGCATTTAAAGGATGCATTTCTATATATGCGAGATGCACAGAGGGATATTTGCACTCTGGCATCATGCGTAAATGCGATGTCCATAACTGCCAAAAGATGTTATGGACACGACAGTGGTCAGGTGATGCAGATTCCAAACGGCACAAAGGTGTATTGCCGTATAAAGGAAGAGGAGTTATTTGGGGTCGGTCCATCGGACCTGGTGGCCACGGCAACTGCTGGAAAATCCACAGTTTTTTACCCTAAGTCACATCTCTGCAGAAAAAGACACCGTCTTTTCAGCCTCAGTCCTCTCGTCCCTATAAGATCATATCTGCCCAGGGATAGAGGAAAGGGAAGAAGACTGCAGCAGGCAGCCCATTCCCAGGAACAGAAGCGTTCCACCGCTTCTGACAAGTTCTCAGCATGGCGCTGAGACCGTACAGGACCCCTGGATCCTACAAGTAGTATCCCAGGGGTACAGATTGGAAGGTCGAGACGTTTCCCCTTCGCAGGCTCCTGAAGTCTGCTTTACCAAGGTCTCCCTCCGACAAGGAGGCAGTATGGGAAAAAATTCACAAGCTGTATTCCCAGCAGGTGATAACTAAATTACCCCTCCCACTACAAGAAAAGGGGTATTATTCCACACTATATTGTGGTACTGAAGCCAGAAGGCTAGGTGAGACTTATTCTAAAAAATTTTTTGAACACTTACAAAGGTTCAAATCAAGATGGAGTCACTCAGAGCAGTGGTAACGAACCAGGAAGAAGAGGACTATATAGTGTCCCGGGACATCAGGGATGCTTACCTCTATGTCCCAAATTTGCCCTTCTCACTAAGGGTACCTCAGGTTCGTGGTGCAGAACTGTCACTATCAGTTTCAGACGCTGCCGTTTAGATTGTCCACGGCACCCCGGGTCTTTACCAAGGTAATGGCCGAAATGATGATTCTTCTTCGAAGAAAAGGCGTCTTAAGTATCCCTTACTTGGATGATCTCCTGATAAGGGCATAGTCCAGGGAACAGTTGGAGGTCGGAGTAGCACTATCTCGGATACTGCTACAACAGCACGGGTGGATTCTAAATATTCCAAAATCGCAGCTGATCCGACGACACGTCTGCTGTGCCTAGGGATGATTCTGGACACAGTCCAGAAGAAGGTGTTTCTCCCGGAAGAGAAAGCCAGGGAGTTATCCGAGCTAGTCAGGAACCTCCTAAAAACAGTGCATCATTGCACAAGGGTCCTGGTAAAAATGGTGGCTTCCTACGAAGCAATTCCATTCGGCAGATTTCACGCAAGAACTTTTCAGTGGGATCTGCTGGACAAATGGCCCGGATCGCATCTTCAGATGCATCAGCGGATAACCCTATATCCAAGGACAAGGGTGTCTCTCCTGTGGTGGTTATAGAGTGCTCATCTTCTAGAGGGCCGCAGATTCGGCATTCAGGATTGGATGCTGGTGACCACGGAGCCCAGCCCGAGAGGCTGGGGAGCAGTCACACAAGGAAAAAATTTCCAGGGAGTGTGATCAAGTCTGGAGACTTTTCTCCACATAAATATACTGGAGCTAAGGGTAAATTTATAATGCTCTAAGCTTAGCAAGACCTCTGCTTCAAGGTCAGCCGGTATTGATCCAGTGGGAAAAACATCACGGCAGTCGCCCACGTAAACAGACAGGGCGACACAAGAAGCAGGAGGGCAATGGCAAAAACTGCAAGGACTTTTCGCTGGGCGGAAAATCATGTGATAGCACTGTCAGCAGTGTTTCATCCCGGGAATGGAAACTGGGAAGCAGACTTCCTCAGCAGGCACGACCTCCACCCGGGAGAGTGGAAACTTCATCGGGAAGTTTTTTCCACATGATTGTAAACCGTTGGGAAATACCAAAGGTGGACATGATGGCGTCCCGTCTGAACAAAAAACGGGACAGGTATTGCGCCAGGTCAAGAGACCCTCAGGCAATAGCTGTGGACGTTCTGGTAACACCGTGGGTGTACCAGTCGGTGTATGTGTTCCCTCCTCTGCTTCTCATACCTAAGGTGCTGAGAATTATAAGACGTAGAGGAGTAAGAACTATACTCATGGCTCCGGATTGGCCAAGAAGGACTTGGTACCCGGAACTTCAAGTGATGCTTACAGAGGTCTTATGGCCTCTGCCGTTAAGAAGGGACTTGCTTCAGCAAGTACCATGTCTGTTCCAAGACTTACCGCAGCTGCGTTTGTCGGCATGGCGGTGGAAAGCCGGATCCTAAGGGAAAAAGGCATTCCGGAAGAGGTCATTCCTACCCTGGTCAAAGCCAGAAAGGAGGTGACCGCACAACATTATCACCACATGTGGCGAAAATATGTTGCGTGGTGTGAGGCCAGGAAGGCCCCACAAAGAAATTTCAACTCGGTCGTTTCCTGCATTTCCTGCAAACAGGAGTGTCTATGGGCCTCAAATTGGGGTCCATTAAGGTTCAAATTTCGGCCCTGTCGATTTTCTTCCAGAAAGAATTGGCTTCAGTTCCTGAAGTCCAGAAGTTTGTCAAGGGAGTATTGCATATACAACCCCCTTTTGTGCCTCCAGTGGCACTGTGGGATCTCAACGTAGTTCTGGGATTCCTCAAATCACATTGGTTTAAAACCAGTCAAATCTGTGGATTTGAAGCATCTCACATGAACAGTGACCATGCTCTTGGCCCTGGCCTGGACCAGGCGAGTGTCAAATTGGTGGTTTTTTCTCAAAAAAGCCCATATCTGTTTGTCCATTCGGACAGGGCAGAGCTGCGGACTCGTCCCCAGTTCTCTCCCTAAGGTGGTGTCAGTGTTTCACCTGAACCAGCTTATTGTGGTGCCTTGCACCTACTAGGGACTTGGAGGACTCCAAGTTGCTAGATGTTGTCAGGGCCCTGTAAATATGTTCCAGGACGGCTGGAGTCAGGAAAACTGACTTGCTGTTATCCTGTATGCACCCAACAAACTGGGTGCTCTTGCTTCTAAGCAGACTATTGCTAGTTGGATGTGTAATACAATTCAGCTTGCACATTCTGTGGCAGGCCTGCCACAGCCAAAATATGTAAATGCCCATTCCACAAGGAAGGTGGGCTCATCTTGGGCGGCTGCCCGAGGGGTCTCGGCTTTACAACTTTGCCGAGCAGCTACTTGGTCAGGGGCAAACACGTTTGCTAAATTCTACAAATTTGATACCCTGGCTAAGGAGGACCTGGAGTTCTCTCATTCGGTGCTGCAGAGTCATCCGCACTCTCCCGCCCGTTTGGGAGCTTTGGTATAATCCCCATGGTCCTTTCAGGAACCCCAGCATCCACTAGGACGATAGAGAAAATAAGAATTTACTTACCGATAATTCTATTTCTCGGAGTCCGTAGTGGATGCTGGGCGCCCATCCCAAGTGCGGATTATCTACAATACTTGTACATAGTTACAAAAATCGGGTTATTATTGTTGTGAGCCATCTTTTCAGAGGCTCCGCTGTTATCATACTGTTAACTGGGTTTAGATCACAAGTTGTACGGTGTGATTGGTGTGGCTGGTATGAGTCTTACCCGGGATTCAAAATTCCTCCCTTATTGTGTACGCTCGTCCGGGCACAGTACCTAACTGGCTTGGAGGAGGGTCATAGGGGGAGGAGCCAGTGCACACCACCTGATCGGAAAGCTTTACTTTTGTGCCCTGTCTCCTGCGGAGCCGCTATTCCCCATGGTCCTTTCAGGAACCCCAGCATCCACTACGGACTCCGAGAAATAGAATTATCGGTAAGTAAATTCTTATTATATATATATATATATATATATATATATATATATATAAGTGGAGAAAAGGGCGCCTTCTAGTGTCTAAAAAAATATAGTGTGACCCCAGTGTGAGTTAAAAGGACGCTACTTATCTGATACAGTCTTTCTTCGGTCATATGACCAATATAAGTACACAAAAAAGATAAGACAAATATAACATAGCGCGTACAGTTTTCATATCATTGTTCACCATAAAATTAGTTGTATATAAAAAAACCTTCTGAGGATAAGCAAATCCTACAATTTAAAATCCACAGCCAGGGATAATAAAAGGTTTTTCACAAATTTTTGAATACAACATATAAAAACAAATGGTAAAAATGCAAGCGTACAGGATAAAAAAAACAATCAAGCTTATCTATCCATATAGGAAATCGAGTACATCTAGTTTTCCATAAATATCTGATTGACAGGCAGAGGCAATCGCTGGGCGGGGGGGATGAAACGGCGGCGTTTGGCCACCGTTTTGTGGGCGCGGCACGGCCAACGCAGGCATGGCCGGACCGTGCGGGGGGGGGGGGGGGGGCAGCCGCGCTGGCCGGGGAGCGACGAGTAGCTCCCGGCCAGCCCCCTAAAGCTGCGCTGGCCGGGGGCTACTCCTAAAGTGCAAAAGCATTGCCGCTGTGCGATGCTTTTGCACTTCTACAGGGGGGGGGGGAGGCACTGACATGCGGGGCAGGATAGCCTTGTGCTGGGCGTCCTCCCGCATGTCTATGGACATGATCGTAACCCTGCAAAATTTTGCAGGGCTATTATCAACTCGGAATGACCCCCATTATCAATATGGAACACCTTTCTATGACAGTTATTTTTGCTTTGTCTCAGTTGATATTACATGGTGCTTACTTTTTGTAATATGTAGATGTCACCATTGGCAGCTAGTTAATATTTTGTTTGCAGACTAAAAAGATTTAGGGCCTAATTCAGACCTGATCGCTGTGCTGCAAATTTGCAGAGGGCTGCGATCGGATCGTTGCCGCCCATAGAGAGTGAAAACCCGCCCTGCGCAAGTGTGCGAATGCATGCGTACGCCATGCGAAAACTTTGCCGGACAGCTGCAAATCTGTTCCCAACTCACACACCATCAAATGATTTTTCCAGTCTGTACAGTCTGTGCATAGCCCAGGACTTAATCCTACAGTGCAATAGAATCAGGCTGTTCGGGGCCGGAGCTGATGTCACACACCCTCACATAAAACGCTTGGGAACGCCTGCGTTTTTCCTGACACTCCCAGAAAATGGGCAGTTACTACCCATAAACATCGGCTTCCTGTCAATCACATTGCATACGCCTAGCGATCAAAATTTTCACATAATTCTGCCGCTGTTTGGCGTCGCGTCTGTGCATTGCGATATATATGCATGCGCAATCATTCAATACCGACGCCGGGATCCCGGCTTTGAAATGCCAGCGGGATGGTGAGTGCAACGAAACCCCTTGCTGTGTGCGCCACAGGTTCTTTTCCCACTCTATGCGTGTCGTGGACACCCACGAGTGGGAATAGTCCCTGATAGTCAGCATGCGGGATTGTTAGGGGGTAGGATCCATGTGTCTGTATTGTGACCAGTGGTCTCCTGACTGCCAGTCACACAACTACATCCCTCCCACCCGCTCAACCCTTAGGATGCTTAGTAATAGTGGAAGAGCTACAGTACAGTTAGGGGTAAATTTACTAAGGTGGGAGGTTTTTTTTTTTAGAACGGGTGATGTTGCCCATAGCAACCAATCAGATTCTCTCTTTTATCTTCTAGAAGCAGCTAGATAAATGTTTAGAATAATCTGATTGGTTGCTATGAGCAGCATCACCAGTTCTAATAAAACCTCTCACCTTAGTAAATTTAGCCCTTATTTTTCTAACTGTTACTACAGAGTGGCAGTGAGCAGAAACTGCAGACCTGGTGCTATTGGCTGGGTGCAGAACCCCTGAACTCAACCCTGGCAGGCTGGCAATTCTGCAGGACCCAGCACTAGACTGTAGTGGTGGAAGGTACCACCCCCAGGTCTCTGCTCCCAAGTTCTTGCAGTCGTCCTCCCCAGTCTTCTTCCCCATGGCAGGGCTCAGGGACCCATGGTATAGCAGCAGCAGCTTTAGGAACTTTGAAGTTTTTAATTATTTTTAATTAGCCAATAATGACTTGGCATTTTTTGGCCCCAAAACTGACAAGTGATGGAAATTAGAGAACATGGTATTGGACAGGTATAATGGGGTGCTTTATGAGTGGGACAAGTGTTTTTAGACTTGCAGGTGGGAGTAATCAGTCTGTTTCCACTAAAATGACCCAAATATATACTTATACCCATTTTTATATACCCCATATTTAGTGGGAGCACTTCATTTGCTAAAAAAAATTGCTTTCTATAATTGTTTCACATTTAAAAAAAAAATATATACAGTATATATATATTACAGCCATTTGACCCAATTTAATGACGCCAAATAGTTTTTTTATGGCCACTAATAGACTTCTATAATGTTTTCCTGTATTAGTTTTTGCTTTTTGGGGGGTACAGGCAGATTTCCTAATTTTCTCCTATACTCATCACAGCTTTTGCCAGCTAGAATTATCGCACGAATCCCGTTTTCAACATTTTGGAATAGGATAGGTGTGAAAAATGGGGGCGTGCAGGGTGCGATAAGCGGATTTTTCACGTGATAGTTTTGATAACATTATCTGCGATTGTGGATCGTGTTATCATGGCTTATTGGCTACCCCCCTAAAACTAGCAAACACAAGCTACAGTATACATGTTTTTGTCAGTTAAAGTCAAGGCCTATCAGACCACAAGGCTGGGTCACTTACATCAGGATTGGGGCAGGTTAGAGTGATCAGAAAAACCCCACACACTGCAGTGTTCTGCGGTTATCTTCTGACAGCATTTACTAATATGATGTTGATACCACGACTTTCAGTGAGATTAGGAGATGTATCAAACCTTGGAGGAGTTGCAAATAGAGATGAGCGCCGGAAATTTTTCGGGTTTTGGTTTTGGGTTCGGTTCCGCGGCCGTGTTTTGGGTTCGACCGCGTTTTGGCAAAACCTCACCGAATTTTTTTTGTCGGATTCGGGTGTGTTTTGGATTCGGGTGTTTTTTTCAAAAAACCCTAAAAAACAGCTTAAATCATAGAATTTGGGGGTCATTTTGATCCCAAAGTATTATTAACCTCAAAAACCATAATTTACACTCATTTTCAGTCTATTCTGAATACCTCACACCTCACAATATTATTTTTAGTCCTAAAATTTGCACCGAGGTCGCTGTGTGAGTAAGATAAGTGACCCTAGTGGCCGACACAAACACCGGGCCCATCTAGGAGTGGCACTGCAGTGTCACGCAGGATGTCCCTTCCAAAAAACCCTCCCCAAACAGCACATGACGCAAAGAAAAAAAGAGGCGCAATGAGGTAGCTGACTGTGTGAGTAAGATAAGCGACCCTAGTGGCCGACACAAACACCGGGCCCATCTAGGAGTGGCACTGCAGTGTCACGCAGGATGTCCCTTCCAAAAAACCCTCCCCAAACAGCACATGACGCAAAGAAAAAAAGAGGCGCAATGAGGTAGCTGACTGTGTGAGTAAGATAAGCGACCCTAGTGGCCGACACAAACACCGGGCCCATCTAGGAGTGGCACTGCAGTGTCACGCAGGATGGCCCTTCCAAAAAACCCTCCCCAAACAGCACATGACGCAAAGAAAAAAAGAGGCGCAATGAGTTAGCTGACTGTGTGAGTAAGATAAGCGACCCTAGTGGCCGACACAAACACCGGGCCCATCTAGGAGTGGCATTGCAGTGTCACGCAGGATGGCCCTTCCAAAAAACCCTCCCCAAACAGCACATGACGCAAAGAAAAATAAAAGAAAAAAGAGGTGCAAGATGGAATTGTCCTTGGGCCCTCCCACCCACCCTTATGTTGTATAAACAGGACATGCACACTTTAACCAACCCATCATTTCAGTGACAGGGTCTGCCACACGACTGTGACTGATATGACGGGTTGGTTTGGACCCCCCCCAAAAAAGAAGCAATTAATCTCTCCTTGCACAAACTGGCTCTACAGAGGCAAGATGTCCACCTCATCATCATCCTCCGATATATCACCGTGTACATCCCCCTCCTCACAGATTATCAATTCGTCCCCACTGGAATCCACCATCTCAGCTCCCTGTGTACTTTGTGGAGGCAATTGCTGCTGGTCAATGTCTCCGCGGAGGAATTGATTATAATTCATTTTAATGAACATCATCTTCTCCACATTTTCTGGATGTAACCTCGTACGCCGATTGCTGACAAGGTGAGCGGCGGCACTAAACACTCTTTCGGAGTACACACTTGTGGGAGGGCAACTTAGGTAGAATAAAGCCAGTTTGTGCAAGGGCCTCCAAATTGCCTCTTTTTCCTGCCAGTATAAGTACGGACTGTGTGACGTGCCTACTTGGATGCGGTCACTCATATAATCCTCCACCATTCTTTCAATGTTGAGAGAATCATATGCAGTGACAGTAGACGACATGTCCGTAATCGTTGTCAGGTCCTTCAGTCCGGACCAGATGTCAGCATCAGCAGTCGCTCCAGACTGCCCTGCATCACCGCCAGCGGGTGGGCTCGGAATTCTGAGCCTTTTCCTCGCACCCCCAGTTGCGGGAGAATGTGAAGGAGGAGATGTTGACAGGTCGCGTTCCGCTTGACTTGACAATTTTCTCACCAGCAGGTCTTTCAACCCCAGCAGACTTGTGTCTGCCGGAAAGAGAGATCCAAGGTAGGTTTTAAATCTAGGATCGAGCACGGTGGCCAAAATGTAGTGCTCTGATTTCAACAGATTGACCACCCGTGAATCCTTGTTAAGCGAATTAAGGGCTCCATCCACAAGTCCCACATGCCTAGCGGAATCGCTCCGTGTTAGCTCCTCCTTCAATGTCTCCAGCTTCTTCTGCAAAAGCCTGATGAGGGGAATGACCTGACTCAGGCTGGCAGTGTCTGAACTGACTTCACGTGTGGCAAGTTCAAAGGGCAACAGAACCTTGCACAACGTTGAAATCATTCTCCACTGCACTTGAGACAGGTGCATTCCACCTCCTATATCGTGCTCAATTGTATAGGCTTGAATGGCCTTTTGCTGCTCCTCCAACCTCTGAAGCATATAGAGGGTTGAATTCCACCTCGTTACCACTTCTTGCTTCAGATGATGGCAGGGCAGGTTCAGTAGTTTTTGGTGGTGCTCCAGTCTTCTGTACGTGGTGCCTGTACGCCGAAAGTGTCCCGCAATTCTTCTGGCCACCGACAGCATCTCTTGCACGCCCCTGTCGTTTTTTTAAAAATTCTGCACCACCAAATTCAAGGTATGTGCAAAACATGGGACGTGCTGGAATTTGCCCATATTTAATGCACACACAATATTGCTGGCGTTGTCCGATGCCACAAATCCACAGGAGAGTCCAATTGGGGTAAGCCATTCTGCGATGATCTTCCTCAGTTGCCGTAAGAGGTTTTTAGCTGTGTGCGTATTCTGGAAAGCGGTGATACAAAGCGTAGCCTGCCTAGGAAAGAGTTGGCGTTTGCGAGATGCTGCTACTGGTGCCGCCGCTGCTGTTCTTGCGGCGGGAGTCCATACATCTACCCAGTGGGCTGTCACAGTCATATAGTCCTGACCCTGCCCTGCTCCACTTGTCCACATGTCCGTGGTTAAGTGGACATTGGGTACAACTGCATTTTTTAGGACACTGGTGAGTCTTTTTCTGACGTCCGTGTACATTCTCGGTATCGCCTGCCTACAGAAGTGGAACCTAGATGGTATTTGGTAACGGGGGCACACTCCCTCAATAAATTGTCTAGTTCCCTGTGAACTAACGGCGGATACCGGACGCACGTCTAACACCAACATAGTTGTCAAGGCCTCAGTTATCCGCTTTGCAGCAGGATGACTGCTGTGATATTTCATCTTCCTCGCAAAGGACTGTTGGACAGTCAATTGCTTACTGGAAGTAGTACAAGTGGGCTTACGACTTCCCCTCTGGGATGACCATCGACTCCCAGCAGCAACAACAGCAGCGCCAGCAGCAGTAGGCGTTACACGCAAGGATGCATCGGAGGAATCCCAGGCAGGAGAGGACTCGTCAGAATTGCCAGTGACATGGCCTGCAGGACTATTCGCATTCCTGGGGAAGGAGAAATTGACACTGAGGGAGTTGGTGGGGTGGTTTGCGTGAGCTTGGTTACAAGAGGAAGGGATTTACTGGTCAGTGGACTGCTTCCGCTGTCGCCCAAAGTTTTTGAACTTGTCACTGACTTATTATGAATGCGCTGCAGGTGACGTATAAGGGAGGATGTTCCGAGGTGGTTAACGTCCTTACCCCTACTTATTACAGCTTGACAAAGGGAACACACGGCTTGACAAATGTTGTCCGCATTTCTGGTGAAATACTTCCACACCGAAGAGCTGATTTTTTTGGTATTTTCACCAGGCATGTCAACGGCCATATTCCTCCCACGGACAACAGGTGTCTCCCCGGGTGCCTGACTTAAACAAACCACCTCACCATCAGAATCCTCCTGGTCAATTTCCTCCCCAGCGCCAGCAACACCCATATCCTCCTCATCCTGGTGTACTTCAACACTGACATCTTCAATCTGACTATCAGGAACTGGACTGCGGGTGCTCCTTCCAGCACTTGCAGGGGGCGTGCAAATGGTGGAAGGCGCATGCTCTTCACGTCCAGTGTTGGGAAGGTCAGGCATCGCAACCGACACAATTGGACTCTCCTTGTGGATTTGGGATTTCGAAGAACGCACAGTTCTTTGCGGTGCTTTTGCCAGCTTGAGTCTTTTCAGTTTTCTAGCGAGAGGCTGAGTGCTTCCATCCTCATGTGAAGCTGAACCACTAGCCATGAACATAGGCCAGGGCCTCAGCCGTTCCTTGCCACTCCGTGTGGTAAATGGCATATTAGCAAGTTTACGCTTCTCCTCCGACAATTTTATTTTAGGTTTTGGAGTCCTTTTTTTACTGATATTTGGTGTTTTGGATTTGACATGCTCTGTACTATGACATTGGGCATCGGCCTTGGCAGACGACGTTGCTGGCATTTCATCGTCTCGGCCATGACTAGTGGCAGCAGCTTCAGCACGAGGTGGAAGTGGATCTTGATCTTTCCCTAATTTTGGAACCTCAACATTTTTGTTCTCCATATTTTAATAGGCACAACTAAAAGGCACCTCAGGTAAACAATGGAGATGGATGGATACTAGTATACAATTATGGATGGACTGCCGAGTGCCGACACAGAGGTAGCTACAGCCGTGGACTACCGTACTGTGTCTGCTGCTAATATAGACTGGTTGATAATGAGATGTAGTATGTATAAAGAAGAAAGAAAAAAAAAAACCACGGGTAGGTGGTATACAATTATGGATGGACTGCCGAGTGCCGACACAGAGGTAGCTACAGCCGTGGACTACCGTACTGTGTCTGCTGCTAATATAGACTGGTTGATAATGAGATGTAGTATGTATAAAGAAGAAAGAAAAAAAAAAACCACGGGTAGGTGGTATACAATTATGGACGGACTGCCGAGTGCCGACACAGAGGTAGCTACAGCCGTGGACTACCGTACTGTGTCTGCTGCTAATATAGACTGGTTGATAATGAGATGTAGTATGTATAAAGAAGAAAGAAAAAAAAACCACGGGTAGGTGGTATACAATTATGGACGGACTGCCGAGTGCCGACACAGAGGTAGCTACAGCCGTGGACTACCGTACTGTACTATGTCTGCTGCTAATATAGACTGGTTGATAAAGAGATGTAGTATGTATGTATAAAGAAGAAAGAAAAAAAAACCACGGGTAGGTGGTATACAATTATGGATGGACTGCCGAGTGCCGACACAGAGGTAGCTACAGCCGTGGACTACTGTACTGTCTGCTGCTAATATAGACTGGTTGATAAAGAGATGTAGTATGTATGTATAAAGAAGAAAGAAAAAAAAACCACGGGTAGGTGGTATACAATTATGGACGGACTGCCGAGTGCCGACACAGAGGTAGCTACAGCCGTGGACTACCGTACTGTACTGTGTCTGCTGCTAATATAGACTGGTTGATAAAGAGATGTATGTATGTATAAAGAAGAAAGAAAAAAAAAACACGGGTAGGTGGTATACAATTATGGATGGACTGCCGAGTGCCGACACAGAGGTAGCTACAGCCGTGGACTACTGTACTGTGTCTGCTGCTAATATAGACTGGTTGATAAAGAGATGTAGTATGTATGTATAAAGAAGAAAGAAAAAAAAACCACGGGTAGGTGGTATACAATTATGGATGGACTGCCGAGTGCCGACACAGAGGTAGCTACAGCCGTGAACTACCGTACTGTGTCTGCTGCGACTGGATGATAAATAATGATATAAAAATATATGTATATCACTACTGCAGCCGGACAGGTATATATTATATAATGACGGACCTGCTGGACACTGTCTGTCAGCAGAATGAGTTTTTTATAGAATAAAAAAAAAAACACCACACAAGTCACACGACGAGTGTTTAACTTTTTCAGGCAATCACAATATAGTATACTACTAACTATACTGGTGGTCAGTGTGGTCAGGTCACTGGTCAGTCACACTGGCAGTGGCACTCCTGCAGCAAAAGTGTGCACTGTTTAATTTTAATAATATGTACTCCTGGCTCCTGCTATAACCTATAACTGGCACTGCTCCCCAGTCTCCCCCACAATTATAAGCTGTGTGAGCACAGTCAGATATATACATAGATGATGCAGCACACTGGGCTGAGCAGTGCACACAGATATGGTATGTGACTGAGTCACTGTGTATCATTTTTTTCAGGCAGAGAACGGATTATATTAAATAAAACTGCACTGTCTGGTGGTCACTGTGGTCAGTCACTACTAAACTCTGCACTCTCTACAGTACTCCTAAGCTCCAGTAAATCAAGTGTCTCTGTCTCAAATCAATCTCACTCTCTCTCTTCTAATCTAAATGGAGAGGACGCCAGCCACGTCCTCTCCCTATCAATGTCAATGCACGTGTGAAAATGGCGGCGACGCGCGGCTCCTTATATAGAATCCGAGTCTCGCGAGAATCCGACAGCGTCATGATGACGTTCGGGCGCGCTCGGGTTAACCGAGCAAGGCGGGAAGATCCGAGTCGCTCGGACCCGTGAAAAAAAACATGAAGTTCGGGCGGGTTCGGATTCCGAGGAACCGAACCCGCTCATCTCTAGTTGCAAATAATATCAACTCCGCTTCTAGCTATCATTTACCTAGTACAGTCTGTAAAATGACAGAACTGTTGGTTGCTATTGGCAACTTCTCCACTTTCTCTCAATGGTTTGACCACTCCTTAACTGTGGGATAAGCATAGTATAGCACAGTGTGGGGGAAATGTATCACACCTTCTAAAGAATAGAGAAGTGGAGAAGGAGCCCAATCAGATTCTATATGACATTTATCTAGAACACAGGTTCTCAAACTCGGTCCTCAGGACCCCACACAGTGCATGTTTTGCAGGTCTCCTCACAGAATCACAAGTGACATAATTAGCTCCACCTGTGGACCTTTTAAAATGTGTCAGTGAGTAATTAATACACCTGTGCTCTTGCTGGGTTACCTGCAAAACATGCACTGTGTGGGGTCCTGAGGACCGAGTTTGAGAATCACTGGATTAGAGGCATGAGATGACACACCAGCCAGTTCTTCTGCTTGTGCTCATGAAGATGTTTGGTCGGGATGCGTTCAGTTTGCCAGCTGTCGGTATCCAACAATGCTGCCAGCAAGTATCCCAGCAAAACAGGGCTATACCCACTCTTGGGTGTCCACAAGCCCGCAAAGGGACTCTTTGTGCTTGCCCCGCTGCCGGCATTCTGACGCCGATAAATCATACTGATTTCATTTGGAATCACACTGCCCTCCATCCTGCAATCAATGAAGCAGAAGCAGTGGAAAGTGCAAGGGGGATGATGCCATCAATGGCAGCAATTACCGAGTCTGTGATTTCCTACAATTAATGTGCTGTCTGCATCTGTAGAAAGTGGTGCCAAGAGAGGGGAAGAGCAGGTACTTTTTACCCAGGCCCAGGCCTGATGGAGGGGCCCAGCCTGGGCCCAAGTTGTCCCCCCCTTACTTAGCAGCTGCAGCTCTTCTCCTCAGCCCGGCACATGCTGCTGTGTGCTGGGCCGCACTGGGTGTGGTTCATTGGGTCTACCCTAAGTAGGTCGACAGTCATTAGGTCAACCACTATTGGTCAATAGTGACTAGGTCGACACCTGAAATAGGGTGACGTGGTTATTAGGTTGACATGGAAAAGGTTGACATGGTAAAAGGTTGACATGAGTTTTTAAATTATTTTTGTTGTAATTTTCTTCGTAAAGTGACCGTAAAGCCCAATTAGTGCACCGTATCCCCTTGCATGGCGAGCGAGGTGCTTCGCTCCGCTACTGCTGAACTCGGCACATGTTACTATTTCCAATCATAGTCCACGTGGATCGTAAAGTGTGAAAAAGTAAAAAAAATGCAAAAAATTGTGAAAAACTCTTGTCGACCTTTTCATGTGTCAACCTGCTGACCATGTTGACCAATAATGGTCGACCTAATGACTGTCGACCTAAGTGTGGTCGACCTAAAGACCAGATACCGCTGCAGTGTGGCCAGTTAGGTGCTTAACCACTTAACTGAAGATTTTATTTCTCAAATACTGCCCAGAAACTGTTTATATTTTTATGAGTGAATTAGGTGAAGAACATGAGCAAGATCTTTTACTTTCTCGTCTAGTGTGTATGGGCCATAAGGGTGCAGGGCCTCTCCTCCCATGATTTAGGCCACACCCCCTGAAAAGTACTTGGGCCTGGCCAGGCTCTCTACTGCCCTGTCTATAGAGTACATGAATGTACTCTAGTTTCTGTAGTTTAGTAACATTTTGGTTGAACTGTTTATGATGATATACTGTACATGAAGACGTCACACTCTGTGTAATATTGTTACATTGTTGTTGATCAATGGATCTTACAGTATACTGAAGACTTTCTCAAAATTGAATATTGATTTATACATTCTGTATCTGATTCCTTGTTATATTATTCTGGGAAATGTTCCAAAACCGTGTAAATGTAAACATATTTCCATTGCTCTATTACTAACAAAACAAACAATTCCATTAATCACAGCTTATACAGTTCTATTTTTTTCTGCATATCAGGCAAATTTCATTTAAGGCAAACACCACTGTACATTTGCAGATGAGATAACAACAAAAAATTTCACAACACTACAAATATACATTTTTGTTCTTTTATAAAAAATAATGTTATGCAATATATTATGTAAGATTTGGCATTCTAATGTCTATCACGTTGCCTGAAAAATGTAGAGGTGAGCTGGGCAATCTATTCCCTCCTGAATAAACAGAATCCAACTTGTTTTCTATACAATGTAAAGAGGTGTATTGATTTTAGTTCAGCTCTGATTGCTTGCGTTTCGGTATTGCTCCTAGATCAGTAACATGCAGACTATTTGTTTTCTTGCACCAAGTCTATTGTCTGCACTTTTTTTTTTTATATTGTCCATTGATCATAATGAAACTGATTCATTTGTACAAACTATCTACCCTTTATTTCTAGTAGTAGTGTTTTTTTAATACATTATACTGTAGCTAGACTGTCAGGAAAACACAGACGCTCTGAAATGTGTATCCATGTACAGAGTGTTGGTGACTATAAAATAAAGATACATTTAAGAGGAATATGTGTAGTATTTACCAAAAAAATTATATATATATATATATATATATATATATATATATATATATATATATATATATATATATATATATAAAAATACTGTATGTATGAACTTCATATGAAGGGTTGGTATATAGCCTACTTTGGTGGATACAGTAATACTTATTCTTTCATTTTCTTTGAAACTTTTGTAAATAACATTAGGATTTGCAAAACTTTTATAGTGTAGTAACAGATTGTTCAAATCCCCTTGCCTGCTAATACAGCCCTAAAGGATACTGCAAACACGCGCTGCTTAAAATATATATGCAGTCTCCATCTGGTTGTTCCTTGGTTATATGGGAACTACCAGATATCCACAGTCTGACAACATCTGCAATTCTGCATACATGCAACAGCTCTAGAACTCCTGTTTTTCAAGAAGCTACTTTCCATGCTTATTAAATCCTAAATGGGCAACTGTTCCAGACATTATTTATATAGGATCATCATTAACTGGACCACCATGCAGCCATTCCCTACTACAACAAATGGGTGACTATACTATTTTACAGACCTTAATTTGATATGCTTACCTTATAAAGACCATTTTCATCAGTTCATGTGATTTATTTTATATATTGATTTTTCATGTGTGCCTTTGCTATTTGTTTTAGTTTTATGTTTCCATTAAATACACATTTTTTATGTTTCACTCCTGATAGTTGATATATGAAGTTTTGGTTTAGGAGACATCGCATACATTGCTGAGACCTACTATTGTGATTTTAGAAATTAACTAATGTATCTCTACTTAACAGTATTTGATTAAATAAAACAAAAAACATCAAAGTGGTTTCTGTATATCCATACTATTACAAAACAAATGTATGTCCTAATTTCTAGTGTGAAATCTAGAGAATAATTTCTAGTGTGAAATCTAGAGAATAATTACTGTATCCTGTTTTAACACTTTGGGCTCACTATCTCTTCTATCAATATTCTAATGTGTAAGGCTGACACTGAGGCTCAATACTGCAGTGCAGTGGTGCCTAACATATCACACAGCAGTGAGCAACATATCACAGAGCAGTGTCCAACATTTGACATCTCCAAGCTCCTTGTGGTCCAAAGCCCCAAATACACAAAGAAAGGAGACCTACTTTATAAAGCACATGGACTGCGCACTGCAAAATGCCTGGGTTTCGCACCGAATCACATAGATAGTCCATCTAGCATGTTTGAAGGTTCACGTTTATACTCTCCCCTTTATGCAGATACAGTACCTCAGCAAACTAAAATAGTTTTGAGGCAGAAATTTATTTATTTATTTTTCTCTATCGTCCTAGTGGATGCTGGGGTTCCTGAAAGGACCATGGGGAATAGCGGCTCCGCAGGAGACAGGGCACAAAAAGTAAAGCTTTAGGATCAGGTGGTGTGCACTGGCTCCTCCCCCTATGACCCTCCTCCAAGCCTCAGTTAGATTTTTGTGCCCGGCCGAGAAGGGTGCAATCTAGGTGGCTCTCCTAAAGAGCTGCTTAGAGAAGTTTAGCTTAGGTTTTTTATTTTACAGTGAGTCCTGCTGGCAACAGGATCACTGCAACGAGGGACTTAGGGGAGAAGAAGTGAACTCACCTGCGTGCAGGATGGATTGGCTTCTTGGCTACTGGACATTAGCTCCAGAGGGAGGATCACAGGTACAGCCTGGATGGTCACCGGAGCCTCGCCGCCGGCCCCCTTGCAGATGCTGAAACGAGAAGAGGTCCAGAATCGGCGGCAGAAGACTCCTCAGTCTTCTTAAGGTAGCGCACAGCACTGCAGCTGTGCGCCATTTTCCTCTCAGCACACTTCACACGGCAGTCACTGAGGGTGCAGGGCGCTGGGAGGGGGGCGCCCTGGGAGGCAAATGAAAACCTTTTTTGGCTAAAAATACCTCACATATAGCCTCCGGGGGCTATATGGAGATATTTAACCCCTGCCAGAATCCGTTAAGAGCGGGAGACGAGGCCGCCGAAAAAGGGGCGGGGCCTATCTCCTCAGCACACAGCGCCATTTTCCCTCACAGAAAGGCTGGAGGGAAGGCTCCCAGGCTCTCCCCTGCACTGCACTACAGAAACAGGGTTAAAACAGAGAGGGGGGGCACTAATTTGGCGTTAGAAATATATAAAAAAGATGCTATAAGGGAAAACACTTATATAAGGTTGTCCCTATATAATTATAGCGTTTTTGGTGTGTGCTGGCAAACTCTCCCTCTGTCTCTCCAAAGGGCTAGTGGGTCCTGTCCTCTATCAGAGCATTCCCTGTGTGTGTGCTGTGTGTCGGTACGTGTGTGTCGACATGTATGAGGACGATGTTGGTGAGGAGGCGGAGCAATTGCCTGTAATGGTGATGTCACTCTCTAGGGAGTCGACACCGGAATGGATGGCTTATTTAGGGAATTACGTGATAATGTCAACACGCGCCAAGGTCGGTTGACGACATGAGACGGCCGACAAACAATTAGTACCGGTCCAGACGTCTCAAAAACACCGTCAGGGGTTTTAAAACGCCCGTTTACTTTAATCGGTCGACACAGACACAGACAGGGACACTGAATCCAGTGTCGACGGTGAATAAACAAACGTATTCCTTATTAGGGCCACACGTTAAGGGCAATGAAGGAGGTGTTACATATTTCTGATACTACAAGTACCACAAAAGAGGGTATTATGTGGGATGTGAAAAAACTACCGTAGTTTTTCCTGAATCAGATAAATTAAATGAAGTGTGTGATGATGCGTGGGTTCCCCCCGATAGAAAATATGGGCGGTATACCCTTTCCCGCCAGAAGTTAGGGCGCGTTGGGAAACACCCCTTAGGGTGGATAAGGCGCTCACACGCTTATCAGAACAAGTGGCGGTACCGTCTATAGATAGGGCCGTCCTCAAGGAGCCAGCTGACAGGAGGCTGGAAAAATATCATAAAAAGTATATACACACATACTGGTGTTATACTGCGACCAGCGATCGCCTCAGCCTGGATGTGCAGAGCTGGGGTGGCTTGGTCGGATTCCCTGACTAAAAATATTGATACCCTTGACAGGGACAGTATTTTATTGACTATAGAGCATTTAAAGGATGTATTTCTATATATGCGAGATGCACAGAGGGATATTTGCACTCTGGCATCAAGAGTAAGTGCGATGTCCATATCTGCCAGAAGATGTTTATGGACACGACAGTGGTCAGGTGATGCAGATTCCAAACGGCACAAAGGTGTATTGCCGTATAAAGGAAGAGGAGTTATTTGGGGTCGGTCCATCGGACCTGGTGGCCACGGCAACTGCTGGAAAATCCACCGTTTTTACCCTAAGTCACATCTCTGCAGAAAAAGACACCGTCTTTTCAGCTTCAGTCCTTTCGTCCCTATAAGAGTCATATCTGCCCAGGGATAGAGGAAAGGGAAGAAGACTGCAGCAGGCAGCCCATTCCCAGGAACAGAAGCGTTCCACCGCTTCTGACAAGCTCTCAGCATGACGCTGAGACCGTACAGGACCCCTGGATCCTACAAGTAGTATCCCAGGGGTACAGTTTGGAATGTCGAGACGTTTCCCCTGCGCAGGCTCCTGAAGGCTGCTTTACCAAGGTCTCCCTCCGACAAGGAGGCAGTATGGGAAAAAAATTCACGAGCTGTATTCCCAGCAGGTGATAATTAAATTACCCCTCCTACAACAAGAAAAGGGGTATTATTCCACACTATATTGTGGTACTGAAGCCAGAAGGCTAGGTGAGACCTATTCTAAATCTAAAAAAATTTGAACACTTACAAAGGTTCAAATCAAGATGGAGTCACTCAGAGCAGTGATAACGAACCGGGAAGAAGGGGACTATCTGGTGTCCCGAGACATCAGGGATGCTTACCTCCATGTCCCAAATTTGCCCTTATCACTAAGGGTACCTCAGGTTCGTGGTACAGAACTGTCACTATCAGTTTCAGACGCTGCCGTTTGGATTGTCTACGGCACCCCGGGTCTTTACCAAGGTAATGGCCGAAATGATGGTTCTTCTTCGAAGAAAAGGCGTCTTAATTGTCCCTTACTTGGACGATCTCCTGATAAGGGCAAAGTCCAGGGAACAGTTGGAGGTCGGAGTAGCACTATCTCGGATACTGTTACAACAGCAGGGGTGGATTCTAAAGATTCCAAAATCGCAGCTGATCCCGACAACAAGTCTCCTGTGCTTAGGGATGATTCTGGACACAGTCCAGAAAAAGGTGTTTCTCCCGGAAGAGAAAGCCAGGGAGTTATCCGAGCTAGTCAGGAACCTCCTAAAATCAGTGCATCATTGCACAAGGGCCATGGTAAAAAAATGGTGACTTCCTTCGAAGCAATTCCAGTCGGCAGATTTCATGCAAGAACTTTTCAGTGGGATCTGCTGGACAAATGGTCCGGATCGCATCTTCAGATGCATCAGCGGATAACCCTATATCCAAGGACAAGGGTGTCTCTGCTGTGGTGGTTACAGAGTGCTCATCTTCTAGAGGGCCGCAGATTCGGCATTCAGTTTTGGATGTTGGTGACCACGGAGGCCAGCCCGAGAGGCTGGGGAGCAGTCACACAAGGAAAAAATTTCCAGGGAGTGTGATCAAGTCTGGAGATTTTTCTCCACATAAATATAGCTAAGGGTAAATTTATAATGCTCTAAGCTTAGCAAGACCTCTGCTTCAAGGTCAGCCGGTATTGATCCAGTGGGATAAAACATCACGGCAGTCGCCCACGTAAATAGACAGGGCGGCACAAGAAGCAGGAGGGCAGTGGCAAAAACTGCAAGGACTTTTCGCTGGGCGGAAAATCATGTGATAGCACTGTCAGCAGTGTTTCATTCCGGGAATGGAAACTGGGAAGCAGACTTCCTCAGTAGGCACGACCTCCACCCGGCAGAGTGGGAACTTCATGGGGAAGTTTTCCACATAATTGTAAACCGTTGGGAATTACCAAAGGTGGACATGATGGCGTCCCGTCTGAACAAAAAACGGGACAGGTATTGCGCCAGGTTAAGAGACCCTCAGGCAATAGCTGTGGACATTCTGGTAACACCGTGGGTGTACCAGTCGGTGTATGTGTTCCATCCTCTGCTTTTCATACCTAAAGGTACTGAGAATTATAAGACGTAGAGGAGTAAGAACTATACTCATGGCTCCGGATTGGCCAAGAAGGACTTGGTACCCGGAACTTCAAGAGATGCTCACAGAGGACTTATGGCCTCTGCCGCTAAGAAGGGACTTGTTTCAGCAAGTACCATGTCTGTTCCAAGACTTACCGCAGCTGCGTTTGACGGCATGGCGGTGGAACGCCGGATCCTAAGGGAAAAGGCATTCAGGAAGAGGTCATTCCTACCCTGGTCAAAGCCAGAAAGGAGGTGACCGCACAACATTATCACCACATGTGGCGAAAATATGTTGCGTGGTGTGAGGCCAGGAAGGCCCCACTAAGAAATTTCAACTCGGTCGATTCCTGCATTTCTTGCAAACAGGAGTGTCTATGGGCCTCAAATTGGGGTCCATTAAGGTTCAAATTTCGGCCCTGTCGATTTTTCTTCCAGAAAGAATTGGCTTCAGTTCCTGAAGTCCAGAAGTTTGTCAAGGGAGTATTGCATATACAACCCCCTTTTGTGCCTCCAGTGGCACTGTGGGATCTCAACGTAGTTCTGGGATTCCTCAAAACACATTGGTTTAAAACCAGTCAAATCTGTGGATTTGAAGCATCTCACATGAAAAGTGATCATGCTCTTGGACCTGGCCTGGACCAGGCGAGTGTCAAATTGGTGGTTTTTTTCTCAAAAAAGCCCATATCTGTTTGTCCATTCGGACAGGGCAGAGCTGCGGACTCGTCCCCAGTTCTCTCCCTAAGGTGGTGTCAGTGTTTCACCTGAACCAGCTTATTGTGGTGTCTTGCGCCTACTAGGGACTTGGAGGACTCCAAGTTGCTAGATGTGGTCAGGGCCCTGAAAATATAGGTTCCAGGACGGCTGGAGTCAGGAAAACTGACTTGCTGTTATCCTGTATGCACCCAACAAACTGGGTGCTCTTGCTTTTAAGCAGACTTTTGCTAGTTGGATGTGTAATACAATTCAGCTTGCACATTCTGTGGCAGGCCTGCCACAGCCAAAATATGTAAATGCCCATTCCACAAGGAAGGTGGGCTCATCTTGGGCGGCTGCCCGAGGGGTCTCGGCTTTACAACTTTGCCGAGCGGCTATTTAGTCAGGGGCAAACACGTTTGTAAAATCCTACAAATTTGATACCCTGGCTAAGGAGGACCTGGAGTTCTCTCATTCGGTGCTGCAGAGTCATCCGCACTCTCCCGCCCGTTTGGGAGCTTTGGTATAATCCCCATGGTCCTTTCAGGAACCCCAGCATCCACTAGGACGATAGAGAAAATAAGAATTTACTTACCGATAATTCTATTTCTCGGAGTCCGTAGTGGATGCTGGGCGCCCATCCCAAGTGCGGATTATCTGCATTACTTGTACATAGTTACAAAAATCGGGTTATTATTGTTGTGAGCCATCTTTTCAGAGGCTTCGCTGTTATCATACTGTTAACTGGGTTCAGATCACAGGTTGTACAGTGTGATTGGTGTGGCTGGTATGAGTCTTACCCGGGATTCATAAATCCTTCCTTATTGTGTACGCTCGTCCGGGCACAGTACCTAACTGAGGCTTGGAGGAGGGTCATAGGGGGAGGAGCCAGTGCACACCACCTGATCCTAAAGCTTTACTTTTTGTGCCCTGTCTCCTGCGGAGCCGCTATTCCCCATGGTCCTTTCAGGAACCCCAGCATCCACTACGGACTCCGAGAAATAGAATTATCGGTAAGTAAATTCTTATTATTTATTAGCAGTTTCTTATATAGCGCAGCATATTCCGTTGCGCTTTACAATTAGAACAACAATTATAGAACAAAACTGGGTAAAGACAGACAGACAGACAGAGGTAGGAAGGCCCTGCTCGCAAGCTTACAATCTATAGGGAAATAGGCATTGATACACAAGGATAGATGCTACTTGTCACATAATGGTTCCCCAGGTTGCTAGGTTCTTAATGGGTTGTATATGATATGATCACCCAGCAATGTTGGAAGACAAAATGTGAGTTTATGTGGACTGTACAGAGGGGATGTAACTTGATAGGGAAGCTGTGAAGGTTATGTGTGTGGGTCTGAAATTTGGTAGGCTTGTCTGAAGAGATGAGTTTTCAGAGAACGTTTAAAGGTTTGGAGACTAGAGGAGAGTCTTATTGTGCGTGGGAGTGCATTCCACAGAGTGGGTGAAGCCCGGGTAAAGTCCTGTAATTTTGAGTGGGAACAGGTAATACATGTGGATGAGAGACGCAGATCTTGTGCAGAGCGGAGAGGTCTGGTAGGGAGATATTTTGAGATGAGTGAGGAGATGTATGATGGTGCAGTCTGGTTAATAGCCTTGTATGTAAGTAAAAGTATTTTATATTTGACACGGTAGAATACCGGTAACCAATGGAGGGACTGACAGAGCGGATCAGCAGATGAAGAACGTCTGGCGAGGAAGATTAGCCTCGCAGCTGCATTTAAAATGGATTGAAGTGGTGATAGCCTATGTTTGGGAAGACCAGTAATGAGACTATTACAATAATCAATGCGGGAGATGATGAGTGCATGGATTAGAGTTTTTGCAGTGTCTTGTGTAAGATAAGGGCGTATTTTGGATATGTTTTTAAGGTGCATGTAACATGATTTAGAGACAGATTGAATGTGTGGAACAAAGGACAGTTCAGAGTCAAGGGTGACACCTAGGCAACGAGCTTGTGGGGTGGGGTGGATAGTTGCATTGTCAACAGTTATAGAGATATCAGGTTGGTAACTACTCTTAGCTGGTGGGAAAATAATTAATTCGGTTTTGGAAATGTTGAGTTTGAGGTGGCGAGATGACATCCAAGATGAAATGGCAGACAGGCATCCAGTGACACAAGCCAATACTGGTGGTGACAAATCTGGGGAGGATAGGTAGATTTGAGTATCATCAGCATACAAATGATACTGAAATCCAAAGGAGCTGATTAGTTTACCAAGAGAGGAGGTATAGATTGAGAAAAGCAGAGGACCTAAGACTGAGCCTTGCGGTACTCCAACTGATAGAGGTAGAGAAGAGGAGGTAGAATCAGAGAAGTGAACACTGAAAGAGCGATTAGATAGGTAGGATGAGAACCAAGAAAGGGCTGTATCCTGAAGACCTAGGGATTGTAGTGTTTGTATGAGAAGAGAGTGGTCAACAGTGTCAAAAGCAGCAGAGAGATCTAGAAGAATAAGTAGTGTGTAATGGCCTTTTGATCTAGCAGTGACTAGATCATTCACTACTTTGGTCACTGCCGTCTCTGTGGAGTGTTGGGCACGAAAGCCTGACTGAAGTGGATCCAATAAGTTGTGCGAGTTAAGAAAGTGTGTAAGGCGAGTGTAAGCAAGCCTCTCAAGTAGCTTGGAGGGACTGGGTAGCTGGGAAATGGGACGGTAGTTAGAGAGTGTGTTTGGGTCAGAGTTGTGTTTTTTTAGAATGGGAGTAATGACTGCATGTTTAAACAGAGAGGGAAAGATACCAGTAGAGAGAGAGAGATTACAGATTTTAGTTAAGGTTGGGATAAGCACAGGAGACAAAGTTTTACTGACCTGTGAGGGTATAGGATCAAGAGGAGAGGTAGTGGAGTAGGAGGATGAAAAGAGTGTTGATACTTCATCTTCACTTGTGGGATCAAATGAAGAGAAAGTGCCAGAGGGTTCAGGTAGGGAATTGAGCAGGTCACTAAAGTAGCAGACTGTGCAAAAATTTAAATGCCAGTCACCTTATTGTTATGGTAAGGGTATATCGGGACTGTCATTGTTTCATGAAGCACTGTTGTTTAGCTAAAGCTTTGTTTTGCAAGGAAATCTGTGGCGCAAACTGTATCCTATTACTACCAAGAAGATTCCGCATCTCGGTTGTTTAGAGTCACTTTCCGAGGAGAAAGCTAAACCTCAATTGCTGACTAGAGGATAGAGTTAAACCTCAATAGTTGCAGTGATCGCAATCAAAATCGGACAGAAATCATACAGAGGTGTGAGCTCTGAGAGGGTTGGACTGGCCCACAGGGATACAGGGGAAACCGCCAGTGTTCCCCACTGCATGGGGGCCCTCCTCCTCTAGGGATCAGGTTCCAGACTCTGCACTTGAATTATACATTATACATGTCACCTTATACCGCGCAGGACTATTCTCTACAGTGTATTGCTGTTATTAATCTGGTACATTACATGCACTAGCAGTAATTTACTATATATATTTATCAAGGGGCCCAGCCCATGTACTCTCTAATGGTTAGGCAAACCAATGTGGTGTCTGGCCACACCTCATCTGGAAACTTGGCACACTCCTAAACATGGGCCCCTACTACCACATCTTCCCGGTGGGCCCTTCATACCCCAGTCTGACACTGACCCTGAAAACCCTGGAGGCAAACTACATGCTAGATCCAACAGTATCATGATGCTGAGATATGTTAGGTAAGAGGATATAAACAGGGATGCCAAGAATAGGGATGGGTCTATATTACCTGTGCCCGGGCTTGTCAGAGGATGCCAGACCAAGGAAGAATTACTCCCCTGCATTGTGGGGGTTATTCAGAGATGAACGCAGATTGCTGCGAGCACAGCCAGATCTGTGTTCATCTCTGCACATGCTGAGGGCCGCCCAGCACAGGGCAAGGCCACCCAGCATGTGTGGGGCTGCCTCCAGATGCATCTGCAATTTAATTGCATACGCATCAGATCTAGGGTTGATCCCTAGCAGCACAGCCTGGCTGCACTGTCAGGCAGTCAGTGAGCATTTTTTTCCGGAGCGGCTGCATGTGACATCACCCAGCCGCCCCTAAAACAGTCCCGTCTTGCCCCTGTTTTGTGCAGCCTGCCAAAGCAATGCTTGGTTGCCTCTCCCGCTTGCCCCCAAAATGGTCTGACCTGTCAATCAAAATGCAGCCCACCCTTCAGCAGTGTGAACGGTCGTGCAAGCACACTATGGCAAATGCCCATAAGCAGATGGCCCGAATGCAGCTGCTGAGTAGAAACCCGCGTTGCTTTCGGGTCAGAATAGACCCCTGTGTGTCACCAGAATTTTTTCAGAGAGCACATAGCCTTGCCACCATTATAGGCCACACCCCTTCTCTAGAACCAGGACCTGTGAGATGTGGTCAAACCCCCTTTTCTAGCACCAGGACCTTTGAGATGTGGACACACACCCTTCTCTAGCACCAGGACCCGTGAGATGTAGCCACCCCCCCTTCTTCTGCACCAGGACCTGTGAGATGTGGCCACACCCCCTTCTTTAGCATCAGGACCTGTGAGATGTGGCCACACCCACTTCTCTAGCACCAGGACCTGTGAGATATCTCTGGCACTGGAAATCAAAAGATTACAATGCTTTTGTTTTCGTTACAGTACTAGGGCTCATATTTGAGTTTCCATATGGAACCGATTATTGTTTATTTATCCAGCCCAGTGGTTAAAGTGGGAGGAATGGTTTGGAACGGAGTTTCACCACCTGTAATGGACCGTGGACCTGCACAATAATTCCAACAGAAAAGCCCATCCCACCACCCACGTCAATAGATGATATAGGCGATGCTAGTGTCACTGATGAGCTGCAGCCACCACCCCCTTCCTCAGGTCTTGGTGACTCCAGGTCCTCCTTTACATGTGGCCTGCCCCTCCTGGTACTTATACACGCTGTATCTGTCTGACGGCATTTGTCCCCTCTTCAGGTCCCAGCAGCTTCTTTCTCTGGCAATGTGTATGGGATGACATGCCGTGACTGCCGCTGAAGTGAAGTAGGGCCACGAAGAGGAGCAGGCTCTTTGCATGCTGAAGACAAAATGAGAGGGGGCTGGAGGGACACAGAGGCAGGGAAGCTGTTGGAAGTACACAGGACATGGAGCTGCTAGAGGGACCCAGACGGTGAGCTACTGGAGTGACAGAGCAACACTTCTGTGGGCATTATACTGTATGTATAAATGACACTTCTGTGGACATTATACATAAGAGGCAGTACTATTGTGGACATGTGTATAAGTAACGCTACTACTTTGGGCATTGTTTATAAGGGGCACTACTGTTTGGCATAATGTGTATAAGGGGTACTACTGTGTTGTGTAATGTGAATAAGGGGCACTACTAAGTGACGTAATGTGAAAATATGTGGTGTAATATGAATAGAGCACTATGGGGCAGATTTATTAAGCTTGTCAAAGTGATAAAGTGGAAGGTGATAAAGGGCCAGCCTACCAGATCCTAACTTCCATGTTACAGGCTGGGTTTGAAAAATGACAGTTAGGAGCTGACTGGCTGGTACTTTATCACCTTCCAATTTATCACTTCACCGAGCTTAATAAATCTGCCCTTATGTGCGGTGTAATGCGAATAAGATTATACTTATCTGTGGCATAATTTTAATTGGGAGTGCTATTGTGTGACCACACCCTTTCCTGTGAGACCCTCGTCCCTATATAAAGTATGGGAATTAGGGCACAAATTTATTGTTTGTAGGGAGTGCCAAAAACCCTAGCACTGGCCCTGGCTCCACCTAATGGGAGAGGGGGTTTATTTGGCCGGGGATAAGAGTTCCACCACCTCTCTAGGACCACTTTAAACCTTGATCCAGTCTTTTTACAAAGTACAGTATGTCAAATCTGTATCTTTATCATCTTTCATCCAATAGAAAAGCAGTGTTTGGAAAGTTTATATGAAAATTAGTTTCTTTATATTGATAACTACTCTAACACTTTTCTGCTTATGGTTTATGTTTGTTGTGGAAAAAAATGAGCAGATAGCACATTAATAATCCTCTTTATTGATGCAGAACAAAGACAACCTAATGGAAGGCGAAAACATGACATGACCAAATATATCCAGGGAAAATGGATAGCAAATAAATTTGTGTAATGCAATCTTATCAAGAGCATGCAGACAAGCCTTCCCTCAATCCATTGCTTTTATGCCAAAGTCAAGTCTGGAACTGTAATGAAAATTTAATTGACGTCCTCTTATTTGGCATTGGATAGCGTATGTGAAAACAAAATGAAAAATGTGACTGTAACCAGCTTTGCTTAAAGTCAAACAGTATCCCGCAAGGAATGGAGCCATCTCTGTTTTCTGTAATCATTTGTGACACTGGAATATCATACTACTCTGAAATCTGTACAACACATTGAAAAATGGAGCATCTGAGAAAACTATAAAAAGCTTTATTTTAGTCCTTTAACAAATGTGTCTGTTTGTCATTGAAGGCAAAAACAAGAGGAGGCATTTACGCTGCAATTAAGATCGGGCAACAGAAATCAGGACACCCATGTGGACAAGTTTTTAGTCTATAATTTCCACTCATTTCTTCCGTCTGGGTGCCAGGGGAAGTAAAATAACTTTTTACCAGTAATACTGTTAATGTAAGTGCAACAGAATTCTACATTCTGGCTACAGGAACATTCCGAGTTGTGGATTTGTATGGAGAAAAAAAAACATTCCATTAGAAAACCAAAGCACAAAAACAAATTGTTGCATAGTTTATTTGTTCAAAACATATCTATAATGGGTAGTAATGTTACACATAAGAATGTCAATGATTTTTTTTGTGACAACACCTAACCTATTCTAGCATTGGGTTTAGTGGATAGGCAATACTTAGTTTAAATGGGTTGGGTTTGGGTGACCTGCGTTTGTCACCATTTGTCATACTGATAAGCTTTAACAGTTTGTGGGCCATAATTATTAAACTGTGAAAATCCCTATTTCCAATAGTTGTTTGTACGACTAACCCTCTCTTATCCAGCAAATGACCAACACTTATCTATCCAGCTAATGTCCATCACCAGAAGTTGCAGATACTGGGCTGAGTATGTAACATTCCTTGGGTAAACCACAAGATGCTGGTGGCTATGCAATGCAGAGATTAAATTGGAGTAGAGACCTTTTTGGGGCTCAATTCTTGGTTGGACACTGCAGCGCCTGTATGTGTGTCTTTTTCCAGTATTACTTCTGCAAATACCGCTGCAAGCCCTTTCCTGGTGTACAAGTGTAAGGCCAGGTACACATTAGGCGTTATATTGGATGATATACTGTATCTTTCCGAAGTGAACTATATGTCCAGTGTCGGACTGGGGCATGAAGGGCCCACCGGGGGGATGCTGTTCTAGGGGCCCATGCTTAAGGGTGTTGCCAGACTCCAGTGGGGCATGGACAGCCACCACTGAGGTTTGTTTAACCATTACAGAGTACATGTTCTGTGCCCCTTGGTAAATATATAATAAACCATATTCTTGTGAAGTATAATGTAACACATGTATAATGCATAATTGAAGTGCACTAGGATAGAGTCTGGAACCTGATCCCCAGAGGAGGAGGAGGGCCCACAGGCAGTGGGGCCCACCGGTGGTTTACCCTGTGGGCCAGTCCGGCCCTGTATATGTCATCCATATTGCACAGTGTGTACGCTCAATTGCACGTTCGTCATTAGCGGGGTCGACCCATCTGACGTGCTGCACATCAGATGGGACGACCCTGCTGACGACCGCATGCAGATGGATGCGGGATGTACCACTATGTTGCGCAGTCATACACTGAATCATGCAGTGTGTAAGGCTGTGCAATATTTTGCTACATCGGCCGTGCTATTGGCTAAAAAAACACATTGTCCTAGTATGTGTCCCACCTAAGTCTGAATGTGCAACGACTGAGATGCCCACTATCAGTGTCCTTAGACACTCCAATACCACTTGCTGCATCTTTAGATGCAACCATCAGTCTCACCAACAAAACAACAAAAGCAAACAGGTCTTACTGAAAGATACAGTATGTTTTAATGAAAAATAATGTAAACAAGTATTCTCCCAGATATGCTTTCACATATATATTGTTTCCTTCTAAAATCTGGAAAAAATCATATCGAATGGACAATATTTGGGCCTGTTGTGAATTGGTTTCATCATGCAGAAACACCAAGTTGATGTAATTAAATATTTACAACCTAGTCATACATTATTTGCAATGATTTTTTAAAATACAATTTTTAATCAAATGATTCACATATTTACGAGAAAACTTCAATTGGGCTCTGTTACTAGTTTAGAATCTTCAAGTAAATACTAAGCCCTTCGGCAATTGGGTATTGATTTAGTCTGGGGGAGAATGCTGCAGTTGGTGGGCTATGTATAAGCACTTTGGCAGAGTTGCAAAATACACACAGTTTATCCGAGTGCCTTGTCTTACTGGCATGGTTCTAAATGAATAACTATACACCTTTCCACTGATCGTTACTTCAGTTCCAGGCTGGATTAATTCAGTCCATGGCAGCAAGCCATGTGTCTTGTTACTACCGTTTTAGAAAATGAGAAAGTGAAATGGAACAATGCTTTTCTAGCAGACTTTAGGGGTAATTCAGACCTGATCGTAGCAGCAAATTTGTTAGCAGTTGGGCAAAACCAGGGCCCTCATTCCGAGTTGTTCGCTCGCAAGGCGAATGTAGCAGAGTTACACACGCTAAGCCGCCGCCTACTGGGAGTGAATCTTAGCTTCTTAAAATTGCGACCGACGTACGCGCAATATTGCGATTACAAACGAGTTAGCAGTTTCAGAGTAGCTCCAGACTTACTCTGCCTGTGCGATCATTTCAGTGCTTGTCGTTCCTGGTTGTCGTCACAAACACACCCAGCGTTCGCCCAGGCACTCCCACCGTTTCCCCGGCCACTCCTGCGTTTTTTCCGGAAACGGTAGCGTTTTCAGCCACACGCCCCTGAAACGCCGTGTATCCGCCCAGTAACACCCATTTCCTGTCAATCACATTACGATCGCCGGAGCGAAGAAAAAGCCGTGAGTAAAAATACTTTCTTCATAGTAAAGTTACTTGGCGCAGTCGCAGTGCGAACATTGCGCATGCGTACTAAGCGGATTTTCACTGCGATGCGATGAAAAATACCGAGCGAACAACTCGGAATGAGGGCCCATGTGCACTGCAGGGGGGGCAGATATAACATGTGCAGAGAAAGTTACATTTGGGTGTGGTGTGTTCAATCTGAAATCTAAATTGCAGTGTAAAATAAAGCAGCCAGTATTTACCCTGCACAGAAACAATATAACCCACCCAAATCTAACTCTCTACACATGTTATAGCTGCCACACCTGCAGTGCACATGGGGGGTCATTCGGAGTTGATCGCTCGCTAGCAACTTTTTGCAGCGCAGCGATCATCTCAACCGCAGCTAAACTGTGCATGCGCGTCGTACGAGTACAAAGCGGTTCGTTGCTGAGCGATGGATTTAACGAAGAATCCATTCGCACAGCCGAACGCACGGTGATTGACAGGAAGAGGGCGTTTATGGGTGTCAACTGACCGTTTTCAGGGAGTGGTTGGAAAAACGCAGGCGTGTCCAAGCGTTTGCAGGGCGGGTGTCTGACGTCAAATACAGTCCAGACACACTGAAATGATCGCAAGGGCTGAGTAAGTCTAGAGCTACTTAGAAACTGCACAAAATTTTTTCAGCACGCTTGGCAGCACACACGTTCACACAATTGCAAAGCGAAAATACACTCCCCCAGGTGGCGACTATTTGATCGCAAGCCAGCAAAAAGTTGCTAGTGAGCTATCAATTCAGAATGACCCCAATGGTTTTGCCTAACTGCTAACAAATTTGCTGCTATGATCAGGTCTGAATTACCCCCTTTGTTACTAACTTTTCTCAAAACATATAACCAGTGGCAGCTGCTGGGCTGCAGTGCCGACCAAACAGTGGGGGGGGGGGGGGGGTAGGTTTGGGCTTATCACATATAAATATGAATGCTATGCTGTATGTAATATATGTGCTAGCTGGTTTTCCCGGGGATCGGGGTAGAGTTGTGTATATTAAGCTGCCACGTGGCACCTGGGAGGCAGCAGCGTTAGGCTTTACTCTCCTTCTAAGCCTGCTTCCAGATACCTGTGAAACTAGCCAATAGGAGTCTAGGGTGGGCTTTGAAGGAAAGTGAACCCTAATGCTGCTGAGTTCCGGGTGCCACACAGCAGCTTAATGCACACAGCGGTGCCGATTCCCGGGCTAACCAGCCAGCACATATGTTACATACAGCATAACATGTACAGAGTAATCAGATTGAGTTTCCTACAGTGTGCAAATCAAAGCAGCCACCAATTTGAGTTAACACCAAAAACTTCAACAGTAATCCAAAATACAGTACATAGGAAACAGACGGCGCTATGGACATAAGCTAAACGATCCTTACTCCCCTGTATTTCCGAGCTTCTGATGTCTTTTTGAGCAAATCTTCAGGCATACATGCGGGGAGAAAAAGAACAAGCAATAGTATAATACTGTTATGTAGGCTAATAAAGTCTATAATGTGTCTGGCACCCAATATGGATTTCAATGTGAGTGTGCAGACTATCCACCACCTTGTAAAATCACAATTACTGGAGTAGCCCCCCACACATTAAACTCACAGCCTAAAGCTGATATGCAATAACTCATAGGGTTCTTTTAATCTCCAGGGTAATATCACCACCAAGAATAATAATAATGCGACGGTGGTGCCCCCTCTGCAATAAACTCACTGTGCTCACTTGTGTTGCATGTAATATAAACACTCCAAGGCCGATTCCTTAATGGTCCAAGTATTCAGTTGTTTTATTAACACATTCAGTCGACGGTGATAAAGTGACATACAATTTATTCCACAAAAAAGGAGTCACTTTGACAAAATAAAAACTTTTAAAGCAAGATGTTTAAAAAATGTCTATTTTTAAAACATTGGTGGGTCTCATACCAAGATGGAGGAAGTCCTTTCGTAGATGTTATGGATCCAATACAAAGAAAGTCTCTTCCCACCTTAAATGGCCCTACACACTTGCCGATGTGTGCGGCCGATATGAACAATCTTGTTCAGTAATGAACAAGAAATTGTTCATATCGCTCAGTGTGTAGGCACGAACGATTAACTATGCGTGGCCCTGTGGTCATTCGTTGATGCCGGGTCGTTTATGCCTGCAAGCCAATATGAACAATATCGTCCATATTAGCATGCAGGGCTATGAGGCCGAATGACGGGGGGAGTGAAGAAACCTCACTCCCCCATCACCCACCCCGCCACCAGGTCATCCGCCGTCCATATCGGTTGTTGGGCACCTCAGCGGCAAATCTTCAAATGTGTAGGGGCTATTTGTTATCAATGGTGCAACAATATGCCTCTAATAAAAGCATGTTTTCTCCCAGCAGCGAATTTCTCATTATCTCCCTCTCTGGCTACTCCAGCCACCAACCGAGGACAAGTATGCGTACAGAAATGCCCCCTTTTTCTCCAATACCTACCTTTAAGATTAATACCTACCAAGATACTTATCTCTTTATTTTCCTTGTTCTATTTTCTTTGTATGTATCAGATACATAGCTCCAAACATTTATTTATGAGTACAAATGATTTGCACTCACTATCTAATGTTACAACCATGTATCATATATCCACATTGCCAATATGAGTATTCATGCAGATGGGGTATCGATCAACATTATTAGCCCAGCTTTAACATGGGTGCACTGTGATTGGATGAAAAGCTCATGCCGCTAATTGAATCAACTGAGGAGGGCCGTGATTGGCGGCCCTCCCTGTTATAGCACAGACCTGGGTGGTCTGTGGTTCACGCTACCTGTGAACAAATACTTGTGAAACGTACATTGGGAGAAGTGAATGCGGTCACGTAGGGCGTGCACACGTGATTGGCAGAGCCGACAGGAGACGGACCTGTCAGTCACTCAGTCCACACCGTGCCTCATTCAACAAAGCAGGAAATGGATGTGGATGATTATACAGCCACACTGTGCCACACTGTATGTTAACATACCCTCCAACTGTACCTTTTTGGCAGGTACAGTACCTTTTTTTATGGTCTGTACCTGCCAAAAAGGGCTTTGTACCGATTTTTGACTCTAAAAATGAACATTAAAAGTATAGGAAAGGGGACGCGACCACGTCCCCTTTTGCCCGTGGCCACGCCACCTTTACAAATTTGTACCGGTTTTCATGTGTAAAATTTTTGAGGGTATGTGGTAATACAATTATACCAGAGGGCGGTATGGCAAATTTAAATTTTTTTATGCAGGAAAACGGCTGTGTGGCATTAGTCCATATTGTGTTATAAAAACGATGATCTAAAGCAGGTAGAACATATGGCAGTGGTTGCTAACCAATGCTAGGGCACTGAATTGGCCAAAACTTAAGTAGCACAGGCTGCTCTATTTGAATGCTCCCAGCCACCTGTTACATTGAGTAATGGTAACAATTGTTACAGATACTTTTTAACATAAAAGACAACTGTTACACTGGAATATTGAAGGTACTAATGTGTAATTTCTGCATGATTGGTTCCAATATCTTATCTAACGCACAAGGCCAAATCTATCTTCACACAGCTATATGTATTGCTCTATACTTAAAAAACCTCATTATATTCTATGAAACCTAAATGTGTGTTCACTTTGTTTCCCTGTCCTCCTTTTATATCGCACGCTAGATGAGTGAATTGATAATTTCCCTGCGCTTTGAGTTCATTGTATCAAGGAAAATCTCCTCAGTACCATAGTGCTTGATATCTCTCTCTTTTCTCTGGCAGGGTCCACAGGTTATCCACAGGATAACATTGGGATATGCTGGAGCGTCAGTGGATTGGCACCAAATCGATCACAAGCTTTGTGGCCTCCCAGGATGCACCGGGCTCATCCATATAATCTTGCCCACTGACTCAGTCAAATCAGTTTTTTGTTTGGTGCGGCAGGAGTCGGACCATGGTAAACCCAGCACAATAAGTCTGGTAAAACAAGGAAGCAGTGGGCAACTAGAGGGCCAACTTCGAAACCAGAACAGAAACCGTCAGCCTGATGGTGCGGGCCTCCACTTGGGGGACTCCAAGGTAGGGGGCCGTCTTCTTCAGTTTGCTCACATATGGCAGCAGTCGACAACAGACGCTTGGGTGCAAGAAGTGGTATCTCTGGGTTATGTTTTCCCATTCAAAAAGCAGCCTCCTCGAAGGTTTTTTGTACCAGCCCGTCTCACATAGAGGCTAATGCCAGGGCACTGCAAGAAGCAGTTCACAAATTGCTTCAGTCCGGAGTAATTATTCCAGTACCTCCGGAACAACGGGGGCAGGGGTTTTACTCCAACCTATTTTTGATCCAGAAGCCCAATGGGTCGTTTGACCCATCCTCAATCTCAAAATGTTAAACAAATACATTTGGGTCCCAAAGTTCCATATGGAAACATTACGTTCCATAATTTTGGCCATGTAACCAGGGGATTACATGGTATCTCTGGATATACAAGATGCTTACCTGCATGTGCCGATAGCATTGTCTCATCAGTGTTACCTCAGGTTCGCTATCCTCCAGCAACATTTTCAGTTCCAGGCCTTACCCTTTGGGTTAGCCACAGCCCCCAGAGTATTTACCAAGATCATGGTGGTTATGGCAACTTATCTCCGCAAGCAGGGGATAAGAATTTTTCCATACCTCGACAATCTTTTAATCCTGGCACAATCCTAGGAATTGCTCTTGAGCCATCTCCAACAGACAATAACTTGTCTACAGAAACATGGATGGCTCATAAATTGGGCAAAGTCGTCTCTGATTCCGTCGCAACGGATGATTCACTTAGGGGCTGTACTGGATTCAGGTCTGCAGAAAATAATTTTACCTGTGAAAAGATATCCAAGGTGCAGTTAATGACTTGGGAGTTGTTACACAGTCAAACAATATCAGTTCACACGGCAATGCGAGTGATGGGGTCAGCATTCGACATGGTGGAATATGCACAATTCCACTCAAGACCTTTGCAACATCTGATTCTGACCAGATGGAATGGAGTGCATCAGACAATAAAGAAACAAGTGATGGTACTTCCAGTAAAGGTAAAAAGGTTGTTAGCCTGGTGGCTACAGACATCCCATCTAGACAAGGGGAGACCCTTTTGGATATTAGATTTGGAGATCCTGACAACAGATGCCAGTCTTCAGGGCTGGGGAGCAGTGTCTGGAAAATTATGGTTCCAGGGACAATGGACCAAAGAAGAAGGTTGCCTGCCAATAAATCTGTTGGAACTACGAGCCATATACAGGGCACTAATTCAGGCAAAGGACATTCTGCAAGGAAAACGAGTCCAGATCCGCTCGGACAATGCAACGGCAGTAGCATACCTCAACCATCAGGGAGGAACTCGCAGCCAAAGAGCAATGAAGGAGGTAAGTCAAATACTAAAGTGGGCAGAACTCCACTTTCCAGCATTGTCCGCAGTGTTCGTTCCAGGAGTTCTAAACTGGGAAGCGGACTTTCTCCGTCGACACACCATTCAAGCAACCGAATGGGCTCTACACCCGGAAGTATTTCAGACACTAGTAGACAAGTGGGGGTTGCCAGAGAGAGATCTCATGGTGTCCCGTCTGAACCACAAAGTTCCGGCATACGGGTCAAGAACAAAAGACCCCGGAGCGATCCTTGTGGATGCACTGTCAGTGAAATGGGACTTTCATCTGGCATATCTGCTTCCTTCAATCTCCCTGCTACCCAGGGTGGTGAGGAAAATAAAACAAGCAAAAGGTGCCGTGATTCTAATAGCTCCGGCTTGGCCCAGAAGGCATTGGTACATAGATCTGCAGAGGATGTCGTTGGATGCTCCGATTCTGCTCCCTCAACGTCCAGATCTACTAATGCAGGGTCCCTGTTGTCACAGGCATTTGGATCGGCTGTCTTTGACGGCATGGCTGTTGAAACCTCTATCCTAAAATCAAGAGGTTTTTCACAACAGGTAATTCAAACAATGCTTAGAGCAAGGAAACCTTTGTCTGCTCGCATTTATCACTGAATATGGCAAGCCTATACTCATTGGTGCAGTGAAAGAAATATGGATCCAAAATCTTTCAGAGTATCCAGAATCTTAGATTTCCTTCAGGCAGGAATGGATAAGGGTTTGAAGGTGGCTTCCTTGAGAGTTCAAGTTTCAGCATTGACTGTATAGTTCCAAAAGAAAATTGCCACTTTACAGGATGTGCATACTTTTTTCCAGGGAATGCTGCGCATTCAACCACCTTTTGTTCCTCCTGCAGTGTTGTGGGATTTAAGTCTGGTTCTCAAGGCCCTTCAAGGGGCTCCATTTGAACCACTTAAAAAAGTGGATCTTAAATTGTTAACAGCTAAAGTACTCTTCCTACTGACTGGATGTCAGTCAGACATCCCCTGCTGCAGCTCCATTACTCCCCCAGCGGCGCTGTATACTCCCGCGCCCTGCTTGCCGGGTAATTACAGCAGAGGCTCCAGTGTATTTCTGGTCAGTCACACACACTCGCCGCTGCCCTCCGGGATCGTGTGGCCGCAGGTACAATGGGAGGTAAGGGGTCTCTTTGGCCCGCTGTTATCGCGATCCGGCGCGGCCGTGGTCACTGTAAAGGGCAGCCGCTCCACTAGCCATCGGGACACAGGGCACAGGTGGGGGTTTTTCTCTCTAAATAAACCTCTTTTTTTATTTAGCCCGCAGTGCCCAGTGGGGAAGCCAGCAGGGGGATAAGGCCTAACCTGTAGCCTCTCCCCCAGCCCCAGGGCGCCATTTGGGTAAATGTTCCCGCACTGGAGCTGCATAGCTCTCCCTCACTCCCTGTCAGCCGCCATTACACAGAGCTACGCTGTTCCTGGGACTGCTTGGGCAAATCCTCCTCTGTAAAGCCGCCTGCTCGCCAGCGCTGTGCATTTTACAGGACACTTAAGTATTCCACCTGTCAAGGGACAGTGTTAGTTATGAAAGAGTGCATACAGTCAGGGTTGTGGGGCACAAACACCCTGTGATATACTTCCAGTACTTACTGTGTTTTGTTATATCTATTGTTTACATATAGCTATATTGAGTATTACTTTGTATTGCTAGTCCAGTGCAGTTTTATTGTTTGGTATAATTTCTGCATTGTCCTATTGTGACTATATGTGTGTGTGCATGTAGCTGCTGCATGGCTGCCATCTCGTGTATTTCACTCAGCTTGCTACTCCTATATTCTATAAACTGAGGGGGCTAAGTGCATCAGGTATGTTAACTGATATAGGTATTTCACAAGATATACTTACTGTGTATTTTTCTTTGTGATTTATAGTCACAATATATCTCTGGGATTCCCGGTTTGTGCTGACACACTACACCGGGAGTTCTTGCTAGGTATATCGCTGCTAATATTGTACTAGATTGCCTGACATTGAGCTTATCATTATGTCAGCTACACGGGGTAATGGAACTGGGGCTTTTCCCACATTGCGTGGTGGTGATGCTGCAGTCACTTTTGAGGAAAACATAGCAGCAGAGAGTTCAGGTTCAGGTGGTTCCTTACCCCCTAGTGGGTCTGTAGCACCGGGGGCCACTAATGACCCACCTTGGGCTACCTTCCCATGTTATTGAATACGCTGGTAACAAAACTTATGCCCCCTGTGGGACCTCCTATGCCAGTGTAGCAGTTTGTGGTCCCTACAGTCAATCCGCTGTGGGCGGATCAAATCTCACAGTTACAGCACTTGAACCGCTCGCTGACTAAAAATAAGTCTCACTCTCGCCCACCTAAGACTAAGGCGTCTTCTAAACGGGCCGCTACTTCCTCACAATCCACTGCTGTTCCGCACACATCCTCTGAGGAGGATGGTGCATATACTGACACCACAGACACTGACTCTGATGCTTCTGATTGGGAAGGAAAGTCACTGGTGGATGTCTCTGATTTGATTGAGGCTATCAGGTTCATTCTTCAGGTCTCTGATGAACCGAAGCCTGCGGCTGTCTCTAAAAATCCGGACAGATTTAAACGTAAGAAGGTGGTTAAACAAGTTTTACCTCATTCTCAACACCTGCCCGACATACGTCAGGAATCCTGGGAAAATCCGGGAACAAAATTAACGCCGCATAAGAGACTGTTGGCTCGCTATCCTCTCTCTGCGGAGCTATGTAAAAATTGGGAAACTCCTCCGCCTGTAGATTCTCATGTGGCCCGCATGGTAGTTTCCTCAGCTCTGCCAGTTTCTACCGTCACCTCTCTGAAGGAACCGACGGATAGACGCGTGGAGGGTTGTTTGAAATCGATTTACACCCTAACAGGGGCTGTGCATAGGCCAACCATTGCAGCAACTTGGGCTGCTGAAGCTGTTGAAGCATGGACTCAGGAGCTGGAGGCGGAGCTACCTTCCAACGCTTCTGATCATGCCAGACAACGTCTCTCATATATTGCCACGGCTTCTCTTTACCTAAAGGAGGCGGCTTCCGATGCTGGGGTGCTGGCGGCCAAGGCTGCCACTACGTCTATCTTGGCTCGACGTACCCTTTGGTTGAGATCCTGGTCGGTGGATCTAAGAAAACCCGGGAGATGCTTCCTTTTAAGGGAGACATTCTTTTTGGCGAAGACCTCAATAAGATTGTGGCTGACCTGGCTTTTGCTAAAACAGCTTGCCTACCTAGTACGGCCCCTTCCACACAGAAGTACTTTCCCTCTGCCCTTTCGTCCTCCAGGTAAAGCAAAAGGTCAGGCATACCCGAAGCAAGCTCATACTTCCAGACCTGCCAAGCACAGACCAAAGCGGGCCTGGACTGCCCGTCAGCCTGCGTCCAAAACGGACAAGCCTGCCGCATGATGGGGCGGGCCTCCCCCTGGGGGATCCCAGGGTGGGGGACCGGCTTCTAGGTTTTGCCCAGGAATGGTTGATGACCACTTCCGATGCCTGGGTAAGGGAAGTCGTCACTCAAGGTTACGCCGTACCCTTCAAGAACCGTCCCCCTCACAAGCGCACGCAGGGGGGGTTTCTGAGTACCCAGAAACCCCCCCTGACAGACCAAATTATTATTATTTTTGTAAAAACCCGCTGCAGAGTCCTGCAATTTAAGCCCCACCCCTTTTGGATTTGGCTCCACCCCTTTTAGAGACCCGCGAACCGCGGGTTGTACACCTGTTGTGGGCTGGCTGTATGTCAGCTGCAGCTGCTGTTGTCTCTGATGCTGCCACAGTCCTTACATTCCGTGCTGCTTCTATTCACTCAGCCCACTGCCTGATACTCTTCCTTCCTGGAGGAAGGTACTGTATTTCAAGCTTAGATTAAATCACAAATATACATACAGCATGCAGTAATATTTTATGTTTATATATATATATATACATCCACCAGATCCGGCACTCCTATTGTCCCAGTGTAGAAACTTGCCAGGTGCCCTCCGTGACGGCCGTGTTGCAACGGCCCACAATATCCACACACCACTCGGCGGCACTCCGGACAAATAAAATGAAGACTACAAAGTCATCTTGGATTAAATCCAAGATGACTTTGTAGTCTTCATTTTATTTGTCCGGAGTGCCGCCGAGTGGTGTGTGGATATATATATATATATATATATATCAAAAAATGAGGCGGCACTCAGAGATTTGTTGAAAAGCAAACAGGTGTGTATTCAAATCATCACATCAACGTTTCGGGGAACAAATCCCCTTCATCAGGATGAACAAACAGTGCAGAAAGTGAAATATATAGACAGACTCACCCAAGCAGACTTCCCACTGCACATCACCGCAGTCCCAGCATACCTGGCTCCGCCTCCCTCACTTCCGGGTATGTCACTTCCTGCGGAAGTGACAAAACGGGTCCCTGGCTGGCAGGGCCGGTGCAAGGTTTATAGGCGCCCTAGGCAAAGCTATACAATACCGCCCCTGCCTTCCCCGATACCCTCCCCCAGCTGCTCACATATACACTTGACTTTTCAAATTATTATTAGATTTATTTTTAGATTAACAACATAAATTATTGCAACAATAAATAACATTGTAACAGTAGTAACATTGGCACTTTTTACAGGGCATGTACTGGAAGAAGTGCAACAATAAATAACATTGTAACAGTAGTAACATTGGCACTTTTTACAGGGCATGTACTGGAAGAAGTGCAACAATAAATAACACTGTAACAGTAATAACATTATCATTTTATACAGGAATTGTACTGGAAGAAGTGCAACAATAAATAACACTAACAGTAATAACATTAACGCTTTGTACAGGAAATGTACTGGAAGAAGTGCAACAATAAATAACACTGTAACAGTAATAACATTAACATTTTGTACAGGAATTGTACTGGAAGAAGTGCAACAATAAATAACACTAACAGTAATAACATTAACACTTTGTACAGGAAATGTACTGGAAGAAGTGCAACAATAAATAACACTATAGTAGTAACAGTAATAACATTAACACTTTGTACAGGAAATGTACTGGAAACAGTGGGGTAAATTTACTAAGATTCGTATTTTCCCGTTTGAGGTCAAAGTTCAATCACGAATGACATCGCAAGTGTAAATTTGCAACTTTTTGAATTTATTACGGCTAATTTACTAAGCTGTCGTATTCTGCATTTTCCGTTTTACCGATGTCGATGTCATTCGTTTTTTTTGGCAGTGTTTTACGTGAGTGACTTGTAAAACACTGCCGACTTTAATACAATGAATCTCGGCCGGATCTGAGAGATCCGTGCTGGGCTTCATTGTGCACCTTGTAAATAAAAAAAAAATGTTTAAACTTAAAAAAAAAATTGCGTGGGGTCCCCCCTCCTAAGCCAAACCAGCCTCGGGCTCTTTGAGCCGGTCCTGGTTGCAAAAATATGGGAAAAAAATTGACAGGGGTTCCCCCATATTTAAGCAACCAGCACCGGGCTCTGCACCTGGTCCTGGTTCCAAAAATACGGGGGACAAAAAGCGTAGGGGTCCCCCGTATTTTTGAAACCAGCACCGGGCTCCACTAGCTGGACAGATAATGCCACAGCCGGGGGTCACTTTTATACAGCGCCCTGCGGCCGTGGCATTAAATACCCAACTAGTCACCCCTGGCCGGGGTACCCTGGAGGAGTGGGAACCCCTTAAATCAAGGGGTCCCCCTCCTCCAGCCACCCAAGGGCCAGGGGTGAAGCCCGAGGCTGTCCCCCCCCCCCCCATCCAAGGGCTGCGGATGGGGGGCTGATAGCCTTTGTTGAAAGTGATCGGCTGGGTGCTCCTGTACTGTCTGACAGGCGGCACACGGCAGTGTTACAATGTAGCGCCTATGCGCTCCATTGTAACCAATGGTGGGAACTTTGTGGTCAGCGGTGAGGTTACTTTCGGTCAACCGCTGACCACAAAGTTCCCACCATTGGTTACAATGGAGCGCATAGGCGCTACATTGTAACACTGCCGTGTGCCGCCTGTCGGACAGTACAGGAGCACACAGCCGATCAGGAGGGTGCCACAACGTGGCGCTCCCTGATTGGCTGAAGAAACCCTCTTAGACATAAGTCAGAGGGGGTTTCTGGCATTCGGGGAAAGGGGTCCCATGTGAAAACATGGGGCCCCTTTCAGTTCGAGGTCGGGTGTCCGTTTTTTTATTTTGACAAGTACGTGGATTACAAATGGATTACAAGCAGAAGAGCCTTCTACCCTGGATTTTGTGAGTATAATTTTTTCAACAGGTACACCATGGATTCTACATGGAGAAGAGGACCGACCCTCGTGTGAACATAAGGTAAGTATGTGTATATGGTGGTGTGGATGTATGTATTAAAGTTATACTTTCAAGGTGTGTGTCTTATGTCTTTATTGGGGTATTTTTTTAGTAGTAGTACTACAGGTACCAGTGGGCCCGGATTTCCGCCGCATGCTGGTACTTGTGGTTCTCCAAGTACCAGCTTGCGGGGGAGGCTTGCTGGGACTTGTAGTACTGCTACTAAAAACAATATTCAACACTTTCAACAAAGGCTATCAGCCCCCCATCCGCAGCCCTTGGATGGGGGGGACAGCCTTGGGCTTCACCCCTGGCCCTTGGGTGACTGGAGGGGGGGACCCCTTGATTTAAGGGGTTCCCACTCCTCCAGGGTACCCCGGCCAGGGGTGACTAGTTGGGTATTTAATGCCACGGCCGCAGGGCACTGTATAAAAGTGACCCCCGGCTGTGGCATTATCTGTCCAGCTAGTGGAGCCCGGTGCTGGTTTCAAAAATACGGGGGACCCCTACGCTTTGTCCCCCGTATTTTTGGAACCAGGACCAGGCGCAGAGCCCGGTGCTGGTTGCTTAAATATGGGGGAACCCCTGTCATTTTCCCCCCCATATTTTTGCAACCAGGACCGGCTCAAAGAGCCCGAGGCTGGTTTGACTTAGGAGGGGGGACCCCACGCATTTTTTTTTTACAAATTCAAACATTTCTTTCCCACCCCTTCCCACTGAAAAACATGCACGGATCTCATGGATCCGTGCATGCCTATCCAATCACGGTAAAAAAAAGCAGGTCTGTTTTTTTTTAGCACTTTTTCACGAATTGTATTTCAGCACGGCAGTGTTTGGCTATTGTCGGCAGTGTTTGTGATTTGCACTTTTTAGTAAATTCCCGATTTCTACCAAATTGCAGGCGTATTTGACCGATGGTGTATTGATTCGTGATTTTTTCCTAGGACTTCCAAAATATTACGAATGCCCTCATCACTGCCGTGATTTTTGCTTAGTAAATTACCGAGATGACACTTTGAAGAAAAAACGGCATCTCGGTCAAAATCGGGAGCTTAGTAAATATACCCCAGTGTAACAATAAATAATACTAACAGTAATAACATTAACATTTTGTACAGGAAATGTAGTGGAAGAAATGCAAAAAAAGATTAGATTTTTACTTTCCGCGCTTTTAATTTAGCAAATTTAGAGATAAGCTCTTTCAGATCCACTTGTTGTGCGATCTCATGTTCTATTGACAAAAGAGAGAGACCAACAAGTCTTTCTTGCATCATGGAAGATCGAATATATGTTTTGATCAACTTTAGCTTGGAAAAGCTTCTCTCGCCACTGGCCACAGACACAGGGAGGGTCAAAAGGATGCGAAGAGCAATACATGTGTTGGGGACAACATCTATCAGCTCATTTTTACACAAAAAGTTGAATACATCTTGTAAAGATGTACACTCTGGAACCCGCCTTGCAATACTTTGTAATTCACTGCATAAATCAGAAGCATCAATATCTTTGGAGTCGACATGTTGTAAAGCTTGCTCTAACTTGCAACAATCTTCCATAATTTGTTGTGATGTTCTATTCTGTAAACTGTGAACATTATAGAGGAAGCCAAACACAGAACTAATTTGATTCATCTGCGTGAATCTTTCTTCAACTGATTGCACAGCTGTATCAAGCACAGCAAAATAAAAGTTCACTTTGAACTTTTCCTTAGGATTCTGAATAGGCGCATCCTCTGCTTCATATATGAACTGCTTCCTCTTTCTACTAATGCGAACAGGATCTACTTCGTACTGTGCTGGTATCCCAAGTGCCTCAGCAAGTTCACCGGCCTCTTCCAGTACTTTCCCAAACCCTTCATCACTCCTGCAGTCTACAAGAAACTTCTTTGTTTCATTCAGTTGTTTAATGGCATTATGTATGTCAAATTCTTTTGTCTGAAGCTGTTTGCTTGTCATATTGACCTCAAACAATATACCATACCAAACCACTAGAGAAATGACAAACTTGAAATTAGAAATGCCTTTTGCAAGACCTTGTGCCTCTATTCTTGAGGTGTTGCCAGATGCTCCAGTGAGGGTATTGTCATTATAGATTTCAAATAGGGCATCATAAATATCACCAAGCTGAAAGCGAAGAGGCTTCAAGGCATCAATTCGACTTTCCCATCTTGTTTCACTCAATGGCTTAACCGTAAGACTAGGCACATGGCGCATTAGAACATCCCATCGACGTGTGGATGCTGAGAAGTACACATTCACATGTTGTACCAGAGCAAAGAAAGATGTGGCCTCCAAACAACACTTTGCAGCATCATTCACAACTAAATTGAAAGAATGTGCACTGCAAGGAACAAACAATGCTCTTGGGTTAATATCCATAATTCTTCGTTGCACACCATTTTCCTTCCCTTTCATATTGCTTCCGTTATCATAGCCTTGACCACGTAAATTAGCAACAGGCAATGACCTCTCTTCTAGGTGGTGAAGGATAATTTCTGTCATACCAGCACCAGTTGTTTCCTTTAGTGGCAGAAATCCTAAGAAATGTTCTGTAATGCGTACAGGTTCGCAATCATCAGTTAATGAAGCTATGTTCACAAAGCGAAGGATCATGGTCATTTGTTCAACGTGGCTTACATCGGGTGTACAATCAATAATTATAGAAAAATACTTTGCAACTTGAGCAGATTTAAGAATTTCTTCTTTGATAATGTTGGATAAAAGCTGAATTAGTTCATTCTGTATATCTTTTCCAAGGTAGCGTACATAGGTCTCTTTATCTCTTATTTTACGAATGTGTTCATCCATTACGGGGTCGAACAAAGCAAGATATTCAATAAATTTCAGGAAGTTGCCATTTCCAGCTGTGTGCAATTTTTCATTGGTTCCACGGAAGGCCAGACTTTGTATACCAAGAACTCTCACTAAAGCAATCAATCGTTCAAGGATTTGCTGCCAGTACTTTTCCTTTTGTTTAATAATGCGCATATGTTCTTCATCAATTGTTTTTTTGTTTTTCAATCGTATTTCAAGCTCCTACCAGTTTTGAAAATTGACAAAATGTGCATTACTTCTCTCATGTTGTGACAAAATTGCAGTGATGTTCTTCCAATCTTTGGATCCTTTATCAGCGAGAGATGATGGCGAGTTTGTGTAATTACCAAACAACTTGCAACAGAAGCAAAATACAGAGTCATTTGATATAGAATATTGTAGCCACTGACGGTGCATTAGGTCTCCATTAGGAAGTCTTTTGTAATGATTTGTTAGAAATCTTCTCTTATTGGCATCTTTAGGAAACTTAAACTGCTGAACCTGTTCTGGCCCATGTTCCACCAAAATTTGTCGTAAATCATCATCACACTTTATCCAGGTAGCAGGGTCACTATAGCTGGAGCTACTTTCACTTTGTATCACTTCTTGATCCAGCTGGACTTCACATGATTCCTCTTCAACATCTTCAGTATGGTCCTCTTCAACATCTTCAGTATGGTCCTCTTCAACATCTTCAGTATGTTCCTCATACTCTTTGTCAGCTTGTGAGGCTGTAGACAAAACTGATGTCTCTGTTTCAGTCTCAGGTTGAATCTTTGAAGTAGAGCTACCTTCATCATCCCGATGTTGTGGCCGAAGATAGTTAAGAAATGAACCTTCTTGCTTGCCTTGTTCCTTTTCCTTTTCAGCCCTCCGTTTTCGATACTGTGCACCAGATAATTTCTTTTTTCTGTCTGCCATGGTGGAAACCCAACTGAAAACAAAAACCTTTTTGCTGTTTTCATAAAGCTATACATAAATAACTCCAGATCTCTTTGCAAACTAATCAGCTCTTTTGGATTTCAGTGTCATCTGCATATGCATGATACTCAAATCTATCTCTCCTCCCCAGATTTGTCATAATCTGTATTGGTCAGCATCACTGAATGCCTTTCTGCCATATCATCTTGGATGTTATCTCAGTCACCCTAAAACTTAGGGGCCCATTTATCAAACAATATTTGCAGCTATGTCCCCAAAAACACCAGTTTTTCTGGAGATAGCCCCAAATATTATGTATCTCTGCAATGTATATAGGAGGGACCTCCGATTCATTCCTGCTGCGATCCCTCTATTCCCGCCAGCAGTCGCACCCCCATTCCCGATATTGGTCCCCGCAGCTACTGCCATCTGAAGATGGCGGTAGCCCATTGTAGCCTATGGGGTACACATCGCATTTCTAGCTGGCAGAGGTTCCCCCAGTTTTTGTGCAGTCTAAGCTGACCACACATGCGCAAAGCCCCCAGCAGCCATCACAGCACATCTCAGGGACGGGTTCCTTTCAGAGTCCCTGTCCCTGCCTGTGCTGGATCATACATCCAGACGATATGTATGATCGCATATTGCAATGCGATCCCAGGTGGTAAGATCCCTTCAAGATCGCTTTCAATATGCGATTTATAATAAAGGGGCCCCAAATGCAGCCTACAATGAAGCAGGTGTTAGGAGTATAAACATCTGCCATCTTGGTAGTAGTTATCAAGTAGTATTTAGGCTAGCAAGAACTTGTCTGAGTGACTTGCAGAGGAGCTCTGAATCTATATATATATATATATATATATATATATGCGCAAAAGCCCTCACTCACTCACTGACTTATCACTAATTCTCTTACTTCCCGATATGTTGGGAAATAGCTAAAATGTAACATAGGTTTTCTTCAGGTGGGAAATAGGAAAACTACGTAATTAGAATTTTAATAAACCTCCTCTAAGGGGATGAAAAGGGGGATGACATAATGACATCATTACCGATGCATGCCTTGCGTTGCATGAACGGTAACACACAAACGGACAATCAGATCCACATTTGGATTGTACCTCCAGTGTGTAGAATTGAATAAACTACAAAAATGTTCCTGTCACTTTGTACCGTATATGCTATGGTTTAAGTACAAAATCCGTTTTTATTCATGTGCCCGCATGTTTTCAGCACGGCAGTCAATGTTTTTAGGATGGCACGCAGGTGGCTGGCTCAGGCAGTGTCAGCCTCGGAGTGGAGCGAAGAGCAGTGTGTCATTGGTGCCATCCCCACTCGCTTTGCGTATGCTGCACAGTGAGTGGCTGTGGTGGGGAAATGGGGAAACTCCCGTGCGAAGAACAAGTAGAACAGCTAGTATGTATACTGTACACATATATATCGTCATCTTATTATTTATTTTTTCATAAGTTCATTTTAATTAGTGATGCATTAAAAGAACATTGCATTCAACATAACATTTTTTTTAAATTAATAAATCACAGGAAAAATCTACGTTTATGGTGTGTACACACGGTGAGATATTTTCTTACGATATTGACTATATAGTCAAAATAGTAAGAAAAGTTAGTGCAGATCGCAAGGTGAAAATCACTTTGCGATACCGATTCAATGCAGATACGCGGTTGGCATCGCAAGCCTAGATAGACTGTGCAGGCAAGTCAATTTCGACTATCTCTATAGAAGAAGAGATAGTCAAAATTGACACTTAGCAAAAATCGCACATAGGGGGTCATTCCGAGTTGCTCGCTAGCAGTTTTTAGCAGCCGTGCAAACGCTATGCCGCCTCCCACTGGGAGTTTATTTTAGCTTAGCAGAAGTGTGAACGAATGTATCGCAGAGCAGCTACAAAGTTTTTTTTTGTGCAGTTTCAGAGTAGCTCAAAACCTACTCAGCGCTTGAGATCACTTCAGAATGTGTAGTTCCTGTTTTGATGTCACAAACCCACCCAGCGTTCGCCCAGCCATGCCTGCGTTTTTCCTGGAACGCCTGCATTTTTCCGAACACTCCCTGAAAACGGTCAGTTGACACCCAGAAACGCCCACTTCATATCAATCACAATACGGCCACCAATGCGACTGAAATGCTTTGCTAGACCCTGTGCAAAACGACATCATTCGTTGTGCCCGTACGACGCGCATGCGCATTGCGCCGCATACGCATGTGCAGAACTGCTGTTTTTAAGACTGATGCAGCTAGTGATCAACTCAGAATGACCCCCATAGTCAGTATCGCAAGCACATAATGAGTGTGCTTGCGATACTGACTATGTGCCGACCTAGCCCCTGTCGCATAGTGATAATCGGGCAAAGCCCGCATCTCACCGTGTGTATGGGCCTTTATTATTTCACAACATTGAAATATTGATAAATGGCTCGATTGGCATTTCCTTTATTTAGAATTATACACTTGATAACAACCATATTGGTATAAGCCATTTTGTCCACAATATATTCCTGAAATAAAATAATAAAGTGAAATTCAATGGCCCTCATTCCGAGTTGATCGCACGTTAGCAGTTTTTTGCAGCCGTGCGATCAGATAGTCGCCGCCCATAGGGGAGTGTATTTTAGCTGTGCAAGTGTGCGATCGCATTTGCAGGGGAGCGAAGCCAAAAAATTTTGTGCAGTTTCTGAGTTGCTCAGAACTTACTCAGCCGCTGCGATCACTTCAGCCTGTCCGGTCCCGGATTTGACGTCAAACACCCGCTCTGCAAATGCCTGGACACGCCTGCGTTTTCCATGCCACCCACACATGCCTTCCTGCTTTCAATCACCTTGTGATCGCAACTGCGTTCATTTTCTTCGCAAGGACCCACGCTGCCCGGCGTCCCCCGTCGCCGGTCAACGGCGCGCCTGCGCATTGCGGCCGCGGCGCTTCACAGTTCAGGCCTGATCGCACCACTGCGAACAACTGCAGCGTGCGATCAGGTCGGAATGACCCCCAATAGACGATCCTACGGGATGCAGTTAAGATCCCAAAGGACGGGATCCCAGCGGTTGATATACTGACGCCGGAATCCGGAGGCACACTATAAACCCGGCGCCTAAATCCCGTCGAAATACAGACAGCCGGAATCCCAATTGTTCATCCAGTGGTAGGCATTAGAAGGGGAGTTAGGGTGCAGGTACGGAAAGGGTCTAGTTATGTACCGGGGAGGGAGGGTTAGGTTTAGGCAGCGGGGAAGGGAGGGTTAGGTTTAGGCAGTGGGGAAGGGAGGGTTAGGGTTAGGCACCAAGTGGAGAGGGTTAGGTTTAGGCAGCAGGGAAGGGAGGGTTAGGCACCATCGGGGAGGGTTAGGTTTGGGCACCCACAAGGGAGGGTTAAGATAGGGGGCAGGGGAGGGTTAGGGTACTTTCCAGGGGGCTGTCGGGATTCCAATGGTCGGGACGCCGCTGTCGGTATTTTGACCACCGGCATCCCGTCCATAGGAATAACATATTGAACCTGATCATACAACTCTTCATATAGTTTTATAGATGTCATGGGGCTCATGTAGCGATGAGTGCGCAGATACTATATTATAATTTTATGTTGAATTCAATGGTCTTTTAAAGCGCCCTTAATTAAAATTAATTTATACAAAAAAAAAAAAATATTACTTGAGTGCACACTTTCAAGGTACATTATTTATCAGTCAATCAAATGCATTCATACATATTGTAATTGTGTATTTATTTTAGTTCAGTGTATACAGTATGCTTTATTTAATAATCCAGTTTGGATAAAGACATTTTTATTGTTAACTGTTATATTATACAGAAAGAGCCAGTAGAGCATCCAGCTGTCCACCTGCTAATACTCAATCGCGATCTGGGAGGAGGAGGAGCGAGTAACATGTGGGGGCCCGATCACGGGGGAGTGCGTAACATGATGCAGGAGCCTAATTGCAGGGGGGAGCAATAACATGTGAGATTCCAATCCCGTCGGGGAGATCAGGTAACATGCAGGAGCCTTATTGTGGGTGGGGAGGAGTGCGTAACATGGTGCTGAAGCCCAATCGCAGGAAGCAATTGGGGGCCTAATCGTGGGGGTAGGGGGGGGAAATCAGGTAACAAGATGCGGGGGCAGTGGGTAACATGTTGGAGACTAAATGCACCAGGGGGAAGAGGGAAAAATGATGCAGGAGCCCAATCGCGGGGGGGGGGGGGGTAATCATCATGCAGGAGCCCAATATCCGTGGCACGGGGGAAGGGGGGCAACATCAGGACTGCAGGGAGAAGTTGGCAGAACAGCAGTCAGTGTTAAGGATGCAATGTTATATACATTAAGGAGATGTCCTCCTAGTACTCTCCTGGCCCTGGGTGACCGTGCTCCTGATTGAGGGGGGAGCTGGTAACAAGATGAAGGAAAGGGGGGGGAGGAGGGAGAGAAGAGATGAACCTAGGAACAAGATGCAGGAGGGGGGGGGGGGGGAGAAGTGGGAGCCTAATAGCTGTGGGGGAGCTGGTAATAAGAGGCAGCAGCAGAGGGGGGGGGGGGGGGGTGAAGAATTGAACCTAGGTACAAAATGCAGGAGGGGGGGGGGAGCAGCGGGAGCCTAATAAGCTGTGGGGGAGCTGGTAATAAGAGGAGGCAGCAGCAGAGGTGGGGGGGTTGAAGAAATGAACCTAGGTACAAGATTACAAGATGCAGGAGGGGGGAGGGGGGGAGCAGCGAGAGCCTAATAAGCTGTGGGGGAGCTGGTAATAAGAATAGAGGCAGCAGTGGGGTGGGGGGGGGGGTGAAGAAGTGACCCTAGGCACAAAATGCAGGAGGGGGGGGGGCAGCGGGAGCCTAATAAGCTGTGGGGGAGCTGGTAATAAGAATAGAGGCAGCAGTGGGGGGGGGGGGGGGTGAAGAAACGACCCTAGGTACAAAATGCAGGAGGGGGGAGGGGGGGAGCAGCGGGAGCCTAATAAGCTGTGGGGGAGCTGGTAATAAGAATAGAGGCAGCAGCAGAGGGGGGGGAATGAACCTAGCTAGGAACAAGATGCCGGGGGGGGGGGGGGGGAGGTGCAGCGGGAGCCCAATAGCTGTGGAGGCAGCAGCAGGTACTGTACTGATGAGATGCGGCCCGCGGGAGCAAGTCGCGGGATTGCGGGGAGTGGGGGCGCGAATAACAATTTGCTCGATCTCCCGGAGAGGCGGCGCCCGATGCGGCAGCGGAGCGAACCAGGCCAGCGGGTGACTCCTTCATGTGCTGCGCTGACCTGTCAGTCACTGTGCCCAAATGCAGGGGTGATGGGGGGGACGCCCGCGGGAAACCATCGCGTGGGGGAGCGGCGGGTAGTCAGCTCATAATGTGGGACCGACCGTCACCCGGGACCCCGGACTCAAGAGCGCAGGCGGCAGCAGGCTGCACATTATAACACATTGTCTGTGGGCTATGATCGCAGAGGTGGGGGGGCGGCGGCACGGCAGGGTTGAAGAAGAACTGAACTGAAGTAGCTAGGCGGCACACTCACGTTTGAAGGCAGACAGTCAGACGTGGTGGGCCAGGTGCCAACGAGCTGCTCCTCTTAAAGAATAGGAGGAGTGTGTGTGTTCTCTTCACTTTCGTCTCACTTTGCGGTGCCGCCCTCCAGTGGTCGCCGCCCATAGGCAGCTGCCTAAAGCTGCCTAGTGGTAGCGCCGGCCCTGCTGGCTGGTAACCACGGTGATGTTGTAAACAAAACAGAGGATCATCAATGGGACCAATAATCAGCACTCCGTGACAGAAATTTCCAAGACATTATGTCTTATTCTATATTATAATTCATCAAAAAAGCTTATTTAGAGTAAGACCCACTCTGGGCATAGAAAGTGCATCTAGTGCTTTTGGAAGCCACCTGGCTTAACATTAAAGGTGCATTAAGTAAACATAAGGTAAAATTTATAAAGTGGCTCTGTGTAAAGTGTATTAAAAGCGCTGATTCATATCCACATGAAAATTCCTCCTTAGTGCATTACCAAATTACATAAAAAGCACTTAGTGACATAACGTTAAAAAAGAGAGAACATATAAACATTACACAGATGTACTGACAAGACATAAAAACAATAAAACTGCACCTCTTTTTGTAAACAACAGCAGTACATTTAGTAACAGCAACCACTTAGTGTGAAAACTTGTTCAATATAACTTAGCAGTCATTACTTTCAGATTGATAAACATACATTTTCGCCGTTTAAAGGAAGTGACTAAGGCCCAGTGTCTCATTCAGCCCTTTTGGTCGTAGAGTATCCAATCTATAGATCCACCTAGATTCTAATTGGAGTAATTTTTTGGCTCTGTTACCCCCCCCCCCCCCCCCCGTATGGATTCAGGCACGTGATCTATAATGCAATATTTTAAAGTGGCCATATTATGTTTCCATAACGCAAAATGCCGTGCCACTGGTTGTTCACTGTTACCCGTTTCTATGGCAGCACGAATGGCCTGCCGGTGCTGTGCCATACGGACTTTAAACTGGCACTCCGTCTTGCCCACATAATATAGCCCACATGGGCAGATGATCACCATAGACCACAAACTTGGAGTGACAGGATAAAGGCCAATTAATTGTGTATTTTTTAGCCGAGTGAGGGTGCAGAATAACATCACTAGCTGACATATATGTGCATGTAGTGCACCCTATACACTTGAAACAGCCATTGCCACGACCTTAAAAAGTGTTTGGGGGCTTCATTTTTAAATTTACTCAGGTCTGTTTGGGTGAGTCTGTCTATATATTTCACTTTCTGCACTGTTTGTTCATTCTGATGAAGGGGATTTGTTCCCCGAAACGTTGATGTGATGTGATGATTTGAATACACACCTGTTTGCTTTTCAACAAATCTCTGAGTGCCGCCTCATTTTTTGATCTACATATGGGGGTTGCCAAACCCAGATGGAGGGCACCAGAGTAAGCAAAGCCCTAGGGGGCATCCAGAGTGCCGGCGTTACGCTGTATGGATATATATATATATATATATATATATATATATATAGAGCAAGAAATGATACAGCGCCACTTGTGGGGTAGGGTCTCCGTTAAAGAACGTGAATTTTTTTGGAAAAAAAAATACTAAAAACACACAAAACCTAGTTATAGGTGTCTGCCAACCCTTAAGAGTGCAATACTGGTACAGTACTGCTAAAAAGAGTATAGAGTGGGGGGATAAGGGTACCGGCGACTTGTGTTGTTTACAATGCAATCACTAAAACTTAAATTTATGAGCCAAAAAAATATATAATAATACAAACAAGTTTTTAATAACACATAAAAGTGGAATAAAACATTGACCCCTTGCCTATTTTAAGTTAAGTCAGAACTCCTTACCTTTTACAAAGACCTATATGTTTTTACCAATATTTAGAAAACTTTTTATGTTTTATTCCACTTTTATATGTTATTAAAAACTTGTTTGTATTATTATATATTTTTTGGCTCATAAATTTAAGTTTTAGTGATTGCATTGTAAAACAACACAAGTCGCCGGTACCCTTATCCCCCCCACTCTATATATATATATATATATATATATATATATATATATATATACACACACACACATACACATGCACATATATATATATATATATATATATATGTATATCTATCCAGAAAGTCCACACTCACTGCTCCAATTTGCAACCTGGGCGGTGCTCCATAAGAGATTCACAAGAAATCCAAAAATATATCCGAAAAAAGATACAGGCACTCACCACTTCCTTGATGATGAAAACTTTATTGGTGTGTCTCACATAGAGACAGTTAACAGCATGTCAGCAAAAGGTGTCGACGTTTCGGCTCCATCTGAGCCTTTTTCAAGACTAACAAGATTACAGCAGGTTCTCACCCAGCAGCCCATGAGCAGCCCATGACACACAATGAGCCCTGGAGCACTTTTATAGCAGAGGCATATCACAAACCCTGCCCATCAATCATCCAACAGGAAATAACAAAAAACACTGATATTCAAGTGTTTAACATGTGTAATCAAGGATACATGTGCAGCCAATCAAATGTCCTATAACATCAACCAATTACACAACATGTGAACACAATCACAACCATTTAAAACCAAAAGAACAACCGATAGCGGCTGATAGTCGCGTTACCGGAAGTATTGTGCGTTCCATTGCCAGTGGAACGCACACGTCTATCCGGCAGAAGTGGATTTAGCAGACGTAACGTGCGCTTCACTGTGTATGTGGTAAATGGCAAAGGACGGCTGTACGTCGTTACTAAGCAACCCGACTAACGCCAGTATAAATGATCACATGACAGACCAAAACACATAAGTGAATATGTATTAATATAGTCATAAAAAGTATGTAATAAGGCGCGCAAGCACGGGAATAATTCATAGATGTCTTAAACATAGGGCAATGGCTCCATATTAGTCCTGAGTGCGGAACAAGCATTAACCACATTAAACATCTTCTTAGTTTGATTCCAATAGATGACAAATAATTATTGCATAATGGTTCATGT